>NC_091253.1:9392500-10017500 GCF_042477335.2 Ovis canadensis
GGTTCCTCTGGAATGGACTGACACATCTGGGGGACCCTTGGAATGGTGGCACGACCCTGGAGTTCCTCTCGCCTTTCCTGTGGAGAGCGCCTCCTCTTGAGATGCGACGGGAACGTCGGGAATTCTTTCCCTATGAAACAGGGAAAGGATCCCTCATCTTGAGCTAGGAGGCGGAAACGGGGCTCCCCTGGATGTGTGCTTGACCCTCGTGCTTCCTCTCGAGTGGAGACGGGTATGTCGGGGAACTTCTTGAGTTGCTGCAAGGGTGAGAAGGACCCTTTGGATGTTCCAGTGGTTAGATGTGATTAGCTTCGAGAAGCCTCAGCGGAAATGGGCCTCATCTCGCCTGGAGGGCAAAACCTCCTGGATTTTCTGGAGTTGCGGCAGGTGCTCTCGACTTACGACGGGGACCTCAGGGACCTGCTCTGGTGGCTTCAGGAAAGGCCAGTCCCCATGCGAGTTCTTGTGGGCCTCTCGGGATTCCTCTCCCGTCTATGCCGGGGCCTAAGACCTTGTGTGGAGTCGGGGCCGGAAACTGAGGATTCCTCTCCAGTGCTGACATGGATCTTGGGGTACTTCTGGAGTCTCCCCAGGGGAGTCAGTCCTCGTCTCGAATGCGGGCATGCACTTGCGCTTTCCTCCAGAGCGGTAGCAGCAGTGTCACGCAGTCCGCCGCGTGGATCAAAGGATCTATGGTTTTCCCTCGAGTCTTTCCCACGAGGCTTTCCCACGAGGCTTTCCCACAGGGCTGTACCACGTGCACACGTGGTGGGAGTCGATCCTCGGCTTGAACGTCAAGGCAGTGCAGGGAAAACAGGTGCCTCTGGAATGGACTGACACCTCTGGGGGTCTCTTGGAATGGTGGCACGACCCTGGAGTTCCTCTCGCCTTTCCTGTGGAGAGTGCCTCCTTTTGAGATGCGACGGAAACGCCGGGAATTCTATCCCTACGAAACAGGGAAAGGATCCCTCATCTCGAGCTAGGAGGCGGAAACGGGGCTCCCCTGGATGTGTGCGGGACCCCATGTGCTTCCTCTCAAGTGGAGACGGGTATCTCGGGGAACTTCTTGAGTTGCAGCAAGGGTGTGATGGACCCTTTGGAAGTTCCAGTGGTTAGATGTGATTAGCCTAGAGAAGCCTCATGGGAAATGGGCCTCATCTCGCCTGGAGGGCAAAACCTCCTGGATTTTCTCGAGTTGCGGCAGGTGCTCTCGACTTACGACGGGGACCTCAGGGACCCGCTCTGGTGGCCTCAGGAAAGGCCAGTCCCCATGCGAGTTCCTCGAGGGCCGCTTGGGATTCCTCTCCCGTCGATGCCGGGGCCTAAGACCTTGTGTGGAGTCGGGGCCGGAACCTGAGGATTCCTCTCCAGTGCTGACATGGATCTTGGGGTACTTCTGGAGTCTCCCCAGGGGAGTCAGTCCTTGTCTCGAATGAGGGCATGCACTTGCGCTTTCCTCCAGAGCGGTAGCAGCAGTGTCACACAGTCCGCCGCGTGGACAAAAGGATCTTTGGTTTTCCCTCGAGTCTTTCCCACGAGGCTGTCCCACGAGGCTTTCCCACAGGGCTGTCCCACGTGCACACGTGGTGGGAGTCGATCCTCGGCTTGAATATCAAGGCAGTTCAGGGAAAACAGGTTCCTCTGGAATGGACTGACACATCTGGGGGTCTCTTGGAATGGTGGCACGACCCTGGAGTTCCTCTCCCCTTTCCTGTGGAGAGCGCCTCCTCTTGAGATGCGAAGGGAACGCCGTGAATTCTTTCCCTATGAAACAGGGAAAGGATCCCTCATCTCAAGCTAGGAGGCGGAAACGGGACTCCCGTGGATGTGTGCGGGACCCTCGTGCTTCCTCTCGAGTGGAGACGGGTATGTCGGGGAACTTCTTGAGTTGCAGCAAGGGTGTGAAGGACCCTTTGAAAGTTCCAGTGGTTAGATGTGATTAGCCTCGAGAAGCCTCAGCGGAATTGGGCCTCATCTCGGCTGGAGGGCAAAACCTCCTGGATTTTCTCGAGTTGCGGCAGGTGCTCTCGACTTACGACGGGGACCTCAGGGACCCGCTCTCGTGGCCTCAGGAAAGGCCAGTCCCCATGCGAGTTCCTCGGGGGCCTCGCGAGATTCCTCTTCCGTGGATGCCGGGGCCTAAGACTTTGTGTGGAGTCGGGGCCGGAACCTGAGGATTCCTCTCCAGTGCTGACATGGATCTTGGGGTACTTCTGGAGTCTCCCCAGGGGAGTCAGTCCCCGTCTCGAATGCGGGCATGCACTTGCGCTTTCCTCCAGAGCGGTAGCAGCAGTGTCACGCAGTCCGCCGCGTGGATCAAAGGATCTATGGTTTTCCCTCGAGTCTTTCCCACGAAGCTTTCCCACGAGGCTTTCCCACAGGGCTGTCCCACGTGCACACGTGGTGGGAGTCGATCCTCGGCTTGAACGTCAAGGCAGTGCGGGGAGAACAGGTTCCTCTGGAATGGACTGACACATCTGGGGGACTCTTGGAATGGTGGCACGACCCTGGAGTTCCTCTCTTCTTTCCTGTGGAGAGCGCCTCCTCTTGAGATGCGACGGGAACGCTGGGAATTCTTTCCCTAAGAAACAGGGAAAGGATCCCTCATCTCGAGCTAGGAGGCGGAAACGGGGCTCCCCTGGATGTGTGCGGGACCCCACGTGCTTCCTCTCGAGTGGAGACGGGTATGTCGCGGAACTGCTTGAGTTGCAGCAAGGGTGTGAAGGACCCTTTGGAAGTTCCAGTGGTTAGATGTGATTAGCCTTGAGAAGCCTCAGCGGAAATGGGCCTCATCTCGCCTGGAGGGCAAAACCTCCTGGATTTTCTCGAGTTGCGGTAGGTGCTCTCGACTTACGATGGGGACCTCAGGGACCGGCTCTGGTGGCCTCAGGAAAGGCCAGTCCCCATGCGAGTTCCTCGGGGGCCTCTCGGGATTCCTGTTCCGTCGATGCCAGGGCCTAAGACCTTGTGTGGAGTAGGGGCCGGAACCTGAGGATTCCTCTCCAGTGCTGACATGGATCTTGGGGTACTTCTGGAGTCTCCCCAGGGGAGTCAGTCCTCGTCTCGAATGCGGCATGCACTTGCGCTTTCCTCCAGAGCGGTAGCAGCAGTGTCGGGCAGTCCGCCTCTTAGATAAAAGGATCTATGGTTTTCCCTCGAGTATTTCCCACGAGGCTTTCCCACAGGGCTGTCCCACGTGCACACGTGGTGGGAGTCGATCCTCGGCTTGAACGTCAAGGCAGTGCAGGGAAAACAGGTTCCTCTGGAATGGACTGACACATCTGGGGGACTCTTGGAATGGTGGCAGGACCCTGGAGTTCCTCTCGCCTTTCCTGTGGAGAGCGCCTCCTCTTGAGATGCGACGGGAACGCCGGGAATTCTTTCCCTACGAAACAGGGAAAGGATCACTCATCTCGAGCTAGGAGGCGGAAACGGGTCTCCCCTGGATGTGTGCGGGACCCCATGTGCTTCCTCTCAAGTGGAGACGGGTATCTCGGGGAACTTCTTGAGTTGCAGCAAGGGTGTGAAGGACCCTTTGGAAGTTCCAGTGGTTAGATGTGATTAGCCTCGAGAAGCCTCATGGGAAATGGGCCTCATCTCGCCTGGAGGGCAAAACCTCCTGGATTTTCTCGAGTTGCGGCAGGTGCTCTCGACTTACGACGGGGACCTCAGGGACCCGCTCTGGTGGCCTCAGGAAAGGCCAGTCCCCATGCGAGTTCCTCGAGGGCCGCTTGGGATTCCTCTCCTGTCGATGCCGGGGCCTAACACCTTGTGTGGAGTCGGGGCAGGAACCTGAGGATTCCTCTCCAGTGCTGACATGGATCTTGGGGTACTTCTGGAGTCTCCCCAGGGGAGTCAGTCCTTGTCTCGAATGAGGGCATGCACTTGCGCTTTCCTCCAGAGCGGTAGCAGCAGTGTCACACAGTCCGCCGCGTGGACAAAAGGATCTTTGGTTTTCCCTCGAGTCTTTCCCACGAGGCTGTCCCACGAGGCTTTCCCACAGGGCTGTCCCACGTGCACACGTGGTGGGAGTCGATCCACGGCTTGAACGTCAAGGCAGTTCGGCGAAAACAGGTTACTCTTGAATGGACTGACACATCTGGGGGACTCGTGGAATGTTGGCACGACCCTGGAGTTGCTCTCGCCTTTCCTGTGGAGAGCGCCTCCTCTTGAGATGCGAAGGGAACGCCGGGAATTCTTTCCCTACGAAATAGGGATAGGATCCCTCATCTCGAACTAGGAGGCGGAAACGGGGCTCCCCTGGATGTGTGCGGCACCCCACGTGCTTCCTCTCGAGTGGAGACGGGTATGTCGCGGAACTGCTTGAGTTGCAGCAAGGGAGTGAAGGACCCTTTGGAAGTTCCAGTGGTTAGATCTGATTAGCCTCGAGAAGCCTCAGCGGAAATGGGCCTCATCTCGCCTGGAGGGCAAAACCTCCTGGATTTTCTCGAGTTGAGGCAGGTGCTCCCGACTTACGACGGGGACCTCAGGGACCCGCTCTGGTGGCCTCAGGAAGGCCAGTCCCCATGCGAGCTCTTCGGGGGCCTCTCGGGATTCCTCTCCCGTCGATGCCGGGGCCTAAGACCTTGTGTGGAGTCGAGGCCGGAACCTGAGGATTCCTGTCCAGTGCTGACATGGATCTTGGGGTACTTCTGGAGTCTCCCCAGGGGAGTCAGTCCTCGTCTCGAATGCGGGCATGCACTTGCGCTTTCCTCCAGAGCGGTGGCAGCAGTGTCACGCAGTCCGCCGCGTGGATCAAAGGATCTATGGTTTTCCCTCGAGTCTTTCCCACGAGGCTTTCCAACGAGGCTTTCCCACAGGGCTGTCCCACGTTCACACGTGGTGGGAGTCGATCCTCGGCTTGAATATCAAGGCAGTTCAGGGAAAACAGGTTCCTCTGGAATGGACTGACACATCTGGGGGACTCTTGGAATGGTGGCACGACCCTGGAGTTCCTCTCCCCTTTCCTGTGGAGAGCGCCTCCTCTTGAGATGCGACGGGAACGCCGGGAATTTTTTCCCTACGAAACAGGGAAAGGATCCCTCATCTCGAGCTGGGAGGCGGAAACGGGGCTCCCCTGGATGTGTGCGGGAGCCTCGTGCTTCCTCTCGAGTGGAGACGGGTATGTCGGGGAACTTCTTGAGTTGCAGTAAGGGTGTGAAGGACCCTTTGAAAGTTCCAGTGGTTAGATGTGATTAGCCTCGATAAGCCTCAGCGGAATTGGGCCTCATCTCGGCTGGAGGGCAAAACCTCCTGGATTTTCTCGAGTTGCGGCAGGTGCTCTCGACTTACGACGGGGACCTCAGGGACCCGCTCTGGTGGCCTCAGGAAAGGTCAGTCCCCATGCGAGTTCCTCGGGGGCCTCTCGGGATTCCTCTCCCGTGGATGCCGGGGCCTAAGACCTTGTGTGGAGTCGGGGCCGGAACCTGAGGATTCCTCTCCAGTGCTGACATGGATCTTGGGGTACTTCTGGAGTCTCCCCAGGGGAGTCAGTCCCCGTCTCGAATGCGGGCATGCACTTGCGCTTTCCTCCAGAGCGGTAGCAGCAGTGTCACGCAGTCCGCCGCGTGGATCAAAGGATCTATGGTTTTCCCTCGAGTCTTTCCCACGAGGCTTTCCCACGAGGCTTTCCCACAGGGCTGTCCCACGTGCACACGTGGTGGGAGTCGATCCTCGGCTTGAACGTCAAGGCAGTGCAGGGAAAACAGGTTCCTCTGGAATGGACTGACACATCTGGGGGTCTCTTGGAATGGTGCCACGACCCGGGAGTTCCTCTCGCCTTTCCTGTGGAGAGCGCCTCCTCTTGAGATGCGACGGGAACGCCGGGAATTCTTTCCCTACGAAACATGGAAAGGATCCCTCATCTCGAGCTAGGAGGCGGAAACGGGGCTCCCCTGGATGTGTGCAGGACCCCACGTGCTTCCTCTCGAGTGGAGACGGGTATGTCGCGGAACTGCTTGAGTTGCAGCGAGGTTGTGAAAGACCCTTTGGAAGTTCCAGTGGTTAGATGTGATTAGCCTCGAGAAGCCTCAGCGGAAATGGGCCTCATCTCGCCTGGAGGGCAAAACCTCCTGGATTTTCTCGAGTTGCAGCAGGTGCTCTCGACTTACGACGGGGACCTCAGGGATCCGCTCTGGAGGCCTCGGGAAAGGCCAGTTCCCATGCGAGTTCCTCAGGGGCCTCTCGGGATTCCTCTCCCGTCGATGCCGGGGCCTAAGACCTTGTGTGGAGTCGGGGCCGGAACCTGAGGATTCCTCTCCCGTGCTGACATGGATCTTGGGGTATTTCTGGAGTCTCCCCAGGGGAGGCAGTCCTCGTCTCGAATGCGGGCATGCACTTGCGCTTTCCTCCAGAGCGGTAGCAGCAGTGTCACGCAGTCCGCCGCGTGGATCAAAGGATCTATGGTTTTCCCTCGAGTCTTTCCCACGAGGCTTTCCCACGAGGCTTTCCCACAGGGCTGTCCCACGTGCACACGTGGTGGGAGTCGATCCTCGGCTTGAACGTCAAGGCAGTGCGGGGAAAACAGGTTCCTCTGGAATGGACTGACACATCTGGGGGACTCTTGGAATGGTGGCACGACCCTGGAGTTCCTCTCGCCTTTCCTGTGGAGAACGCCTCCTCTTGAGATGCGACGGGAACGCCGGGAATTCTTTCCCTACGAAACAGGGAAAGGATCCCTCATCTCGAGCTAGGAGGCGGAAACGGGGCTCCCCTGGATGTGTGCGGGACCCCACGTGCTTCCTCTCGATTGGAGACGGGTATGTCGCGGAACTGCTTGAGTTGCAGCAAGGGTGTGAAGGACCCTTTGGAAGTTCCAGTGGTTAGCTGTGATTAGCCTCGAGAAGCCTCAGCGGAAATGGGCCTCATCTCGCCTGGAGGGCAAAATCTCGTGGATTTTCTCGAGTTGCGGCAGGTGCTCTCGACTTACGATGGGGACCTCAGGGACCCGCTCTGGTGGCCTCAGGAACGGCCAGTCCCCATTCGAGTTCCTCGGGGGCCTCTCGGGATTCCTCTCCCGTGGATGCAGATTCCTAAGACCTTGTGTGGAGTCGGGGCCGGAACCTGAGGATTCCTCTCCAGTGCTGACATGGATCTTGGGGTACTTCTGGAGTCTCCCCAGGGGAGTCATTCCTCGTCTCGAATGCGGGCATGCACTTGCGCTTTCCTCCAGAGCGGTAGCAGCAGTGTCACGCAGTCCGCCGGGTGGATCAAAGGATCTATGGTTTTCCCTCGAGTCTTTCCCACGAGGCTTTCCCACGAGGCTTTCCCACAGGGCTGTCCCACGTGCACACCTGGTGGGAGTCGATCCTCGGCTTGAACGTTAAGGCAGTGCAGGGAAAACAGGTTCCTCTGGAATGGACTGACCCATCTGGGGGACTCTTGGAATGGTGGCACGACCCTGGAGTTCCTCTCGCCTTTCCTGTGGAGAGCGCCTCCTCTTGAGATGCGACGGGTACGCCGGGAATTCTTTCCCTGCGAAACAGGGAAAGGATCCCTCATCTCGAGCTAGGAGGCGGAAACGGGGCTCCCCTGGATGTGTGCGGGACCCCACGTGCTTCCTCTCGAGTGGAGACGGGTATGTCGCGGAACTGCTTGAGTTGCAGCAATGGTGTGAAGGACCCTTTGGAAGTTCCAGTGGTTAGATGTGATTAGCCTCGAGAAGCCTCATGGGAAATGGGCCTCATCTCGCCTGGAGGGCAAAACCTCGTGGAATTTCTCGAGTTGCGGCAGGTGCTCTCGACTTACGACAGGGACCTCAGGGACCCGCTCTGGTGGCCTCAGGAAAGGCCAGTCCCCATGCGAGTTCCTCGGGGGCCTCTCGGGATTCCTCTCCCGTCGATGCCGGGGCCTAAGACCTTGTGTGGAGTCGGGGCCGGAACCTGAAGATTCCTCTCCAGTGCTGACATGGATCTTGGGGTACTTCTGGAGTCTCCCCAGGGGAGTCAGTCCTCGTCTCGAATGCGGGCATGCACTTGCGCTTTCCTCCAGAGCGGTAGCAGCAGTGTCACGCAGTCCGCCGCGTGGATCAAAGATCTATGGTTTTCCCTCGAGTCTTTCCCACGAGGCTTTCCCACAGGGCTGTCCCACGTGCACACGTGGAGGGAGTCGATCCTCGGCTTGAACGTCAAGGCAGTGCACGGAAAACTGGTTCCTCTGGAATGGACTGAAACATCTGGTGGTCTCTTGGAATGGTGGCACGACCCTGGAGTTCCTCTCGCCTTTCCTGTGGAGAGCCCCTCCTCTTGAGATGCGACGGGAACGCCGGGAATTCTTTCCCTACGAATCAGGGAAAGGATCCCTCATTTCGAGCTAGGAGTTGGAAACGGGGCTCCTCTGGATGTGTGCGGGACCCCATGTGCTTCCTCTCGAGTGGAGACGGGTATATCGGGGAACTTCTTGAGTTGCAGCAAGGGTGTGAAGGACCCTTTGGAAGTTCCAGTGGTTAGATGTGATTAGCCTCGAGAAGCATCAGCGGAAATGTGCCTCATCTCGCCTGGAGGGCAAAACCTCCTGGATTTTCTCGAGTTGTGGCAGGTGCTCTCGACTTACGATGGGGACCTCAGGGACCCGCTCTGGTGGCCTCAGGAAAGGCCAGTCCCCATGCGAGTTCCTCGGGGGCCTCTCGGGATTCCTGTTCCGTCGATGCCAGGGCCTAAGACCTTGTGTGGAGTAGGGGCCGGAACCTGAGGATTCCTCTCCAGTGCTGACATGGATCTTGGGGTACTTCTGGAGTCTCCCCAGGGGAGTCAGTCCTCGTCTCGAATGCGGGCATGCATTTGCGCTTTCCTCCAGAGCGGTAGCAGCAGTGTCACGCAGTCCGCCGCGTGGATCAAAGGATCTATGGTTTTCCCTCGAGTCTTTCCCACGAGGCTTTCCCACGAGGCTTTCCCACAGGGCTGTCCCACGTGCACACGTGGTGGGAGTCGATCCTCGGCTTGAAATTCATGGCAGTGCATGGAAAACAGGTTCCTCTTGAATGGACTGACCCATCTGGGGGACTCTTGGAATGGTAGCACGACCCTGGAGTTCCTCTCGCCTTTCCTGTGGAGAGCGCCTCCTCTTGAGATGCGACGGGAACGCCGGGAATTCTTTCCCTACAAAACAGGGAAAGGATCCCTCATCTCGAGCTAGGAGGCGGAAACGGGTCTCCCCTGGATGTGTGCGGCACCCCACGTGCTTCCTCTCGAGTGGAGACGGGTATGTCGCGGAACTGCTTGAGTTGCAGCAAGGGAGTGAAGGACCCTTTGGAAGTTCCAGTGGTTAGATCTGATTAGCCTCGAGAAGCCTCAGCGGAAATGGGCCTCATCTCGCCTGGAGGGCAAAACCTCCTGGATTTTCTCGAGTTGAGTCAGGTGCTCTCGACTTACGACGGGGACCTCAGGGACCCGCTCTGGTGGCCTCAGGAAGGCCAGACCCCATGCGAGCTCTTCGGGGGCCTCTCGGGATTCCTCTCCCGTCGATGCCGGGGCCTAAGACCTTGTGTGGAGTCGAGGCCGGAACCTGAGGATTCCTCTCCAGTGCTGACATGGATCTTGGGGTACTTCTGGAGTCTCCCCAGGGGAGTCAGTCCTCGTCTCGAATGCGGGCATGCACTTGCGCTTTCCTCCAGAGCGGTGGCAGCAGTGTCACGCAGTCCGCCGCGTGGATCAAAGGATCTATGGTTTTCCCTCGAGTCTTTCCCACGAGGCTTTCCAACGAGGCTTTCCCACCGGGCTGTCCCACGTTCACACGTTGTGGGAGTCGATCCTCGGCTTGACTATCAAGGCAGTTCAGGGAAAACAGGTTCCTCTGGAATGGACTGACACATCTGGGGGTCTCTTGGAATGGTGGCACGACCCTGGAGTTCCTCTCCCCTTTCCTGTGGAGAGCGCCTCCTCTTGAGATGCGACGGGAACGCCGGGAATTCTTTCCCTACGAAACAGGGAAAGGATCACTCATCTCGAGCTAGGAGGCGGAAACGGGGCTCCCCTGTATGTGTGCGGGACCCCACGGGCTTCCTCTCGAGTGGAGACGAGTATGTCGGGGAACTTCTTGAGTTGCAGCAAGGGTGTGAAGGACCCTTAGGAAGTTCCAGTGGTTAGATGTGATTAGCCTCGAGAAGCCTCAGCGGAAATGGGCCTCATCTCGCCTGGAGGGCAAAAACTCCTGGATTTTCTCGAGTTGCGGCAGGTGCTCTCGACATACAACGGGGACCGCAGGGACCCGCTCTGGTGGACTCAGGAAAGGCCAGTCCCCATGCGAGTTCCTCGGGGGCCGCTCGGGATTCCTCTCCCGTCGATGCCGGGGCCTAAGACCTTGTGTGGAGTCGGGGCCGGAACCTGAGGATTCCACTCCAGTGCAGACATGGATCTTGGGGTACTTCTGGAGTCTCCCCAGGGGAGTCAGTCCTCGTCTCGAATGCGGGCATGCACTTGCGCTTTCCTCCAGAGCGGTAGCAGCAGTGGCACGCAGTCCGCCGCGTGGATCAAAGGATCTATGGTTTTCCCTCTAGTCTTTCCCACGAGGCTTTCCCACGAGGCTTTCCCACAGGTCTGTCCCACGTGCACACGTGGTGGGAGTCGATCCTCGGCTTGAACGTCAAGGCAGTGCAGGGAAAACAGGTTCCTCTGGAATGGACTGACCCATCTGGGGGACTCTTGGAATGGTGGCACGACCCTGGAGTTCCTCTCGCCTTTCCTGTGGAGAGCGCCTCCTCTTGAGATGCGACGGGAACGCCGGGAATTCTTTCCCTACGAAACAGGGAAAGGATCCCTCATCTCGAGCTAGGAGGCGGAAACGGGGCTCCCCTGGATGTGTGCGGGACCCCACGTGCTTCCTCTCGAGTGGAGACGGGTATGTCGGGGAACTTCTTTAGTTGCAGCAAGGGTGTGAAGGACCCTTTGGAAGTTCCAGTGGTTAGATGTGATTAGCCTAGAGAAGCATCAGCGGAAATGGGCCTCAACTCGCCTGGAGGGCAAAACCTCCTGGATTTTCTCGAGTTGCGGCAGGTGCTCTCGACTTATGACGGGGACCTCAGGGACCCGCTCTGGAGGCCTCAGGAAAGGCCAGTCCCCATACGAGTTCCTCGGGGGCCTCTCGGGATTCCTCTCCCGTCGATTCCGGGGCCTAAGACCTTGTGTGGAGTCGGGGCCGGAACCTGAGGATTCCTCTCCAGTGCTGACATGGATCTTGGGGTACTTCTGGAGTCTCCCCAGGGGAGTCAGTCCTCGTCTCGAATGCGGGCATGCACTTGCGCTTTCCCCCAGAGCGGTAGCAGCAGTTTCACACAGTCCGCCGCGTGGATCAAAGGATCTATGGTTTTCCCTCGAGTCTTTCCCACGAGGCTTTCCCACGAGGCTTTCCCACAGGGCTGTCCAACGTGCACACGTGGTGGGAGTCGATCCTCGGCTTGAACGTCAAGGCAGTGCAGGGAAAACAGGTTCCTCTGGAATGGACTGACACATCTGGGGGACTCTTGGAATGGTGGCACGACCCTGGAGTTCCTCTCGCCTTTCCTGTGGAGAGCGCCTCCTCTTGAGATGCGACGGGAACGCCGGGAATTCTTTCCCTACGAAACAGGGAAAGGATCCCTCATCTCGAGCTAGGAGGCGGAAACGGGGCTCCCCTGGATGTGTGCGGGACCCCACGTGTTCCTCTCGAGTGGAGACGGGTATGTCGGGGAACTTTTTGAGTTGCAGCAAGGGTGTGAAGGACCCTTTGGAACTTCCAGTGGTTAGACGTGATTAGCCTCGAGAAGCCTCAGCGGAAATGGGCCTCATCTCGCCTGGAGGGCAAAACCTCCTGGATTTTCTCGAGTTGCGGCAGGTGCTCTCGACTTACGACGGGGACCTCAGGGACCCGCTCTGGTGGCCTCAGGAAAGGCCAGTCCCCATGCGAGTTCCTCAGGGGCCTCTCGGGATTCTTCTCCCGTCGATGCCGGGCCCTAAGACCTTGTGTGGAGTCGGGGCCGGAACCTGAGGATTCCTTTCCAGTGCTGACATGGATCTTGGGGTACTTCTGGAGTCTCCCCAGGGGAGTCAGTCCTCGTCTCGAATGCGGCATGCACTTGCGCTTTCCTCCAGAGCGGTAGCAGCAGTGTCAGGCAGTCCGCCTCTTAGATAAAAGGATCTATGGTTTTCCCTCGAGTATTTCCCACGAGGCTTTCCCACGAGGCTTTCCCACAGGGCTGTCCCACGTGCACACGTGGTGGGAGTCGATCCTCGGCTTGAACGTCAAGGCAGTGCAGGGAAAACAGGTTCCTCTGGAATGGACTGACACATCTGGTGGACTCTTGGAATGGTGGCAGGACCCTGGAGTTCCTCTCGCCTTTCCTGTGGAGAGCGCCTCCTCTTGAGATGCGACGGGAACGCCGGGAATTCTTTCCCTACGAAACAGGGAAAGGATCACTCATCTCGAGCTAGGAGGCGGAAACGGGGCTCCCCTGGATGTGTGCGGGACCCCACGGGTTTCCTCTCGAGTGGAGACGAGTATGTCGGGGAACTTCTTGAGTTGCAGCAAGGGTGTGAAGGACCCTTAGGAAGTTCCAGTGGTTAGATGTGATTAGCCTCGAGAAGCCTCAGCGGAAATGGGCCTCATCTCGCCTGGAGGGCAAAAACTCCTGGATTTTCTCGAGTTGCGGCAGGTGCTCTCGACTTACAACGGGGACCGCAGGGTCCCGCTCTGGTGGACTCAGGAAAGGCCAGTCCCCATGCGAGTTCCTCGGGGGCCGCTCGGGATTCCTCTCCCGTCGATGCCGGGGCCTAAGACATTGTGTGGAGTCGGGGCCGGAACCTGAGGATTCCACTCCAGTGCTGACATGGATCTTGGGGTACTTCTGGAGTCTCCCCAGGGGAGTCAGTCCTCGTCTCGAATGCGGGCATGCACTTGCGCTTTCCTCCAGAGCGGTAGCAGCAGTGTCACGCAGTCCGCCGCGTGGATCAAAGGATCTATGGTTTTCCCTCGAGTCTTTCCCACGAGGCTTTCCCACGAGGCTTTCCCACAGGGCTGTACCACGTGCACACGTGGTGGGAGTCGATCCTCGGCTTGAACGTCAAGGCAGTGCAGGGAAAACAGGTGCCTCTGGATTGGACTGACACCTCTGGGGGTCTCTTGGAATGGTGGCACGACCCTGGAGTTCCTCTCGCCTTTCCTGTGGAGAATGCCTCCTTTTGAGATGCGACGGAAACGCCGGGAATTCTATCCCTACGAAACAGGGAAAGGATCCCTCATCTCGAGCTAGGAGGCGGAAACGGGTCTCCCCTGGATGTGTGCGGGACCCCATGTGCTTCCTCTCAAGTGGAGACGGGTATCTCGGGGAACTTCTTGAGTTGCAGCAAGGGTGTGAAGGACCCTTTGGAAGTTCCAGTGGTTAGATGTGATTAGCCTCGAGAAGCCTCATGGGAAATGAGCCTCATCTCGCCTGGAGGGCAAAACCTCCTGGATTTTCTCGAGTTGCGGCAGGTGCTCTCGACTTACGACGGGGACCTCAGGGACCCGCTCTGGTGGCCTCAGGAAAGGCCAGTCCCCATGCGAGTTCCTCGGGGGCCTCTCGGGATTCCTCTTCCGTGGATGCCGGGGCCTAAGACTTTGTGTGGAGTCGGGGCCGGAACCTGAGGATTCCTCTCCAGTGCTGACATGGATCTTGGGGTACTTCTGGAGTCTCCCCAGGGGAGTCAGTCCCCGTCTCGAATGCGGGCATGCACTTGCGCTTTCCTCCAGAGCGGTAGCAGCAGTGTCACGCAGTCCGCCGCGTGGATCAAAGGATCTATGGTTTTCCCTCGAGTCTTTCCCACGAAGCTTTCCCACGAGGCTTTCCCACAGGGCTGTCCCACGTGCACACGTGGTGGGAGTCGATCCTCGGCTTGAACATCAAGGCAGTGCAGGGAAAACAGGTTCCTCTGGAATGGACTGACACATCTGGGGGACTCTTGGAATGGTGGCACGACCCTGGTGTTCCTCTCGCCTTTCCTGTGGAGAGCGCCTCCTCTTGAGATGCGACGGGAACGCCGGGAATTCTTTCCCTACGAAACAGGGAAAGGATCCCTCATCTCGAGCTAGGAGGCGGAAACGGGGCTCCCCTGGATGTGTGCGGGACCCCACGTACTTCCTCTCGAGTGGAGACGGTTATGTCGTGGAACTTCTTGAGTTGCAGCAAGGGTGTGAAGGACCCTTTGGAAGTTACAGTGGTTAGATGTGATTAGCCTCGAGAAGCCTCAGCGGAAATGGGCCTCATCTCGCCTGGAGGGCAACACCTCCTGGATTTTCTCGAGTTGCGGCAGGTGCTCTCGACTTACGACGGGGACCTCAGGGACCCGCTCTGGTGGCCTCAGGAAAGGCCAGTCCCCATGTGAGTTCCTCGGGGGCCTCTCGGGATTCCTCTCCCGTCGATGCCGGGGCCTAAGACCTTGTGTGGAGTCGGGGCCGGAACCTGAGGATTCCTCTCCAGTGCTGACATGGATCTTGGGGTACTTCTGGAGTCTCCCCAGGGGAGTAAGTCCTCGTCTCGAATGCGGGCATGCACTTGCGCTTTCCTCCAGAGCGGTAGCAGCAGTGTCACGCAGTCCGCCGCGTGGATAAAAGGATCTATGGTTTTCCCTCAAGTCTTTCCCACGAGGCTTTCCCACCAGGCTTTCCCACAGGGCTGTCCCACGTGCACACGTGGTGGGAGTCGATCCTCGGCTTGAACGTCAAGGCAGTGCGGGGAGAACAGGTTCCTCTGGAATGGACTGACACATCTGGGCGACTCTTGGAATGGTGGCACGACCCTGGAGTTCCTCTCTTCTTTCCTGTGGAGAGCGCCTCCTCTTGAGATGCGACGGGAACGCTGGGAATTCTTTCCCTACGAAACAGGGAAAGGATCCCTCATCTCGAGCTAGGAGGCGGAAACGGGGCTCCCCTGGATGTGTGCGGGACCCCACGTGCTTCCTCTCGAGTGGAGACGGGTATGTCGCGGAACTGCTTGAGTTGCAGCAAGGGTGTGAAGGACCCTTTCGAAGTTCCAGTGGTTAGATGTGATTAGCCTCGAGAAGCCTCAGCGGAAATGGGCCTCATCTCGCCTGGAGGGCAAAACCTCCTGGATTTTCTCGAGTTGCGGCAGGTGCTCTCGACTTACGATGGGCCCTCAGGGACCCGCTCTGGTGGCCTCAGGAAAGGCCAGTCCCCATGCGAGTTCCTCGGGGGCCTCTCGGGATTCCTGTTCCGTCGATGCCAGGGACTAAGACCTTGTGTGGAGTAGGGGCCGGAACCTGAGGATTCCTCTCCAGTGCTGACATGGATCTTGGGGTACTTCTGGAGTCTCCCCAGGGGAGTCAGTCCTCGTCTCGAATGCGGGCATGCACTTGCGCTTTCCTCCAGAGCGGTAGCAGCAGTGTCACGCAGTCCGCCGCGTGGATCAAAGGATCTATGGTTTTCCCTCGAGTCTTTCCCACGAGGCTTTCCCACGAGGCTTTCCCACAGGGCTGTCCCACGTGCACACGTGGTGGGAGTCGATCCTCGGCTTGAAAGTCATGGCAGTGCAGGGAAAACAGGTTCCTCTTGAATGGACTGACCCATCTGGGGGACTCTTGGAATGGTAGCACGACCCTGGAGTTCCTCTCGCCTTTCCTGTGGAGAGCGCCTCCTCTTGAGATGCGACGGGAACACCGGGAATTCTTTCCCTACAAAACAGGGAAAGGATCCCTCATCTCGAGCTAGGAGGCGGAAACGGGTCTCCCCTGGATGTGTGCGGGACCCCACGTGCTTCCTCTCGAGTGGAGACGGGTATGTCAGGGAACTTCTTGAGTTGCAGCAAGGGTGTGAAGGACCCTTTGGAAGTTCCAGTGGTTAGATGTGATTAGCCTCGAGAAGCCTCAGCGGAAATGGGCCTCATCTCGCCTGGAGGGCAAAACCTCCTGGATTTTCTCGAGTTGCGGCAGATGCTCTCGACTTACGACGGGAACCTCAGGGACCCGCTCTGGTGGCCTCAGGAAAGGCCAGTCCCCATGCGAGTTCCTCGGGGGCCTCTCGGGATTCCTCTCCCGTCGATGCCGGGGCCTAAGACCTTGTGTGGAGTCGGGGCCGGAACCTGAGGATTCCTCTCCAGTGCTGACATGGATCTTGGGGTACTTCTGGAGTCTCCCCAGGGGAGTCAGTCCTCGTCTCGAATGCGGGCATGCACTTGCGCTTTCCTCCAGAGCGGTAGCAGCAGTGTAACGCAGTCCGCCGCGTGGATCAAAGGATCTATGGTTTTCCCTCGAGTCTTTCCCACGAGGCTTTCCCACGAGGCTTTCCCACAGGGCTGTTCCACGTGCACACGTGGTGGGAGTCGATCCTCGGCTTGAACGTCAAGGCAGTGCAGGGAAAACAGGTTCCTCTGGAATGGACTGACACATCTGGGGGACCATTGGAATGGTGGCACGACCCTGGAGTTCCTCTCGCCTTTCCTGTGGAGAGCGCCTCCTCTTGAGATGCGAAGGGAACGCCGGGAATTCTTTCCCTACGAAACAGGGAAAGGATCCCTCATCTCGAGCTAGGAGGCGGAAACGGGGCTCCCCTGGATGTGTGCGGGACCCCACGTGATTCCTCTCGAGTGGAGACGGGTATGTCGCGGAACTGCTTGAGTTGCAGCAAGGGTGTGAAGGACCCTTTGGAAGTTCCAGTGGTTAGATGTGATTAGCCTCCAGAAGCCTCAGCGGAAATGGGCCTCATCTCGCCTGGAGGGCAAAACCTCCTGGATTTTCTCGAGTTGCGGCAGGTGCTCTCGACTTACGACGGGGACCTCAGGGACCCGCTCTGGTGGCCTCAGGAAAGGCCAGTCCCAATGCGAGTTCCTCGGGGGCCTCTCGGGATTCCTCTCCCGTCGATGCCGGGGCCTAAGACCTTGTGTGGAGTCGGGGCCGGAACCTGAAGATTCCTCTCCAGTGCTGACATGGCTCTTGGGGTACTTCTGGAGTCTCCCCAGGGGAGTCAGTCCTAGTCTCGAATGCGGGCATGCACTTGCGCTTTCCTCCAGAGCGGTAGCAGCAGTGTCACGCAGTCCGCCGCGTGGATCAAAGGATCTATGGTTTTCCCTCGAGTCTTTCCCACGAGGCTTTCCCACGAGGCTTTCCCACAGGGCTGTCCCACGTGCACACGTGGTGGGAGTCGATCCTCGGCTAGAACGTCAAGGCAGTGCAGGAAAAACAGGTTCCTCTGGAATGGACTGACACATCTGGGGGTCTCTTGGCATGGTGACACGACCCTGGAGTTCCTCTCGCCTTACCTGTGGAGAGTGCCTCCTCTTGAGATGCGACGGGAACGCCGGGAATTCTTTCCCTACTAAACAGGGAAAGGATCCCTCATCTCGTGCTAGGAGGCGGAAACGGGGCTCCCCTGGATGTGTGCGGGACCCAACGTGCTTCCTCTAGAGTGGAGACGGGTATGTCGCGGAACTTCTTGAGTTGCAGCAAGGGTGTGAAGGAACCTTGGGAAGTTCCAGTGGTTAGATGTGATTAGCCTCGAGAAGCCTCAGCGTAAATGGGCCTCATCTCGCCTGGAGGGCAAAACCTCCTGGATTTTCTCGAGTTGTGGCAGGTGCTCTCGACTTACGACGGGGACCTCAGGTACCCGCGCTGGTGGCCTGAGGAAAGGCCAGTCCCCATGCGAGTTCCTCGGGGGCCTTTCGGGATTCCTCCTCCGTCGATGCCGGGGCCTAAGACCTTGTGTGGAGTCGGGGCCGGAACCTGAGGATTCCTTTCCAGTGCTGACATGGATCTTGGGGTACTTCTGGAGTCTCCCCAGGGGAGTCAGTCCTCGTCTCGAATGCGGCATGCACTTGCGCTTTCCTCCAGAGCGGTAGCAGCAGTGTCAGGCAGTCCGCCTCTTAGATAAAAGGATCTATGGTTTTCCCTCGAGTTTTTCCCACGAGGCTTTCCCACGAGGCTTTCCCACAGGGCTGTCCCACGTGCACACGTGGTGGGAGTCGATCCTCGGCTTGAACGTCAAGGCAGTGCAGGGAAAACAGGTTCCTCTGGAATGGACTGACACATCTGGGGGACTCTTGGAATGGTGGCAGGACCCTGGAGTTCCTCTCGCCTTTCCTGTGGAGAGCGCCTCCTCTTGAGATGCGACGGGAACGCCGGGAATTCTTTCCCTACGAAACAGGGAAAGGATCCCTCATCTCGAGCTAGGAGGCGGAAACGGGGCTCCCCTGGATGTGTGCGGGACCCCACGTGATTCCTCTCGAGTGGAGACGGGTATGTCGCGGAACTGCTTGAGTTGCAGCAAGGGTGTGAAGGACCCTTTGGAAGTTCCAGTGGTTAGATGTGATTAGCCTCGAGAAGCCTCAGCGGAAATGGGCCTCATCTCGCCTGGAGGACAAAACCTCCTGGATTTTCTCGAGTTGCGGCAGGTGCTCTCGACTTACGACGGGGACCTCAGGGACCCGCTCTGGTGGCCTCAGGAAAGGCCAGTCCCCATGCGAGTTCCTCGGGGGCCTCTCGGGATTCCTCTCCCGTGGATGCCGGGGCCGAAGACCTTGTGTGGAGTCGGGGCCGGAATCTGAGGATTCCTCTCCAGTGCTGACATGGATCTTGGGGTACTTCTGCAGTCTCCCCAGGGGAGTCAGTCCTCGTCTCGAATGCGGGCATGCACTTGCGCTTTCCTCCAGAGCGGTAGCAGCAGTGTCACGCAGTCCGCCGCGTGGATCAAAGGATCTATGATTTTCCCTCGAGTCTTTCCCACGAGGCTTTCCCACGAGGCTTTCCCACAGGGCTGTCCCACGTGCACACGTGGTGTGAGTCGATCCTCGGCTTGAACGTCAAGGCAGTGCAGGGAAAACTGGTTCCTCTGGAATGGACTGACACATCTGGGGAACTCTTGGAATGGTGGCACGACCCTGGAGTTCCTCTCGCCTTTCCTGTGGAGAGCGCCTCCTCTTGAGATGCAACGGAAACGCCGGGAATTCTTTCCCTACGAAACATGGTAAGGATCCCTCATCTCGAGCAAGGAGGCGGAAACGGGGCTCCCCTGGATGTGTGCGGGACCCTCCTGCTTCCTCTCGAGTGGAGACGGGTATGTCGGGGAACTTCTTGAGTTGCAGCAAGGGTGTGAAGGAACCTTTGGAAGTTCCAGTGGTTAGATGTGATTAGCCTCGAGAAGCCTCAGCGGAAATGGGCCTCATCTCGCCTGGAGGGCAAAACCTCCTGGATTTTCTCGAGTTGCGGCAGGTGCTCTCGACTTACGACGGGGACCTCAGGGACCCGCTCTGGTGGCCTCAGGAAAGGCCAGTCCCCATGCGAGTTCCTCAGGGGCCTCTCGGGATTCTTCTCCCGTCGATGCCGGGCCCTAAGACCTTGTGTGGAGTCGGGGCCGGAACCTGAGGATTCCTTTCCAGTGCTGACATGGATCTTGGGGTACTTCTGGAGTCTCCCCAGGGGAGTCAGTCCTCGTCTCGAATGCGGCATGCACTTGCGCTTTCCTCCAGAGCGGTAGCAGCAGTGTCAGGCAGTCCGCCTCTTAGATAAAAGGATCTATGGTTTTCCCTCGAGTATTTCCCACGAGGCTTTCCCACGAGGCTTTCCCACAGGGCTGTCCCACGTGCACACGTGGTGGGAGTCGATCCTCGGCTTGAACGTCAAGGCAGTGCAGGGAAAACAGGTTCCTCTGGAATGGACTGACACATCTGGTGGACTCTTGGAATGGTGGCAGGACCCTGGAGTTCCTCTCGCCTTTCCTGTGGAGAGCGCCTCCTCTTGAGATGCGACGGGAACGCCGGGAATTCTTTCCCTACGAAACAGGGAAAGGATCACTCATCTCGAGCTAGGAGGCGGAAACGGGGCTCCCCTGGATGTGTGCGGGACCCCACGGGTTTCCTCTCGAGTGGAGACGAGTATGTCGGGGAACTTCTTGAGTTGCAGCAAGGGTGTGAAGGACCCTTAGGAAGTTCCAGTGGTTAGATGTGATTAGCCTCGAGAAGCCTCAGCGGAAATGGGCCTCATCTCGCCTGGAGGGCAAAAACTCCTGGATTTTCTCGAGTTGCGGCAGGTGCTCTCGACTTACAACGGGGACCGCAGGGTCCCGCTCTGGTGGACTCAGGAAAGGCCAGTCCCCATGCGAGTTCCTCGGGGGCCGCTCGGGATTCCTCTCCCGTCGATGCCGGGGCCTAAGACATTGTGTGGAGTCGGGGCCGGAACCTGAGGATTCCACTCCAGTGCTGACATGGATCTTGGGGTACTTCTGGAGTCTCCCCAGGGGAGTCAGTCCTCGTCTCGAATGCGGGCATGCACTTGCGCTTTCCTCCAGAGCGGTAGCAGCAGTGTCACGCAGTCCGCCGCGTGGATCAAAGGATCTATGGTTTTCCCTCGAGTCTTTCCCACGAGGCTTTCCCACGAGGCTTTCCCACAGGGCTGTACCACGTGCACACGTGGTGGGAGTCGATCCTCGGCTTGAACGTCAAGGCAGTGCAGGGAAAACAGGTGCCTCTGGATTGGACTGACACCTCTGGGGGTCTCTTGGAATGGTGGCACGACCCTGGAGTTCCTCTCTTCTTTCCTGTGGAGAGCGCCTCCTCTTGAGATGCGACGGGAACGCTGGGAATTCTTTCCCTACGAAACAGGGAAAGGATCCCTCATCTCGAGCTAGGAGGCGGAAACGGGGCTCCCCTGGATGTGTGCGGGACCCCACGTGCTTCCTCTCGAGTGGAGACGGGTATGTCGCGGAACTGCTTGAGTTGCAGCAAGGGTGTGAAGGACCCTTTCGAAGTTCCAGTGGTTAGATGTGATTAGCCTCGAGAAGCCTCAGCGGAAATGGGCCTCATCTCGCCTGGAGGGCAAAACCTCCTGGATTTTCTCGAGTTGCGGCAGGTGCTCTCGACTTACGATGGGCCCTCAGGGACCCGCTCTGGTGGCCTCAGGAAAGGCCAGTCCCCATGCGAGTTCCTCGGGGGCCTCTCGGGATTCCTGTTCCGTCGATGCCAGGGACTAAGACCTTGTGTGGAGTAGGGGCCGGAACCTGAGGATTCCTCTCCAGTGCTGACATGGATCTTGGGGTACTTCTGGAGTCTCCCCAGGGGAGTCAGTCCTCGTCTCGAATGCGGGCATGCACTTGCGCTTTCCTCCAGAGCGGTAGCAGCAGTGTCACGCAGTCCGCCGCGTGGATCAAAGGATCTATGGTTTTCCCTCGAGTCTTTCCCACGAGGCTTTCCCTCGAGGCTTTCCCACAGGGCTGTCCCACGTGCACACGTGGTGGGAGTCGATCCTCGGCTTGAAAGTCATGGCAGTGCAGGGAAAACAGGTTCCTCTTGAATGGACTGACCCATCTGGGGGACTCTTGGAATGGTAGCACGACCCTGGAGTTCCTCTCGCCTTTCCTGTGGAGAGCGCCTCCTCTTGAGATGCGACGGGAACACCGGGAATTCTTTCCCTACAAAACAGGGAAAGGATCCCTCATCTCGAGCTAGGAGGCGGAAACGGGTCTCCCCTGGATGTGTGCGGGACCCCACGTGCTTCCTCTCGAGTGGAGACGGGTATGTCAGGGAACTTCTTGAGTTGCAGCAAGGGTGTGAAGGACCCTTTGGAAGTTCCAGTGGTTAGATGTGATTAGCCTCGAGAAGCCTCAGCGGAAATGGGCCTCATCTCGCCTGGAGGGCAAAACCTCCTGGATTTTCTCGAGTTGCGGCAGATGCTCTCGACTTACGACGGGAACCTCAGGGACCCGCTCTGGTGGCCTCAGGAAAGGCCAGTCCCCATGCGAGTTCCTCGGGGGCCTCTCGGGATTCCTCTCCCGTCGATGCCGGGGCCTAAGACCTTGTGTGGAGTCGGGGCCGGAACCTGAGGATTCCTCTCCAGTGCTGACATGGATCTTGGGGTACTTCTGGAGTCTCCCCAGGGGAGTCAGTCCTCGTCTCGAATGCGGGCATGCACTTGCGCTTTCCTCCAGAGCGGTAGCAGCAGTGTAACGCAGTCCGCCGCGTGGATCAAAGGATCTATGGTTTTCCCTCGAGTCTTTCCCACGAGGCTTTCCCACGAGGCTTTCCCACAGGGCTGTTCCACGTGCACACGTGGTGGGAGTCGATCCTCGGCTTGAACGTCAAGGCAGTGCAGGGAAAACAGGTTCCTCTGGAATGGACTGACACATCTGGGGGACCATTGGAATGGTGGCACGACCCTGGAGTTCCTCTCGCCTTTCCTGTGGAGAGCGCCTCCTCTTGAGATGCGAAGGGAACGCCGGGAATTCTTTCCCTACGAAACAGGGAAAGGATCCCTCATCTCGAGCTAGGAGGCGGAAACGGGGCTCCCCTGGATGTGTGCGGGACCCCACGTGATTCCTCTCGAGTGGAGACGGGTATGTCGCGGAACTGCTTGAGTTGCAGCAAGGGTGTGAAGGACCCTTTGGAAGTTCCAGTGGTTAGATGTGATTAGCCTCCAGAAGCCTCAGCGGAAATGGGCCTCATCTCGCCTGGAGGGCAAAACCTCCTGGATTTTCTCGAGTTGCGGCAGGTGCTCTCGACTTACGACGGGGACCTCAGGGACCCGCTCTGGTGGCCTCAGGAAAGGCCAGTCCCCATGCGTGTTCCTCGAGGGCCGCTTGGGATTCCTCTCCTGTCGATGCCGGGGCCTAAGACCTTGTGTGGAGTCGGGGCCGGAACCTGAGGATTCCACTCCAGTGCAGACATGGATCTTGGGGTACTTCTGGAGTCTCCCCAGGGGAGTCAGTCCTCGTCTCGAATGCCGGCATGCACTTGCGCTTTCCTCCAGAGCGGTAGCAGCAGTGTCACGCAGTCCGCCGCGTGGATCAAAGGATCTATGGTTTTCCCTCTAGTCTTTCCCACGAGGCTTTCCCACGAGGCTTTCCCACAGGTCTGTCCCACGTGCACACGTGGTGGGAGTCGATCCTCGGCTTGAACGTCAAGGCAGTGCAGGGAAAACAGGTTCCTCTGGAATGGACTGACCCATCTGGGGGACTCTTGGAATGGTGGCACGACCCTGGAGTTCCTCTCGCCTTTCCTGTGGAGAGCGCCTCCTCTTGAGATGCGACGGGAACGCCGGGAATTCTTTCCCTACGAAACAGGGAAAGGATCCCTCATCTCGAGCTAGGAGGCGGAAACGGGGCTCCCCTGGATGTGTGCGGGACCCCACGTGCTTCCTCTCGAGTGGAGACGGGTATGTCGGGGAACTTCTTTAGTTGCAGCAAGGGTGTGAAGGACCCTTTGGAAGTTCCAGTGGTTAGATGTGATTAGCCTAGAGAAGCATCAGCGGAAATGGGCCTCAACTCGCCTGGAGGGCAAAACCTCCTGGATTTTCTCGAGTTGCGGCAGGTGCTCTCGACTTATGACGGGGACCTCAGGGACCCGCTCTGGAGGCCTCAGGAAAGGCCAGTCCCCATACGAGTTCCTCGGGGGCCTCTCGGGATTCCTCTCCCGTCGATTCCGGGGCCTAAGACCTTGTGTGGAGTCGGGGCCGGAACCTGAGGATTCCTCTCCAGTGCTGACATGGATCTTGGGGTACTTCTGGAGTCTCCCAAGGGGAGTCAGTACTCGTCTCGAATGCGGGCATGCACTTGCGCTTTCCCCCAGAGCGGTAGCAGCAGTTTCACACAGTCCGCCGCGTGGATCAAAGGATCTATGGTTTTCCCTCGAGTCTTTCCCACGAGGCTTTCCCACGAGGCTTTCCCACAGGGCAGTCCAACGTGCACACGTGGTGGGAGTCGATCCTCGGCTTGAACGTCAAGGCAGTGCAGGGAAAACAGGTTCCTCTGGAATGGACTGACACATCTGGGGGACTCTTGGAATGGTGGCACGACCCTGGAGTTCCTCTCGCCTTTCCTGTGGAGAGCGCCTCCTCTTGAGATGCGACGGGAACGCCGGGAATTCTTTCCCTACGAAACAGGGAAAGGATCCCTCATCTCGAGCTAGGAGGCGGAAACGGGGCTCCCCTGGATGTGTGCGGGACCCCACGTGCTTCCTCTCGAGTGGAGACGGGTATGTCGGGGAACTTTTTGAGTTGCAGCAAGGGTGTGAAGGACCCTTTGGAAGTTCCAGTGGTTAGACGTGATTAGCCTCGAGAAGCCTCAGCAGAAATGGGCCTCATCTCGCCTGGAGGGCAAAACCTCCTGGATTTTCTCGAGTTGCGGCAGGTGCTCTCGACTTACGACGGGGACCTCAGGGACCCGCTCTGGTGGCCTCAGGAAAGGCCAGTCCCCATGCGAGTTCCTCAGGGGCCTCTCGGGATTCTTCTCCCGTCGATGCCGGGCCCTAAGACCTTGTGTGGAGTCGGGGCCGGAACCTGAGGATTCCTTTCCAGTGCTGACATGGATCTTGGGGTACTTCTGGAGTCTCCCCAGGGGAGTCAGTCCTCGTCTCGAATGCGGCATGCACTTGCGCTTTCCTCCAGAGCGGTAGCAGCAGTGTCAGGCAGTCCGCCTCTTAGATAAAAGGATCTATGGTTTTCCCTCGAGTATTTCCCACGAGGCTTTCCCACGAGGCTTTCCCACAGGGCTGTCCCACGTGCACACGTGGTGGGAGTCGATCCTCGGCTTGAACGTCAAGGCAGTGCAGGGAAAACAGGTTCCTCTGGAATGGACTGACACATCTGGGGGACTCTTGGAATGGTGGCAGGACCCTGGAGTTCCTCTCGCCTTTCCTGTGGAGAGCGCCTCCTCTTGAGATGCGACGGGAACGCCGGGAATTCTTTCCCTACGAAACAGGGAAAGGATCACTCATCTCGAGCTAGGAGGCGGAAACGGGGCTCCCCTGGATGTGTGCGGGACCCCACGGGCTTCCTCTCGAGTGGAGACGAGTATGTCGGGGAACTTCTTGAGTTGCAGCAAGGGTGTGAAGGACCCTTAGGAAGTTCCAGTGGTTAGATGTGATTAGCCTCGAGAAGCCTCAGCGGAAATGGGCCTCATCTCGCCTGGAGGGCAAAAACTCCTGGATTTTCTCGAGTTGCGGCAGGTGCTCTCGACTTATAACGGGGACCGCAGGGTCCCGCTCTGGTGGACTCAGGAAAGGCCAGACCCCATGCGAGTTCCTCGGGGGCCGCTCGGGATTCCTCTCCCGTCGATGCCGGGGCCTAAGACCTTGTGTGGAGTCGGGGCCGGAACCTGAGGATTCCACTCTAGTGCTGACATGGATCTTGGGGTACTTCTGCAGTCTCCCCAGGGGAGTCAGTCCTCGTCTCGAATGCGGGCATGCACTTGCGCTTTCCTCCAGAGCGGTAGCAGCAGTGTCACGCAGTCCGCCGCGTGGATCAAAGGATCTATGGTTTTCCCTCGAGTCTTTCCCACGAGGCTTTCCCACGAGGCTTTCCCACAGGTCTGTCCCACGTGCACACGTGGTGGGAGTCGATCCTCGGCTTGAACGTCAAGGCAGTGCAGGGAAAACAGGTTCCTCTGGAATGGACTGACCCATCTGGGGGACTCTTGGAATGGTGGCACGACCCTGGAGTTCCTCTCGCCTTTCCTGTGGAGAGCGCCTCCTCTTGAGATGCGACGGGAACGCCGGGAATTCTTTCCCTACGAAACAGGGAAAGGATCCCTCATCTCGAGCTAGGAGGCGGAAACGGGGCTCCCCTGGATGTGTGCGGGACCCCACGTGCTTCCTCTCGAGTGGAGACGGGTATGTCGGGGACCTTCTTGAGTTGCAGCAAGGGTGTGAAGGATCCTTTGGAAGTTCCAGTGGTTAGATCTGATTAGCCTCGAGAAGCCTCAGGGGAAATGGGCCTCATCTCGCATGGAGGGCAAAACCTCCTGGATTTTCTCGAGTTGCGGCAGGTGCTCTCGACTTACGACGGGGACCTCAGGGACCCGCTCTGGTGGCCTCAGGAAGGCCAGTCCCCATGCGAGCTCTTCGGGGGCTTCTCGCGATTCCTCTCCCGTCGATGCCGGGGCCTAAGACCTTGTGTGGAGTCGAGGCCGGAACCTGAGGATTCCTCTCCAGTGCTGACATGGATCTTGGGGTACTTCTGGAGTCTCCCCAGGGGAGTCAGTCCTCGTCTCGAATGCGGGCATGCACTTGCGCTTTCCTCCAGAGCGGTGGCAGCAGTGTCACGCAGTCCGACGCGTGGATCAAAGGATCTATGGTTTTCCCTCGAGTCTTTCCCACGAGGCTTTCCAACGAGGCTTTCCCACAGGGCTGTCCCACGTTCACACGTGGTGGGAGTCGATCCTCGGCTTGACTATCAAGGCAGTTCAGGGAAAACAGGTTCCTCTGGAATGGACTGACACATCTGGGGGTCTCTTGGAATGGTGGCACGACCCTGGAGTTCCTCTCCCCTTTCCTGTGGAGAGCGCCTCCTCTTGAGATGCGAAGGGAACGCCGTGAATTCTTTCCCTATGAAACAGGGAAATGATCCCTCATCTCAAGCTAGGAGGCGGAAACGGGGCTCCCGTGGATGTGTGCGGGACCCTCGTGCTTCCTCTCGAGTGGAGACGGGTATGTCGGGGAACTTCTTGAGTTGCAGCAAGGGTGTGAAGGACCCTTTGAAAGTTCCAGTGGTTAGATGTGATTAGCCTCGAGAAGCCTCAGCGGAATTGGGCCTCATCTCGGCTGGAGGGCAAAACCTCCTGGATTTTCTCGAGTTGCGGCAGGTGCTCTCGACTTACGACGGGGACCTCAGGGACGCGCTCTGGTGGCCTCAGGAAAGGCCATTCCCAATGCGAGTTCCTCGGGGGCCTCTCGGGATTCCTCTCCCGTGGATGCCGGGGCCTAAGACCTTGTGTGGAGTCGGGGCCGGAACCTGAGGATTCCTCTCCAGTGCTGACATGGCTCTTGGGGTACTTCTGGAGTCTCCCCAGGGGAGTCAGTCCCCGTCTCGAATGCGGGCATGCACTTGCGCTTTCCTCCAGAGCGGTAGCAGCAGTGTCACGCAGTCCGCCGCGTGGATCAAAGGATCTATGGTTTTCCCTCGAGTCTTTCCCACGAGGCTTTCCCACGAGGCTTTCCCACAGGGCTGTCCCACGTGCACACGTGGTGGGAGTCGATCCTCGGCTTGAACGTCAAGGCAGTGCAGGAAAAACAGGTTCCTCTGGAATGGACTGACACATCTGGGGGTCTCTTGGCATGGTGACACGACCCTGGAGTTCCTCTCGCCTTACCTGTGGAGAGTGCCTCCTCTTGAGATGCGACGGGAACGCCGGGAATTCTTTCCCTACTAAACAGGGAAAGGATCCCTCATCTCGTGCTAGGAGGCGGAAACGGGGCTCCCCTGGATGTGTGCGGGACCCCACGTGCTTCCTCTAGAGTGGAGACGGGTATGTCGCGGAACTTCTTGAGTTGCAGCAAGGGTGTGAAGGAACCTTGGGAAGTTCCAGTGGTTAGATGTGATTAGCCTCGAGAAGCCTCAGCGTAAATGGGCCTCATCTCGCCTGGAGGGCAAAACCTCCTGGATTTTCTCGAGTTGTGGCAGGTGCTCTCGACTTACGACGGGGACCTCAGGTACCCGCGCTGGTGGCCTGAGGAAAGGCCAGTCCCCATGCGAGTTCCTCGGGGGCCTTTCGGGATTCCTCCTCCGTCGATGCCGGGGCCTAAGACCTTGTGTGGAGTCGGGGCCGGAACCTGAGGATTCCTTTCCAGTGCTGACATGGATCTTGGGGTACTTCTGGAGTCTCCCCAGGGGAGTCAGTCCTCGTCTCGAATGCGGCATGCACTTGCGCTTTCCTCCAGAGCGGTAGCAGCAGTGTCAGGCAGTCCGCCTCTTAGATAAAAGGATCTATGGTTTTCCCTCGAGTTTTTCCCACGAGGCTTTCCCACGAGGCTTTCCCACAGGGCTGTCCCACGTGCACACGTGGTGGGAGTCGATCCTCGGCTTGAACGTCAAGGCAGTGCAGGGAAAACAGGTTCCTCTGGAATGGACTGACACATCTGGGGGACTCTTGGAATGGTGGCAGGACCCTGGAGTTCCTCTCGCCTTTCCTGTGGAGAGCGCCTCCTCTTGAGATGCGACGGGAACGCCGGGAATTCTTTCCCTACGAAACAGGGAAAGGATCCCTCATCTCGAGCTAGGAGGCGGAAACGGGGCTCCCCTGGATGTGTGCGGGACCCCACGTGATTCCTCTCGAGTGGAGACGGGTATGTCGCGGAACTGCTTGAGTTGCAGCAAGGGTGTGAAGGACCCTTTGGAAGTTCCAGTGGTTAGATGTGATTAGCCTCGAGAAGCCTCAGCGGAAATGGGCCTCATCTCGCCTGGAGGACAAAACCTCCTGGATTTTCTCGAGTTGCGGCAGGTGCTCTCGACTTACGACGGGGACCTCAGGGACCCGCTCTGGTGGCCTCAGGAAAGGCCAGTCCCCATGCGACTTCCTCGGGGGCCTCTCGGGATTCCTCTCCCGTGGATGCCGGGGCCGAAGACCTTGTGTGGAGTCGGGGCCGGAATCTGAGGATTCCTCTCCAGTGCTGACATGGATCTTGGGGTACTTCTGCAGTCTCCCCAGGGGAGTCAGTCCTCGTCTCGAATGCGGGCATGCACTTGCGCTTTCCTCCAGAGCGGTAGCAGCAGTGTCACGCAGTCCGCCGCGTGGATCAAAGGATCTATGATTTTCCCTCGAGTCTTTCCCACGAGGCTTTCCCACGAGGCTTTCCCACAGGGCTGTCCCACGTGCACACGTGGTGGGAGTCGATCCTCGGCTTGAACGTCAAGGCAGTGCAGGGAAAACTGGTTCCTCTGGAATGGACTGACACATCTGGGGAACTCTTGGAATGGTGGCACGACCCTGGAGTTCCTCTCGCCTTTCCTGTGGAGAGCGCCTCCTCTTGAGATGCAACGGAAACGCCGGGAATTCTTTCCCTACGAAACATGGTAAGGATCCCTCATCTCGAGCAAGGAGGCGGAAACGGGGCTCCCCTGGATGTGTGCGGGACCCTCCTGCTTCCTCTCGAGTGGAGACGGGTATGTCGGGGAACTTCTTGAGTTGCAGCAAGGGTGTGAAGGAACCTTTGGAAGTTCCAGTGGTTAGATGTGATTAGCCTCGAGAAGCCTCAGCGGAAATGGGCCTCATCTCGCCTGGAGGGCAAAACCTCCTGGATTTTCTCGAGTTGGGGCAGGTGCTCTCGACTTACGACGGGGACCTCAGGGACCCGCTCTGGTGGCCTCAGGAAAGGCCAGTCCCCATGCGTGTTCCTCGAGGGCCGCTTGGGATTCCTCTCCTGTCGATGCCGGGGCCTAAGACCTTGTGTGGAGTCGGGGCAGGAACCTGAGGATTCCTCTCCAGTGCTGACATGGATCTTGGGGTACTTCTGGAGTCTCCCCAGGGGAGTCAGTCCTCATCTCGAATGCGGGCATGCACTTGCGCTTTCCTCCAGAGCGGTAGCAGCAGTGTCACACAGTCCGCCGCGTGGACAAAAGGATCTTTGGTTTTCCCTCGAGTCTTTCCCACGAGGCTGTCCCACGAGGCTTTCCCACAGGGCTGTCCCAAGTGCACACGTGGTGGGAGTCGATCCTCGGCTTGAACGTCAAGGCAGTTCGGGGAAAACAGGTTACTCTGGAATGGACTGACACATCTGGGGGACTCGTGGAATGGTGGCACGACCCTGGAGTTGCTCTCGCCTTTCCTGTGGAGAGCGCCTCCTCTTGAGATGCGAAGGGAACGCCGGGAATTCTTTCCCTACGAAATAGGGATAGGATCCCTCATCTCGAACTAGGAGGCGGAAACGGGGCTCCCCTGGATGTGTGCGGCACCCCACGTGCTTCCTCTCGAGTGGAGACGGGAATGTCGCGGAACTGCTTGAGTTGCAGCAAGGGTGTGAAGGATCCTTTGGAAGTTCCAGTGGTTAGATCTGATTAGCCTCGAGAAGCCTCAGGGGAAATGGGCCTCATCTCGCATGGAGGGCAAAACCTCCTGGATTTTCTCGAGTTGCGGCAGGTGCTCTCGACTTACGACGGGGACCTCAGGGACCCGCTCTGGTGGCCTCAGGAAGGCCAGTCCCCATGGGAGCTCTTCGGGGGCCTCTCGGGATTCCTCTCCCGTCGATGCCGGGGCCTAAGACCTTGTGTGGAGTCGAGGCCGGAACCTGAGGATTCCTGTCCAGTGCTGACATGGATCTTGGGGTACTTCTGGAGTCTCCCCAGGGGAGTCAGTCCTCGTCTCGAATGCGGGCATGCACTTGCGCTTTCCTCCAGAGCGGTGGCAGCAGTGTCACGCAGTCCGCCGCGTGGATCAAAGGATCTATGGTTTTCCCTCGAGTCTTTCCCACGAGGCTTTCCAACGAGGCTTTCCCACAGGGCTGTCCCACGTTCACACGTGGTGGGAGTCGATCCTCGGCTTGACTATCAAGGCAGTTCAGGGAAAACAGGTTCCTCTGGAATGGACTGACACATCTGGGGGTCTCTTGGAATGGTGGCACGACCCTGGAGTTCCTCTCCCCTTTCCTGTGGAGAGCGCCTCCTCTTGAGATGCGAAGGGAACGCCGTGAATTCTTTCCCTATGAAACAGGGAAATGATCCCTCATCTCAAGCTAGGAGGCGGAAACGGGGCTCCCGTGGATGTGTGCGGGACCCTCGTGCTTCCTCTCGAGTGGAGACGGGTATGTCGGGGAACTTCTTGAGTTGCAGCAAGGGTGTGAAGGACCCTTTGAAAGTTCCAGTGGTTAGATGTGATTAGCCTCGAGAAGCCTCAGCGGAATTGGGCCTCATCTCGGCTGGAGGGCAAAACCTCCTGGATTTTCTCGAGTTGCGGCAGGTGCTCTCGACTTACGACGGGGACCTCAGGGACGCGCTCTGGTGGCCTCAGGAAAGGCCATTCCCAATGCGAGTTCCTCGGGGGCCTCTCGGGATTCCTCTCCCGTGGATGCCGGGGCCTAAGACCTTGTGTGGAGTCGGGGCCGGAACCTGAGGATTCCTCTCCAGTACTGACATGGCTCTTGGGGTACTTCTGGAGTCTCCCCAGGGGAGTCAGTCCCCGTCTCGAATGCGGGCATGCACTTGCGCTTTCCTCCAGAGCGGTAGCAGCAGTGTCACGCAGTCCGCCGCGTGGATCAAAGGATCTATGGTTTTCCCTCGAGTCTTTCCCACGAGGCTTTCCCACGAGGCTTTCCCACAGGGCTGTCCCACGTGCACACGTGGTGGGAGTCGATCCTTGGCTTGAACGTCAAGGCAGTGCAGGAAAAACAGGTTCCTCTGGAATGGACTGACACATCTGGGGGTCTCTTGGCATGGTGACACGACCCTGGAGTTCCTCTCGCCTTACCTGTGGAGAGTGCCTCCTCTTGAGATGCGACGGGAACGCCGGGAATTCTTTCCCTACTAAACAGGGAAAGGATCCCTCATCTCGTGCTAGGAGGCGGAAACGGGGCTCCCCTGGATGTGTGCGGGACCCCACGTGCTTCCTCTAGAGTGGAGACGGGTATGTCGCGGAACTTCTTGAGTTGCAGCAAGGGTGTGAAGGAACCTTGGGAAGTTCCAGTGGTTAGATGTGATTAGCCTCGAGAAGCCTCAGCGTAAATGGGCCTCATCTCGCCTGGAGGGCAAAACCTCCTGGATTTTCTCGAGTTGTGGCAGGTGCTCTCGACTTACGACGGGGACCTCAGGTACCCGCGCTGGTGGCCTGAGGAAAGGCCAGTCCCCATGCGAGTTCCTCGGGGGCCTTTCGGGATTCCTCCTCCGTCGATGCCGGGGCCTAAGACCTTGTGTGGAGTCGGGGCCGGAACCTGAGGATTCCTTTCCAGTGCTGACATGGATCTTGGGGTACTTCTGGAGTCTCCCCAGGGGAGTCAGTCCTCGTCTCGAATGCGGCATGCACTTGCGCTTTCCTCCAGAGCGGTAGCAGCAGTGTCAGGCAGTCCGCCTCTTAGATAAAAGGATCTATGGTTTTCCCTCGAGTTTTTCCCACGAGGCTTTCCCACGAGGCTTTCCCACAGGGCTGTCCCACGTGCACACGTGGTGGGAGTCGATCCTCGGCTTGAACGTCAAGGCAGTGCAGGGAAAACAGGTTCCTCTGGAATGGACTGACACATCTGGGGGACTCTTGGAATGGTGGCAGGACCCTGGAGTTCCTCTCGCCTTTCCTGTGGAGAGCGCCTCCTCTTGAGATGCGACGGGAACGCCGGGAATTCTTTCCCTACGAAACAGGGAAAGGATCACTCATCTCGAGCTAGGAGGCGGAAACGGGGTTCCCCTGGATGTGTGCGGGACCCCACGGGCTTCCTCTCGAGTGGAGACGAGTATGTCGGGGAACTTCTTGAGTTGCAGCAAGGGTGTGAAGGACCCTTAGGAAGTTCCAGTGGTTAGATGTGATTAGCCTCGAGAAGCCTCAGCGGAAATGGGCCTCATCTCGCCTGGAGGGCAAAAACTCCTGGATTTTCTCGAGTTGCGGCAGGTGCTCTCGACTTACAACGGGGACCGCAGGGACCCGCTCTGGTGGACTCAGGAAAGGCCAGTCCCCATGCGAGTTCCTCGGGGGCCGCTCGGGATTCCTCTCCCGTCGATGCCGGGGCCTAAGACCTTGTGTGGAGTCGGGGCCGGAACCTGAGGATTCCACTCCAGTGCAGACATGGATCTTGGGGTACTTCTGGAGTCTCCCCAGGGGAGTCAGTCCTCGTCTCGAATGCCGGCATGCACTTGCGCTTTCCTCCAGAGCGGTAGCAGCAGTGTCACGCAGTCCGCCGCGTGGATCAAAGGATCTATGGTTTTCCCTCTAGTCTTTCCCACGAGGCTTTCCCACGAGGCTTTCCCACAGGTCTGTCCCACGTGCACACGTGGTGGGAGTCGATCCTCGGCTTGAACGTCAAGGCAGTGCAGGGAAAACAGGTTCCTCTGGAATGGACTGACCCATCTGGGGGACTCTTGGAATGGTGGCACGACCCTGGAGTTCCTCTCGCCTTTCCTGTGGAGAGCGCCTCCTCTTGAGATGCGACGGGAACGCCGGGAATTCTTTCCCTACGAAACAGGGAAAGGATCCCTCATCTCGAGCTAGGAGGCGGAAACGGGGCTCCCCTGGATGTGTGCGGGACCCCACGTGCTTCCTCTCGAGTGGAGACGGGTATGTCGGGGAACTTCTTTAGTTGCAGCAAGGGTGTGAAGGACCCTTTGGAAGTTCCAGTGGTTAGATGTGATTAGCCTAGAGAAGCATCAGCGGAAATGGGCCTCAACTCGCCTGGAGGGCAAAACCTCCTGGATTTTCTCGAGTTGCGGCAGGTGCTCTCGACTTATGACGGGGACCTCAGGGACCCGCTCTGGAGGCCTCAGGAAAGGCCAGTCCCCATACGAGTTCCTCGGGGGCCTCTCGGGATTCCTCTCCCGTCGATTCCGGGGCCTAAGACCTTGTGTGGAGTCGGGGCCGGAACCTGAGGATTCCTCTCCAGTGCTGACATGGATCTTGGGGTACTTCTGGAGTCTCCCAAGGGGAGTCAGTACTCGTCTCGAATGCGGGCATGCACTTGCGCTTTCCCCCAGAGCGGTAGCAGCAGTTTCACACAGTCCGCCGCGTGGATCAAAGGATCTATGGTTTTCCCTCGAGTCTTTCCCACGAGGTTTTCCCACGAGGCTTTCCCACAGGGCTGTCCAACGTGCACACGTGGTGGGAGTCGATCCTCGGCTTGAACGTCAAGGCAGTGCAGGGAAAACAGGTTCCTCTGGAATGGACTGACACATCTGGGGGACTCTTGGAATGGTGGCACGACCCTGGAGTTCCTCTCGCCTTTCCTGTGGAGAGCGCCTCCTCTTGAGGTGCGACGGGAACGCCGGGAATTCTTTCCCTACGAAACAGGGAAAGGATCCCTCATCTCGAGCTAGGAGGCGGAAACGGGGCTCCCCTGGATGTGTGCGGGACCCCACGTGCTTCCTCTCGAGTGGAGACGGGTATGTCGGGGAACTTTTTGAGTTGCAGCAAGGGTGTGAAGGACCCTTTGGAAGTTCCAGTGGTTAGACGTGATTAGCCTCGAGAAGCCTCAGCGGAAATGGGCCTCATCTCGCCTGGAGGGCAAAACCTCCTGGATTTTCTCGAGTTGCGGCAGGTGCTCTCGACTTACGACGGGGACCTCAGGGACCCGCTCTGGTGGCCTCAGGAAAGGCCAGTCCCCATGCGAGTTCCTCAGGGGCCTCTCGGGATTCTTCTCCCGTCGATGCCGGGCCCTAAGACCTTGTGTGGAGTCGGGGCCGGAACCTGAGGATTCCTTTCCAGTGCTGACATGGATCTTGGGGTACTTCTGGAGTCTCCCCAGGGGAGTCAGTCCTCGTCTCGAATGCGGCATGCACTTGCGCTTTCCTCCAGAGCGGTAGCAGCAGTGTCAGGCAGTCCGCCTCTTAGATAAAAGGATCTATGGTTTTCCCTCGAGTATTTCCCACGAGGCTTTCCCACGAGGCTTTCCCACAGGGCTGTCCCACGTGCACACGTGGTGGGAGTCGATCCTCGGCTTGAACGTCAAGGCAGTGCAGGGAAAACAGGTTCCTCTGGAATGGACTGACACATCTGGGGGACTCTTGGAATGGTGGCAGGACCCTGGAGTTCCTCTCGCCTTTCCTGTGGAGAGCGCCTCCTCTTGAGATGCGACGGGAACGCCGGGAATTCTTTCCCTACGAAACAGGGAAAGGATCACTCATCTCGAGCTAGGAGGCGGAAACGGGGCTCCCCTGGATGTGTGCGGGACCCCACGGGCTTCCTCTCGAGTGGAGACGAGTATGTCGGGGAACTTCTTGAGTTGCAGCAAGGGTGTGAAGGACCCTTAGGAAGTTCCAGTGGTTAGATGTGATTAGCCTCGAGAAGCCTCAGCGGAAATGGGCCTCATCTCGCCTGGAGGGCAAAAACTCCTGGATTTTCTCGAGTTGCGGCAGGTGCTCTCGACTTATAACGGGGACCGCAGGGTCCCGCTCTGGTGGACTCAGGAAAGGCCAGACCCCATGCGAGTTCCTCGGGGGCCGCTCGGGATTCCTCTCCCGTCGATGCCGGGGCCTAAGACCTTGTGTGGAGTCGGGGCAGGAACCTGAGGATTCCACTCCAGTGCTGACATGGATCTTGGGGTACTTCTGCAGTCTCCCCAGGGGAGTCAGTCCTCGTCTCGAATGCGGGCATGCACTTGCGCTTTCCTCCAGAGCGGTAGCAGCAGTGTCACGCAGTCCGCCGCGTGGATCAAAGGATCTATGGTTTTCCCTCGAGTCTTTCCCACGAGGCTTTCCCACGAGGCTTTCCCACAGGTCTGTCCCACGTGCACACGTGGTGGGAGTCGATCCTCGGCTTGAACGTCAAGGCAGTGCAGGGAAAACAGGTTCCTCTGGAATGGACTGACCCATCTGGGGGACTCTTGGAATGGTGGCACGACCCTGGAGTTCCTCTCGCCTTTCCTGTGGAGAGCGCCTCCTCTTGAGGTGCGACGGGAACGCCGGGAATTCTTTCCCTACGAAACAGGGAAAGGATCCCTCATCTCGAGCTAGGAGGCGGAAACGGGGCTCCCCTGGATGTGTGCGGGACCCCACGTGCTTCCTCTCGAGTGGAGACGGGTATGTCGGGGAACTTCTTGAGTTGCAGCAAGGGTGTGAAGGATCCTTTGGAAGTTCCAGTGGTTAGATCTGATTAGCCTCGAGAAGCCTCAGGGGAAATGGGCCTCATCTCGCATGGAGGGCAAAACCTCCTGGATTTTCTCGAGTTGCGGCAGGTGCTCTCGACTTACGACGGGGACCTCAGGGACCCGCTCTGGTGGCCTCAGGAAGGCCAGTCCCCATGCGAGCTCTTCGGGGGCCTCTCGCGATTCCTCTCCCGTCGATGCCGGGGCCTAAGACCTTGTGTGGAGTCGAGGCCGGAACCTGAGGATTCCTCTCCAGTGCTGACATGGATCTTGGGGTACTTCTGGAGTCTCCCCAGGGGAGTCAGTCCTCGTCTCGAATGCGGGCATGCACTTGCGCTTTCCTCCAGAGCGGTGGCAGCAGTGTCACGCAGTCCGCCGCGTGGATCAAAGGATCTATGGTTTTCCCTCGAGTCTTTCCCACGAGGCTTTCCAACGAGGCTTTCCCACAGGGCTGTCCCACGTTCACACGGGGTGGGAGTCGATCCTCGGCTTGACTATCAAGGCAGTTCAGGGAAAACAGGTTCCTCTGGAATGGACTGACACATCTGGGGGTCTCTTGGAATGGTGGCACGACCCTGGAGTTCCTCTCCCCTTTCCTGTGGAGAGCGCCTCCTCTTGAGATGCGAAGGGAACGCCGTGAATTCTTTCCCTATGAAACAGGGAAATGATCCCTCATCTCAAGCTAGGAGGCGGAAACGGGGCTCCCGTGGATGTGTGCGGGACCCTCGTGCTTCCTCTCGAGTGGAGACGGGTATGTCGGGGAACTTCTTGAGTTGCAGCAAGGGTGTGAAGGACCCTTTGAAAGTTCCAGTGGTTAGATGTGATTAGCCTCGAGAAGCCTCAGCGGAATTGGGCCTCATCTCGGCTGGAGGGCAAAACCTCCTGGATTTTCTCGAGTTGCGGCAGGTGCTCTCGACTTACGACGGGGACCTCAGGGACGCGCTCTGGTGGCCTCAGGAAAGGCCATTCCCAATTGCGAGTTCCTCGGGGGCCTCTCGGGATTCCTCTCCCGTGGATGCCGGGGCCTAAGACCTTGTGTGGAGTCGGGGCCGGAACCTGAGGATTCCTCTCCAGTGCTGACATGGCTCTTGGGGTACTTCTGGAGTCTCCCCAGGGGAGTCAGTCCCCGTCTCGAATGCGGGCATGCACTTGCGCTTTCCTCCAGAGCGGTAGCAGCAGTGTCACGCAGTCCGCCGCGTGGATCAAAGGATCTATGGTTTTCCCTCGAGTCTTTCCCACGAGGCTTTCCCACGAGGCTTTCCCACAGGGCTGTCCCACGTGCACACGTGGTGGGAGTCGATCCTCGGCTTGAACGTCAAGGCAGTGCAGGAAAAACAGGTTCCTCTGGAATGGACTGACACATCTGGGGGTCTCTTGGCATGGTGACACGACCCTGGAGTTCCTCTCGCCTTACCTGTGGAGAGTGCCTCCTCTTGAGATGCGACGGGAACGCCGGGAATTCTTTCCCTACTAAACAGGGAAAGGATCCCTCATCTCGTGCTAGGAGGCGGAAACGGGGCTCCCCTGGATGTGTGCGGGACCCCACGTGCTTCCTCTAGAGTGGAGACGGGTATGTCGCGGAACTTCTTGAGTTGCAGCAAGGGTGTGAAGGAACCTTGGGAAGTTCCAGTGGTTAGATGTGATTAGCCTCGAGAAGCCTCAGCGTAAATGGGCCTCATCTCGCCTGGAGGGCAAAACCTCCTGGATTTTCTCGAGTTGTGGCAGGTGCTCTCGACTTACGACGGGGACCTCAGGTACCCGCGCTGGTGGCCTGAGGAAAGGCCAGTCCCCATGCGAGTTCCTCGGGGGCCTTTCGGGATTCCTCCTCCGTCGATGCCGGGGCCTAAGACCTTGTGTGGAGTCGGGGCCGGAACCTGAGGATTCCTTTCCAGTGCTGACATGGATCTTGGGGTACTTCTGGAGTCTCCCCAGGGGAGTCAGTCCTCGTCTCGAATGCGGCATGCACTTGCGCTTTCCTCCAGAGCGGTAGCAGCAGTGTCAGGCAGTCCGCCTCTTAGATAAAAGGATCTATGGTTTTCCCTCGAGTTTTTCCCACGAGGCTTTCCCACGAGGCTTTCCCACAGGGCTGTCCCACGTGCACACGTGGTGGGAGTCGATCCTCGGCTTGAACGTCAAGGCAGTGCAGGGAAAACAGGTTCCTCTGGAATGGACTGACACATCTGGGGGACTCTTGGAATGGTGGCAGGACCCTGGAGTTCCTCTCGCCTTTCCTGTGGAGAGCGCCTCCTCTTGAGATGCGACGGGAACGCCGGGAATTCTTTCCCTACGAAACAGGGAAAGGATCCCTCATCTCGAGCTAGGAGGCGGAAACGGGGCTCCCCTGGATGTGTGCGGGACCCCACGTGATTCCTCTCGAGTGGAGACGGGTATGTCGCGGAACTGCTTGAGTTGCAGCAAGGGTGTGAAGGACCCTTTGGAAGTTCCAGTGGTTAGATGTGATTAGCCTCGAGAAGCCTCAGCGGAAATGGGCCTCATCTCGCCTGGAGGACAAAACCTCCTGGATTTTCTCGAGTTGCGGCAGGTGCTCTCGACTTACGACGGGGACCTCAGGGACCCGCTCTGGTGGCCTCAGGAAAGGCCAGTCCCCATGCGAGTTCCTCGGGGGCCTCTCGGGATTCCTCTCCCGTGGATGCCGGGGCCGAAGACCTTGTGTGGAGTCGGGGCCGGAATCTGAGGATTCCTCTCCAGTGCTGACATGGATCTTGGGGTACTTCTGCAGTCTCCCCAGGGGAGTCAGTCCTCGTCTCGAATGCGGGCATGCACTTGCGCTTTCCTCCAGAGCGGTAGCAGCAGTGTCACGCAGTCCGCCGCGTGGATCAAAGGATCTATGATTTTCCCTCGAGTCTTTCCCACGAGGCTTTCCCACGAGGCTTTCCCACAGGGCTGTCCCACGTGCACACGTGGTGGGAGTCGATCCTCGGCTTGAACGTCAAGGCAGTGCAGGGAAAACTGGTTCCTCTGGAATGGACTGACACATCTGGGGAACTCTTGGAATGGTGGCACGACCCTGGAGTTCCTCTCGCCTTTCCTGTGGAGAGCGCCTCCTCTTGAGATGCAACGGAAACGCCGGGAATTCTTTCCCTACGAAACATGGTAAGGATCCCTCATCTCGAGCAAGGAGGCGGAAACGGGGCTCCCCTGGATGTGTGCGGGACCCTCCTGCTTCCTCTCGAGTGGAGACGGGTATGTCGGGGAACTTCTTGAGTTGCAGCAAGGGTGTGAAGGAACCTTTGGAAGTTCCAGTGGTTAGATGTGATTAGCCTCGAGAAGCCTCAGCGGAAATGGGCCTCATCTCGCCTGGAGGGCAAAACCTCCTGGATTTTCTCGAGTTGCGGCAGGTGCTCTCGACTTACGACGGGGACCTCAGGGACCCGCTCTGGTGGCCTCAGGAAAGGCCAGTCCCCATGCGTGTTCCTCGAGGGCCGCTTGGGATTCCTCTCCTGTCGATGCCGGGGCCTAAGACCTTGTGTGGAGTCGGGGCAGGAACCTGAGGATTCCTCTCCAGTGCTGACATGGATCTTGGGGTACTTCTGGAGTCTCCCCAGGGGAGTCAGTCCTCATCTCGAATGCGGGCATGCACTTGCGCTTTCCTCCAGAGCGGTAGCAGCAGTGTCACACAGTCCGCCGCGTGGACAAAAGGATCTTTGGTTTTCCCTCGAGTCTTTCCCACGAGGCTGTCCCACGAGGCTTTCCCACAGGGCTGTCCCAAGTGCACACGTGGTGGGAGTCGATCCTCGGCTTGAACGTCAAGGCAGTTCGGGGAAAACAGGTTACTCTGGAATGGACTGACACATCTGGGGGACTCGTGGAATGGTGGCACGACCCTGGAGTTGCTCTCGCCTTTCCTGTGGAGAGCGCCTCCTCTTGAGATGCGAAGGGAACGCCGGGAATTCTTTCCCTACGAAATAGGGATAGGATCCCTCATCTCGAACTAGGAGGCGGAAACGGGGCTCCCCTGGATGTGTGCGGCACCCCACGTGCTTCCTCTCGAGTGGAGACGGGTATGTCGCGGAACTGCTTGAGTTGCAGCAAGGGTGTGAAGGATCCTTTGGAAGTTCCAGTGGTTAGATCTGATTAGCCTCGAGAAGCCTCAGGGGAAATGGGCCTCATCTCGCATGGAGGGCAAAACCTCCTGGATTTTCTCGAGTTGCGGCAGGTGCTCTCGACTTACGACGGGGACCTCAGGGACCCGCTCTGGTGGCCTCAGGAAGGCCAGTCCCCATGGGAGCTCTTCGGGGGCCTCTCGGGATTCCTCTCCCGTCGATGCCGGGGCCTAAGACCTTGTGTGGAGTCGAGGCCGGAACCTGAGGATTCCTCTCCAGTGCTGACATGGATCTTGGGGTACTTCTGGAGTCTCCCCAGGGGAGTCAGTCCTCGTCTCGAATGCGGGCATGCACTTGCGCTTTCCTCCAGAGCGGTGGCAGCAGTGTCACTCAGTCCGCCGCGTGGATCAAAGGATCTATGGTTTTCCCTCGAGTCTTTCCCACGAGGCTTTCCAACGAGGCTTTCCCACAGGGCTGTCCCACGTTCACACGTGGTGGGAGTCGATCCTCGGCTTGACTATCAAGGCAGTTCAGGGAAAACAGGTTCCTCTGGAATGGACTGACACATCTGGGGGTCTCTTGGAATGGTGGCACGACCCTGGAGTTCCTCTCCCCTTTCCTGTGGAGAGCGCCTCCTCTTGAGATGCGAAGGGAACGCCGTGAATTCTTTCCCTATGAAACAGGGAAATGATCCCTCATCTCAAGCTAGGAGGCGGAAACGGGGCTCCCGTGGATGTGTGCGGGACCCTCGTGCTTCCTCTCGAGTGGAGACGGGTATGTCGGGGAACTTCTTGAGTTGCAGCAAGGGTGTGAAGGACCCTTTGAAAGTTCCAGTGGTTAGATGTGATTAGCCTCGAGAAGCCTCAGCGGAATTGGGCCTCATCTCGGCTGGAGGGCAAAACCTCCTGGATTTTCTCGAGTTGCGGCAGGTGCTCTCGACTTACGACGGGGACCTCAGGGACGCGCTCTGGTGGCCTCAGGAAAGGCCAGTCCCAATGCGAGTTCCTCGGGGGCCTCTTGGGATTCCTCTCCCGTGGATGCCGGGGCCTAAGACCTTGTGTGGAGTCGGGGCCGGAACCTGAGGATTCCTCTCCAGTGCTGACATGGCTCTTGGGGTACTTCTGGAGTCTCCCCAGGGGAGTCAGTCCCCGTCTCGAATGCGGGCATGCACTTGCGCTTTCCTCCAGAGCGGTAGCAGCAGTGTCACGCAGTCCGCCGCGTGGATCAAAGGATCTATGGTTTTCCCTCGAGTCTTTCCCACGAGGCTTTCCCACGAGGCTTTCCCACAGGGCTGTCCCACGTGCACACGTGGTGGGAGTCGATCCTCGGCTTGAACGTCAAGGCAGTGCAGGAAAAACAGGTTCCTCTGGAATGGACTGACACATCTGGGGGTCTCTTGGCATGGTGACACGACCCTGGAGTTCCTCTCGCCTTACCTGTGGAGAGTGCCTCCTCTTGAGATGCGACGGGAACGCCGGGAATTCTTTCCCTACTAAACAGGGAAAGGATCCCTCATCTCGTGCTAGGAGGCGGAAACGGGGCTCCCCTGGATGTGTGCGGGACCCCACGTGCTTCCTCTAGAGTGGAGACGGGTATGTCGCGGAACTTCTTGAGTTGCAGCAAGGGTGTGAAGGAACCTTGGGAAGTTCCAGTGGTTAGATGTGATTAGCCTCGAGAAGCCTCAGCGTAAATGGGCCTCATCTCGCCTGGAGGGCAAAACCTCCTGGATTTTCTCGAGTTGTGGCAGGTGCTCTCGACTTACGACGGGGACCTCAGGTACCCGCGCTGGTGGCCTGAGGAAAGGCCAGTCCCCATGCGAGTTCCTCGGGGGCCTTTCGGGATTCCTCCTCCGTCGATGCCGGGGCCTAAGACCTTGTGTGGAGTCGGGGCCGGAACCTGAGGATTCCTTTCCAGTGCTGACATGGATCTTGGGGTACTTCTGGAGTCTCCCCAGGGGAGTCAGTCCTCGTCTCGAATGCGGCATGCACTTGCGCTTTCCTCCAGAGCGGTAGCAGCAGTGTCAGGCAGTCCGCCTCTTAGATAAAAGGATCTATGGTTTTCCCTCGAGTTTTTCCCACGAAGCTTTCCCACGAGGCTTTCCCACAGGGCTGTCCCACGTGCACACGTGGTGGGAGTCGATCCTCGGCTTGAACGTCAAGGCAGTGCAGGGAAAACAGGTTCCTCTGGAATGGACTGACACATCTGGGGGACTCTTGGAATGGTGGCAGGACCCTGGAGTTCCTCTCGCCTTTCCTGTGGAGAGTGCCTCCTCTTGAGATGCGACGGGAACGCCGGGAATTCTTTCCCTACGAAACAGGGAAAGGATCACTCATCTCGAGCTAGGAGGCGGAAACGGGGCTCCCCTGGATGTGTGCGGGACCCCACGGGCTTCCTCTCGAGTGGAGACGAGTATGTCGGGGAACTTCTTGAGTTGCAGCAAGGGTGTGAAGGACCCTTAGGAAGTTCCAGTGGTTAGATGTGATTAGCCTCGAGAAGCCTCAGCGGAAATGGGCCTCATCTCGCCTGGAGGGCAAAAACTCCTGGATTTTCTCGAGTTGCGGCAGGTGCTCTCGACTTACAACGGGGACCGCAGGGACCCGCTCTGGTGGACTCAGGAAAGGCCAGTCCCCATGCGAGTTCCTCGGGGGCCGCTCGGGATTCCTCTCCCGTCGATGCCGGGGCCTAAGACCTTGTGTGGAGTCGGGGCCGGAACCTGAGGATTCCACTCCAGTGCAGACATGGATCTTGGGGTACTTCTGGAGTCTCCCCAGGGGAGTCAGTCCTCGTGTCGAATGCCGGCATGCACTTGCGCTTTCCTCCAGAGCGGTAGCAGCAGTGTCACGCAGTCCGCCGCGTGGATCAAAGGATCTATGGTTTTCCCTCTAGTCTTTCCCACGAGGCTTTCCCACGAGGCTTTCCCACAGGTCTGTCCCACGTGCACACGTGGTGGGAGTCGATCCTCGGCTTGAACGTCAAGGCAGTGCAGGGAAAACAGGTTCCTCTGGAATGGACTGACCCATCTGGGGGACTCTTGGAATGGTGGCACGACCCTGGAGTTCCTCTCGCCTTTCCTGTGGAGAGCGCCTCCTCTTGAGATGCGACGGGAACGCCGGGAATTCTTTCCCTACGAAACAGGGAAAGGATCCCTCATCTCGAGCTAGGAGGCGGAAACGGGGCTCCCCTGGATGTGTGCGGGACCCCACGTGCTTCCTCTCGAGTGGAGACGGGTATGTCGGGGAACTTCTTTAGTTGCAGCAAGGGTGTGAAGGACCCTTTGGAAGTTCCAGTGGTTAGATGTGATTAGCCTAGAGAAGCATCAGCGGAAATGGGCCTCAACTCGCCTGGAGGGCAAAACCTCCTGGATTTTCTCGAGTTGCGGCAGGTGCTCTCGACTTATGACGGGGACCTCAGGGACCCGCTCTGGAGGCCTCAGGAAAGGCCAGTCCCCATACGAGTTCCTCGGGGGCCTCTCGGGATTCCTCTCCGGTCGATTCCGGGGCCTAAGACCTTGTGTGGAGTCGGGGCCGGAACCTGAGGATTCCTCTCCAGTGCTGACATGGATCTTGGGGTACTTCTGGAGTCTCCCAAGGGGAGTCAGTACTCGTCTCGAATGCGGGCATGCACTTGCGCTTTCCCCCAGAGCGGTAGCAGCAGTTTCACACAGTCCGCCGCGTGGATCAAAGGATCTATGGTTTTCCCTCGAGTCTTTCCCACGAGGCTTTCCCACGAGGCTTTCCCACAGGGCTGTCCAACGTGCACACGTGGTGGGAGTCGATCCTCGGCTTGAACGTCAAGGCAGTGCAGGGAAAACAGGTTCCTCTGGAATGGACTGACACATCTGGGGGACTCTTGGAATGGTGGCACGACCCTGGAGTTCCTCTCGCCTTTCCTGTGGAGAGCGCCTCCTCTTGAGATGCGACGGGAACGCCGGGAATTCTTTCCCTACGAAACAGGGAAAGGATCCCTCATCTCGAGCTAGGAGGCGGAAACGGGGCTCCCCTGGATGTGTGCGGGACCCCACGTGCTTCCTCTCGAGTGGAGACGGGTATGTCGGGGAACTTTTTGAGTTGCAGCAAGGGTGTGAAGGACCCTTTGGAAGTTCCAGTGGTTAGACGTGATTAGCCTCGAGAAGCCTCAGCGGAAATGGGCCTCATCTCGCCTGGAGGGCAAAACCTCCTGGATTTTCTCGAGTTGCGGCAGGTGCTCTCGACTTACGACGGGGACCTCAGGGACCCGCTCTGGTGGCCTCAGGAAAGGCCAGTCCCCATGCGAGTTCCTCAGGGGCCTCTCGGGATTCTTCTCCCGTCGATGCCGGGCCCTAAGACCTTGTGTGGAGTCGGGGCCGGAACCTGAGGATTCCTTTCCAGTGCTGACATGGATCTTGGGGTACTTCTGGAGTCTCCCCAGGGGAGTCAGTCCTCGTCTCGAATGCGGCATGCACTTGCGCTTTCCTCCAGAGCGGTAGCAGCAGTGTCAGGCAGTCCGCCTCTTAGATAAAAGGATCTATGGTTTTCCCTCGAGTATTTCCCACGAGGCTTTCCCACGAGGCTTTCCCACAGGGCTGTCCCACGTGCACACGTGGTGGGAGTCGATCCTCGGCTTGAACGTCAAGGCAGTGCAGGGAAAACAGGTTCCTCTGGAATGGACTGACACATCTGGGGGACTCTTGGAATGGTGGCAGGACCCTGGAGTTCCTCTCGCCTTTCCTGTGGAGAGCGCCTCCTCTTGAGATGCGACGGGAACGCCGGGAATTCTTTCCCTACGAAACAGGGAAAGGATCCGTCATCTCGAGCTAGGAGGCGGAAACGGGGCTCCCCTGGATGTGTGCGGGACCCCACGGGCTTCCTCTCGAGTGGAGACGAGTATGTCGGGGAACTTCTTGAGTTGCAGCAAGGGTGTGAAGGACCCTTAGGAAGTTCCAGTGGTTAGATGTGATTAGCCTCGAGAAGCCTCAGCGGAAATGGGCCTCATCTCGCCTGGAGGGCAAAAACTCCTGGATTTTCTCGAGTTGCGGCAGGTGCTCTCGACTTACAACGGGGACCGCAGGGTCCCGCTCTGGTGGACTCAGGAAAGGCCAGTCCCCATGCGAGTTCCTCGGGGGCCGCTCGGGATTCCTCTCCCGTCGATGCCGGGGCCTAAGACCTTGTGTGGAGTCGGGGCCGGAACCTGAGGATTCCACTCCAGTGCTGACATGGATCTTGGGGTACTTCTGCAGTCTCCCCAGGGGAGTCAGTCCTCGTCTCGAATGCGGGCATGCACTTGCGCTTTCCTCCAGAGCGGTAGCAGCAGTGTCACGCAGTCCGCCGCGTGGATCAAAGGATCTATGGTTTTCCCTCGAGTCTTTCCCACGAGGCTTTCCCACGAGGCTTTCCCACAGGTCTGTCCCACGTGCACACGTGGTGGGAGTCGATCCTCGGCTTGAACGTCAAGGCAGTGCAGGGAAAACAGGTTCCTCTGGAATGGACTGACCCATCTGGGGGACTCTTGGAATGGTGGCACGACCCTGGAGTTCCTCTCGCCTTTCCTGTGGAGAGCGCCTCCTCTTGAGGTGCGACGGGAACGCCGGGAATTCTTTCCCTACGAAACAGGGAAAGGATCCCTCATCTCGAGCTAGGAGGCGGAAACGGGGCTCCCCTGGATGTGTGCGGGACCCCACGTGCTTCCTCTCGAGTGGAGACGGGTATGTCGGGGAACTTCTTGAGTTGCAGCAAGGGTGTGAAGGACCCTTTGGAAGTTCCAGTGGTTAGATGTGATTAGCCTAGAGAAGCATCAGCGGAAATGGGCCTCAACTCGCCTGGAGGGCAAAACCTCCTGGATTTTCTCTAGTTGCGGCAGGTGCTCTCGACTTACGACGGGGACCTCAGGGACCCGCTCTGGAGGCCTCAGGAAAGGCCAGTCCCCATACGAGTTCCTCGGGGGCCTCTCGGGATTCCTCTCCCGTCGATTCCGGGGCCTAAGACCTTGTGTGGAGTCGGGGCCGGAACCTGAGGATTCCTCTCCAGTGCTGACATGGATCTTGGGGTACTTCTGGAGTCTCCCCAGGGGAGTCAGTCCTCGTCTCGAATGCGGGCATGCACTTGCGCTTTGCTCCAGAGCGGTAGCAGCAGTGTCACGCAGTCCGCCGCGTGGATCAAATGATCTATGGTTTTCCCTCGAGTCTTTCCCACGAGGCTGTCCCACGCGGTTTTCCCAGGGGCTGTCCGACGTACACACGTGGTGGGAGTCGATCCTCGGCTTGAACGTCAAGGCAGTTTAGGGAAAACAGGTTCCTCTGGAATGGACTGACACATCTGGGGTACTCTTGGAATGGTGGCACGACCCTGGAGTTCCTCTCGCCTTTCTTGTGGAGAGCGCCTCCTCTTGAGATGCGATGGGAACCCCGGGAATTCTTTCCCTACGAAACAGGGATAGGATCCTTCACCTCGAACTAGGAGGCGGATACGGGGCTCCCCTGGATGTGTGCGGCACCCCACGTGCTTCCTTTCGAGTGGAGACGGGTATGTCGCGGAACTGCTTGAGTTGCAGCTAGGGTGTGAAGGACCCTTTGGAAGTTCCAGTGGTTAGATGTGATTAGCCTCGAGAAGCCTCAGCGGAAATGGGCCTCATCTCGCCTGGAGGGCAAAACCTCCTGGATTTTCGCGAGTTGCGGCAGGTGCTCTCGACTTACCAAGGGGACCAGAGGGACCCGCTCTGGAGGCCTCAGGAAAGGCCAGTCCCCATGCGAGTTCCTCGGGGGCCTCTTGGGATTCCTCTCCCTTCGATGCCGGGGCTTAAGACCTTGTGTGGAGTCGGGGCCGGAACCTGAGGATTCCTCTCCAGTGCTGACATGGATCTTGGGGTACTTCTGGAGTCTCCCCAGGGGAGTCAGTCCTCGTCTCGAATGTGGGCATGCACTTGCGCTTTCCTCCAGAGCGGTAGCAGAGTGTCACGCAGTCCGCCGTGTGGATCAAAGGATCAATGGGTTTCCCTCGAGTCTTTCCCCCGAGGCTGTCCCAGGAGGCTTTCCCACAGGGCTGTTCCACGTGAACACGTGGTGGGAGTCGATCCTCGGCTTGAACGTCAAGGCAGTGCAGGGAAAACAGGTTCCTCTGGAATGGACTGACACATCTGGGGGACTCTTGGAATGGTGGCACGACCCTGGAGTTCCTCTCGCCGTTCCTGTGGAGAGCGCCTCCTCTTGAGATGCGACGGGAAGGCCGGGAATTCTTTCCCTACGAAACAGGGAAAGGATCCCTCATCTCGAGCTAGGAGGCGGAAACGGGGCTCCCCTGGATGTGTGCGGGACCCCACGTGCTTCCTCTCGAGTGGAGACGGGTATGTCGGGGAACTTCTTGAGTTGCAGCAAGGGTGTGAAGGACCCTTTGGAAGTTCCAGTGGTTAGACGTGATTAGCCTCGAGAAGCCTCAGCGGAAATGGGCCTCATCTCGCCTGGAGGGCAAAACCTCCTGGATTTTCTCGAGTTGCGGCAGGTGCTCTCGACTTACGACGGGGACCTCAGGGACCCGCTCTGGTGGCCTCAGGAAAGGCCAGTACCCATGCGAGTTCCTCGGGGGCCTCTCGGGATTCCTCTCCCGTCGATGCCGGGGCCTAAGACCTTGTGTGGAGTCGGGGCCGGAACCTGAGGATTCCTCTCCAGTGCTGACATGGATCTTGGGGTACTTCTGGAGTCTCCCAAGGGGAGTCAGTCCTCGTCTCGAATGCGGGCATGCACTTGCGCTTTCCTCCAGAGCGGTAGCAGCAGTGGCACGCAGTCCGCCGCGTGGATCAATGGATCTATGGTTTTCCCTCGAGTCTTTCCCACGAGGCTTTCCCACGAGGCTTACCCACAGGGCTGTCCCACGTGCACACGTGGTGGGAGTCGATCCTCAGCTTGAACGTCAAGGCAGTGCAGGGAAAACAGGTTCCTCTGGAATGGACTGACTCATCTGGGGGACTCTTGGAATTGTGGAACGACCGTGGAGTTCCTCTCGCCTTTCCTGTGGAGAGCGCCTCCTCTTGAGATGCGACGGGAATGCCGGGAATTCTTTCCCTAGGAAACAGGAAAGGATCCCTCATCTCGAGCTAGGAGGCGGAAACGGGGCTCCCCTTGATGTGTGCGGGACCCTCGTGCTTCCTCTCGAGTGGAGACGGGTATGTCGGGGAACTTCTTGAGTTGCAGCAAGGGTGAGAAGGACCCTTTGGATGTTCCAGTGGTTAGATGTGATTAGCCTCGAGAAGCCTCAGCGGAAATGGGCCTCATCTCGCCTGGAGGGCAAAACCTCCTGGATTTTCTCGAGTTGCGGCAGGTGCTCTCGACTTACGACGGGGACCTCAGGGACCCGCTCTGGTGGCCTCAGGAAAGGCCAGTCCCCATGCGAGTTCCTCGGGGGCCTCTCGGGATTCCTCTCCCGTCGATGCCGGTTGCCTAAGACCTTGTGTGGAGTCGGGGCCGGAACCTGAGGATTCCTCTCCAGTGCTGACATGGATCTTGGGGTACTTCTGGAGTCTCCCCAGGGGAGTCAGTCCTCGTCTCGAATGCGGGCATGCACTTGCGCTTTCCTCCAGGGCGGTAGCAGCAGTGTCACGCAGTCCGCCGCGTGGATCAAAGGATCTATGGTTTTCCCTCGAGTCTTTTCCACGAGGCTTTCCCACGAGGCTTTCCCACAGGGCTGTCCCACGTGCACACGTGGTGGGAGTCGATCCTCGGCTTGAACGTCAAGGCAGTGCAGGGAAAACAGGTTCCTCTGGAATGGACTGACACATCTGGGGGACTCTTGGAATGGTGGCACGACCCTGGAGTTCCTCTCGCCTTTCCTTTGGCGAGCGCCTCCTCTTGAGATGCGACGGGAACGCCGGGAATTCTTTCCCTATGAAACAGGGAATGGATCCCTCATCTCGAGCTAGGAGGCGGAAACGGGGCTCCCCTGGATGTGTGCGGGACCCCACGTGCTTCCTCTCGAGTGGAGACGGGTATGTCGGGGAACTTCTTGAGTTGCAGCAAGGGTGTGAAGGACCCTTTGGAAGTTCCAGTGGTTAGACGTGATTAGCCGCGAGAAGCCTCAGCGGAAATGGGCCTCATCTCGCCTGGAGGGCAAAACCTCCTGGATTTTCTCGAGTTGCGGCAGGTGCTCTCGACTTACGACGGGGACCTCAGGGACCCGCTCTGGTGGCCTCAGGAAAGGCCAGTCCCCATGCGAGTTCCTCGGGGGCCTCTCGGGATTCCTCTCCCGTCGATGCCGGGGCCTAAGACCTTGTGTGGAGTCGGGGCCGGAACCTGAGGATTCCTATCCAGTGCTGACATGGATCTTGGGGTACTTCTGGAGTCTCCCCAGGGGAGTCAGTCCTCGTCTCGAATGCGGGCATGCACTTGCGCTTTCCTCCAGAGCGGTAGCAGCAGTGTCACGCAGTCCGCCGCGTGGATCAAAGGATCTATGGTTTTCCCTCGAGTCTTTCCCTCGAGGCTTTCCCACGAGGCTTTCCCACAGGGCTGTCCCACGTGCACACGTGGTGGGAGTCGATCCTCGGCTTGAACTCAAGGCAGTGCAGGGAAAACAGGTTCCTCTGGAATGGACTGACACATCTGGGGGACTCTTGGAATGGTGGCACGACCCTGGAGTTCCTCTCGCCTTTCCTGTGGAGATCGCCTCCTCTTGAGATGCGACGGGAACACCGGGAATTCTTTCCCTACGAAACAGGGAAAGGATCCCTCATCTCGAGCTAGGAGGCGGAAACGGGGCTCCCCTGGATGTGTGCTGGACCCCACGTGCTTCTTCTCGAGTGGAGACGGGTATGTCGGGGAACTTCTTGAGTTGCAGCAAGGGTGTGAAGGACCCTTTGGAAGTTCCAGTGGTTAGACGTGATTAGCCTCGAGAAGCCTCAGCGGAAATGGGCCTCATCTCGCCTGGAGGGCAAAACCTCCTGGATTTTCTCGAGTTGCGGCAGGTGCTCTCGACTTACGACGGGGACCTCAGGGACCCGCTCTGGTGGCCTCAGGAAAGGCCAGTCCCCATGCGAGTTCCTCGGGGGCCTCTCGGGATTCCTCTCCCGTCGATGCCGGGGCCTAAGACCTTGTGTGGAGTCGGGGCCGGAACCTGAGGATTCCTCTCCAGTGCTGACATGGATCTTGGGGTACTTCTGGAGTCTCCCCAGGGGAGTCAGTCCTCGTCTCGAATGCGGGCATGCACTTGCGCTTTCCTCCAGAGCGGTAGCAGCAGTGTCACGCAGTCCGCCGCGTGGATCAAAGGATCTATGGTTTTCCCTCGAGTCTTTCCCACGAGGCTTTCCCACGAGGCTTTCCCACAGGGCTGTCCCACGTGCACACGTGGTGGGAGTCGATCCTCGGCTTGAACGTCAAGGCAGTGCAGGGAAAACAGGTTCCTCTGGAATGGACTGACACATCTGGGGGACTCTTGGAATGGTGGCACGACCCTGGAGTTCCTCTCGCCTTTCCTGTGGAGAGCGCCTCCTCTTGAGATGCGACGGGAACGCCGGGAATTCTTTCCCTAGGAAACAGGGAAAGGATCCCTCATCTCGAGCTAGGAGGCGGAAACGGGGCTCCCCTGGATGTGTGCGGGACCCTCGTGCTTCCTCTCGAGTGGAGACGGGTATGTCGGGGAAGTTCTTGAGTTGCAGCAAGGGTGAGAAGGACCCTTTGGATGTTCCAGTGGTTAGATGTGTTTAGACTCGAGAATCCTCAGCGGAAATGGGCCTCATCTCGCCTGGAGGGCAAAACCTCCTGGATTTTCTCGAGTTGCTGCAGGTGCTCTCGACTTACGACGGGGACCTCAGGGACCCGCTCTGGTGGCCTCAGGAAAGGCCAGTCCCCATGCGAGTTCCTCGAGGGCCTCTCGGGATTCCTCTCCCGTCGATGCCGGGGCCTAAGACCTAATGTGGAGTCGGGGCCGGAACCTGAGGATTCCTCTCCAGTGCTGACATGGATCTTGGGGTACTTCTGGAGTCTCCCCAGGGAGTCAGTCCTCATCTCGAATGCGGGCATGCACTTGCGCTTTCCTCCAGAGCGGTAGCAGCAGTGTCACGCAGTCCGCCGCGTGGATCAATGGATCTATGGTTTTCCCTCGAGTCTTTCCCACGAGGCTTTCCCACGAGGCTTTCCCACAGGGCTGTCCCACGTGCACACTTGGTGGGAGTCGATCCTCGGCTTGAACGTCAAGGCAGTGCAGGGAAAACAGCTTCCTCTATAATGGACTGACATATCTGGGGGTCTCTTGGAATGGTGGCACGACCCTTGAGTTTCTCTCGCCTTTCCTGTGGAGAGCGCCTCCTCTTGAGATGCGACGGGAACGCCGGGAATTCTTTCCCTACGAAACAGGGAAAGGATCCCTCATCTCGAGCTAGGAGGCGGAAACGGGGCTCCCCTGGATGTGTTCGGGACCCTCGTGCTTCCTCTCGAGTGGAGACGGGTATGTCGGGGAACTTCTTGAGTTGCAGCAAGGGTGAGAAGGACCCTTTGGATGTTCCAGTGGTTAGATGTGATTAGCCTCGAGAAGCCTCAGCGGAAATGGGCCTCATCTCGCCTGGAGGGCAAAACCTCCTGGATTTTCTCGAGTTGCGGCAGGTGCTCTCGACTTACTACGGGGACCTCAGGGACCCGCTCTGGTGGCCTCAGGAAAGGCCAGTCCCCATGCGAGTTCCTCGGGGGCCTCTCGGGATTCCTCTCCCGTCGATGCCGGGGCCTAAGACCTTGTGTGGAGTTGGGGCCGGAACCTGAGGATTCCTCTCCAGTGCTGACATGGATCTTGGGGTACTTCTGGAGTCTCCCCAGGGGAGTCAGTCCTCGTCTCGAATGCGGGCATGCACTTGCGCTTTCCTCCAGGGCGGTAGCAGCAGTGTCACGCAGTCCGCCGCGTGGATCAAAGGATCTATGGTTTTCCCTCGAGTCTTTCCCACGAGGCTTTCCCACGAGGCTTTCCCACGAGGCTTTTCCACAGGGCTGTCCCACGTGCCCACGTGGTGGGTGTCGATCCTCGGCTTGAACGTCAAGGCAGTGCAGGGAAAACAGGTTCCTCTGGAATGGACTGACACATCTGGGGGACTCTTGGAATGGTGGCACGACCCTGGAGTTCCTCTCGCCTTTCCTGTGGAGAGCGCCTCTTCTTGAGATGCGACGGGAACGCCGGGAATTCTTTCCCTACGAAACAGGGAAAGGATCCCTCATCTCGAGCTAGGATGCTGAAACGGGGCTCCCCTGGATGTGTGCGGGACCCCACGTGCTTCCTCTCGAGTGGAGACGGGTATGTCGGGGAACTTCTTGAGTTGCAGCAAGGGTGTGAAGGACCCTTTGGAAGTTCCAGTGGTTAGACGTGATTAGCCTCGAGAAGCCTCAGCGGAAATGGGCCTCATCTCGCCTGGAGGGCAAAACCTCCTGGATTTTCTCGAGTTGCGGCAGGTGCTCTCGACTTACGACGGGGACCTCAGGGACCCGCTCTGGTGGCCTCAGGAAAGGCCAGTCCCCATGCGAGTTCCTGGGGGCCTCTCGGGATTCCTCTCCCATCGAGGCCGGGGCCTAAGACCTTGTGTGGAGTCGGGGCCGGAACCTGAGGATTCCGCTCCAGTGCTGACATGGATCTTGGGGTACTTCTGGAGTCTCCCCAGGGGAGTCAGTCCTCGTCTCGAATGCGGGCATGCACTTGCGCTTTCCTCCAATGCGGTAGCAGCAGTGTCACGCAATCCGCCGCGTGGATCAAAGGATCTATGGTTTTCCCTCGAGTCTTTCCCACGAGGCTTTCCCACGAGGCTTTCCCACAGGGCTGTCCCACGTGCACACGTGGTGGGAGTCGATCCTCGGCTTGAACGTCAAGGCAGTGCAGGGAAAACAGTTTCCTCTGGAATGGACTGACACATCTGGGGGACTCTTGGAATGGTGGCACGACCCTGGAGTTCCTCTCGCCTTTCCTGTGGAGAGCGCCTCCTCTTGAGATGCGACGGGAACGCTGGGAATTCTTTCCCTACGAAACAGGGAAAGGATCCCTCATCTCGAGCTAGGAGGCGGAAACGGGGCTCCCCTGGATGTGTGCGGGACCCTCGTGCTTCCTCTCGAGTGGAGACGGGTATGTCGGGGAACTTCTTGAGTTGCAGCAAGGGTGAGAAGGACCCTTTGGATATTCCAGTGGTTAGATGTGATTAGCCTCGAGAAGCCTCAGCGGAAATGGGTCTCATCTCGCCTGGAGGGCAAAACCTCCTGGATTTTCTCGAGTTGCGGCAGGTGCTCTCGACTCTCGACCGGGACCTCAGGGACCCGCTCTGGTGGCCTCAGGAAAGGCCAGTCCCCATGCGAGTTCCTCGGGGGCCTCTCGGGATTCCTCTCCCGTCGATGCCGGGGCCTAAGACCTTGTGTGGAGTCGGGGCCGGAACCTGAGGATTCCTCTCCAGTGCTGACATGGATCTTGGGGTACTTCTGGAGTCTCCCCAGGGGAGTCAGTCCTCGTCTCGAATGCGGGCATGCACTTGCGTTTCCTCCAGAGCGGTAGCAGCAGTGTCACGCAGTCCGCCGCGTGGATCAAAGGATCTATGGTTTTCCCTCGAGTCTTTCCCACGAGGCTTTCCCACGAGGCTTTCCCACAGGGCTGTCCCACGTGCACACGTGGTGGGAGTCGATCCTCGGCTTGAACGTCAAGGCAGTGCAGGGAAAACAGGTTCCTCTGGAATGGACTGACACATCTGGGGGACTCTTGGAATGGTGGCACGACCCTGGAGTTCCTCTCGCCTTTCCTGTGGAGAGCGCCTCTTCTTGAGATGCGACGGGAACGCCGGGAATTCTTTCCCTACGAAACAGGGAATAGATCCCTCATCTCGAGCTAGCAGGCGGAAACGGGGCTCCCCTGGATGTGTGCGGGACCCCACGTGCTTCCTCTCGAGTGGAGACGGGTATGTCGGGGAACTTCTTGAGTTGCAGCAAGGGTGTGAAGGACCCTTTGGAAGTTCCAGTGGTTAGACGTGATTAGCCTCGAGAAGCCTCAGCGGAAATGGGCCTCATCTCGCCTGGAGGGCAAAACCTCCTGGATTTTCTCGAGTTGTGGCAGGTGCTCTCGACTTACGACGGGGACCTCAGGGACACGCTCTGGTGGCCTCAGGAAAGTCCAGTCCCCATGCGAGTTCCTGGGGGCCTCTCGGGATTCCTCTCCCGTCGATGCCGGGGCCTAAGACCTTGTGTGGAGTCGGGGCCGGAACCTGAGGATTCCTCTCCAGTGCTGACATGGATCTTGGGGTACTTCTGGAGTCTCCCCAGGGGAGTCAGTCCTCGTCTCGAATGCGGGCATGCACTTTCGTTTACTCCAGAGCGGTAGCAGCAGTGTCACGCAGTCCGCCGCGTGGATCAAAGGATCTATGGTTTTCCCTCGAGTCTTTCCCACGAGGCTTTCCCACGAGGCTTTCCCACAGGGCTGTCCCACGTGCACACGTGGTGGGAGTCGATCCTCGGCTTGAACGTCAAGGCAGTGCAGGGAAAACAGGTTCCTCTGGAATGGACTGACACATCTGGGGGACTCTTGGAATGGTGGCACGACCCTGGAGTTCCTCTCGCCTTTCCTGTGGAGAGCGCCTCTTCTTGAGATGCGACGGGAACGCCGGGAATTCTTTCCCTACGAAACAGGGAAAGGATCCCTCATCTCGAGCTAGGAGGCGGAAACGGGGCTCCCCTGGATGTGTGCGGGACCCCACGTGCTTCCTCTCGATTGGAGACGGTTATGTCGTGGAACTTCTTGAGTTGCAGCAAGGGTGTGAAGGACCCTTTGGAAGTTCCAGTGGTTAGATGTGATTTGCCTCGAGAAGCCTCAGCGGAATTGGGCCTCATCTCGCCTGGAGGGCAAAACCTCCTGGATCTTCTCGAGTTGCGGCAGGTGCTCTCAACTTACGACGGGGACCTCAGGGACCCGCTCTGGTGGCCTCAGGAAAGGCCAGTCCACATGTGTGTTCCTCGGGGGCCTCTCGGGATTCCTCTCCCGTGGATGCCGGGGCCTAAATCCTTGTGTGGAGTCGGGGCCGGAACCTGAGGATTCCTCTCCAGTGCTGACATGGATCTTGGGGTACTTCTGGAGTCTCCCCAGGGGAGTCAGTCCTCGTCTCGAATGCGGGCATGCACTTGCGCTTTCCTCCAGAGCGGTAGCAGCAGTGTCACGCAGTCCGCCGCGTGGATCAAAATATCTATGACTTTCCCTCGAGTCTTTCCCACGAGGCTTTCCCACGAGGCTTTCCCACAGGGTTGTCCCACTGCACACGTGGTGGGAGTCGATCCTCGGCTTGAACGTCAAGGCAGTGCGGGGAAAACAGGTTCCTCTGGAATGGACTGACACATCTGGTGGACTCTTGGAATGGTGGCACGACCCTGGAGTTCCTCTCGCCTTTCCTGTGGAGAGTGCCTCCTCTTGAGATGCGACGGGAACGCCGGGAATTCTTTCCCTACGAAACAGGGAAAGGATCCCTCATCTCGAGCTAGGAGGCGGAAACGGTGCTCCCCTGGATGTGTGCGGGACCCCATGTGCTTCCTCTCGAGTGGAGACGGGTATGTCGGGGAACTTCTTGAGTTGCAGCAAGGGTGTGAAGGACCCTTTGGAAGTTCCAGTGGTTAGATGTGATTAGCCTCGAAAAGCCTCAGCGGAAATGTGCCTCATCTCGCCTGGAGGGCAAAACCTCCTGGATTTTCTCGAGTTGCGGTAGGTGCTCTCGACTTACGACGGGGACCTCAGGGACCCGCTCTGGTGGCCTCAGGAAAGGCCAGTCCCCATGCGAGTTCTTCGGGGGCCTCTCGGGATTCCTCTCCCGTCGATGCTGGGGCCTAAGACCTTGTGTGGAGTCGGGGCCGGAACCTGAGGATTCCTCTCCAGTGCTGACATGGATCTTGGGGTACTTCTGGAGTCTCCCCAGGGGAGTCAGTCCTCGTCTCGAATGCGGGCATGCACTTGCGCTTTCCTCCAGAGCGGTAGCAGCAGTGTCACGCAGTCCGCCGCGTGGATCAAAGGATCTATGGTTTTCCCTCGAGTCTTTCCCACGAGGCTTTCCCACGAGGCTTTCCCACAGGGCTGTCCCACGTGCACACGTGGTGGGAGTCGATCCTCGGCTTGAACGTCAAGGCAGTGCAGGGAAAACAGGTTCCTCTGGAATGGACTGACACATCTGGGGGACTATTGGAATGGTGGCACGACCATGGAGTTCCTCTCGCCTTTCCTGTGGAGAGCGCCTCCTCTTGAGATGCGACGGGAACGCCGGGAATTATTTCCCTATGAAACAGGGAAAGGATCACTCATCTCGAGCTAGGAGGCGGAAACGGGGCTCCCCTGGATGTGTACGGGACCCCACGTGCTTCCTCTCGAGTGGAGACGGGTATGTCGCGGAACTGCTTGAGTTGCAGCAGGCTGTGAAGGACCATTTGGAAGTTCCAGTGGTTAGATGTGATTAGCCTCGAGAAGCCTCAGCGGAAATGGGCCTCATCTCGCCTGGAGGGCAAAACCTCCTGGATTTTCTCGAGTTGCTGCATGTGCTCTCGACTTACGACGGGGACCTCAGAGACCCGCTCTGGAGGCCTCAGGAAAGGCCAGTCCCCATGCGAGTTCCACGGGGGCCTCTCGGGATTCCTCTCCCGTCGATGCCGGGGCCTAAGACCTTGTGTGGAGTCGGGGCCTGAACCTGAGGATTCCTCTCCATTGCTGACATGGATCTTGGGGTACTTCTGGAGTCTCCCCAGGGGAGTCAGTCCTCGTCTCGAATGCGGGCATGCACTTGCGCTTTCCTCCAGAGCGGTAGCAGCAGTGGCACGCAGTCCGCCGCGTGGATCAAAGGATCTATGGTTTTCCCTCGAGTCTTTCCCACGAGGCTTTCCCACGAGGCTTTCCCACAGGGCTGTCCCACGTGCACACGTGGTGGGAGTCGATCCTCGGCTTGAACGTCAAGGCAGTGCAGGGAAAAAAGGTTCCTCTGTAATGGACTGACACAACTGGGGGTCTCTTGGAATGGTGGCACGACCCTGGAGTTCCTCTCCCCTTTCCTGTGGAGAGCGCCTCTTCTTGAGATGCGATGGGAACGCCGGGAATTCTTTGCCTACGAAACAGGGAAAGGATCCCTCATCTCGAGCTAGGAGGCGGAAACGGGGCTCCTCTGGATGTGTGCGGGACCCTCGTGCTTCCTCTCGAGTGGAGACGGGTATGTTGGGGAACTTCTTGAGTTGCAGCAAGGGTGTGAAAGACCCTTTGGAATTTCCAGTTGTTAGACGTGATTAGCCTCGAGAAGCATCACTGGAAATGGGACTCATCTCGCCTGGAGGGCAAAACCTCCTGGATTTTCTCGAGTTGCGGCAGGTGCTCTCGACTTACGACTGGGACCTCAAGGACCCGCTCTGGTGGCCTCAGGAAAGGCCAGTCCCCATGCGAGTTCCTCGGGGGCCTCTCGGGATTCCTCTCCCGTCGATGCCGGGGCCTAAGACCTTGTGTGAAGTCGGGGCCGGACCTGAGGATTCCTCTCCAGTGCTGACATGGATCTTGGGGTACTTCTGGAGTCTCCCCAGGGGAGTCAGTCCTCGTCTCGAATGCGGGCATGCACTTGCGCTTTCCTCCAGAGCGGTAGCAGCAGTGTCACGCAGTCCGCCGCGTGGATCATGGATCTATGGTTTTCCCTCGAGTCTTTCCCACGAGGCTTTCCCACGAGGCTTTCCCACAGGGCTGTCCCACGTGCACACGTGGTGGGAGTCGAACCTCGTCTTGAACGTCAAGGCAGTGCAGGGAAAAAAAGGTTCCTCTGTAATGGACTGACACAACTGGGGGTCTCTTGGAATGGTGGCACGACCCTGGAGTTCCTCTCCCCTTTCCTGTGGAGAGCGCCTCTTCTTGAGATGCGACGGGAACGCCGGGAATTCTTTCCCTACGAAACAGGGAAAGTATCCCTCATCTCGAGCTAGGAGGCGGAAACGGAGCTCCCCTGGATGTGTGCGGGACCCCACGTGCTTCCTCTCGAGTGGAGACGGGTATGTCGGGGAACTTCTTGAGTTGCAGCAAGGGTGTGAAGGACCCTTAGGAAGTTCCAGTGGTTAGACGTGATTAGTCTCGAGAAGCCTCAGGGGAAATGGGCCTCATCTCGCCTGGAGGGCAAAACCTCCTGGATTTTCTCGAGTTGCGGTAGGTGCTCTCGACTTACGACGGGGACCTCAGAGACCCGCTCTGGAGGCCTCAGGAAAGTCCAGTCCCCATGCGAGTTCCTCGGGGGCCTCTCGGGATTCCTCTCCCGTCGATGCCGGGGCCTAAGACCTTGTGTGGAGTCGAGGCCGGAACCTGAGGATTCCTCTCCAGTGCTAACATGGATCTTGGGGTAATTCTGGAGTCTCCCCAGGGGAGTCAGTCCTCGTCTCGAATGCGGGCATGCACTTGCGCTTTCCTCCAGAGCGGTAGCAGCAGTGTCACGCAGTCCGCCGCGTGGATCAAAGGATCTATGCTTTTCCCTCGAGTCTTTCCCACGAGGCTTTCCCACGAGGCTTTCCCACAGGGCTGTTCCACGTGCACACGTGGTGGGAGTCGATCCTCGGCTTGAACGTCAAGGCAGTGCAGGGAAAACAGGTTCCTCTGGAATGGACTGACACATCTGGGGGACTCTTGGAATGGTGGCACGACCCTGGAGTTCCCTGCCTTTCCTGTGGAGAGCGCCTCCTCTTGAGATGCGACGGGAACACCGGGAATTCTTTCCCTACGAAACAGGGAAAGGATCCCTCATCTCGTGCTAGGAGGCGGAAAGGGGCTCCCCTGGATGTGTGCTGGACTCTCAAGCTTCCTCTCGAGTGGAGACAGGTATGTCGCGGAACTGCTTGAGTTGCAGCAAGGGTGTGAAGGACCCTTTGGAAGTTTCAGTGGTTAGATGTGATTAGCCTCGAGAAGCCTCAGCGGAAATGGGCCTCATCTCGCCTGGAGAGCAAAACCTCCTGAATTTTCTCGAATTGCGACAGGTGCTCTCGACTTACGACGGGGACCTCAGGGACCCGCTCTGGAGGCCGCAGGAAAGGCCAGTCCACATGCGAGTTCCTCGGGGGACGCTCGGGATTCCTCTCCCGTCGATGCCCGGGCCTAAGACCTTGTGTGGATTCGGGGCCGGAACCTGAGGATTCCTCTCCAGTGCTGACATGGATCTTGGGGTACTTCTGGAGTCTCCCCAGGGGAGTCAGTCCTCGTCTCGAATGCGGGCATGCACTTGCGCTTTCCTCCAGAGTGGTAGCAGCAGTGTCACGCAGTCCGCCGCGTGGATCAATGGATCTATGGTTTTCCCTCGAGTCTTTCCCACGAGGCTTTCCCACGAGGCTTTCCCACAGGGCTGTCCCACGTGCACACGCGGTGGGAGTCGATCCTTGGCTTGAACGTCAAGGCAGTGCAGGGAAAACAGGTTCCTCTCGAATGGACTGACCCATCTGGGGGACTCTTGGAATGGTGGCACGACCCTGGAGTTCCTCTCGCCTTTCCTGTGGAGAGCGCCTCCTCTTGAGATGCGACGGGAACGCTGGGAATTCTTTCCCTACGAAAAAGGGAAAGGATCCCTCATCTCGAGCTAGGAGGCAGAAACGGGGCTCCCCTGGATGTGTGCGGGACCCCACGTGCTTCCTCTCGAGTGGAGACGGGTATGTCGGGGAACTTCTTGAGGTGCAGCAAGGGGGTGAAGGACCCTTTTAAGTTCCAGTGGTTAGATGTGATTAGTCCGGAGAAGCCTCAGCGGAAATGGGCCTCATCTCGCCTCGAGGGCAAAACCTCCTGGATTTTCTCGAGTTGCGGCAGGTGCTCTCGACTTACGAGGGGGACCTCAGGGACCCGCTCCTGTGTCCTCAGGAAAGGCCAGTCCCCATGCGAGTTTCTCGGGGGCCCCTCGGGATTCCTCTCCCGTCGATGCCGGGGCCTAAGACCTTGTGTGGAGTTGGGGCCGGAACCTGAGGATTCTTCTCCAGTGCTGACATGGATCTTGGGGTACTTCTGGAGTCTCCCCAGGGGAGTCAGTCCTCGTCTCGAATGCGGGCATGCACTTGCGCTTTCCTCCAGAGCGGTAGCAGCAGTGTCACGCAGTCCGCCGCGTGGATCAAAGGATCTATGGTTTTCCCTCGAGTCTTTCCGACGAGGCTTTCCCACAGGGCTGTCCCACGTGCACACGTGGTGGGAGTCGATCCTCGGCTTGAACGTTAAGGCAGTGCAGGGAAAACAGGTTCCTCTGGAATGGACTGACACATCTGAGGGTCTCTTGGAATGGTGGCACGACAATGGAGTTAATCTCCCCTTTCCTGTGGTGAGCGCCTCCTCTTGAGATGCGACGGGAACGCCAGGAATTCTTTCCCTACGAAACAGGGAAAGGATCCCTCATCTCGAGCTAGGAGGCGGAAACGGGGCTCCCCTGGTTCTGTGCGGGACCCCACGTGCTTCCTCTCGAGTGGAGACCGGTATGTCGGGGAACTTCTTCAGTTGCAGCAAGGGTGAGAAGGACCCTTAGGAAGTTCCAGTGGTTAGACGTGATTAGCCTCGAGAAGCCTCAGCGGAAATGGGCCTCGTCTCGCCTGGAGGGCAAAACCTCCTGGATTTTCTCGAGTTGCGGCAGGTGCTCTCGACTTACGATGGGGACCTCAGGGACCCGCTCTGGTGGCCTCAGGAAAGGCCAGCCCCATGCGAGTTCCTCGGGGGCCACTCGGGATTCCTCTCCCGTCGATGCCGGGGCCTAAGACCTTGTGTGGAGTCGGGGCCGGAACCTGAGGATTCCTCTCCAGTGCTGACATGGATCTTGGGGTACTTCTGGAGTCTCCCCAGGGGAGTCAGTCCTCGTCTCGAATGCGGGCATGCACTTGCGCTTTCCTCCAGAGCGGTAGCAGCAGTGTCACGCAGTCCACCGCGTGGATCAAAGGATCTATGGTTTTCCCTCGAGTCTTTCCCACGAGGCTTTCCCACGAGGCTTTCCCACAGGGCTGTCCCACGTGCACACGTGGTGGGAGTCGATCCTCGGCTTGAACGTCAAGGCAGTGCAGGGAAAACAGGTTCCTCTGGAATGGACTGACACCTCTGGGGGTCTCTTGGAATGGTGGCACGACCCTGGAGTTCCTCTCGCCTTTCCTGTGGAGAGTGCCTCCTTTTGAGATGCGACGGGAACGCCGGGAATTCTTTCCCTACGAAACAGGGAAAGGATCCCTCATCTCGAGCTAGGAGGCCGAAACGGGGCTCTCCTGGATGTGTGCGGGACCCCATGTGCTTCCTCTCAAGTGGAGACGGGTATGTCTGGGAACTTTTTGAGTTGCAGCAAGGGTGTGAAGGACACTTTGGAAGTTCCAGTGGTTAGATGTGATTAGCCTGGAGAAGCCTCAGCGGAAATGGGCCTCATCTCGCCTGGAGGGCAAAACCTCCTGGATTTTCTCGAGTTGCGGCAGGTGCTCTTGACTTATGACGGGGACCTCAGGGACCCGCTCTGGTGGCCTCAGGAAAGGCCAGTCCCCATGCGAGTTCCTCGAGGGCCTCTTGGGATTCCTCTCCTGTCGATGCCGGGGCCTAAGACCTTGTTTGGAGTCGGGGCCGGAACCTGAGGATTCCTCTCCAGTGCTGACATGGATCTTGGGGTACTTCTGGAGTCTCCCCAGGGGAGTCAGTCCTCGTCTCGAATGCGGGCATGCACTTGCGCTTTCCTCCAAAGCGGTAGCAGCAATGTCACACAGTCCGCCGCGTGGACAAAAGGATCTTTGGTTTTCCCTCGAGTCTTTCGCACGAGGCTGTCCCACGAGGCTTTCCCACAGGGCTGTCCCATGTGCACACGTGGTGGGAGTCGATCCTCGGCTTGAACGTCAAGGCAGTTCAGGGAAAACAGGTTCCTCTGGAATGGACTGACACATCTGGGGGACTCATTGAATGGTGGCACGACCCTGGAGTTGCTCTCGCCTTTCCTGTGGAGAGCGCCTCCTCTTGAGATGCGAAGGGAACGCCTGGAATTCTTTCCCTACGAAATAGGGATAGGATCCCTCATCACGAACTAGGAGGCGGAAACGGGGCTCCCCTGGATGTGTGCGGCACCCCACGTGCTTCCTCTCGAGTGGAGAAGGGTATGTCGCGGAACTGCTTGAGTTGCAGCAAGGGTGTGAAGGACCCTTTGGAAGTTCCAGTGGTTAGATGTGATTAGCCTCGAGAAGCCTCAGCGGAAATGGGCCTGATCTCGCCTGGAGGGCAAAACCTCCTGGATTTTCTCGAGTTGCGGCAGGTGCTCTCGACTTACGACGGGGACCTCAGGGACTCGCTCTGGTGGCCTCAGGAAAGGCCAGTCCCCATGCGAGTTCCTCGGGGGCCTCTCGGGATTCCTCTCCCGTGGATGCCGGGGCCTAAGACCTTGTGTGGAGTCGGGGCCGGAACCTGAGGATTCCTATCCAGTGCTGACATGGATCTTGGGGTACTTCTGGAGTCTCCCCAGGGGAGTCAGTCCCCATCTCGAATGCGGGCATGCACTTGCGCTTTCCTCCAGAGCGGTAGCAGCAGTGTCACGCAGTCCTCCGCGAGGATCAAAGGATCTATGCTTTTCCCTCGACTCTTTCCAACGAGGCTTTCCCACGAGGCTTTCCCACAGGGCTGTCCCACGTGCACACGTGGTGGGAGTCGATCCTCGGCTTGAACGTCAAGGCAGTGCAGGGAAAACAGTTTCCTCTGGAATGGACTGACCCATCTGGGGGACTCTTGGAATGGTGGCACGACCCTGGAGTTCCTCTCGCCTTTCCTGTGGAGAGCGCCTCCTCTTGAGATGCGACTGGAACGTTGGGAATTCTTTCCCTACGAAATAGGGATAGGATCCCTCATCTCGAACTAGGAGGCGGAAACGGGGCTCCCCTGGATGTGTGCGGCACCCCACGTGCTTCCTCTCGAGTGGAGACGGGTATGTCGCGGAACTGCTTGAGTTGCAGCAAGGGTGTGAAGGACCCTTTGGAAGTTCCAGTGGTTAGATGTGATTAGCCTCGAGAAGCCTAAGCGGAAATGGGCCTCATCTCGCCTGGAGGGCAAAACCTCCTGGATTTTCTCGAGTTGCGGCAGGTGCTCTCCACTTACGACGGGGACCTCAGGGACCCGCTCTGGAGGCCTCAGGAAAGGCCAGTCCCCATGCGAGTTCCTCGGGGGCCTCTCGGGATTCCTCTCCCGTTGATGCCGGGGCCTAAGACCTTGTGTGGAGTCGGGGCCGGAACCTGAGGATTCCTCTCCAGTGGTGACATGGATCTTGGGGTACTTCTGGAGACTCCCCAGGGGAGTCAGTCCTCGTCTCGAATGCGGGCATGCACTTGCGCTTTCCTCCAGAGCGGTAGCAGCAGTGTCACGCAGTCCGCCGCGTGGATCAAAGGATCTATGGTTTTCCCTCGAGTCTTTCCCACGAGGCTTTCCCACGAGGCTTTCCCACAGGGCTGTCCCACGTGCACACGTGGTGGGAGTCGATCCTCGGCTTGAACGTCAAGGCAGTGCGGGGAAAACAGGTTCCTCTGGAATGGACTGACACATCTGGGGGACTCTTGGAATGGTGGCACGACCCTGGAGTTCCTCTTGCCTTTCCTGTGGAGAGCGCCTCCTCTTGAGATGCGACGGGAACGCCGGGAATTCTTTCCCTACGAAACAGGGAAAGGATCCCTCATCTCGAGCTAGGAGGCGGAAACGGGGCTCCCCTGGATGTGTGCGGGACCCCACGTGCTTCCTCTCGAGTGGAGACGGGTATGTCGCGGAACTGCTTGAGTTGCAGCAAGGGTGTGAAGGACCCTTTGGAAGTTCCAGTGGTCAGATGTGATTAGCCTCGAGAAGCCTCAGCGGAAATGGGCCTCATCTCGCCTGGAGGGCAAAACCTCCTGGATTTTCTCGAGTTGCAGCAGGTGCTCTCGACTTACGACGGGGACCTCAGGGACGCTCTCTGGTGGCCTCAGGAAAGGCCAGTCCCCATGCGAGTTCCTCGGGGGCCTCTCGGGATTCCTCTCCCGTCGATGCCGGGGCCTAAGACCTTGTGTGGATTCGGGGCCGGAACCTGAGGATTCCTCTCCAGTGCTGACATGGATCTTGGGGTACTTCTGGAGTCTCCCCAGGGGAGTCAATCCTCGTCTCGAATGCGGGCATGCACTTGCGCTTTCCTCCAGAGTGGTAGGAGCAGTGTCACGCAGTCCGCCGCGTGGATCAAAGGATCTGTGGTTTTCCCTCGAGTCTTTCCCACGAGGCTTTCCCACGAGGCTTTCCCACAGGGCTGTCCCACGTGCACACGTGGTGGGAGTCGATCCTCGGCTTGAACGTCAAGGCAGTGCAGGGAAAACAGTTTCCTCTCGAATGGACTGACCCATCTGGGGGAATCTTGGAATGGTGGCACGACCCTGGAGTTCCTCTCGCCTTTCCTGTGGAGAGCGCCTCCTCTTGAGATGCGACGGGAACGCCGGGAATTCTTTCCCTACGAAAAAGGGAAAGGATCCCTCATCTCGAGCTAGGAGGCAGAAACGGGGCTCCCCTGGATGTGTGCTGGACCCTCGTGCTTCCTCTCGAGTGGAGACGGGTATGTTGGGGAAAATCTTGAGTTGCAGCAAGGGTGTGAAGGACCCTTTGGAAGTTCCAGTGGTTAAATGTGATTAGCCTCGAGAAGCCTCAGCGGAAATGGGCCTCATCTCGCCTGGAGGGCAAAACCTCCTGGATTTTCTCGAGTTGCGGCAGGTGCTCTCGACTTACGACGGGGACCTCAGGGACCCGCTCTGGAGGCCTCAGGAAAGGCCAGTCCCCATGCGATTTCCTTGGGGGCCTCTCGGGATTCCTCTCCCGTCGATGCCGGGGCCTAAGACCTTGTGTGGAGTCGGGGCCGGAACCTGAGGATTCCTCTCCAGTGCTGACATGGATCTTGGGGTACTTCTGGAGTCTCCCCAGGGGAGTCAGTCCTCGTCTCGAATGCGGGCATGCACTTGCGCTTTCCTCCAGAGTGGTAGCAGCAGTGTCACGCAGTCCGCCGCGTGGATCAAAGAATATATGGATTTCCCTCGAGTCTTTCCCACGAGGCTTTCCCACGAGGCTTTCCCACGAGGCTTTCCCACAGGGCTGTCCCACGTGCACACGTGGTGGGAGTCGATCCTCGGCTTGAACGTCAAGGCAGTGCAGGGAAAAAAGGTTCCTCTGTAATGGACTGACACAACTGGGGGTCTCTTGGAATGCTGGCACGACCCTGGAGTTCCTCTCCCCTTTCCTGTGGAGAGCGCCTCTTCTTGAGATGCGATGGGAACGCCGGGAATTCTTTGCCTACGAAACAGGGAAAGGATCCCTCATCTCGAGCTAGGAGGCGGAAACGGGGCTCCTCTGGATGTGTGCGGGACCCTCGTGCTTCCTCTCGAGTGGAGACGGGTATGTTGGGGAACTTCTTGAGTTGCAGCAAGGGTGTGAAAGACCCTTTGGAATTTCCAGTTGTTAGACGTGATTAGCCTCGAGAAGCATCACTGGAAATGGGACTCATCTCGCCTGGAGGGCAAAACCTCCTGGATTTTCTCGAGTTGCGGCAGGTGCTCTCGACTTACGACTGGGACCTCAAGGACCCGCTCTGGTGGCCTCAGGAAAGGCCAGTCCCCATGCGAGTTCCTCGGGGGCCTCTCGGGATTCCTCTCCCGTCGATGCCGGGGCCTAAGACCTTGTGTGAAGTCGGGGCCGGACCTGAGGATTCCTCTCCAGTGCTGACATGGATCTTGGGGTACTTCTGGAGTCTCCCCAGGGGAGTCAGTCCTCGTCTCGAATGCGGGCATGCACTTGCGCTTTCCTCCAGAGAGGTAGCAGCAGTGTCACGCAGTCCGCCGCGTGGATCATGGATCTATGGTTTTCCCTCGAGTCTTTCCCACGAGGCTTTCCCACGAGGCTTTCCCACAGGGCTGTCCCACGTGCACACGTGGTGGGAGTCGATCCTCGTCTTGAACGTCAAGGCAGTGCAGGGAAAAAAAGGTTCCTCTGTAATGGACTGACACAACTGTGGGTCTCTTGGAATGGTGGCACGACCCTGGAGTTCCTCTCCCCTTTCCTGTGCAGAGCGCCTCTTCTTGAGATGCGACGGGAACGCCGGGAATTCTTTCCCTACGAAACAGGGAAAGTATCCCTCATCTCGAGCTAGGAGGCGGAAACGGAGCTCCCCTGGATGTGTGCGGGACCCCACGTGCTTCCTCTCGAGTGGAGACGGGTATGTCGGGGAACTTCTTGAGTTGCAGCAAGGGTGTGAAGGACCCTTAGGAAGTTCCAGTGGTTAGACGTGATTAGTCTCGAGAAGCCTCAGGGGAAATGGGCCTCATCTCGCCTGGAGGGCAAAACCTCCTGGATTTTCTCGAGTTGCGGTAGGTGCTCTCGACTTACGACGGGGACCTCAGAGACCCGCTCTGGAGGCCTCAGGAAAGTCCAGTCCCCATGCGAGTTCCTCGGGGGCCTCTCGGGATTCCTCTCCCGTCGATGCCGGGGCCTAAGACCTTGTGTGGAGTCGAGGCCGGAACCTGAGGATTCCTCTCCAGTGCTAACATGGATCTTGGGGTAATTCTGGAGTCTCCCCAGGGGAGTCAGTCCTCGTCTCGAATGCGGGCATGCACTTGCGCTTTCCTCCAGAGCGGTAGCAGCAGTGTCACGCAGTCCGCCGCGTGGATCAAAGGATCTATGCTTTTCCCTCGAGTCTTTCCCACGAGGCTTTCCCACGAGGCTTTCCCACAGGGCTGTTCCACGTGCACACGTGGTGGGAGTCGATCCTCGGCTTGAACGTCAAGGCAGTGCAGGGAAAACAGGTTCCTCTGGAATGGACTGACACATCTGGGGGACTCTTGGAATGGTGGCACGACCCTGGAGTTCCCTGCCTTTCCTGTGGAGAGCGCCTCCTCTTGAGATGCGACGGGAACACCGGGAATTCTTTCCCTACGAAACAGGGAAAGGATCCCTCATCTCGTGCTAGGAGGCGGAAAGGGGCTCCCCTGGATGTGTGCTGGACTCTCAAGCTTCCTCTCGAGTGGAGACAGGTATGTCGCGGAACTGCTTGAGTTGCAGCAAGGGTGTGAAGGACCCTTTGGAAGTTTCAGTGGTTAGATGTGATTAGCCTCGAGAAGCCTCAGCGGAAATGGGCCTCATCTCGCCTGGAGAGCAAAACCTCCTGAATTTTCTCGAATTGCGACAGGTGCTCTCGACTTACGACGGGGACCTCAGGGACCCGCTCTGGAGGCCGCAGGAAAGGCCAGTCCACATGCGAGTTCCTCGGGGGACGCTCGGGATTCCTCTCCCGTCGATGCCCGGGCCTAAGACCTTGTGTGGATTCGGGGCCGGAACCTGAGGATTCCTCTCCAGTGCTGACATGGATCTTGGGGTACTTCTGGAGTCTCCCCAGGGGAGTCAGTCCTCGTCTCGAATGCGGGCATGCACTTGCGCTTTCCTCCAGAGTGGAAGCAGCAGTGTCACGCAGTCCGCCGCGTGGATCAATGGATCTATGGTTTTCCCTCGAGTCTTTCCCACGAGGCTTTCCCACGAGGCTTTCCCACAGGGCTGTCCCACGTGCACACGCGGTGGGAGTCGATCCTTGGCTTGAACGTCAAGGCAGTGCAGGGAAAACAGGTTCCTCTCGAATGGACTGACCCATCTGGGGGACTCTTGGAATGGTGGCACGACCCTGGAGTTCCTCTCGCCTTTCCTGTGGAGAGCGCCTCCTCTTGAGATGCGACGGGAACGCTGGGAATTCTTTCCCTACGAAAAAGGGAAAGGATCCCTCATCTCGAGCTAGGAGGCAGAAACGGGGCTCCCCTGGATGTGTGCGGGACCCCACGTGCTTCCTCTCGAGTGGAGACGGGTATGTCGGGGAACTTCTTGAGGTGCAGCAAGGGTGTGAAGGACCCTTTTAAGTTCCAGTGGTTAGATGTGATTAGTCTGGAGAAGCCTCAGCGGAAATGGGCCTCATCTCGCCTCGAGGGCAAAACCTCCTGGATTTTCTCGAGTTGCGGCAGGTGCTCTCGACTTACGAGGGGGACCTCAGGGACCCGCTCCTGTGTCCTCAGGAAAGGCCAGTCCCCATGCGAGTTTCTCGGGGGCCCCTCGGGATTCCTCTCCCGTCGATGCCGGGGCCTAAGACCTTGTGTGGAGTCGGGGCCGGAACCTGAGGATTCCTCTCCAGTGCTGACATGGATCTAGGGGTAGTTCTGGAGTCTCCCCAGGGGAGTCAGTCCTCGTCTCGAATGCGGGCATGCACTTGCGCTTTCCTCCAGAGAGGTAGCAGCAGTGTCACGCAGTCCGCCGCGTGGATCAAAGGATCTATGTTTTTCCCTCGAGTCTTTCCCACGAGGCTTTCCCACGAGGCTTTCCCACAGGGCTGTCCCACGTGCACACGTGGTGGGAGTCGATCCTCGGCTTGAACGTCAACGCAGTGCAGGGAAAACAGGTTCCTCTGGAATGGACTGACACATCTGGGGCTCTCTTGGAATGGTGGCACGACCCTGGAGTTCCTCTCGCCTTTCCTGTGGAGAGCGCCTCCTCTTGGGATGCGACGGGAACGCCGGGAATTCTTTCCCTACGAAACAGGGAAAGGATCCCTCATCTCGAGCTAGGAGGCGGAAACGGGGCTCCCCTGGATGTGTGCGGGACCCCACGTGCTTCCTCTCGAGTGGAGACGGTTATGTCGGGGAACTTCTTAAGTTGCAGCATGGGTGTGAAGGACCATTTGGAAGTTCCAGTGGTTAGATGTGATTAGCCTCGAGAAGCCTCAACGGAAATGGGCCTCATCTCGCCTGGAGGGCAAAACCTCCTGGATTTTCTCGAGTTGCGGCAGGTGCTCTCGACTTACCACGGGGACCTCAGGGACCCGCTCTGGTGGCCTCAGGAAAGGCCAGTCCCCATGCGAGTTCCTCGGGGGCCTCTCGGGATTCCTCTCCCGTCGATGCCGGGGCCTAAGACCTTGTGTGAAGTCGGGGCCGGAACCTGAGGATTCCTCTCCAGTGGTGACATGGATCTTGGGGTACTTCTGGAGTCTTCCGAGGGGAGTCAGTCATCGTCTCGAATGCGGGCATGCACTTGAGCTTTCCTCCAGAGCAGTAGCAGCAGTGTCACCCAGTCCGCCGTGTGGATCAAAGGATCTATGGTTTTCCCTCGAGTCTTTCCCACGAGGCTTTCCCACGAGGCTTTCCCACAGGGCTGTCCCACGTGCACACGTGGTGGGGGTCGATCCTCGGCTTGAACGTCAAGGCAGTGCAGGGAAAACAGCTTCCTCTGGAATGGACTGACACATCTAGGGGACTCTTGGAATGGTGGCACGACCCTGGAGTTCCTCTCGCCTTTCCTGTGGAGAGCGCCTCCTCTTGAGATGCGACGGGAACGCCGGGAATTCTTTCCTACGAAACAGGGATAGGATCCCTCATCTCGAACTAGGAGGCGGAAACGGGGCTCCCCTGGATGTGTGCGGCACCCCACGTGCTTCCTCTCGAGTGGAGACGGGTATGTCGTGGAACTGCTTGAGTTGCAGCAAGGGTGTGAAGGACCCTTTGGAAGTTCCAGTGGTTAGATGTGATTAGCCTCGAGAAGCCTCAGCGGAAATGGGCCTCATCTCGCCTGGAGGGCAAAACCTCATGGATTTTCTCGAGTTGCGGCATGTGCTCTCGACTTACGACGGGGACCTCAGGGATCCGCTCTGGTGGCCTCAGGAAAGGCCAGTCCCCATGCGAGTTCCTCGGGGGCCTCTCGGGATTCCTCTCCCGTCGATGCCGGGGCCTAAGACCTTGTGTGGAGTCGAGGCCGGAACCTGAGGATTACTCTCCAGTGCTGATATGGATCTTGGGGTACTTCTGGAGTCTCCCCAGGGGAGTCAGTCCTCGTCTCGAATGCGGGAATGCACTTGCGCTTTCCTCCAGAGCGGTAGCAGCAGTGTCACGCAGTCCGCCGCGTGGATCAAAGGATCTATGGTTTTCCCTCGAGTCTTTCCCACGAGGCTTTCCCACGAGGCTTTCCCAAAGGCTGTCCCACGTGCACACGTGGTGGGGGTCGATCCTCGGCTTGAACGTCAAGGCAGTGCAGGGAAACAGGTTCCTCTGAAATGGACTGACACATCTGGGGGACTCTTGGAATGGTGGCACGACCCTGGAGTTCCTCTCGCCTTTCCTGTGGAGAGCGCCTCCTCTTGAGATGCGACGGGAACGCCGGGAATTCTTTCCCTACGAAAAAGGGAAAGGATCCCTCATCTCGAGCTAGGAGGCAGAAACGGGGCTCCCCTGGATGTGTGCTGGACCCTCGTGCTTCCTCTCGAGTGGAGACGGGTATGTTGGGGAAAATCTTGAGTTGCAGCAAGGGTGTGAAGGACCCTTTGGAAGTTCCAGTGGTTAAATGTGATTAGCCTCGAGAAGCCTCAGCGGAAATGGGCCTCATCTCGCCTGGAGGGCAAAACCTCCTGGATTTTCTCGAGTTGCGGCAGGTGCTCTCGACTTACGACGGGGACCTCGGGGACCCGCTCTGGAGGCCTCAGGAAAGGCCAGTCCCCATGCGATTTCCTTGGGGGCCTCTCGGGATTCCTCTCCCGTCGATGCCGGGGCCTAACACCTTGTGTGGAGTCGGGGCCGGAACCTGAGGATTCCTCTCCAGTGCTGACATGGATCTTGGGGTACTTCTGGAGTCTCCCCAGGGGAGTCAGTCCTCGTCTCGAATGCGGGCATGCACTTGCGCTTTCCTCCAGAGCGGTAGCAGCAGTGTCACGCAGTCCGCCGCGTGGATCATGGATCTATGGTTTTCCCTCGAGCCTTTCCCACGAGGCTTTCCCACGAGGCTTTCCCACAGGGCTGTCCCACGTGCACACGTGGTGGGAGTCGATCCTCGGCTTGAACGTCAAGGCAGTGCAGGGAAAAAAAGGTTCCTCTGTAATGGACTGACACAACTGGGGGTCTCTTGGAATGGTGGCACGACCCTGGAGTTCCTCTCCCCTTTCCTGTGGAGAGCGCCTCTTCTTGAGATGCAACGGGAACGCCGGGAATTCTTTCCCTACGAAACAGGGAAAGTATCCCTCATCTCGAGCTAGGAGGCGGAAACGGAGCTCCCCTGGATGTGTGCCGGACCCCACGTGCTTCCTCTCGAGTGGAGACGGGTATGTCGGGGAACTTCTTGAGGTGCAGCAAGGGTGTGAAGGACCCTTTTAAGTTCCAGTGGTTAGATGTGATTAGTCTGGAGAAGCCTCAGCGGAAATGGGCCTCATCTCGCCTCCAGGGCAAAACCTCCTGGATTTTCTCGAGTTGCGGCAGGTGCTCTCGACTTACGAGGGGGACCTCAGGGACCCGCTCCTGTGTCCTCAGGAAAGGCCAGTCCCCATGCGAGTTCCTCGGGGGCCCCTCGGGATTCCTCTCCCGTCGATGCCGGGGCCTAAGACCTTGTGTGGAGTCGGGGCCGGAACCTGAGGATTCCTCTCCAGTGCTGACATGGATCTAGGGGTAGTTCTGGAGTCTCCCCAGGGGAGTCAGTCCTCGTCTCAAATGCGGGCATGCACTTGCGCTTTCCTCCAGAGAGGTAGCAGCAGTGTCACGCAGTCCGCCGCGTGGATCAAAGGATCTATGTTTTTCCCTCGAGTCTTTCCCACGAGGCTTTCCCACGAGGCTTTCCCACAGGGCTGTCCCACGTGCACACGTGGTGGGAGTCGATCCTCGGCTTGAACGTCAACGCAGTGCAGGGAAAACAGGTTCCTCTGGAATGGACTGACACATCTGGGGCTCTCTTGGAATGGTGGCACGACCCTGGAGTTCCTCTCGCCTTTCCTGTGGAGAGCGCCTCCTCTTGGGATGCGACGGGAACGCCGGGAATTCTTTTCCTACGAAACAGGGAAAGGATCCCTCATCTCGAGCTAGGAGGCGGAAACGGGGCTCCCCTGGATGTGTGCGGGACCCCACGTGCTTCCTCTCGAGTGGAGACGGTTATGTCGGGGAACTTCTTAAGTTGCAGCATGGGTGTGAAGGACCATTTGGAAGTTCCAGTGGTTAGATGTGATTAGCCTCGAGAAGCCTCAACGGAAATGGGCCTCATCTCGCCTGGAGGGCAAAACCTCCTGGATTTTCTCGAGTTGTGGCAGGTGCTCTCGACTTACCACGGGGACCTCAGGGACCCGCTCTGGTGGCCTCAGGAAAGGCCAGTCCCCATGCGAGTTCCTCGGGGGCCTCTCGGGATTCCTCTCCCGTCGATGCCGGGGCCTAAGACCTTGTGTGAAGTCGGGGCCGGAACCTGAGGATTCCTCTCCAGTGGTGACATGGATCTTGGGGTACTTCTGGAGTCTTCCGAGGGGAGTCAGTCATCGTCTCGAATGCGGGCATGCACTTGAGCTTTCCTCCAGAGCAGTAGCAGCAGTGTCACGCAGTCCGCCGTGTGGATCAAAGGATCTATGGTTTTCCCTCGAGTCTTTCCCACGAGGCTTTCCCACGAGGCTTTCCCACAGGGCTGTCCCACGTGCACACGTGGTGGGGGTCGATCCTCGGCTTGAACGTCAAGGCAGTGCAGGGAAAACAGCTTCCTCTGGAATGGTCTGACACATCTAGGGGACTCTTGGAATGGTGGCACGACCCTGGAGTTCCTCTCGCCTTTCCTGTGGAGAGCGCCTCCTCTTGAGATGCGACGGGAACGCCGGGAATTCTTTCCTACGAAACAGGGATAGGATCCCTCATCTCGAACTAGGAGGCGGAAACGGGGCTCCCCTGGATGTGTGCGGCACCCCACGTGCTTCCTCTCGAGTGGAGACGGGTATGTCGTGGAACTGCTTGAGTTGCAGCAAGGGTGTGAAGGACCCTTTGGAAGTTCCAGTGGTTAGATGTGATTAGCCTCGAGAAGCCTCAGCGGAAATGGGCCTCATCTCGCCTGGAGGGCAAAACCTCATGGATTTTCTCGAGTTGCGGCATGTGCTCTCGACTTACGACGGGGACCTCAGGGATCCGCTCTGGTGGCCTCAGGAAAGGCCAGTCCCCATGCGAGTTCCTCGGGGGCCTCTCGGGATTCCTCTCCCGTCGATGCCGGGGCCTAAGACCTTGTGTGGAGTCGAGGCCGGAACCTGAGGATTACTCTCCAGTGCTGATATGGATCTTGGGGTACTTCTGGAGTCTCCCCAGGGGAGTCAGTCTTCGTCTCGAATGCGGGAATGCACTTGCGCTTTCCTCCAGAGCGGTAGCAGCAGTGTCACGCAGTCCGCCGCGTGGATCAAAGGATCTATGGTTTTCCCTCGAGTCTTTCCCGCGAGGCTTTCCCACGAGGCTTTCCCAAAGGCTGTCCCACGTGCACACGTGGTGGGGGTCGATCCTCGGCTTGAACGTCAAGGCAGTGCAGGGAAACAGGTTCCTCTGAAATGGACTGACACATCTGGGGGACTCTTGGAATGGTGGCACGACCCTGGAGTTCCTCTCGCCTTTCCTGTGGAGAGAGTCTCCTGTTGAGATGCGACGGGAATGCCGGGAATTCTTTCCCTACGAAACAGGGAAAGGATCCCTCATCTCGAGCTAGGAGGCGGAAACGGGGCTCCCCTGGATGTGTGCGGGACCCTCGTGCTTCCTCTCGAGTGGAGACGGGTATGTCGGGGAACTTCTGGACTTGCAGCAAGGGTGTGAAGGACCCATTGGAAGTTCCAGTGGTTAGATGTGATTAGCCTCGAGAAGCCTCAGCGGAAATGGGCCACATCTCGCCTGGAGGGCAAAACCTCCTGGATTTTCTCGTGTTGTGGCAGGTGCTCTCGACTTACGACGGGGACCTCAGGGACCCGCTCTGGTGGCCTCAGGAAAGGCCAGTCCCCATGCGAGTTCCTCGGGGGCCTCTCGGGATTCTTCTCCCGTCGATGCCGGGGCCTATGACCTTGTGTGGAGTCGGGGCCGGAACCTGGGGTTTCCTCTGCAGTGCTGATATGGATCTTGGGGTACTTCTGGAGTCTCCCCAGGGGAGTCAGTCCTCCTCTCGAATGCCGGCATGCACTTGCGCTTTCCTCCAGACCGGTAGCAGCAGTGTCACGGATTCCGCCGCGTGGATCAAGGGATCTATGGCTTTCCCTCGAGTCTTTCCCACGAGGCTTTCCCACAGGGCTGTCCCACGTGCACACGTGGTGGGAGTCGATCCTCGGCTTGAACGTCAAGGCAGTGCAGGGAAAACAGGTTCCTCTGGAATGGACTGACACATCTGGGGGACTCTTGGAATGGTGGCACGACCCTGGAGTTCCTCTCGCCTTTCCTGTGGAGAGCGCCTCCTCTTGAGATGCGACGGGAACGCCGGGAATTCTTTCCCTACGAAACAGGGAAAGGATCCCTCATCTCGAGCTAGGAGGCGGAAACGGGGCTCCCCTGGATGTGTACGGGACCCTCGTGCTTCCTCTCGAGTGGACACGGGTATGTCGGGGAACTTCTTGAGTTGCAGCAAGGGTGTGAAGGACTCTTTGGAAGTTCCAGTGGTTAGATGTGATTAGCCTCGAGAAACCTCAGCGGAAATGGGCCACATCTCGCCTGGAGGGCAAAACCTCCTGGATTTTCTCGAGTTGTGGCATGTGCTCTCGACTTACGACGGGGACCTCGGGGACCCGCTCTGGTGGCCTCAGGAAAGGCCAGTCCCCATGCGAGTTCCTCGCGGGCCTCTCGGTATTCCTCTCCCGTCGATGCCGCGGCCTAAGACCTTGTGTGGAGTCGGGGCCGGAACCTGAGGATTCCTCTCCAGTGCTGACATGGATCTTGGGGTACTTCTGGAGTCTCCCCAGGGGAGTCAGTCCTCGTCTCGAATGCGGGCATGCACTTGCGCTTTCCTCCAGAGTGGTAGCAGCAGTGTCACGCAGTCCGCCGCGTGGATCAAGGGATCTATGTCTTTCCCTCGAGACTTTCCCACGAGTCTTTCCCACGAGGCTTTCCCACAGGGCTGTCCCAAGTGCACACGTGGTGGGAGTCGATCCTCGGCTTGAACGTCAAGGCAGTGCAGGGAAAACAGTTTCCTCTCGAATGGACTGACACATCTGGGGGAATCTTGGAATGGTGGCACGACCCTGGAGTTCCTCTCGCCTTTCCTGTGGAAAGCGCCTCCTCTTGAGATGCGACGGGAACGCCGGGAATTCTTTCCCTACGAAACAGGGAAAGGATCCCTCATCTCGAGCAAGGAGGCGGAAACGGGTCTCCCCCGGATGTGTGCGCGACCTTCGTGCTTCCTCTCGAGTGGAGACGGGTATGTCGGGGAACTTCTTGACTTGCAGCAAGGGTGTGAAGGACCCTTTGGAAGTTCCAGTGGTTAGATGTGATTAGCCTCGAGAAGCCTCAGCGGAAATGGGCCTCATCTCGCCTGGAGGGCGAAACCTCCTGGAATTTCTCGAGTTGCGGCAGGTGCTCTCGACTTACGACGGGGACCTCGGGGACACGCTCTGCTGGCTGCAGAATAGGCCAGTCCCCATGCAAGTTCCTCGGGAGCCTCTCGGGATTCCTCTTCCGTCGATGCCGGGGCCTAAGACCTTGAGTGGAGTCAGGGCCGGAACCTGAGGATTCCTCTCCAGTGCTGACATGGATCTTGGGGTACTTCTGGAGTCTCCCCAGGGGAGTCAGTCCTCGTCTCGAATGCGGGCATGCACTTGCCCTTTCCTCCAGAGCGGAAGCAGCAGTGTCACGCAGTCCTCCACGTGGATCAAAGGATCTATGGTTTTCCCTCGAGTCTTTCCCACGAGGCTTTATCACGAGGCTTTCCCACAGGGCTCTCCCACGTGCACACGTGGTGGGAGTCTATCCTCGGCTTGAACATCAAGGCAGTGCAGGGAAAACAGGTTCTTCTGGAATGGACTGACACATCTGGGGGACTCTTGGAATGGTGGCACGACCCTGGAGTTCCTCTCGCCTTTCCTGTGGAGAGCGCCTCCTCTTGAGATACGACGGGAACGCTGGGAATTCTTTCCCTACGAAACAGGGAAAGGATCCCTCATCTCGAACTAGGAGGCGGAAACGGGGCTCCCCTTGATGTGTGCGGGACCCACGTGCTTCCTCTCTAGTGGAGACGGGAATGTCGCGGAACTGCTTGAGTTGCAGCAAGGGTGTGAAGGACCCTTTGGAAGTTCCAGTAGTTAGATGTGATTGGCCTCGAGAAGCCTCAGCGGAAATGGGCCTCATCTCGCCTGGAGGGCAAAAACTTCTGGATTTTCTCGAGTTGAGGCAGGTGCTCTCGACTTACGACGGGGACCTCAGGGACCCGCTCTGGTGGCCTCAGGAAAGGCCAGTCCCCATGAGAGTTCCTCGGGGGCCTCTCGGGAATCCTCTCCCGTCGATGCCGGGGCCTAAGACCTTGTGTGGAGTCGGGCAGGAACCTGAGGATTCCTCTCCAGTGCTGACATGGATCTTGGGGTACTTCTGGAGTTTCCCCAGGGGAGTCAGTCCCCGTCTCGAATGCGGGCATGCACTTGCGCTTTCCTCCAGAGCGGTAGCAGCAGTGTCATGCAGTCCGCCGCGTGGATCAAAGGATTTATGGTTTTCCCTCGAGTCTTTCCCACGAGGCTTTCCCACGAGGCTTTCCCACAGGGCTGTCCCACGTGCACACGTGGTGGGAGTCGATCCTCGGCTTGAACGTCAAGGCAGTGCAGGGAAAACAGGTTCCTCTGGAATGGACTGACACATCTGGGGGACTCTTGGAATGGTGGCACGATCCCGGAGTTCCTCTCGCCTTTCCTGTGGAGAGCGCCTCCTCTTGAGTTGCGACAGGACCGCCGGGAATTCTTTCCCTACGAAACAGGGAAAGGATCCCTCATCTCGAGCTAGGAGGCGGAAACGGGGCTCCCCTGGATGTCTGCGCAACCCCAAGTGCTTCCTCTAGAGTGGAGATGGGTATGTCGCGGAACTGCTTGAGTTGCAGCAAGGGTGTGAAGGACCCTTTGGAAGTTCCAGTAGTTAGATGTGATTGGCCTCGAGAAGCCTCAGCGGAAATGGGCCTCATCTCGCCTGGAGGGCAACACCTCCTGGATTTTCTCGAGTTGCGGCAGGTGCTCTCGACTTACAACGGGGACCTCAGGGACCCGCTCTGGTGGCCTCAGGAAAGGCCAGTCCCCATGAGAGTTCCTCGGGGGCCTCTCGGGATCCCTCTCCCGTCGATGCCGGTGCCTAAGACCTTGTGTGGAGTCGGGGCCGGAACCTGAGGATTCCTCTCCAGTGCTGACATGGACCTTGGGGTACTTCTGGAGTCTCCCCAGGGGAGTCAGTCCTCGTCTCGAATGCGGGCATGCACTTGCGCTTTCCTCCAGAGCGGTAGCAGCAGTGTCACGCAGTCCGCCGCGTGGATCAAAGGATCTATGGTTTTCCCTCGAGTCTTTCCCACGAGGCTTTCCCACGAGGCTTTCCCACAGGGCTGTCCACGTGCACACGTGGTGGGAGTCGATCCTCGGCTTGAACGTCAAGGCAGTGCAGGGAAAACAGGTTCCTCTGGAATGGACTGACACATCTGGGGGTCTCTTGGAATGGTGCCACGACCCTGGAGTTCCTCTCGCCTTTCCTGTGGAGAGCGCCTCCTCTTGAGATGCGACGGGACCGCCGGCAATTCTTTCCCTAAGAAACAGGGAAAGGATCCCTCATCTCGAGCTAGGAGGCGGAAACGGGGCTCCCCTGGATGTGTGCGGGACCCCACGTGCTTCCTCTCGAGTGGAGACGGGTATGTCGGGGAACCTCGTGAGTTGCAGCAAGGGTGTGAAGGACCTTTAGGAAGTTCCAGTGGTTAGATGTGATTAGCCTCGAGAAGCCTCACGGAAATGGGCCTCATCTCGCCTGGAGGGCAAAACCTCCTGGATTTTCTCGATTTGCGGCAGGTGCTCTCGACTTACGACGGGGACCTCAGGGACCCGCTCTGGTGGCCTCAGGAAAGGCGAGTCCCCATGCGAGTTCCTCGGGGGCCTCTCGGGATTCCTCTCCCGTCGATGCCGGGGCCTAAGACCTTGTGTGGAGTCGGGGCCGGAACCTGAGGATTCCTCTCCAATGCTGACATGGATCTTGGGGGTACTTCTGGAGTCTCCCCAGGGGAGTCAGTCTTCGTCTCGAATGCGGGCATGCACTTGCGCTTTGCTCCAGAGCGGTAGCAGCAGTGTCACGCAGTCCGCCGCGTGGATCAAAGGATCTATGGTTTTCCCTCGAGTCTTTCCCACGAGGCTGTCCCACGCGGTTTTCCCACAGGGGTGTCCCAAGTGCACACGTGGTGGGAGTCGATCCTCGGCTTGAACGTCAAGGCAGTTTAGGGAAAACAGGTTCCTCTGGAATGGACTGACACATCTGGGGGACTCTTGGAATGGTGGCACGACCCTGGAGTTCCTCTCGCCTTTCCTGTGGAGAGGGCCTCCTCTTGAGATGCGATGGGAACCCCGGGAATTATTTCCCTACGAAACAGGGATAGGATCCCTCACCTCGAACTAGGAGGCGGATACGGGGCTCCCCTGGATGTGTGCCTCACCCCACGTGCTTCCTTTCGAGTGGAGACGGGTATGTCGGGTAACTGCTTGAGTTGCAGCTAGGGTGTGAAGGACCCTTTGGAAGTTCCAGTGGTTAGACGTGATTAGCCTCGAGAAGCCTCAGCGGAAATGGGCCTCATCTTGCCTGGAGGGCAAAACTTCCTGGATTTTATCGAGTTGCGGCAGGTGCTCTCGACTTACGACGGGGACCTCAGGGACCCGTTCTGGTGGCCTCAGGAAAGGCCAGTCCCCATGCGAGTTCCTCGGGGGACTCTCAGGATTCCTCTCCCGTCAATGCCGGGGACTAAGACCTTGTGTGGAGTCGCGGCCGGGACCTGAGGATTCCTCTCCAGTGCTGACATGGATCTTGGGGTACTTCTGGAGTCTCCCCAGGGGAGTCAGTCCTCGTCTCGAATGCGGGCATGCACTTGCGCTTTCCTACAGAGCGGTAGCAGCAGTGTCACGCAGTCCGCCGCGTGGATCAAAGGATCTATGGTTTTCCCTCGAGTCTTTCCCACGAGTCTTTCCCACGAGGCTTTCCCACAGGGCTGTCCCACGTGCACACGTGGTGGGAGTCGATCCTCGGCTTGAACGTTAAGGCAGTGCAGGGAAAACAGGTTCCTCTGGAATGGACTGACACATCTGGTGGTCTCTTGGAATGGTGGCACGACCCTGCAGTTCCTCTCGCCTTTCCTGTGGAGAGCGCCTCCTCTTGAGATGCGAAGGGAACGCCGGGAATTCTTTCCCTACGAAACAGGGATAGGATCCCTCATCTCGAACTAGGAGGCGGAAACGGGGCTCCCCTGGATGTGTGCGGCACCCCACGGACTTCCTCTCGAGTGGAGACGGGTATGTCGCGGAACTGCTTGAGTTGCAGCAAGGGTGTGAAGGACCCTTTGGAAGTTCCAGTGGTTAGATGTGATTAGCCTCGAGAAGCCTCAGCGGAAATGGGCCTCATCTCGCCTGGAGGGCAAAACGTCCTGGATTTACTCGAGTTGCGGCAGGTGCTCTCGACTTACGACGGGGACCTCAGAGACCCGCTCTGGTGGCCTCAGGAAAGGCCAGTCCCCATGCGAGTTCCTCGGGGGCCTCTCGGGATTCCTCTCCCGTCGATGCCGGGGCCTAAGACCTTGTGTGGAGTCGGGGCCGGAACCTGAGGATTCCTCTCCAGTGCTGACATGGATCTTGGGGTACTTCTGGAGTCTCCCCAGGGGAGTCAGTCCTCGTCTCGAATGTGGGCATGCACTTGCGCTTTCCTCCAAGCGGTAGCAGCAGTGTCACGCAGTCCGCCGCGTGGATCAAAGGATCTATGGTTTTCCCTCGAGTCTTTCCCACGAGGCTGTTCCACGAGGCTTTCCCACAGGGCTGTCCCACGTGCACACGTGGTGGGAGTCGATCCTCGGATTGAACGTCAAGGCAGTTCAGGGAAATCAGGTTCCTCTGGAATGGACTGACACATCTGGGGGACTCATGGAATGGTGGCACGACCCTGGAGTTCCTCTCGCCTTTCCTGTGGAGAGCGCCTCCTCTTGAGATGCGAGGGGAACGCCGGGAATTCTTTCCCTACGAAACAGGGATAGGATCCCTCATCTCGAACTAGGAGGCGGAAACGGGGCTCCCCTGGATGTGTGCGGGACCCCACGTGCTTCCTCTCGAGTGGAGACGGGTATGTCGGGGAACTTCTTGAGTTGCAGCAAGGGTGTGAAGGACCCTTTGGAAGTTCCAGTGGTTAGATGTGATTAGCCTCGAGAACTTCAGCGGAAATGGGCCTCATCTCGCCTGGAGGGCAAAACCTCCTGGATTTTCTCGAGTTGTGGCAGGTGCACTCGACTTACGACAGGGACCTCAGAGACCCGCTCTGGAGGCCTCAGGAAAGGCCAGTCCCCATGCGAGTTCCTCGGGGGCCTCTCCGGATTCCTCTCCCGTCGATGCCGGGGCCTAAGACCTTGTGTGGAGTCGGGGCCGGAACCTGAGGATTCCTCTCCAGTGCTGACATGGATCTTGGGGTACTTCTGGAGTCTCCCCAGGGGAGTCAGTCCTCGTCTCGAATGCGGGCATGCACTTGAGCTTTTCTCCAGAGCGGTAGCAGCAGTGTCACGCATTCCGCCGCGTGGATCAAAGGATCTATGGTTTTCCCTCGAGTCTTTCCCACGAGGCTTTCCCACGAGGCTTTTCCACAGGGCTGTCCCACGTGCACACGTGGTGGGAGTCGATCCTCGGCTTGAACGTCAAGGCAGTACAGGGAAAAGAGGTTCCTCTGGAATGGACTGACACATCTGGGGGACTCATGGAAAGGTGGCACGACCCTGGAGTTCCTCTCGCCTTTCCTGTGGAGAGCGCCTCCTCTTGAGATGCGACGGGAACGCCGGGAATTCTTTCCCTACGAAACAGGGAAAGGATCCCTCTTTTCGAGCTAGGACGCGGAAACGGGGCTCCTCTGGATGTGTGCGGGACCCTCGTGCTTCCTTTCGAGTGGAGACGGGTATGACGGGGAACTTCTGGAGTTGCAGCAAGGGTGTGAAAGACCCTTTGGAAGTTCCAGTGGTTAGATGTGATTAACCTCGAGAAGCCTCAGCGGAAATGGGCCTCATCTTGCCTGGAGGGCAAAACCTCCTGGATTTTCTCGAGTTGCGGCAGGTGCTCTCGACTTACGACTGGGACCTCAGGGACCCGCTCTGGTGGCCTCAGGAAAGGCCAGTCCCCATGCGAGTTCCTCGGGGGCCTCTCGGGATTCCTCTCCCGTCGATGCCGGGGCCTAAGACCTTGTGTGGAGTCGGGGCCGGAACCTGAGGATTCCTCTCCAGTGCTGACATGGATCTTGGGGTACTTCTGGAGTCTCCCCAGGGGAGTCAGTCCTCGTCTCGAATGCGGGCATGCCCTTGCGCTTTCCTCCAAGCGGTAGCAGCAGTGTCACGCAGTCCGCCGCGTGGATCAAAGGATCTATGGTTTTCCCTCGAGTCTTTCCCACGAGGCTGTCCCACGAGGCTTTCCCACAGGGCTGTCCCACGTGCACACGTGGTGGGAGTCGATCCTCGGCTTGAACGTCAAGGCAGTTCAGGGAAATCAGGTTCCTCTGGAATGGACTGACACATCTGGGGGACTTTTGGAATGGTGGCACGACCCTGGAGTTCCTCTCGCCTTTCCTGTGGAGAGCGCCTCCTCTTGAGATGCGACGGGAACGCCGGGAATTCTTTCCCTACGAAACAGGGATAGGATCCCTCATCTCGAACTAGGAGGCGGAAACGGGGCTCCCCTGGATGTGTGCGGGACCCCACGTGCTTCCTCTCGAGTGGAGACGGGTATGTCGGGGAACTTCTTGAGTTGCAGCAAGGGTGTGAAGGACCCTTTGGAAGTTCCAGTGGTTAGATGTGATTAGCCTCGAGAAGCTTCAGCGGAAATGTGCCTCATCTCGCCTGGAGGGCAAAACCTCCTGGATTTTCTCGAGATGCGGCAGGTGCTCTCGACTTACGACAGGGACCTCAGAGACCCGCTCTGGAGGCCTCAGGAAAGGCCAGTCCCCATGCGAGTTCCTCGGGGGCCTCTCGGGATTCCTCTCCCGTCGATGCCGGGCCTAAGACCTTGTGTGGAGTCGGGGCCGGAACCTGAGGATTCCTCTCCAGTGCTGACATGGATCTTGGGGTACTTCTGGAGTCTCCCAGGGGAGTCAGTCCTCGTCTCGAATGCGGGCATGCACTTGCGCTTTCCTCCAGAGCGGTAGCAGCAGTGTCACGCAGTCCGCCGCGTGGATCAAAGGATCTATGTTTTTCCCTCGAGTCTTTCCCACGAGGCTGTCCCAAGAGGCTTTCCCACAGGGCTGTCCCACGTGCACACGTGGTGGGAGTCGATCCTCGGCTTGAACGTCAAGGCAGTTCAGGGAAAACAGGTTCCTCTGGAATGGACTGACATATCTGGGGGACTTTTGGAATTGTGGCACGACCCTGGAGTTCCTCTCGCCTTTCCTGTGGAGAGCGCCTCCTCTTGAGATGCGAAGGGAACGCCGGGAAATCTTTCCCTACGAAACAGGGATATGATCCCTCATCTCGAACTAGGAGGCGGAAACGGGGCTCCCCTGGATGTGTGCGGCACCCCACGGGCTTCCTCTCGAGTGGAGACGGGTATGTCGCGGAACTCCTTGAGTTTCAGCAAGGGTGTGAAGGACCATTTGGAAGTTCCAGTTGTTAGATATGATTAGCCTCGAGAAGCCTCAGCGGAAATGGGCCTCATCTCGCCTGGAGGGCAAAACATCATGGATTTTCTCGAGTTGCGCCAGGTGCTCTCGACTTACGACGGGACCTCAGGGACCCGCTCTGGTGGCCTCAGGAAAGGCCAGTCCCCATGCGAGTTCCTCGCGGGCCTCTCGGGATTCCTCTCCCGTCGATGCCGGGGCCTAAGACCTTGTGTGGAGTCGGGGCCGGAACCTGAGGATTCCTCTCCAGTGCTGACATGGATCTTGGGGTACTTCTGGAGTCTCCCCAGGGGAGTCAGTCCTCGTCTCGAATGCGGGCATGCCCTTGCGCTTTCCTCCAGAGCGGTAGCAGCAGTGTCACGCAGTCCGCCGCGTGGATCAAAGGATCTATGGTTTTCCCTCGAGTATTTCCCACGAGGCTTTCCCACGAGGCTTTCCCACAGGGCTGTCCCACGTGCACACGTGGTGGGAGTCGATCCTCGGCTTGAAGTTCAAGGCAGTTCAGGGAAAACAGGTTCCTCTGTAATGGACTGACACATCTGGGGGTCTCTTGGAATGGTGGCACGACCCTGGAGTTCCTCTCGCCTTTCCTGTGGAGAGCGCCTCCTCTTGAGATGCGACGGGAATGCCGGGAATTCTTTCCCTACGAAACAGGGAAAGGATCCCTCATCTCGAGCTAGGAGGCGGAAACGGGGCTCCCCTGGATGTGTGCGGGACCCCACGTGCTTCCTCTCGAGTGGAGACGGATATGTCGGGGAACTTCTTGAGTTGCAGCAAGGGTGTGAAGGACCCTAAGGAAGTTCCAGTGGTTAGATGTGATTAGCCTCGAGAAGCCTCAGCGGAAATGGGCCTCATCTCGCCTGGAGGGCAAAACCTCCTGGATTTTCTCGAGTTGCGGCAGGTGCTCTCGACTTACGACGGGGACCTCAGGGACCCGCTCTGTTGGCCTCAGGAAAGGCCAGTCCCCATGCGAGTTCCTCGGGGGCCTCTCGGGATTCCTCTCCCGACGATGCCGGGGACTAAGACCTTGTGTGGATTCGGGGCCGGAACCTGAGGATTCCTCTCCAGTGCTGACATGGACCTTGGGGTACTTCTGGAGTCTCCCCAGGGGAGTCAGTCCTCGTCTCGAATGCGGGCATGCACTTGCGCTTTCCTCCAGAGCGGTAGCAGCAGTGTCACGCAGTTCGCCGCGTGGATCAAAGGATCTATGGTTTTCCCTCGAGTCTTTCCCACGAGGCTTTCCCACGAGGCTTTCACACAGGGCTGTCCCACGTGCACACGTAGTGGGAGTCGATCCTCGGCTTGAACGTCAAGGCAGTGCAGGGAAAACAGGTTCCTCTGTAATGGACTGACACATCTGGGGGTCTCTTGGAATGCTGGCACGACCCTGGAGTTCCTCTCGCCTTTCCTGTGGAGAGCGCCTCCTCTTGAGATGCGACGGGAACGCCGGGAATTCTTTCCCTACGAAACAGGGAAAGGATCCCTCATCTCGAGCTAGGAGGCGGAAACGGGGCTCCCCTGGATGTGTGCGGGACCCCACGTGCTTCCTCTCGAGTGGAGACGGGTATGTCGGGGAACTTCTTGAGTTGCAGCAAGAGTGTGAAGGACCCTTATGAAGTTCCAGTGGTTAGATGTGATTAGCCTCGAGAAGCCTCAGCGGAAATGGGCCTCATCTCGCCTGGAGGGCAAAACCTCCTGGATTTTCTCGAGTTGCGGCAGGTGCTCTCGACTTACGACGGGGACCTCAGGGACCCGCTCTGTTGGCCTCAGGAAAGGCCAGTCCCCATGCGAGTTCCTCGGGGGCCTCTCGGGATTCCTCTCCCGTCGATGCCGGGGACTAAGACCTTGTGTGGATTCGGGGCCGAAACCTGAGGATTCCTCTCCAGTGCTGACATGGATCTTGGGGTACTTCTGGAGTCTCTCCAGGGGAGTCAGTCCTCGTCTCGAATGCGGGCATGCACTTGCGCTTTCCTCCAGAGCGGTAGCAGCAGTGTCACGCATTCCGCCGCGTGGATCAAAGGATCTATGGTTTTCCCTCGAGTCTTTCCCACGAGGCTTTCCCACGGGGCTTTCCCACAGGGCTGTCCCACGTGCACACGTGGTGGGAGTCGATCGTCGGCTTGAACGTCAAGGCAGTGCAGGGAAAACATGTTCCTCTGGAAAGGACTGACACATCTGGGGGACTCTTGGAATGGTGGCACGACCCTGGAGTTCCTCTCGCCTTTCCTGTGGAGAGCCCTCCTCTTGAGATGCGACGGGAACGCCGGGAATTCTTTCCCTATGAAACAGGGAAAGGATCCCTCATCTCGAGCTAGGCGGTGGAAACGGGGCTCCCCTGGATGTGTGCGGGACCCCACGTGCTTCCTCTCGAGTGGAGACGGGTATGTCGGGGAACTTCTTGAGTTGCAGCAAGGGTGTCAAGGACCCTTTGGAAGTTCCAGTGGTTAGATGTGATTAGCCTCGAGAAGCCTCAGCGGAAATGGGCCTCATCTCGCCTGGAGGGCAAAACCTCCTGGAATTTCTCGAGTTGCGGCAGGTGCTCTTGACTTACGACGGGGACCTCAGGGACCCGCTCTGGTGGCCTCAGGAAGGCCAGTCCCCATGCGAGTTTTTCGGGGGCCTCTCGGGATTCCTCTCCCGTCGATGCCGGGGCCTAAGACCTTGTGTGGTGTCGAGGCCTGAACCTGAGGTTTCCTCTCCAGTGCTGACATGGATCTTGGGGTACTTCTGGAGTCTCCCCAGGGGAGTCAGTCCTCGTCTCGAATGTGGGCATGCACTTGCGCTTTCCTCCAGAGCGGTAGCAGCAGTGTCACGCAGTCCACCGCGTGGATTAAATGATCTATGGTTTTCCCTCGAGCCTTTCCCACGAGGCTTTCCCACGAGGCTTTCCCACAGGGCTGTCCCACGTGCACACGTGGTGCGAGGCGATCCTCAGCTTGAACGTCAAGGCAGTGCAGGGAAAACAGGTTCCTCTGGAATGGACTGACACATCTGGGGGACTCTTGGAATGGTGGCACGACCCTGGAGTTCCTCTCGCCTTTCCTGTGGAGAGCGCCTTCTCTTGAGATGCGACGGGAACGCCGGGAATTCTTTCCCTACGAAACAGGGAAAGCATTCCTCATCTCGAGCTAGGAGGCGCAAACGGGGCTCCCCTGGATGTGTGCGGGACCCTCGTGCTTCCTCTCGAGTGGAGACGGGTATGTCGTGGAACTGCTTGAGTTGCAGCAAGGGTGTGAAGGACCCTTTGGAAGTTCCAGTGGTTAGATGTGATTAGCCTCGAGAAGCCTCAGCGGAAATGGGCCTCATCTCGCCTGGAGGGTAAAACTTCCTGGATTTTCTCGAGTTCCGGCAGGTGCTCTCGACTTACGACGGGGACCTCAGGGACCCGCTCTGGTGGCCTCAGGAAAAGCCAGTCCCCATGCGAGTTCCTCGGGGGCCTCTCGGGATTCCTCTCCTGTCGATGCCGGGGCCTAAGACCTTGTGTGGAGTCGGGGCCGGAACCTGAGGATTCCTCTCCAGTGCTGACATGGATCCTGGGGTACTTCTGCAGTCTCCCCAGGGGAGTCAGTCCTCGTCTCGAATGCGGGCATGCACTTGCGCTTTCCTCCAGAGCGGTAGCAGCAGTGTCTCGCAGTCTGCCGCGTGGATCAAAGGATCTATGGTTTTCCCTCGAGTCTTTCCCACGAGGCTTTCCCACGAGGCTTTCCCACAGGGCTGTCCCACGTGCACACGTGGTGGGAGTCGATCCTCGGCTTGAACGTCAAGGCAGTGCAGGGAAAACAGGTTCCTCTGGAATGGACTGACACATCTGGGGGACTCTTGGAATGGTGGTACGACACTGGAGTTCTTCTCGCCTTTCCTGTGGAGAGCGTCTCCTCTTGAGATGCGACGGGAACTCCGGGAATTCTTTCCCTACGAAACAGGAAAGGATCCCTCATCTCGAGCTAGGAGGCGGAAACGGGGCTCCCCTGGATATGTGCGGGACCCTCGTGCTTCCTCTCGAGTGGAGACGGGTATGTCGGGGAACTTCTTGAGTTGCAGCAAGGGTGTGAAAGACCCTTTGGAAGTTCCAGTGGTTAGATGTGATTAGCCTCGAGAAGCCTCAGCGGAAATGGGCCTCATCTCGCCTGGAGGGCAAAACCTCCTGGAATTTCTCGAGTTGCGGCAGGTGCTCTCGACTTACGACGGGGACCTCAGGGACCCGCTCTGGTGGCCTCAGGAAGGCCATTCCCCTGCGAGTTTTTCGGGGGCCTCTCGGGATTCCTCTCCCGTCGATGACGGGGCCTAAGACCTTGTGTGGTGTCGAGGCCGGAACCTGAGGTTTCCTCTCCAGTGCTGACATGGATCTTGGGGTACATCTGGAGTCTCCCCAGGGGAGTCAGTCCTAGTCTCGAATGCGGGCATGCACTTGCGCTTTCCTCCAGAGCGGTAGCAGCAGTGTCACGCAGTCCGCCGCGTGGATCAAAGGATCTATGGTTTTCCCTCGAGTCTTTCCCACGAGGCTTTCCCACAGGGCTGTCCCACGTGCACACGTGGTGGGAGTCGATCCTCGGCTTGAACGTCAAGGCAGTGCGGGGAAAACAGGTTCCTCTGGAATGGACTGACACATCTGGGGGACTCTTGGAATGGTGGCACGACCCTGGAGTTCCTCTCGACTTTCCTGTGGAGAGCGCCTCCTCTTGAGATGCGACGGGAACGCCGGGAATTCTTTCCCTACGAAACAGGGAAAGGATCCCTCATCTCGAGCTAGGAGGCGGAAACAGGGCTCCACTGGATGTGTGCCGGACACCACGTGCTTCCTCTCGAGTGGAGACGGGTATGTCGCGGAACTGCTTGAGTTGCAGCAAGGGTGTGAAGGACCCTTTGGAAGTTCCAGTGGTTAGATGTGATTAGCCTCGAGAAGCCTCAGTGGAAATGGGCCTCATCTCGTCTGGAGGGCAAAACCTCCTGGATTTTCTCGAGTTGCGGCAGGTGCTCTCGACTTACGACGGGGACCTCAGGGACCCGCTCTGGAGGCCTCAGGAAAGGTCAGTCCCCATGCGAGTTCCTCGGGGGCCTCTCGGGATTCCTCTCCCGTCGATGCCGGGGCCTAAGACCTTGTGTGAAGTCGGGGCCGGAACCTGAGGATTCCTCTCCAGTGCTGACATGGATCTTGGGGTACTTCTGGAGTCTCCCCAGGGGAGTCAGTCCTCGTCTCGAATGCGGGCATGCACTTGCGCTTTCCTCCAGAGCGGTAGCAGCAGTGTCACGCAGTCCGCCGCGTGGATCAAAGGATCTATGGTTTTCCCTCGAGTCTTTCCCACGAGGCTTTCCCACGAGGCTTTCCTACAGGGCTGTCCCACGTGCACACGTGGTGGGAGTCGATCCTCGGCTTGAACGTCAAGGCAGTGCAGGGAAAACAGGTGCCTCTGGAATGGACTGACACATCTGGGGGTCTCTTGGAATGGTGCCACGACCCTGGAGTTCCTCTCGCCTTTCCTGTGGAGAGCGCCTCCTCTTGAGATGCGACGGGAACGCCGGGAATTCTTTCCCTACGAAACATGGAAAGGATCCCTCATCTCGAGCTAGGAGGCGGAAACGGGGCTCCCCTGGATGTGTGCGGGACCCTCGTGCTTCCTCTCGAGTGGAGACGGGTATGTCGGGGAACTGCTTGTGTTGCAGCAAGGGTGTGAAGGACCCTTTGGAAGTTCCAGTGGTTAGATGTGATTAGCCTCGAGAAGCCTCAGCAAAAATGGGCTTCATCTCGCCTGGAGGGCAAAACCTCCTGGATTTTCTCGAGTTTCGGCAGGTGCTCTCGACTTACGACCGGGACCTCAGGGACCCGCTCTGGAGGCCTCAGGAAAGGCCAGTCCCCATGCGAGTTCCTCGGGGGCCTCTCGGGATTCCTCTCCCGTCGATGCCGGGGCCTAAGACCTTGTGTGGAGTCGGGGCCGGAACCTGAGATTCCTCTCCAGTGCTGACATGGATCTTGGGGTACTTCTGGAGTCTCCCCAGGGGAGTCAGTCCTCGTCTCGAATGCGGGCATGCACTTGCGCTTTCCTCCAGAGCGGTAGCAGAAGTGTCACGCAGTCCGCTGCTTGGATCAAAGGATCTATGGTTTTCCCTCGAGTCTTTCCCACGAGGCTTTCCCACGAGGCTTTCCCACAGGGCAGTCCCACGTGCACACGTGGTGGGAGTCGATCCTCGGCTTGAACGTCAAGGCAGTGCGGGGAAAACAGGTTCCTCTGGAATGGACTGACACATCTGGGGGACTCTTGGAATGGTGGCACGACCCTGGAGTTCCTCTCGCCTTTCCTGTGGAGAGCGCCTCCTCTTGAGATGCGACGGGAACGCCGGGAATTCTTTCCCTACGAAACAGGGAAAGGATCCCTCATCTCGAGCTAGGAGGCGGAAACGGGGCTCCCCTGGATGTGTGCGGGACCCCACGTGCTTCCTCTCGAGTGGAGACGGGTATGTCGCGGAACTGCTTGAGTTGCAGCAAGGGTGTGAAGGACCCTTTGGAAGTTCCAGTGGTTAGATGTGATTAGCCTCGAGAAGCCTCAGCGGAAATGGGCCTCATCTCGCCTGGAGGGCAAAACCTCCTGGAATTTCTCGAGTTGCGGCAGGTGCTCTCGACTTATGACGGGGACCTCAGGGACCCGGTCTGGTGGCCTCAGGAAGGGCCAGTACCCATGAGAGTTCCTCGGGGGCCTCTCGGGATTCCTCTCCCGTCGATGCCGGGGACTAAGACCTTGTGTGGAGTCGGGGCCGGAACCTGAGGATTCCTCTCCAGTGCTGACATGGATCTTGGGGTACTTCTGGAGTCTCTCCAGGGGAGTCAGTCCTCGTCTCGAATGCGGGCATGCACTTGCGCTTTCCTCCAGAGCGGTAGCAGCAGTGTCACGCATTCCGCCGCGTGGATCAAAGGATCTATGGTTTTCCCTCGAGTCTTTCCCACGAGGCTTTCCCACGGGGCTTTCCCACAGGGCTGTCCCACGTGCACACGTGGTGGGAGTCGATCGTCGGCTTGAACGTCAAGGCAGTGCAGGGAAAACATGTTCCTCTGGAAAGGACTGACACATCTGGGGGACTCTTGGAATGGTGGCACGACCCTGGAGTTCCTCTCGCCTTTCCTGTGGAGAGCCCTCCTCTTGAGATGCGACGGGAACGCCGGGAATTCTTTCCCTATGAAACAGGGAAAGGATCCCTCATCTCGAGCTAGGCGGTGGAAACGGGGCTCCCCTGGATGTGTGCGGGACCCCACGTGCTTCCTCTCGAGTGGAGACGGGTATGTCGGGGAACTTCTTGAGTTGCAGCAAGGGTGTCAAGGACCCTTTGGAAGTTCCAGTGGTTAGATGTGATTAGCCTCGAGAAGCCTCAGCGGAAATGGGCCTCATCTCGCCTGGAGGGCAAAACCTCCTGGAATTTCTCGAGTTGCGGCAGGTGCTCTCGACTTACGACGGGGCCCTCAGGGACCCGCTCTGGTGGCCTCAGGAAGGCCAGTCCCCATGCGAGTTTTTCGGGGGCCTCTCGGGATTCCTCTCCCGTCGATGCCGGGGCCTAAGACCTTGTGTGGTGTCGAGGCCTGAACCTGAGGTTTCCTCTCCAGTGCTGACATGGATCTTGGGGTACTTCTGGAGTCTCCCCAGGGGAGTCAGTCCTCGTCTCGAATGTGGGCATGCACTTGCGCTTTCCTCCAGAGCGGTAGCAGCAGTGTCACGCAGTCCACCGCGTGGATTAAATGATCTATGGTTTTCCCTCGAGCCTTTCCCACGAGGCTTTCCCACGAGGCTTTCCCACAGGGCTGTCCCACGTGCACACGTGGTGCGAGGCGATCCTCAGCTTGAACGTCAAGGCAGTGCAGGGAAAACAGGTTCCTCTGGAATGGACTGACACATCTGGGGGACTCTTGGAATGGTGGCACGACCCTGGAGTTCCTCTCGCCTTTCCTGTGGAGAGCGCCTTCTCTTGAGATGCGACGGGAACGCCGGGAATTCTTTCCCTACGAAACAGGGAAAGCATTCCTCATCTCGAGCTAGGAGGCGCAAACGGGGCTCCCCTGGATGTGTGCGGGACCCTCGTGCTTCCTCTCGAGTGGAGACGGGTATGTCGTGGAACTGCTTGAGTTGCAGCAAGGGTGTGAAGGACCCTTTGGAAGTTCCAGTGGTTAGATGTGATTAGCCTCGAGAAGCCTCAGCGGAAATGGGCCTCATCTCGCCTGGAGGGTAAAACTTCCTGGATTTTCTCGAGTTCCGGCAGGTGCTCTCAACTTACGACGGGGACCTCAGGGACCCGCTCTGGTGGCCTCAGGAAAAGCCAGTCCCCATGCGAGTTCCTCGGGGGCCTCTCGGGATTCCTCTCCTGTCGATGCCGGGGCCTAAGACCTTGTGTGGAGTCGGGGCCGGAACCTGAGGATTCCTCTCCAGTGCTGACATGGATCCTGGGGTACTTCTGCAGTCTCCCCAGGGGAGTCAGTCCTCGTCTCGAATGCGGGCATGCACTTGCGCTTTCCTCCAGAGCGGTAGCAGCAGTGTCTCGCAGTCTGCCGCGTGGATCAAAGGATCTATGGTTTTCCCTCGAGTCTTTCCCACGAGGCTTTCCCACGAGGCTTTCCCACAGGGGTGTCCCAAGTGCACACGTGGTGGGAGTCGATCCTCGGCTTGAACGTCAAGGCAGTGCAGGGAAAACAGGTTCCTCTGGAATGGACTGACACATCTGGGGGACTCTTGGAATGGTGGTACGACACTGGAGTTCTTCTCGCCTTTCCTGTGGAGAGCGTCTCCTCTTGAGATGCGACGGGAACTCCGGGAATTCTTTCCCTACGAAACAGGAAAGGATCCCTCATCTCGAGCTAGGAGGCGGAAACGGGGCTCCCCTGGATATGTGCGGGACCCTCGTGCTTCCTCTCGAGTGGAGACGGGTATGTCGGGGAACTTCTTGAGTTGCAGCAAGGGTGTGAAAGACCCTTTGGAAGTTCCAGTGGTTAGATGTGATTAGCCTCGAGAAGCCTCAGCGGAAATGGGCCTCATCTCGCCTGGAGGGCAAAACCTCCTGGAATTTCTCGAGTTGCGGCAGGTGCTCTCGACTTACGACGGGGACCTCAGGGACCCGCTCTGGTGGCCTCAGGAAGGCCATTCCCCTGCGAGTTTTTCGGGGGCCTCTCGGGATTCCTCTCCCGTCGATGACGGGGCCTAAGACCTTGTGTGGTGTCGAGGCCGGAACCTGAGGTTTCCTCTCCAGTGCTGACATGGATCTTGGGGTACATCTGGAGTCTCCCCAGGGGAGTCAGTCCTAGTCTCGAATGCGGGCATGCACTTGCGCTTTCCTCCAGAGCGGTAGCAGCAGTGTCACGCAGTCCGCCGCGTGGATCAAAGGATCTATGGTTTTCCCTCGAGTCTTTCCCACGAGGCTTTCCCACAGGGCTGTCCCACGTGCACACGTGGTGGGAGTCGATCCTCGGCTTGAACGTCAAGGCAGTGCGGGGAAAACAGGTTCCTCTGGAATGGACTGACACATCTGGGGGACTCTTGGAATGGTGGCACGACCCTGGAGTTCCTCTCGACTTTCCTGTGGAGAGCGCCTCCTCTTGAGATGCGACGGGAACGCCGGGAATTCTTTCCCTACGAAACAGGGAAAGGATCCCTCATCTCGAGCTAGGAGGCGGAAACAGGGCTCCACTGGATGTGTGCCGGACACCACGTGCTTCCTCTCGAGTGGAGACGGGTATGTCGCGGAACTGCTTGAGTTGCAGCAAGGGTGTGAAGGACCCTTTGGAAGTTCCAGTGGTTAGATGTGATTAGCCTCGAGAAGCCTCAGTGGAAATGGGCCTCATCTCGTCTGGAGGGCAAAACCTCCTGGATTTTCTCGAGTTGCGGCAGGTGCTCTCGACTTACGACGGGGACCTCAGGGACCCGCTCTGGAGGCCTCAGGAAAGGTCAGTCCCCATGCGAGTTCCTCGGGGGCCTCTCGGGATTCCTCTCCCGTCGATGCCGGGGCCTAAGACCTTGTGTGAAGTCGGGGCCGGAACCTGAGGATTCCTCTCCAGTGCTGACATGGATCTTGGGGTACTTCTGGAGTCTCCCCAGGGGAGTCAGTCCTCGTCTCGAATGCGGGCATGCACTTTCGTTTACTCCAGAGCGGTAGCAGCAGTGTCACGCAGTCCGCCGCGTGGATCAAAGGATCTATGGTTTTCCCTCGAGTCTTTCCCACGAGGCTTTCCCACGAGGCTTTCCTACAGGGCTGTCCCACGTGCACACGTGGTGGGAGTCGATCCTCGGCTTGAACGTCAAGGCAGTGCAGGGAAAACAGGTGCCTCTGGAATGGACTGACACATCTGGGGGTCTCTTGGAATGGTGCCACGACCCTGGAGTTCCTCTCGCCTTTCCTGTGGAGAGCGCCTCCTCTTGAGATGCGACGGGAACGCCGGGAATTCTTTCCCTACGAAACATGGAAAGGATCCCTCATCTCGAGCTACGAGGCGGAAACGGGGCTCCCCTGGATGTGTGCGGGACCCTCGTGCTTCCTCTCGAGTGGAGACGGGTATGTCGGGGAACTGCTTGTGTTGCAGCAAGGGTGTGAAGGACCCTTTGGAAGTTCCAGTGGTTAGATGTGATTAGCCTCGAGAAGCCTCAGCAAAAATGGGCTTCATCTCGCCTGGAGGGCAAAACCTCCTGGATTTTCTCGAGTTTCGGCAGGTGCTCTCGACTTACGACCGGGACCTCAGGGACCCGCTCTGGAGGCCTCAGGAAAGGCCAGTCCCCATGCGAGTTCCTCGGGGGCCTCTCGGGATTCCTCTCCCGTCGATGCCGGGGCCTAAGACCTTGTGTGGAGTCGGGGCCGGAACCTGAGATTCCTCTCCAGTGCTGACATGGATCTTGGGGTACTTCTGGAGTCTCCCCAGGGGAGTCAGTCCTCGTCTCGAATGCGGGCATGCACTTGCGCTTTCCTCCAGAGCGGTAGCAGAAGTGTCACGCAGTCCGCTGCTTGGATCAAAGGATCTATGGTTTTCCCTCGAGTCTTTCCCACGAGGCTTTCCCACGAGGCTTTCCCACAGGGCAGTCCCACGTGCACACGTGGTGGGAGTCGATCCTCGGCTTGAACGTCAAGGCAGTGCGGGGAAAACAGGTTCCTCTGGAATGGACTGACACATCTGGGGGACTCTTGGAATGGTGGCACGACCCTGGAGTTCCTCTCGCCTTTCCTGTGGAGAGCGCCTCCTCTTGAGATGCGACGGGAACGCCGGGAATTCTTTCCCTACGAAACAGGGAAAGGATCCCTCATCTCGAGCTAGGAGGCGGAAACGGGGCTCCCCTGGATGTGTGCGGGACCCCACGTGCTTCCTCTCGAGTGGAGACGGGTATGTCGCGGAACTGCTTGAGTTGCAGCAAGGGTGTGAAGGACCCTTTGGAAGTTCCAGTGGTTAGATGTGATTAGCCTCGAGAAGCCTCAGCGGAAATGGGCCTCATCTCGCCTGGAGGGCAAAACCTCCTGGAATTTCTCGAGTTGCGGCAGGTGCTCTCGACTTATGACGGGGACCTCAGGGACCCGGTCTGGTGGCCTCAGGAAGGACCAGTACCCATGAGAGTTCCTCGGGGGCCTCTCGGGATTCCTCTCCCGTCGATGCCGGGGACTAAGACCTTGTGTGGATTCGGGGCCGGAACCTGAGGATTCCTCTCCAGTGCTGACATGGATCTTGGGGTACTTCTGGAGTCTCCCCAGGGGAGTCAGTCCTCGTCTCGAATGCGGGCATGCACTTGCGCTTTCCTCCAGAGCGGTAGCAGCAGTGTCACGCAGTCCGCCGCGTGGATCAAAGGATCTATGGTTTTCCCTCGAGTCTTTCCCACGAGGCTTTCCCACGAGGCTTTCCCACAGGGCAGTCCCACGTGCACACGTGGTGGGAGTCGATCCTCGGCTTGAACGTCAAGGCAGTGCAGGGAAAACAGGTTCCTCTGGAATGGACTGACCCATCTGGGGGACTCTTGGAATGGTGGCACGGCCCTGGAGTTCCTCTCGCCTTTCCTGTGGAGAGCGCCTCCTCTTGAGATGCGACGGGAACGCCGGGAATTCTTTCCCTATGAAACAGGGAAAGGATCCATCATCTCGAGCTAGGAGGCGGAGACGGGGCTCCCCTAGATGTGTGCGGGACCCCACGTGCTTCCTCTCGAGTGTAGACGGGTATGTCGGGGAACTTCTTGAGTTGCAGCAAGGGTGTGAAGGAGCCTTAGGAAGTTCCAGTGGTTAGACGTGATTAGCCTCGAGAAGCCTCAGCGGAAATGGGCCTCATCTCGCCTGGAGGGCAAAACCTCCTGGATTTTCTCGAGTTGCGTCAGGTGCTCTCGACTTACGACGGGGACCTCAGGGACCCGCTCTGGTGGCCTCAGGAAAGGCCAGTCCCCATGCGAGTTCCTCGGGGGCTTCTCGAGATTCCTCTCCCGTCGATGCCGGGGCCTAAGACCTTGTGTGGAGTCGGGGCCGGAACCTGAGGATTCCTCTCCAGTGCTGACATGGATCTTGGGGTACTTCTGGAGTCTCCCCAGGGGAGTCAGTCCTCGTCTCGAATGCGGGCATGCACTTGCGCTTTCCTCCAGAGCGGTAGCAGCAGTGTAACGCAGTCCGCCGCGTGGATCAAAGGATCTATGGTTTTCCCTCGAGTCTTTCCCTCGAGGCTTTCCCACGAGGCTTTCCCACAGGGCTGTCCCACGTGCACACGTGGTGGGAGTCGATCCTCGGCTTGAACGTCAAGGCAGTGCATGGAAAACAGGTTCCTCTGGAATGGACTGACACATCTGGAGGACTCTTGGAATGGTGGCACGACACTGGAGTTCTTCTCGCCTTTCCTGTGGAGAGCGTCTCCTCTTGAGATGCGACGGGAACTCCGGGAATTCTTTCCCTACGAAACAGGAAAGGATCCCTCATCTCGAGCTAGGAGGCGGAAACGGGGCTCCCCTGGATGTGTGCGGGACCCTCGTGCTTCCTCTCGAGTGGAGACGGGTATGTCGGGGAACTTCTTGAGTTGCAGCAAGGGTGTGAAGGTCCCTTTGTAAGTTCCAGTGGTTAGATGTGATTAGCCTCGAGAAGCCTCAGCGGAAATGGGCCTCATCTCGCCTGGAGGGCAAAACCTCCTGGATTTTCTCGAGATGCGGCAGGTGCTCTCGACTTACTACGGGGACCTCGGGGACCCGCTCTGGTGGCCTCACGAAAGGCCAGTCCCCATGCGAGTTCCTCGGGGGCCTCTCGGGATTCCTCTCCCGTCGATGCCGGGGCCTAAGACCTTGTGTGGATTCGGGGCCAGAACCTGAGGATTCCTCTCCAGTCCTGAAATGGATCTTGGGGTACTTCTGGAGTTTAACCAGCGGAGACAGTCCTCATCTCGAATGCGGGCATGCACTTGTGCTTTCCTCCAGAGCGGTAGCAGCAGTGTCACGCAGTCCGCCGCGTGGATCAAAGGATCTATGGTTTCCCTCGAGTCTTTCCCACGAGGCTTTTCCACGAGGCTTTCCCACAGGTCTGTCCCACGTGCACACGTGGTCGGAGTCGATCCTCGGCTTGAACGTCAAGGCAGTGCAGGGAAAACAGGTTCCTCTGGAATGGACTGACACATCTGGAGGACTCTTGGAATGGTGGCACGACTCTGGAGTTCCTCTCGCCTTTCCTGTGTAGAGCGCATCCTCTTGAGATGCGACGGGAACGCCGGGAATTCTTTCCCTACGAAACAGGGAAAGGATCCCTCATCTCGAGCTGGGCGGTGGAAACGGGGCTCCCCTGGATGTGTGCGCGACCCTCGTGCTTCCTCTCGAGTGAAGACTGGTATATCGGGGAACTTCTTGAGTTGCAGCAAGGGTGTGAAGGACCCTTTGGAAGTTCCAGTGGATAGATGTGATTAGCCTCGAGAAGCCTCAGCGGAAATGGGCCTCATCTCGCCTGGAGGGCAAAACCTCCTGGAATTTCTCGAGTTGCGGCAGGTGCTCTCGACTTACGACGGGGACCTCAGGGACCCGCTCTGGTGGCCTCAGGAAGGCCATTCCCCTGCGAGTTTTTCGGGGGCCTCTCGGGATTCCTCTCCCGTCGATGACGGGGCCTAAGACCTTGTGTGGTGTCGAGGCCGGAACCTGAGGTTTCCTCTCCAGTGCTGACATGGATCTTGGGGTATATCTGGAGTCTCCCCAGGGGAGTCAGTCCTAGTCTCGAATGCGGGCATGCACTTGCGCTTTCCTCCAGAGCGGTAGCAGCAGTGTCACGCAGTCCGCCGCGTGGATCAAAGGATCTATGGTTTTCCCTCGAGTCTTTCCCACGAGGCTTTCCCACAGGGCTGTCCCACGTGCACACGTGGTGGGAGTCGATCCTCGGCTTGAACGTCAAGGCAGTGCGGGGAAAACAGGTTCCTCTGGAATGGACTGACACATCTGGGGGACTCTTGGAATGGTGGCACGACCCTGGAGTTCCTCTCGACTTTCCTGTGGAGAGCGCCTCCTCTTGAGATGCGACGGGAACGCCGGGAATTCTTTCCCTACGAAACAGGGAAAGGATCCCTCATCTCGAGCTAGGAGGCGGAAACGGGGCTCCACTGGATGTGTGCCGGACACCACGTGCTTCCTCTCGAGTGGAGACGGGTATGTCGCGGAACTGCTTGAGTTGCAGCAAGGGTGTGAAGGACCCTTTGGAAGTTCCAGTGGTTAGATGTGATTAGCCTCGAGAAGCCTCAGCGGAAATGGGCCTCATCTCGTCTGGAGGGCAAAACCTCCTGGATTTTCTCGAGTTGCGGCAGGTGCTCTCGACTTACGACGGGGACCTCAGGGACCCGCTCTGGAGGCCTCAGGAAAGGTCAGTCCCCATGCGAGTTCCTCGGGGGCCTCTCGGGATTCCTCTCCCGTCGATGCCGGGGCCTAAGACCTTGTGTGGAGTCGGGGCCGGAACCTGAGGATTCCTCTCCAGTGCTGACATGGATCTTGGGGTACTTCTGGAGTCTCCCCAGGGGAGTCAGTCCTCGTCTCGAATGCGGGCATGCACTTGCGCTTTCCTCCAGAGCGGTAGCAGCAGTGTCACGCAGTCCGCCGCGTGGATCAAAGGATCTATGGTTTTCCCTCGAGTCTTTCCCACGAGGCTTTCCCACGAGGCTTTCCTACAGGGCTGTCCCACGTGCACACGTGGTGGGAGTCGATCCTCGGCTTGAACGTCAAGGCAGTGCAGGGAAAACAGGTGCCTCTGGAATGGACTGACACATCTGGGGGTCTCTTGGAATGGTGCCACGACCCTGAAGTTCCTCTCGCCTTTCCTGTGGAGAGCGCCTCCTCTTGAGATGCGACGGGAACGCCGGGAATTCTTTCCCTACGAAACATGGAAAGGATCCCTCATCTCGAGCTAGGAGGCGGAAACGGGGCTCCCCTGGATGTGTGCGGGACCCTCGTGCTTCCTCTCGAGTGGAGACGGGTATGTCGGGGAACTGCTTGAGTTGCAGCAAGGGTGTGAAGGACTCTTTGGAAGTTCCAGTGGTTAGATGTGATTAGCCTCGAGAAGCCTCAGCAGAAATGGGCCTCATCTCGCCTGGAGGGCAAAACCTCCTGGATTTTCTCGAGTTTCGGCAGGTGCTCTCGACTTACGACGGGGACCTCAGGGACCCGCTCTGGAGGCCTCAGGAAAGGCCAGTCCCCATGCGAGTTCCTCGGGGGCCTCTCGGGATTCCTCTCCCGTCGATGCCGGGGACTAAGACCTTGTGTGGATTCGGGGCCGGAACCTGAGGATTCCTCTCCAGTGCTGACATGGATCTTGGGGTACTTCTGGAGTCTCCCCAGGGGAGTCAGTCCTCGTCTCGAATGCGGGCATGCACTTGCGCTTTCCTCCAGAGCGGTAGCAGCAGTGTCACGCAGTCCGCCGCGTGGATCAAAGGATCTATGGTTTTCCCTCGAGTCTTTCCCACGAGGCTTTCCCACGAGGCTTTCCCACAGGGCAGTCCCACGTGCACACGTGGTGGGAGTCGATCCTCGGCTTGAACGTCAAGGCAGTGCAGGGAAAACAGGTTCCTCTGGAATGGACTGACCCATCTGGGGGACTCTTGGAATGGTGGCACGGCCCTGGAGTTCCTCTCGCCTTTCCTGTGGAGAGCGCCTCCTCTTGAGATGCGACGGGAACGCCGGGAATTCTTTCCCTATGAAACAGGGAAAGGATCCATCATCTCGAGCTAGGAGGCGGAGACGGGGCTCCCCTAGATGTGTGCGGGACCCCACGTGCTTCCTCTCGAGTGTAGACGGGTATGTCGGGGAACTTCTTGAGTTGCAGCAAGGGTGTGAAGGAGCCTTAGGAAGTTCCAGTGGTTAGACGTGATTAGCCTCGAGAAGCCTCAGCGGAAATGGGCCTCATCTCGCCTGGAGGGCAAAACCTCCTGGATTTTCTCGAGTTGCGGCAGGTGCTCTCGACTTACGACGGGGACCTCAGGGACCCGCTCTGGTGGCATCAGGAAAGGCCAGTCCCCATGCGAGTTCCTCGGGGGCCTCTCGGGATTCCTCTCCCGTCGATGCCGGGGCCTAAGACCTTGTGTGGAGTCGGGGCCGGAACCTGAGGATTCCTCTCCAGTGCTGACATGGATCTTGGGGTACTTCTGGAGTCTCCCCAGGGGAGTCAGTCCTCGTCTCGAATGCGGGCATGCACTTGCGCTTTCCTCCAGAGTGGTAGCAGCAGTGTAACGCAGTCCGCCGCGTGGATCAAAGGATCTATGGTTTTCCCTCGAGTCTTTCCCTCGAGGCTTTCCCACGAGGCTTTCCCACAGGGCTGTCCCACGTGCACACGTGGTGTTAGTCGATCCTCGGCTTGAACGTCAAGGCAGTGCGGGGAAAACAGGTTCCTCTGGAATGGACTGACACATCTGGGGAACTCTTGGAATGGTGGCACGACCCTGGAGTTCCTCTCGCCTTTCCTGTGGAGAGCGCCTCCTCTTGAGATGCGACGGGAACGCCGGGAATTCTTTCCCTATGAAACAGGGAAAGGATCTCTCATCTCGAACTAGGAGGCGGAAACGGGGCTCCCCTGCATGTGTGCGGGACCCCACGTGCTTCCTCTCGAGTGGAGACGGGTATGTCGCGGAACTGCTTGAGTTGCAGCAAGGGTGTGAAGGACCCTTTGGAAGTTCCAGTGGTTAGATGTGATTAGCCTCGAGAAGCCTCAGCAGAAATGGGCCTCATCTCGCCTGGAGGGCAAAACATCCTGGATTTTCTCGAGTTGCGGCAGGTGCTCTCGACTTACGACTGGGACCTCAGGGACCCGCTCTGGTGGCCTCAGGAAAGGCCAGTCCCCATGCGAGTTTCTCGGGGGCCTCTCGGGATTCCTCTCCCGTCGATGCCGGGGCCTAACACCTTGTGTGGAGTCGGGGCCGGAACCTGAGGATTCCTCTCCAGTGCTGACATGGATCTTGGGGTACTTCTGGAGTCTCCCCAGGGGAGTCAGTCCTCGTCTCGAATGCGGGCATGCACTTGCGCTTTCCTCCAGAGCGGTAGCAGCAGTGTCACGCAGTCCGCCGCGTGGATCAAAGGATCTATGGTTTTCCCTCGAGTCTTTCCCACGAGGCTTTCCCACGGGGCTTTCCCACAGGGCTGTCCCACGTGCACACGTGGTGGGAGTCGATCGTCGGCTTGAACGTCAAGGCAGTGCAGGGAAAACAGGTTCCTCTGGAATGGACTGACACATCTGGGTGTCTCTTGGAATGCTGGCACGACCCTGGAGTTCCTCTCGCCTTTCCTGTGGAGAGCGCCTCCTCTTGAGATGCGACGGGAACGCCGGGAATTCTTTCGCTACGAAACAGGGAAAGGATCCCTCATTTCGAGTTAGGAGGCGGAAACGGGGCTCCCCTGGATGTGTGCGGGACCCCACGTGCTTCCTCTCGAGTGGAGACGGGTATGTCGGGGAACTTCTTGAGTTGCAGCAAGGGTGTGAAGGACCCTTTGGAAGTTCCAGTGGTTAGATGTGATTAGCCTCGAGAAACCTCGAGGCAGTGCAGGGAAAACAGGTTCCTCTGGAATGGACTGACACATCTGGGGGTCTCTTGGAATGGTGGCACGACCCTGGAGTTCCTCTCGCCTTTCCTGTGGAGAGCGCCTCCTCTTGAGATGCGACGGGAACGCCGGGAATTCTTTCCCTACGAAACAGGGAAAGGATCCCTCATCTCGAGCTAGGATGCTGAAACGGGGCTCCCCTGGATGTGTGCGGCACCCCACGTGCTTCCTCTCGAGTGGAGACGGGTATGTCGCGGAACTGCTTGAGTTGCAGCAAGGGTGTGAAGGACCCTTTGGAAGTTCCAGTGGTTAGATGTGATTAGCCTCGAGAAGCCTCAGCGGAAATGGGCCTCATCACGCCTGGAGGGAAAAACCTCCTGGATTTTCTCGAGTTGCGGCAGGTGCTCTCGACTTACGACGGGGACCTCAGGGACCCGCTCTGGTGGCCTCAGGAAAGGCCAGTCCCCATGCGAGTTCCTCGGGGGCCTCTCGGGATTCCTCTCCCGTCGATGCCGGGGCCTAAGTCCTTGTGTGTAGTCGGGGCCTGAACCTGAGGATTCCTCTCCAGTGCTGACATGGATCTTGGGGTACTTCTGGAGTCTCCCCAGGGCAGTCAGTCCTCGTCTCGAATGCGGGCATGCACTTGCGCTTTCCTCCAGAGCGGTAGCAGCAGTGTCACGAAGTCCGCAGCGTGGATCAAAGGATCTATGGTTTTCCCTCGAGTCTTTCCCACGAGGCTTTCCCACGAGGCTTTTCCACAGGGCTGTCCAACGTACACACGTGGTGGGAGTCGATCCTCGGCTTGAACGTCAAGGCAGTGCAGGGAAAACAGGTTCCTCTGGAATGGAATGACACATCTGGGGGACTCTTGGAATGGTGGCACGACCCTGGAGTTCCTCTCGCCTTTCCTGTGGAGAGCGCCTCCTCTTGAGATGCGACGGGAACGCCGGGAATTCTTTCCCTACTAAACAGGGAAAGGATCCCTCATCTCGAGCTAGGAGGGGGAAACGGGGCTCCCCTGGATGTGTGCGGGAGCCCACGTGCTTCCTCTCGAGTGGAGAGGGTTATGTCGGGGAACTTCTTGAGTTGCAGCAAGGGTGTGAAGGACCCTTTGGAAGTTCCAGTGGTTAGATGTGAATAGCCTCGAGAAGCCTCAGCGGAAATGGGCCTCATCTCGCCTGGAGGGCAAAACCTCCTGGATTTTCTCGAGTTGCGGCAGGTGCTCTCGACTTACGACGGGGACGTCAGGGACCCGCTCTGGAGGCCTCAGAAAAGGCCAGTCCCCATGCGAGTTCCTCGGGGGCCTCTCGGGATTCCTCTGCCGTCGATGCCGGGGTCTAAGACCTTGCGTGGAGTCGGGGCCGGAACCTGAGGATTCCTCTCCAGTGCTGACATGGATCTTGGGGTACTTCTGGAGTCTCCCCAGGGGAGTCAGTCCTCGTCTCGAATGTGGGCATGCACTTGCGCTTTCCACCAGAGCGGTAGCAGCAGTGTCACGCAGTCCGCCGCGTGGATCAAAGAATCTATGGTTTTCCCTCGAGTCTTTCCCACGAGGCTTTCCCACAGGGCTGTCCCACGTGCACATGTGGTGGGAGTCGATCCTCGGCTTGAACGTCAAGGCAGTGCAGGGAAAACAGGTTCCTCTGGAATGGACTGACACATCCGGGGGTCTCTTGGAATGGTGACACGACCGTGGAGTTCCTCTCGCCTTTTCTGTGGAGAGTGCCTCCTCTTGAGATGCGACGGGAACGCCGGGAATTCTTTCCCTCCGAAACAGGGAAAGGATCCCTCATCTCGAGCTAGGAGGCGGATACGAGGCTCCCCTGGATGTGTGCGGGAACCCACGTGCTTCCTCTCGAGTGGAGACGGGTATGTCGGGGAACTTCTTGAGTTGCAGCAAGGGTGTGAAGGACCCTTTGGAAGTTCCAGTGGTTAGATGTGATTAGCCTCGAGAAGCCTCAGCGGAAATGGGCCTCATCTCGCCTGGAGGGCAAAACCTCCTGGATTTTCTCGAGTTGCGGCAGGTGCTCTCGACTTACGACGGGGACCTCAGGGACCCGCTCTGGAGGCCTCAGGAAAGGCCATCCCCATGCGAGTTCCTCGGGTGCCTCTCGGGATTCCTCTCCCGTCGATGCCGGGGCCTAAGACCTTGTGTGGAGTCGGGGCCAGAACCTGAGGATTCCTCTCCAGTGCTGACATGGATCTTGGGGTACTTCTGGAGTCTCCCCAGGGGAGTCAGTCCTAGTCTCGAATGCGGGCATGCACTTGCGCTTTCCTCCAGAGTGGTAGCAGCAGTGTCACACAGTCCTCCGCGTGGATCAAAAGATCTATTGTTTTCCCTCGAGTCTTTCCCACGAGGCTTTCCCACGAGGCTTTCCCACAGGGCTGTCCCACGTGCACACGTGGTGGGAGTCGATCCTCGGCTTGAACGTCAAGGCAGTGCAGGGAAAACAGGTTCCTCTGGAATGGACTGACACATCTGGGGGACTCTTGGAATGGTGGCACGACCCTGGATTTCCTCTCGCCTTTCCTGTGGAGAGTGCCTCCTCTTGAGATGCGACGGGAACACCGGGAATTCTTTCCCTACGAAACAGGGAAAGGATCCCTCATCTCGAGCTAGGAGGCGGAAACGGGGCTCCCCTGGATGTGTGCTGGACCCTCGTGCTTCCTCTCGAGTGGAGACGGGTATGTCGCGGAACTGCTTGAGTTGCAACAAGGGTGTGAAGGACCCTTTGGAAGTTCCTGTGGTTAGATGTGATTAGCCTCGAGAATCATCAGCGGAAATGGGCCTCATCTCGCCTGGAGGGCAAAACCTCCTGAATTTTCCCGAGTTGCGGCAGGTGCTCTCGACTTACGACGGGGACCTCAGGGACCCGCTCTGGAGGCCTCAGGAAAGGCCAGTCCCCATGCGAGTTCCTCGGGGGCCTCTCGGGATTCCTCTCCCGTCGATGCCGGGGACTAAGACCTTGTGTGGAGTCGGGGCCGGAACCTGAGGAATCCTCTCCAGTGCTGACATGGATCTTGGGGTACTTCTGGAGTCTCCCCAGGGGAGTCAGTCCTCGTCTCGAATGCGGGCATGCACTTGCGCTTTCCTCCAGAGTGGTAGCAGGAGTGTCACGTAGTCCGCCGCGTGGATCAAAGGATCTATGGTTTTCCCTCGAGTCTTTCCCACCAGGCTTTCCGACGAGGCTTTCCCACAGGGCAATCCCACGTGCACACGTGGTGGGAGTCGATCCTCGGCTTGAACGTCAAGGCAGTGCAGGGAAAACAGGTTCCTCTGGAATGGATTGACACATCTGGGGGACTCTTGGAATGGTGGCACGACCCTGGAGTTCCTCTCGCCTTTCCTGTGGAGAGCGCCACCTCTTGAGATGCGAGGGGAACGCCGGGAATTCTTTCACTACGAAACAGGGAAAGGATCTCTCATCTCGAGCTAGGAGGCGGAAACGGGGCTCCCCTGGATGTGTGCGGGACCCCACGTGCTTCCTCTCGAGTGGAGACGGTTATGTCGGGGAACATCTTGAGTTGCAGCAAGGGTGTGAAGGACCCTTTGGAAGTTCCAGTGGTTAGATGTGATTAGCCTCGAGAAGCCTCAGCGGAAATGGGCCTCATCTCGCCTGGAGTGCAAAACCTCCTGGATTTTCTCGAGTTGTGGCAGATGCTCTCGACTTACGACGGGGACCTCAGGGACCCGCTCTGGTGGCCTCAGGAAAGGCCAGTCCCCATGCGAGTTCCCTGGGGCCTCTCGGGATTCCTCTCCGGTCGATGCCGGGGCCTAAGACCTTGTGTGGAGTCGGGGCCGGAACCTGAGGATTCCTCTCCAGTGCTGACATGGATCTTGGGGTACTTCTGGAGTCTCCCCAGGGGAGTCAGTCCTCGTCTCGAATGCGGGCATGCACTTGCGCTTTCCTCCAGAGCGGTAGCAGCATTGTCACGCAGTCCGCCGCGTGGATCAAAGGATCTATGCTTTTCCCTCGAGTCTTTCCCACGAGGCTTTCCCACGAGGCTTTCCCACGAGGCTTTCCCACAGGGCTGTCTCACGTGCACACGTGGTGGGAGTCGATCCTCGGCTTGAACGTCAAGGCAGTGCAGGGAAAACAGGTTCCTCTGGAATGGACTGACACATCTGGGGGACTCTTGGAATGGTGGCACTACCCTGAAGTTCCTCTCGCCTTTCCTGTGGAGAGCGCCTTCTCTTGAGATGCGATGGGAACGCCGGGAATTCTTTCCCTACGAAACAGGGAAAGGATCCCTCATCTCGAGCTAGGAGGCGGAAACGGGGCTCCCCTGGATGTGTGCGGGACCCTCGTGCTTCCTCTCGAGTGGAGACGGGTATGTCTGGGAACTTCTTGAGTTTCAGCAAGGGTGTGAAGGACCCTTTGGAAGTTCCAGTGGTTAGATGTGATTAGCCTCGAGAAGCCTCAGCGGAAATGGGCCTCATCTCGCCTGGAGGGTAAAACCTCCTGGATTTTCTCGAGTTGCGGCAGGTGCTCTCGACTTACGACGGGGACCTCAGGGACCCGCTCTGGTGGCCTCAGGAAAGGCCAGTCCCCATGCGAGTTCCTCGGGGGCCTCTCGGGATTCCTGTCCCGTCGATGCCGGGGCCTAAGACCTTGTGTGAAGTCGGGGCCGGAACCTGAGGATTCCTCTCCAGTGCTGACATGGATCTTGGGGTACTTCTGGAGTCTCCCCAGGGCAATCAGTCCTCGTCTCGAATGCGGGAATGCCATTGCGCTCCTCCAGAGCGGTAGCAGCAGTGTCATGCAGTCCGCCGCGTGGATCAAAGGATCTATGGTTTCCCTCGAGTCTTTCCCACGAGTCTTTTCCACGAGGCTTTCTCACAGGGCTGTCCCACGTGCACACGTGGTGGGAGTCGATCCTCGGCTTGAACGTCAAGGCAGTGCAGGGAAAACAGGTTCCTCTGGAATGGACTGACACATCTGGGGGACTCTTGGAATGGTGGCACGACCCTGGAGTTCCTTTCGCCTTTCCTGTGGAGAGCGCCTCCTCTTGAGATGCGACGGGAACGCCGGGAATTCTTTCCCTACGAAACAGGGAAAGGATCCCTCATCTCGAGCTAGGAGGCGGAAACGGGGCTCCCCTGGATGTTTGCGGGACCCCACGTGCTTCCTCTTGAGTGGAGACGGGTATGTCGGGGAACTTCTTGAGTTGCAGCAAGGGTGTGAAGGACCCTTTGGAAGTTCAAGTTGTTAGATGTGATTAGCCTCGAGAAGCCTCAGCGGAAATGGGCCTCATCTCGCCTGTAGGGCAAAAACTCCTGGATTTTCTCGAGTTGCGGCAGGTGCTCTCGACTTACGACGGGGACCTCGGGGACCCGCTCTGGTGGCCTCAGGAAAGGCCAGTCCCCATGCGAGTTCCTCGGGGGCCTCTAGGGATTCCTCTCCCGTCGATGCCGGGGCCTAAGACCTTGTGTGGAGTCGGGGCCGGAACCTGAGGATTCCTCTCCAGTGCTGACATGGATCCTGGGGTTCTTCTGCAGTCTCCCCAGGGAAGTCACTCCCCGTCTCGAATGCGGGCATGCACTTGCGCTTTCCTCCAGAGCGGTAGCAGCAGTGTCACGCAGTCCACCGCGTGGATTAAATGATCTATGGTTTTCCCTCGAGCCTTTCCCACGAGGCTTTCCCACGAGGCTTTCCCACAGGGCTGTCCCACGTGCACACGTGGTGCGAGGCGATCCTCAGCTTGAACGTCAAGGCAGTGCAGGGAAAACAGTTTCCTCTGGAATGGACTGACATATCTGGGGGACTCTTGGAATGGTGGCACGACCCTGCAGTTCCTCTCGCCTTTCCTGTGGAGAGCGCCTCCTCTTGAGATGCGACGGGAACGCCGGGAATTCATTCCCTACGAAACAGGGAAAGGATCCCTCATCTCGAGCTGGGAGGCGGAAACGGGGCTCCCCTGGATGTGTGCGCGACCCTCGTGCTTCCTCTCGAGTAGAGACGGTTATGTCGGGGAACTTCTTGAGTTGCAGCAAGGGTGTGAAGGACCCTTTGGAAGTTCCAGTGGTTAGATGTGATTAGCCTCGAGAAGCCTCAGCGGAAATGGGCCTCATCTCGCCTGGAGGGCAAAACCTCCTGGATTTTCTCGAGTTGCGGCAGGTGCTCTCGACTTACGACGGGGACGTCAGGGACCCGCTCTGGAGGCCTCAGAAAAGGCCAGTCCCCATGCGAGTTCCTCGGGGGCCTCTCGGGATTCCTCTGCCGTCGATGCCGGGGTCTAAGACCTTGCGTGGAGTCGGGGCCGGAACCTGAGGATTCCTCTCCAGTGCTGACATGGATCTTGGGGTACTTCTGGAGTCTCCCCAGGGGAGTCAGTCCTCGTCTCGAATGTGGGCATGCACTTGCGCTTTCCACCAGAGCGGTAGCAGCAGTGTCACGCAGTCCGCCGCGTGGATCAAAGAATCTATGGTTTTCCCTCGAGTCTTTCCCACGAGGCTTTCCCACAGGGCTGTCCCACGTGCACATGTGGTGGGAGTCGATCCTCGGCTTGAACGTCAAGGCAGTGCAGGGAAAACAGGTTCCTCTGGAATGGACTGACACATCTGGGGGACTCTTGGAATGGTGGCACGACCCTGGAGTTCCTCTCGCCTTTCCTGTGGAGAGCGCCTCCTCTTGAGATGCGACGGGAACACCGGGAATTCTTTCCCTACGAAACAGGGAAAGGATCCCTCATCTCGTGCTAGGAGGCGGAAACGGGGCTCCCCTGGATGTGTGCTGGACCCTCGTGCTTCCTCTCGATTGGAGACGGGTATGTCGCGGAACTGCTTGAGTTGCAGCAAGGGTGTGAAGGACCCTTTGGAAGTTCCAGTGGTTAGATGTGATTAGCCTTGAGAAGCCTCAGCGGAAATGGGCCTCATCTCGCCTGGAGGGCAAAATCTCCTGGATTTTCTCGAGTTGCGGCAGGTGTTCTCGACTTACGACGGGGACATCAGGGACCCGCTCTGGTGGCCTCAGGAAAGGCCAGTCCCCATGCGAGTTCCTCGGGGGCCTCTCGGGATTCCTCTCCCTTTGATGCCGGGGCCTAAGACCTTGTGTGGAGTCGGGGCCGGAAACTGAGGATTCCTCTCCAGTGCTGACATGGATCTTGGGGTACTTCTGGAGTCTCCCCAGAGGAGTCAGTCCTCGTCTCGAATGCGGGCATGCACTTGCGCTTTCCTCCAGAGCCGTAGCAGAAGTGTCACGCAGTCCGCCGCGTGGATCAAAGGATCTATGCTTTTCCCTCGAGTCTTTCCCACGAGGCTTTCCCACGAGGCGTTCCCCCAGGGATGTCCCACGTGCACACGTGGTGGGAGTCGATCCTCGGCTTGAACGTCAAGGCAGTGCAGGGAAAACAGGTCCTCTGGAATGGACTGACACATCTGGGGTACTCTTGGAATGGTGCCACGACCCTGAGTTCCTCTCGCCTTTCCTGTGGAGAGCGCCTCCTCTTGAGATGCGACGGGAACGCCGGGAATTCTTTCCCTACGAAACAGGGAAAGGATCCCTCATCTCGAGTTGGAGGCGGAAACGGGGCTCCCCTGGATGTGTGCGGGACCCTCGTGCTTCCTCTCGAGTGGAGACGGGTATGTCGGGGAACTTCTTGAGTTGCAGCAAGGGTGTGAAGGACCCTTTGGAAGTTCCAGTGGTTAGATGTGATTAGCCTCGAGAAGCCTCAGCGGAAATGGGCCTCATCTCGCCTGGAGGGCAAAACCTCCTGGATTTTCTCGAGTTGCGGCAGGTGCTCTCGACTTACGACGGGGACCTCAGGGACCCGCTCTGGTGGCCTCAGGAAAGTCCAGTCCCCATGCGAGTTCCTCGGGGGCCTCTCGGGATTCCTCTCCCGTCGATGCCGGGGCCTAAGACCTTGTGTGGAGTCGGGGCCCGAACCTGAGGATTCCTCTCCAGTGCTGACATGGATCTTGGGGTACTTCTGGAGTCTCCCCAGGGGAGTCAGTCCTCGTCTCGAATGCGGGCATGCACTTGTGCTTTCCTCCAGAGTGGTAGGAGCAGTGTCACGCAGTCCGCCGCGTGGATCAAAGGATCTATGGTTTTCCCTCGAGTCTTTCCCACCAGGCTTTCCGACGAGGCTTTCCCACAGGGCAGTCCCACGTGCACACGTGGTGGGAGTCGATCCTCGGCTTGAACGTCAAGGCAGTGCAGGGAAAACAGGTTCCTCTGGAATGGATTGACACATCTGGGGGACTCTTGGAATGGTGGCACGACCCTGGCGTTCCTCTCGCCTTTCCTGTGGAGAGCGCCTCCTCTTGAGATGCGACGGGAACGCCGGGAATTCTTTCACTACGAAACAGGGAAAGGATCTCTCATCTCGAGCTAGGAGGCGGAAACGGGGCTCCCCTGGATGTGTGCGGGACCCCACGTGCTTCCTCTCGAGTGGAGACGGTTATGTCGGGGAACATCTTGAGTTGCAGCAAGGGTGTGAAGGACCCTTTGGAAGTTCCAGTGGTTAGATGTGATTAGCCTCGAGAAGCCTCAGCGGAAATGGGCCTCATCTCGCCTGGAGGGCAAAACCTCCTGGATTTTCTCGAGTTGCGGCAGATGCTCTCGACTTACGACGGGGACCTCAGGGACCCGCTCTGGTGGCCTCAGGAAAGGCCAGTCCCCATGCGAGTTCCTCGGGGGCCTCTCGGGATTCCTCTCCGGTCGATGCCGGGGCCTAAGACCTTGTGTGGAGTCGGGGCCGGAACCTGAGGATTCCTCTCCAGTGCTGACATGGATCTTGGGGTACTTCTGGAGTCTCCCCAGGGGAGTCAGTCCTCGTCTCGAATGCGGGCATGCACTTGCGCTTTCCTCCAGAGCGGTAGCAGCATTGTCACGCAGTCCGCCGCGTGGATCAAAGGATCTATGCTTTTCCCTCGAGTCTTTCCCACGAGGCTTTCCCACGAGGCTTTCCCACGAGGCTTTACCACAGGGCTGTCGCACGTGCACACGTGGTGGGACTCGATCCTCGGGTTGAACGTCAAGGCAGTGCAGGGAAAACAGGTTCCTCTGGAATGGACTGACACATCCGGGGGTCTCTTGGAATGGTGACACGACCGTGGAGTTCCTCTCGCCTTTTCTGTGGAGAGTGCCTCCTCTTGAGATGCGACGGGAACGCCGGGAATTCTTTCCCTCCGAAACAGGGAAAGGATCCCTCATCTCGAGCTAGGAGGCGGATACGAGGCTCCCCTGGATGTGTGCGGGAACCCACGTGCTTCCTCTCGAGTGGAGACGGGTATGTCGGGGAACTTCTTGAGTTGCAGCAAGGGTGTGAAGGACCCTTTGGAAGTTCCAGTGGTTAGATGTGATTAGCCTCGAGAAGCCTCAGCGGAAATGGGCCTCATCTCGCCTGGAGGGCAAAACCTCCTGGATTTTCTCGAGTTGCGGCAGGTGCTCTCGACTTACGACGGGGACCTCAGGGACCCGCTCTGGAGGCCTCAGGAAAGGCCATCCCCATGCGAGTTCCTCGGGTGCCTCTCGGGATTCCTCTCCCGTCGATGCCGGGGCCTAAGACCTTGTGTGGAGTCGGGGCCAGAACCTGAGGATTCCTCTCCAGTGCTGACATGGATCTTGGGGTACTTCTGGAGTCTCCCCAGGGGAGTCAGTCCTAGTCTCGAATGCGGGCATGCACTTGCGCTTTCCTCCAGAGTGGTAGCAGCAGTGTCACACAGTCCTCCGCGTGGATCAAAAGATCTATTGTTTTCCCTCGAGTCTTTCCCACGAGGCTTTCCCACGAGGCTTTCCCACAGGGCTGTCCCACGTGCACACGTGGTGGGAGTCGATCCTCGGCTTGAACGTCAAGGCAGTGCAGGGAAAACAGGTTCCTCTGGAATGGACTGACACATCTGGGGGACTCTTGGAATGGTGGCACGACCCTGGATTTCCTCTCGCCTTTCCTGTGGAGAGTGCCTCCTCTTGAGATGCGACGGGAACACCGGGAATTCTTTCCCTACGAAACAGGGAAAGGATCCCTCATCTCGAGCTAGGAGGCGGAAACGGGGCTCCCCTGGATGTGTGCTGGACCCTCGTGCTTCCTCTCGAGTGGAGACGGGTATGTCGCGGAACTGCTTGAGTTGCAACAAGGGTGTGAAGGACCCTTTGGAAGTTCCTGTGGTTAGATGTGATTAGCCTCGAGAAGCCTCAGCGGAAATGGGCCTCATCTCGCCTGGAGGGCAAAACCTCCTGAATTTTCCCGAGTTGCGGCAGGTGCTCTCGACTTACGACGGGGACCTCAGGGACCCGCTCTGGAGGCCTCAGGAAAGGCCAGTCCCCATGCGAGTTCCTCGGGGGCCTCTCGGGATTCCTCTCCCGTCGATGCCGGGGACTAAGACCTTGTGTGGAGTCGGGGCCGGAACCTGAGGAATCCTCTCCAGTGCTGACATGGATCTTGGGGTACTTCTGGAGTCTCCCCAGGGGAGTCAGTCCTCGTCTCGAATGCGGGCATGCACTTGCGCTTTCCTCCAGAGTGGTAGCAGCAGTGTCACGTAGTCCGCCGCGTGGATCAAAGGATCTATGGTTTTCCCTCGAGTCTTTCCCACCAGGCTTTCCGACGAGGCTTTCCCACAGGGCAATCCCACGTGCACACGTGGTGGGAGTCGATCCTCGGCTTGAACGTCAAGGCAGTGCAGGGAAAACAGGTTCCTCTGGAATGGATTGACACATCTGGGGGACTCTTGGAATGGTGGCACGACCCTGGAGTTCCTCTCGCCTTTCCTGTGGAGAGCGCCACCTCTTGAGATGCGAGGGGAACGCCGGGAATTCTTTCACTACGAAACAGGGAAAGGATCTCTCATCTCGAGCTAGGAGGCGGAAACGGGGCTCCCCTGGATGTGTGCGGGACCCCACGTGCTTCCTCTCGAGTGGAGACGGTTATGTCGGGGAACATCTTGAGTTGCAGCAAGGGTGTGAAGGACCCTTTGGAAGTTCCAGTGGTTAGATGTGATTAGCCTCGAGAAGCCTCAGCGGAAATGGGCCTCATCTCGCCTGGAGTGCAAAACCTCCTGGATTTTCTCGAGTTGTGGCAGATGCTCTCGACTTACGACGGGGACCTCAGGGACCCGCTCTGGTGGCCTCAGGAAAGGCCAGTCCCCATGCGAGTTCCCTGGGGCCTCTCGGGATTCCTCTCCGGTCGATGCCGGGGCCTAAGACCTTGTGTGGAGTCGGGGCCGGAACCTGAGGATTCCTCTCCAGTGCTGACATGGATCTTGGGGTACTTCTGGAGTCTCCCCAGGGGAGTCAGTCCTCGTCTCGAATGCGGGCATGCACTTGCGCTTTCCTCCAGAGCGGTAGCAGCATTGTCACGCAGTCCGCCGCGTGGATCAAAGGATCTATGCTTTTCCCTCGAGTCTTTCCCACGAGGCTTTCCCACGAGGCTTTCCCACGAGGCTTTCCCACAGGGCTGTCTCACGTGCACACGTGGTGGGAGTCGATCCTCGGCTTGAACGTCAAGGCAGTGCAGGGAAAACAGGTTCCTCTGGAATGGACTGACACATCTGGGGGACTCTTGGAATGGTGGCACTACCCTGAAGTTCCTCTCGCCTTTCCTGTGGAGAGCGCCTTCTCTTGAGATGCGATGGGAACGCCGGGAATTCTTTCCCTACGAAACAGGGAAAGGATCCCTCATCTCGAGCTAGGAGGCGGAAACGGGGCTCCCCTGGATGTGTGCGGGACCCTCGTGCTTCCTCTCGAGTGGAGACGGGTATGTCTGGGAACTTCTTGAGTTTCAGCAAGGGTGTGAAGGACCCTTTGGAAGTTCCAGTGGTTAGATGTGATTAGCCTCGAGAAGCCTCAGCGGAAATGGGCCTCATCTCGCCTGGAGGGTAAAACCTCCTGGATTTTCTCGAGTTGCGGCAGGTGCTCTCGACTTACGACGGGGACCTCAGGGACCCGCTCTGGTGGCCTCAGGAAAGGCCAGTCCCCATGCGAGTTCCTCGGGGGCCTCTCGGGATTCCTGTCCCGTCGATGCCGGGGCCTAAGACCTTGTGTGAAGTCGGGGCCGGAACCTGAGGATTCCTCTCCAGTGCTGACATGGATCTTGGGGTACTTCTGGAGTCTCCCCAGGGCAATCAGTCCTCGTCTCGAATGCGGGAATGCCATTGCGCTCCTCCAGAGCGGTAGCAGCAGTGTCATGCATCCGCCGCGTGGATCAAAGGATCTATGGTTTCCCTCGAGTCTTTCCCACGAGTCTTTTCCACGAGGCTTTCTCACAGGGCTGTCCCACGTGCACACGTGGTGGGAGTCGATCCTCGGCTTGAACGTCAAGGCAGTGCAGGGAAAACAGGTTCCTCTGGAATGGACTGACACATCTGGGGGACTCTTGGAATGGTGGCACGACCCTGGAGTTCCTTTCGCCTTTCCTGTGGAGAGCGCCTCCTCTTGAGATGCGACGGGAACGCCGGGAATTCTTTCCCTACGAAACAGGGAAAGGATCCCTCATCTCGAGCTAGGAGGCGGAAACGGGGCTCCCCTGGATGTTTGCGGGACCCCACGTGCTTCCTCTTGAGTGGAGACGGGTATGTCGGGGAACTTCTTGAGTTGCAGCAAGGGTGTGAAGGACCCTTTGGAAGTTCAAGTTGTTAGATGTGATTAGCCTCGAGAAGCCTCAGCGGAAATGGGCCTCATCTCGCCTGTAGGGCAAAAACTCCTGGATTTTCTCGAGTTGCGGCAGGTGCTCTCGACTTACGACGGGGACCTCGGGGACCCGCTCTGGTGGCCTCAGGAAAGGCCAGTCCCCATGCGAGGTCCTCGGGGGCCTCTAGGGATTCCTCTCCCGTCGATGCCGGGGCCTAAGACCTTGTGTGGAGTCGGGGCCGGAACCTGAGGATTCCTCTCCAGTGCTGACATGGATCCTGGGGTTCTTCTGCAGTCTCCCCAGGGAAGTCACTCCCCGTCTCGAATGCGGGCATGCACTTGCGCTTTCCTCCAGAGCGGTAGCAGCAGTGTCACGCAGTCCACCGCGTGGATTAAATGATCTATGGTTTTCCCTCGAGCCTTTCCCACGAGGCTTTCCCACGAGGCTTTCCCACAGGGCTGTCCCACGTGCACACGTGGTGCGAGGCGATCCTCAGCTTGAACGTCAAGGCAGTGCAGGGAAAACAGTTTCCTCTGGAATGGACTGACATATCTGGGGGACTCTTGGAATGGTGGCACGACCCTGCAGTTCCTCTCGCCTTTCCTGTGGAGAGCGCCTCCTCTTGAGATGCGACGGGAACGCCGGGAATTCATTCCCTACGAAACAGGGAAAGGATCCCTCATCTCGAGCTGGGAGGCGGAAACGGGGCTCCCCTGGATGTGTGCGCGACCCTCGTGCTTCCTCTCGAGTAGAGACGGTTATGTCGGGGAACTTCTTGAGTTGCAGCAAGGGTGTGAAGGACCCTTTGGAAGTTCCAGTGGTTAGATGTGATTAGCCTCGAGAAGCCTCAGCGGAAATGGGCCTCATCTCGCCTGGAGGGCAAAACCTCCTGGATTTTCTCGAGTTGCGGCAGGTGCTCTCGACTTACGACGGGGACCACAGGGACTCGCTCTGGTGGCCTCAGGAAAGTCCAGTCCCCATGCGAGTCCACGGGGGGTCTCGGAATTCCTCTCCCGTCGATGCCGGGGCCTAAGACCTTGTGTGGAGTCGGGGCCGGAACCTGAGGATTCCTCTCCAGTGCTGACATGGATCTTGGGGTACTTCTGGAGTCTACCCAGGGGAGTCAGTCCTCGTCTCGAATGCGCGCATGGACTTGCGCTTTCCTCCAGAGCGGTAGCAGCAGTGGCACGCAGTCCGCTGCGTGGATCAAAGGATCTATGGTTTTCCCTCGAGTCTTTCCCACGAAGCTTTCCCACGAGGCTTTCCCACAGGGCTGTCCCACGTGCACACGTTGTTGGAGTCGATCCTCAGCTTGAACGTCAAGGCAGTGCAGGGAAAACAGGTTCCTCTGGAATGGACTGACACATCTGGGGGACTCTTGGAATGGTGGCACGACCCTGGAGTTCCTCTCGCCTTTCCTGTGGAGAGCGCCTCCTCTTGAGATGCGACGGGAACGCCGGGAATTCTTTCCCTACGAAACAGGGAAAGGATCCCTCATCTCGAGCTAGGAGGCGGAAACGGGGCTCCCCTGGATGTGTGCGGGACCCTGGTGCTTCCTCTCAAGTGGAGACGGGTATGTCGGGGAACTTCTTGAGTTGCAGCAAGGGTGTGAAGGACCCTTTGGAAGTTCCAGTGGTTAGATGTGATTAGCCTCGAGAAGCCTCAGCAGAAATGGGCCTCATCTCGCCTGGAGGGCAAAACCTCCTGCATTTTCTCGAGTTGCGGCAGGTTCTCTCGACTTACGACGGGGACCTCGGGGACCCGCTCTGGTGGCCTCAGGAAAGGCCAGTCCCCATGCGAGTTCCTCGGGAGCCTCTCGGGTTTCCCCTCCCGTCGATGCCGTGGCCTAAGACCTTGTGTGGAGTCGGGGCCGGAACCTGAGGATTCCTCTCCAGTGCTGACATGGATCTTGGGGTACTTCTGGAGTCTCCCCAGGGGAGTCAGTCCTCGTCTCGAATGCGCGCATGGACTTGCGCTTTCCTCCAGAGCGGTAGCAGCAGTGGCACGCAGTCCGCTGCGTGGATCAAAGGATCTATGGTTTTCCCTCGAGTCTTTCCCACGAAGCTTTCCCACGAGGCTTTCCCACAGGGCTGTCCCACGTGCACACGTTGTTGGAGTCGATCCTCGGCTTGAACGTCAAGGCAGTGCAGGGAAAACAGGTTCCTCTGGAATGGACTGACACATCTGGGGGACTCTTGGAATGGTGCCACGACCCTGGAGTTCTTCTCGCCTTTCCTGTGGAGAGCGCCTCCTCTTGAGATGCGACGGGAACGCCGGGAATTCTTTCCCTACGAAACAGGGAAAGGATCCCTCATCTCGAGCTAGGAGGCGGAAACGGGGCTCCCCTGGATGTGTGCGAGACCCTCGTGATTCCTCTCGAGTGGAGACGGGTATGTCGGGGAACTTCTTAAGTTGCAGCAAGGGTGTGAAGGACCCTTTGGAAGTTCCAGTGGTTAGATGTGATTAGCCTCGAGAAGCCTCAGTGGAAATGGGCCTCATCTCGCCTGGAGGGCAAAACCTCCTGGATTTTCACGAGTTGCGGCAGGTGCTCTCGACTTACGACGGGGACCTCGGGGACCCGCTCTGGTGGCATCAGGAAAGGCCAGTCCCCATGCGAGTTCCTCGGGGGCCTCTCGGGATTCCTCTCCCGTCGATGCCGGGGCCTAAGACCTTGTGTGGAGTCGGGGCCGGAACCTGAGGATTCCTCTCCAGTGCTGACATGGATCTTGGGGTACTTCTGGAGTCTCCCCAGGGGAGTCAGTCCTCGTCTCGAATGCGGGCATGCACTTGCGCTTTCCTCCAGAGAGGTAGCAGCAGTGTCACGCAGTCCGCCGCGTGGATCAAAGATCTATGGTTTTCCCTCGAGTTTTTCCCACGAGGCTTTCCCACGAGGCTTTCCCACAGGGCTGTCCCACGTGCATACGTGGTGGGAGTCGATCCTCGGCTTGAACGTCAAGGCAGTGCAGGGAAAACAGGTTCTTCTGGAATGGACAGACACATCTGGGGACTCTTGGAATGGTGGCACGACCCTGGAGTTCTTCTCTCCTTTCCTGTGGAGAGCGCCTCCTCTTGAGATGCGACGGGAACGCCGGGAATTCTTTCGCTACGAAACAGGGAAAGGATCCCTCATCTCGAGCAAGGAGGCGGAAACGGGGCTCCCCTTGATGTGTCTGGGACCCTCGTGCTTCCTCTCGAGTTTAGACTGGTATGTCGGGGAACTTCTTGAGTTGCAGCAAGGGTGTGAAGGACCCTTTGGAAGTTCCAGTTGTTAGATGTGATTAGCCTCGAGAAGCCTCAGTGGAAATGGGCCTCATCTCGCCTGGAGTGCAAAACCTCCTGGATTTTCTCGAGTTGCGGCAGTTGCTCTCGACTTACGACGGGGACCTCGGGGACCCGCTCTGGTGGCATCAGGAAAGGCCAGTCCCCATGCGAGTTCCTCGGGGCCTCTCGGGATTCCTCTCCCGTCGATGCCGGGGCCTAAGACCTTGTGTTGAGTCGGGGTCGGAACCTGAGGATTCCTCTCCAGTGCTGACATGGATCTTGGGGTACTTCTGAAGTCTCCCCAGGGGAGTCAGTCCTTGTCTCGAATGCGGGCATGCACTTGCGCTTTCCTCCAGAGCGGTAGCAGCAGTGTCACGCAGTCCGCCGCGTGGATCAAAGGATCTATGGTTTTCCCTCCAGTCTTTCCCACGAGGCTTTCCCACGAGGCTTTCCCACAGGGCTGTCTCACGTGCACACGTGGTGGGAGTCGATCCTCGGCTTGAACGTCAAGGCAGTGCAGGGAAAACAGGTTCCTCTGGAATGGACTGACACATCTGGGGGACTCTTGGAATGGTGGCACTACCCTGAAGTTCCTCTCGCCTTTCCTGTGGAGAGCGCCTTCTCTTGAGATGCGATGGGAACGCCGGGAATTCTTTCCCTACGAAACAGGGAAAGGATCCCTCATCTCGAGCTAGGAGGCGGAAACGGGGCTCCCCTGGATGTGTGCGGGACCCTCGTGCTTCCTCTCGAGTGGAGACGGGTATGTCTGGGAACTTCTTGAGTTTCAGCAAGGGTGTGAAGGACCCTTTGGAAGTTCCAGTGGTTAGATGTGATTAGCCTCGAGAAGCCTCAGCGGAAATGGGCCTCATCTCGCCTGGAGGGCAAAACCTCCTGGATTTTCTCGAGTTGCGGCAGGTGCTCTCGACTTACGACGGGGACCACAGGGACTCGCTCTGGTGGCCTCAGGAAAGTCCAGTCCCCATGCGAGTCCACGGGGGGTCTCGGAATTCCTCTCCCGTCGATGCCGGGGCCTAAGACCTTGTGTGGAGTCGGGGCCGGAACCTGAGGATTCCTCTCCAGTGCTGACATGGATCTTGGGGTACTTCTGGAGTCTACCCAGGGGAGTCAGTCCTCGTCTCGAATGCGCGCATGGACTTGCGCTTTCCTCCAGAGCGGTAGCAGCAGTGGCACGCAGTCCGCTGCGTGGATCAAAGGATCTATGGTTTTCCCTCGAGTCTTTCCCACGAAGCTTTCCCACGAGGCTTTCCCACAGGGCTGTCCCACGTGCACACGTTGTTGGAGTCGATCCTCAGCTTGAACGTCAAGGCAGTGCAGGGAAAACAGGTTCCTCTGGAATGGACTGACACATCTGGGGGACTCTTGGAATGGTGGCACGACCCTGGAGTTCCTCTCGCCTTTCCTGTGGAGAGCGCCTCCTCTTGAGATGCGACGGGAACGCCGGGAATTCTTTCCCTACGAAACAGGGAAAGGATCCCTCATCTCGAGCTAGGAGGCGGAAACGGGGCTCCCCTGGATGTGTGCGGGACCCTGGTGCTTCCTCTCAAGTGGAGACGGGTATGTCGGGGAACTTCTTGAGTTGCAGCAAGGGTGTGAAGGACCCTTTGGAAGTTCCAGTGGTTAGATGTGATTAGCCTCGAGAAGCCTCAGCAGAAATGGGCCTCATCTCGCCTGGAGGGCAAAACCTCCTGCATTTTCTCGAGTTGCGGCAGGTTCTCTCGACTTACGACGGGGACCTCGGGGACCCGCTCTGGTGGCCTCAGGAAAGGCCAGTCCCCATGCGAGTTCCTCGGGAGCCTCTCGGGTTTCCCCTCCCGTCGATGCCGTGGCCTAAGACCTTGTGTGGAGTCGGGGCCGGAACCTGAGGATTCCTCTCCAGTGCTGACATGGATCTTGGGGTACTTCTGGAGTCTCCCCAGGGGAGTCAGTCCTCGTCTCGAATGCGCGCATGGACTTGCGCTTTCCTCCAGAGCGGTAGCAGCAGTGGCACGCAGTCCGCTGCGTGGATCAAAGGATCTATGGTTTTCCCTCGAGTCTTTCCCACGAAGCTTTCCCACGAGGCTTTCCCACAGGGCTGTCCCACGTGCACACGTTGTTGGAGTCGATCCTCGGCTTGAACGTCAAGGCAGTGCAGGGAAAACAGGTTCCTCTGGAATGGACTGACACATCTGGGGGACTCTTGGAATGGTGCCACGACCCTGGAGTTCTTCTCGCCTTTCCTGTGGAGAGCGCCTCCTCTTGAGATGCGACGGGAACGCCGGGAATTCTTTCCCTACGAAACAGGGAAAGGATCCCTCATCTCGAGCTAGGAGGCGGAAACGGGGCTCCCCTGGATGTGTGCGAGACCCTCGTGATTCCTCTCGAGTGGAGACGGGTATGTCGGGGAACTTCTTAAGTTGCAGCAAGGGTGTGAAGGACCCTTTGGAAGTTCCAGTGGTTAGATGTGATTAGCCTCGAGAAGCCTCAGTGGAAATGGGCCTCATCTCGCCTGGAGGGCAAAACCTCCTGGATTTTCACGAGTTGCGGCAGGTGCTCTCGACTTACGACGGGGACCTCGGGGACCCGCTCTGGTGGCATCAGGAAAGGCCAGTCCCCATGCGAGTTCCTCGGGGGCCTCTCGGGATTCCTCTCCCGTCGATGCCGGGGCCTAAGACCTTGTGTGGAGTCGGGGCCGGAACCTGAGGATTCCTCTCCAGTGCTGACATGGATCTTGGGGTACTTCTGGAGTCTCCCCAGGGGAGTCAGTCCTCGTCTCGAATGCGGGCATGCACTTGCGCTTTCCTCCAGAGAGGTAGCAGCAGTGTCACGCAGTCCGCCGCGTGGATCAAAGATCTATGGTTTTCCCTCGAGTTTTTCCCACGAGGCTTTCCCACGAGGCTTTCCCACAGGGCTGTCCCACGTGCATACGTGGTGGGAGTCGATCCTCGGCTTGAACGTCAAGGCAGTGCAGGGAAAACAGGTTCTTCTGGAATGGACAGACACATCTGGGGACTCTTGGAATGGTGGCACGACCCTGGAGTTCTTCTCTCCTTTCCTGTGGAGAGCGCCTCCTCTTGAGATGCGACGGGAACGCCGGGAATTCTTTCGCTACGAAACAGGGAAAGGATCCCTCATCTCGAGCAAGGAGGCGGAAACGGGGCTCCCCTTGATGTGTCTGGGACCCTCGTGCTTCCTCTCGAGTTTAGACTGGTATGTCGGGGAACTTCTTGAGTTGCAGCAAGGGTGTGAAGGACCCTTTGGAAGTTCCAGTTGTTAGATGTGATTAGCCTCGAGAAGCCTCAGTGGAAATGGGCCTCATCTCGCCTGGAGTGCAAAACCTCCTGGATTTTCTCGAGTTGCGGCAGTTGCTCTCGACTTACGACGGGGACCTCGGGGACCCGCTCTGGTGGCATCAGGAAAGGCCAGTCCCCATGCGAGTTCCTCGGGGCCTCTCGGGATTCCTCTCCCGTCGATGCCGGGGCCTAAGACCTTGTGTTGAGTCGGGGTCGGAACCTGAGGATTCCTCTCCAGTGCTGACATGGATCTTGGGGTACTTCTGAAGTCTCCCCAGGGGAGTCAGTCCTTGTCTCGAATGCGGGCATGCACTTGCGCTTTCCTCCAGAGCGGTAGCAGCAGTGTCACGCAGTCCGCCGCGTGGATCAAAGGATCTATGGTTTTCCCTCCAGTCTTTCCCACGAGGCTTTCCCACGAGGCTTTCCCACAGGGCTGTCTCACGTGCACACGTGGTGGGAGTCGATCCTCGGCTTGAACGTCAAGGCAGTGCAGGGAAAACAGGTTCCTCTGGAATGGACTGACACATCTGGGGGACTCTTGGAATGGTGGCACTACCCTGAAGTTCCTCTCGCCTTTCCTGTGGAGAGCGCCTTCTCTTGAGATGCGATGGGAACGCCGGGAATTCTTTCCCTACGAAACAGGGAAAGGATCCCTCATCTCGAGCTAGGAGGCGGAAACGGGGCTCCCCTGGATGTGTGCGGGACCCTCGTGCTTCCTCTCGAGTGGAGACGGGTATGTCTGGGAACTTCTTGAGTTTCAGCAAGGGTGTGAAGGACCCTTTGGAAGTTCCAGTGGTTAGATGTGATTAGCCTCGAGAAGCCTCAGCGGAAATGGGCCTCATCTCGCCTGGAGGGTAAAACCTCCTGGATTTTCTCGAGTTGCGGCAGGTGCTCTCGACTTACGACGGGGACCTCAGGGACCCGCTCTGGTGGCCTCAGGAAAGGCCAGTCCCCAGGCGAGTTCCTCGGGGGCCTCTCGGGATTCCTGTCCCGTCGATGCCGGGGCCTAAGACCTTGTGTGAAGTCGGGGCCGGAACCTGAGGATTCCTCTCCAGTGCTGACATGGATCTTGGGGTACTTCTGGAGTCTCCCCAGGGCAATCAGTCCTCGTCTCGAATGCGGGAATGCCATTGCGCTCCTCCAGAGCGGTAGCAGCAGTGTCATGCAGTCCGCCGCGTGGATCAAAGGATCTATGGTTTCCCTCGAGTCTTTCCCACGAGTCTTTTCCACGAGGCTTTCTCACAGGGCTGTCCCACGTGCACACGTGGTGGGAGTCGATCCTCGGCTTGAACGTCAAGGCAGTGCAGGGAAAACAGGTTCCTCTGGAATGGACTGACACATCTGGGGGACTCTTGGAATGGTGGCACGACCCTGGAGTTCCTTTCGCCTTTCCTGTGGAGAGCGCCTCCTCTTGAGATGCGACGGGAACGCCGGGAATTCTTTCCCTACGAAACACGGAAAGGATCCCTCATCTCGAGCTAGGAGGCGGAAACGGGGCTCCCCTGGATGTTTGCGGGACCCCACGTGCTTCCTCTTGAGTGGAGACGGGTATGTCGGGGAACTTCTTGAGTTGCAGCAAGGGTGTGAAGGACCCTTTGGAAGTTCAAGTTGTTAGATGTGATTAGCCTCGAGAAGCCTCAGCGGAAATGGGCCTCATCTCGCCTGTAGGGCAAAAACTCCTGGATTTTCTCGAGTTGCGGCAGGTGCTCTCGACTTACGACGGGGACCTCGGGGACCCGCTCTGGTGGCCTCAGGAAAGGCCAGTCCCCATGCGAGTTCCTCGGGGGCCTCTCGGGATTCCTCTCCCGTCGATGCCGGGGCCTAAGACCTTGTGTGGAGTCGGGGCAGGAACCTGAGGATTCCTCTCCAGTGCTGACATGGATCCTGGGGTTCTTCTGCAGTCTCCCCAGGGAAGTCACTCCCCGTCTCGAATGCGGGCATGCACTTGCGCTTTCCTCCAGAGCGGTAGCAGCAGTGTCACGCAGTCCGCCGCGTGGATTAAATGATCTATGGTTTTCCCTCGAGCCTTTCCCACGAGGCTTTCCCACGAGGCTTTCCCATAGGGCTGTCCCACGTGCACACGTGGTGCGAGGCGATCCTCAGCTTGAACGTCAAGGCAGTGCAGGGAAAACAGTTTCCTCTGGAATGGACTGACATATCTGGGGGACTCTTGGAATGGTGGCACGACCCTGCAGTTCCTCTCGCCTTTCCTGTGGAGAGCACCTCCTCTTGAGATGCGACGGGAACGCCGGGAATTCATTCCCTACGAAACAGGGAAAGGATCCCTCATCTCGAGCTAGGAGGCGGAAACGGGGCTCCCCTGGATGTGTGCGCGACCCTCGTGCTTCCTCTCGAGTAGAGACGGTTATGTCGGGGAACTTCTTGAGTTGCAGCAAGGGTGTGAAGGACCCTTTGGAAGTTCCAGTGGTTAGATGTGATTAGCCTCGAGAAGCCTCAGCGGAAATGGGCCTCATCTCGCCTGGAGGGCAAAACCTCCTGGATTTTCTCGAGTTGCGGCAGGTGCTCTCGACTTACGACGGGGACCACAGGGACTCGCTCTGGTGGCCTCAGGAAAGTCCAGTCCCCATGCGAGTCCACGGGGGGTCTCGGAATTCCTCTCCCGTCGATGCCGGGGCCTAAGACCTTGTGTGGAGTCGGGGCCGGAACCTGAGGATTCCTCTCCAGTGCTGACATGGATCCTGGGGTACTTCTGCAGTCTCCCCAGGGGAGTCAGTCCTCGTCTCGAATGCGGGCATGCACTTGTGCTTTCCTCCAGAGCGGTAGTAGCAGTGTCACGCAGTCTGACGCATTGCTCAAAGGATCTATGTTTTTCCCTCGAGTCTTTCCCACGAGGCTTTCCCACGAGGCTTTCCACAGGGCTGTCCCACGTGCACACGTGGTGCGAGTCGATCCTCAGCTTGAACGTCAAGGCAGTGTAGGGAAAACAGGTTCCTCTGGAATGGACTGACACATCTGGGGGACTCTTGGAATGGTGGCACGACCCTGGAGTTCCTCTCGCCTTTCCTGTGGAGAGCGCCTCCTCTTGAGATGCGACGGGAACGCAGGGAATTCTTTCCCTACGAAACAGGGAAAGGATCCCTCATCTCGAGCTAGGAGGCTGAAACGGGGCTCCCCTGGATGTGTGCGCGACCCTCGTGCTTCCTCTCGAGTGGAGACGGGTATTTCGGGGAACTTCTTGAGTTGCAGCAAGGGTGTGAAGGACCCTTTGGAAGTTCCAGTGGTTAGATGTGATTAGCCTCGAGAAGCCTCAGCGGAAATGGGCCTCATCTCGCCTGGAGGGCAAAACCTCCTGGATTTTCTCGAGTTGCGGCAGGTGCTCTCGACTTACGACGGGGACCTCAGGGACCCGCTCTGGTGGCCTCAGGAAAGGCCAGTCCCCATGCGAGTTCCTCGGGGGCCTCTCGGGATTCCTCTCCCGTCGATGCCGGGGCCTAAGACCTTGTGTGGAGTCGGGGCCGGAACCTGAGGATTCCTCTCCAGTGCTGACATTGATCTTGGGGTACTTCTGGAGTTTCCCCAGGGGAGTCAGTCCTCGTCTCGAATGCGGGCATGCACTTGTGCTTTCCTCCAGAGCGGTAGCAGCAGTGTCACGCAGTCAGCCACGTGGGTCAAAGGATCTATGGTTTTCCCTCGAGTCTTTTCCACGAGGCTTTCTCACGAGGCTTTCCCACAGGGCTGTCCCACGTGCACACGTGGTGGGAGTCGATCCTCGGCTTGAACGTCAAGGCAGTGCAGGGAAAACAGGTTCCTCTGGAATGGACTGACACATCTGGGGGACTCTTGGAATGGTGGCACGACCCTGGAGTTCCTCTCGCCTTTCCTGTGGAGAGCGCCTCATCTTGAGATGCGACGGGAACACTGGGAATTCTTTCCCTACGAAAAAGGGAAAGGATCCCTCATCTTGAGCTAGGAGGCGGAAACGGGGCTCCCCTGGATGTGTGCGGGACCCCCCGTGCTTCCTCTCGAGTGGAGACGGGTATGTCGGGGAACTTCTTGAGTTGCAGCAAGGGTGTGAAGGACACTTTGGAAGTTCCAGTGGTTAGACGTGATTGGCCTCGAGAAGCCTCAGCGGAAATGGGCCTCATCTCGCTTGGAGGGCAAAACCTCCTGGATTTTCTCGAGTTGCGGCAGGTGCTCTCGACTTACGACGGGGACCTCAGGGACCCGCTCTGGTGGCCTCAGGAAAGGCTAGTCCCCATGCGAGTTCCTCGGGGTCCTCTCGGGATTCCTCTCCCCTCGATGCCGGGGCCTAAGACCTTGTGTGGAGTCGGGGCCGGAAACTGAGGATTCCTCTCCAGTGCTGACATGGATCTTGGGGTACTTCTGGAGTCTCCCCAGGGGAGTCAGTCCTCGTCTCGAATGCGGGCATGCACTTGCGCTTTCCTCCAGAGCGGTAGCAGCAGTGTCACGCAGTCCGCCGCGTGGATCAAAGGATCTATGGTTTTCCCTCGAGTCTTTCCCACGAGGCTTTCCCACGAGGCTTTCCCACAGGGCTGTCCCACGTGCACACGTGGTGGGAGTCGATCCTCGGCTTGAACGTCAAGGCAGTGCAGGGAAAACAGGATCCTCTGGAATGGACTGACACATCTGGGGGACTCTTGGAATGGTGGCACGACCCTGGAGTTCCTCTCGCCTTTCCTGTGGAGAGCGCCTCCTCTTGATATGCGACGGGAACGCCGGGAATTCTTTCCCTACGAAACAGGGAAAGGATCCCTCATCTCGAGCTAGGAGGCGGAAACGGGGCTCCCCTGGATGTGTGCGGGACCCTCGTGCTTCCTCTTGAGTGGAGACAGGTATGTCGGGGAACTTCTTGAGTTGCACCAAGGGTGTGAAGGACCCTTTGGAAGTTCCAGTGGTTAGATGTGATTAGCCTCGAGAAGCCCCAGCGGAAATGGGCCTCATCTCGCCTGGAGGGCAAAACCTCCTGCATTTTCTCGAGTTGCGGCAGGTGCTCTCGACTTACGACGGGGACCCCAGGGACCCCTCTGGTGGCCTCAGGAAAGGCCAGTCCCCATGCCAGTTCCTCGGGGGCCTCTCGGGATTCCTCTCCCGTCGATGCCGGGGCCTAAGACCTTGTGTGGAGTCGCGGCCAGAACCTGAGGATTCCTCTCCAGTGCTGACATGGATCTTGGGGTACTTCTGGAGTCTCCCCAGGGGAGTCAGTCCTTGTCTCGAATGCGGGCATGCACTTGCGCTTTCCTCCAGAGCGGTAGCAGCAGTGTCACTCATTCTGCCGCGTGGATCAAAGGGTCTATGGTTTTCCCTCGAGTCTTTCCCACGAGGCTTTCACTCGAGGCTTTCCCACAGGGCTGTCCCACGTGCACACGTGTTGGGAGTCGATCCTCGGCTTGAACGTCTAGGCAGTGCAGGGAAAACAGGTTCCTCTGGAATGGACTGAAACATCTGGGGGACTCTTGGAATGGTGGCACTACCCTGGAGTTCCTCTCGCCTTACCTGTGGAGAGCGCCTCCTCTTGAGATGCGACGGCAACGCCGGGAATTCTTTCCCTACGAAACAGGGAAAGGATCCCTCATCTCGAACTAGGAGGCGGAAACGGGGCTCCCCTGGTTGTGTGCGGGACCCCACGTGCTTCCTCTCGAGTGGAGACGGGTATGTCGCGGAACTGCTTGAGTTGCAGCAAGGGTGTGAAGGACCCTTTGGAAGTTCCAGTAGTTAGATGTGATTGGCCTCGAGAAGCCTCAGCGGAAATGGGCCTCATCTCGCCTGGAGGGCAAAACCTCCTGGATTTTCTCGAGTTGCGGCAGGTGCTCTCGACTTACGACGGGGACCTCAGGGACCCGCTCTGGTGGCCTCAGGAAAGGCCAGTCCCCATGAGAGTTTCTCGGGGGCCTCTCGGGATTCCTCTCCCGTCGATGCCGGGGCCTAAGACCTTGTGTGGAGTCGGGGCCGGATCCTGAGGATTCCTCTCCAGTGCTGACATGGATCTTGGGGTACTTCTGGAGTTTCCACAGGGGAGTCAGTCCTCGTTTCGAATGCGGGCATGCACTTGTGCTTTCCTCCAGAGCGGTAGCAGCAGTGTCACGCAGTCCGCCGCATGGATCAAAGGATCTATGGTTTTCCCTCGAGTCTTTCCCACGAGGCTTTCCCACGAGGCTTTCCCACAGGGCTGTCCCACGTGCACACGTGGTGGGAGTCGATCCTCGGCTTGAACGTCAAGGCAGTGCAGGGAAAACAGGTTCCTCTGGAATGGACTGACACATCTGGGGGACTCTTGGAATGGTGGCACGACCCTGGAGTTCCTCTCGCCTTTCCTGTGGAGAGCGCCTCATCTTGAGATGCGACGGGAACACTGGGAATTCTTTCCCCACGAAACAGGGAAAGGATCCCTCATCTTGAGCTAGGAGGCGGAAACGGGGCTCCCCTGGATGTGTGCGGGACCCCACGTGCTTCCTCTCGAGTGGAGACGGGTATGTCGGGGAACTTCTTGAGTTGCAGCAGGGGTGTGAAGGACCCTTTGGAAGTTCCAGTGGTTAGACGTGATTGGCCTCGAGAAGCCTCAGCGGAAATGGGCCTCATCTCGCTTGGAGGGCAAAACCTCCTGGATTTTCTCGAGTTGCGGCAGGTGCTCTCGACTTACGACGGGGACCTCAGGGACCCGCTCTGGTGGCATCAGGAAAGGCCAGTCCCCATGCGAGTTCCACGGGGGCCTCTCGGGATTCCTCTCCCCTCGATGCCGGGGCCTAAGACCTTGTGTGGAGTCGGGGCCGGATCCTGAGGATTCCTCTCCAGTGCTGACATGGATCTTGGGGTGCTTCTAGAGTCTCCCCAGGGGAGTCAGTCCTCGTCTCGAATGCGCGCATGCACTTGCGCTTTCCTCCAGAGCGGTAGCAGCAGTGTCACGCAGTCCGCCGCGTGGATCAAAGGATCTATGGTTTTCCCTCGAGTCTTTCCCACGAAGCTTTCCCACGAGGCTTTCCCACAGGACTGTCACACGTGCACACGTTTTGGGAGTCGATCCTCGGCTTGAACGTCATGGGAGTGCAGGGAAAACAGGTTCCTCTGGAATGGACTGACATATCTGGGGGACTCTTGGAATAGTGGCACGACCCTGGAGTTCTTCTCGACTTTCCTGTGGAGAGCGCCTCCTCTTGAGATGCGACGGGAACGACGGGAATTCTTTCCCTACGAAACAGGGAAAGGATCCCTCATCTCGAGCTAGGAGGCAGAAATGGGGCTCCCCTGGATGTGTGCGGGACCCTCGTGCTTCCTCTCGAGTGGAGACGGGTATGTCGGGGAACTTCGTGAGTTGCAGCAAGGTTGTGAAGGACCCTTTGGAAGTTCCAGTGGTTAGATGTGATTAGCCTCGAGAAGCCTCAGCGGAAATGGGCCTCATCTCGCCTGGAGGGCAAAACCTCCTGTATTTTCTCGAGTTGCGGCAGGTGCTCTCGACTTACGACGGGGACCTCGGGGACTCGCTCTGGTGGCCTCAGGAAAGGCCAGTCCCCATGCGAGTTCCTCGGGGGCCTCTCGGGATTCCTCTCCCCTCGTTGCCGGGGCCTAAGACCTTGTGTGGAGTCGGGGCCGGATCCTGAGGATTCCTCTCCAGTGCTGACATTCATCTTGGGGTACTTCTGGAGTCTCCCCAGGGGAGTCAGTCCTCGTCTCGAATGCGGGCATGCACTTGCGCTTTCCTCCAGAGCTGTAGCAGCAGTGTCACGCAGTCCGCCGCGTGGATCAAAGGATCTATGGTTTTCCCTCGAGTCTTTTCCACGAGGCTTTCCCACGAGGCTTTCCCACAGGGCTGTCCCACGTGCACACGTGGTGGGAGTCGATGCTCGGCTTGAACGTCAAGGCAGTGCAGGGAAAACAGGTTCCTCTGGAATGGACTGACACATCTGGGGTATTCTTGGAATGGTGGCACGACCCTGGAGTTCCTCTCGCCTTTCCTGTGGAGAGCGACTCCTCTTGAGATGCGACGGGAACGCCGGGAATTCTTTCCCTATGAAACAGGGAAAGGATCCCTCATCTCGAGCTAGGCGGCGGAAACGGTTCTCCCCTGGATGTGTGCGCGAGCCTCGTGCTTCCTCTCGAGTGGAGACGGGTATGTTGGGGAACTGCTTGAGTTGCAGCAAGGGTGTGAAGGACCCTTTGGGAGTTCCAGTGGTTAGATGTGATTAGCCTCGAGAAGCCTCAGCGGAAATGGGCCTCATCTCACCTGGAGGGCAAAACTTCCTGGATTTTCTAGAGTGGCGGCAGGTGCTCTCGAGTTATGACGGGGACCTCGGGGACCCTCTCTGGTGGCCTCAGGAAAGGCCAGTTCCCATGCGAGTTCCTCGGGGGCCTCGCGGGATTCCTCTCCCGTCGATGCCGGGGCCTAAGACCTTGTGTGGATTCGGGGCCGGAACCTGAGGATTCCTCTCCAGTGCTGACATGGATCTTGGGGTACTTCTGGAGTCTCCCCAGGGGAGTCAGTCCTCGTCTCGAATGCGTGCATGCACTTGCGCTTTCCTCCAGAGCGGTAGCAGCAGTGTCACGCAGTCCGCCGCGTGGATCAAAGGATCTATGGTTTTCCCTCGAGTCTTTCCCAAGAGGCTTTCCCACGAGGCTTTCCCACAGGGCTGTCCCACGTGCACACGTGGTGGGAGTCGATCCTCGGCTTGAACCTCAAGGCAGTGCAGGGAAAACAGGTTCCTCTGGAATGGACTGACACGTCTGGGGGATTCTTGGAATGGTGGCACGACTCTGGAGTTCCTCTCGCCTTTCCTGTGGAGAGCGCCTCCTCTTGAGATGCGACGGGAATGCCGGGAATTCTTTCCCTATGAAACAGGGAAAGGATCCCTCATCTCGAGCTAGGAGGCGGAAACCGGGCTCCCCTGGATGTGTGCGCGACCCTCGTGCTTCCTCTCGAGTGGAGACGGGTATGTCGGGGAACTTCTTGAGTTGCAACAAGGGTGTGAAGGACCCTTTGGAAGTTCCAGTGGTTAGATGTGATGAGCCTCGAGAAGCCTCAGCGGAAATCCGCCTCATCTCGCCTGGAGGGCAAATTCTCCAGGAATTTCTCGAGTTGCGGCAGGTGCTCTCGACTTACGACGGGAACCACAGGGACTCGCTCTGGTGGCCTCAGGAAAGGCCAGTCCCCATGCGAGTTCCTCGGGGGCCTCTCGGGATTCCTCTCCCGTCGATGCCGGGGACTAAGACCTTGTGTGGAGTCGGGGCCGGAACCTGAGGATTCCTCTCCAGTGCTGACATGGATCTTGGGGTACTTCTGGAGTTTAACCAGCGGAGTCAGTCCTCGTCTCGAATGCGGGCATGCACTTGCGCTTTCCTCCAGAGCGGTAGCAGCAGTGTCACGCAGTCCGCCTCGTAGATTAAAGGATCTATGGTTTTCCCTCGAGTCTTTCCCACGAGGCTTTCCCACGAGGCTTTCCCACAGGGCTGTCCCACGTGCACACGTGGTGGGAGTCGATCCTCGGATTGAACGTCAAGGCAGTGCAGGGAAAACAGGTTCCTCTGGAATGGACTGACACATCTGGGGGACTCTTGGAATGGTGGCACGACCCTGGAGTTCCTCTCGCCTTTCCTGTGGAGAGCGACTCCTCTTGAGATGCGACGGGAACGCCGGGAATTCTTTCCCTACGAAACAGGGAAAGGATCCCTCATCTCGAACTAGAAGGCAGAAACGGGGCTCCCCTGGATGTGTGCGGGACCCCACGTGCTTCCTCTCGAGTGGAGACCGGTATGTCGCGGAACTGCTTGAGTTGCAGCAAGGGTGTGAAGGACCCTTTGGGAGTTCCAGTGGTTAGATGTGATTAGCCTCGAGAAGCCTCAGCGGAAATGGGCCTCATCTCACCTGGAGGGCAAAACTTCCTGGATTTTCTAGAGTTGCGGCAGGTGCTCTCGAGTTATGACGGGGACCTCGGGGACCCTCTCTGGTGGCCTCAGGAAAGGCCAGTTCCCATGCGAGTTCCTCGGGGGCCTCGCGGGATTCCTCTCCCGTCGATGCCGGGGCCTAAGACCTTGTGTATAGTCGTGGCCGGACCTGAGGATTCCTCTCCAGTGCTGACATGGATCTTGGGGTACTTCTGGAGTTTCCCCAGGGGAGTCAGTCCTCGTCTCGAATGCGGGCATGCTCTTGCGCTTTCCTCCAGAGCGGTAGCAGCAGTGTCACGCAGTCTGTCCCGTGGATCAAAGGATCTATGGTTTTCCCTCGAGTCTTTCCCACGAGGCTTTCCCACAGGGCTGTCCCACGTGCACACGTGGTGGGAGTCGATCCTCGGCTTGAACGTCAAGGCAGTGCAGGGAAAACAGTTTCCTCGGGAATGGACTGATACATCTGGGGGACTCTTGGAATGGTGGCACGACCCTGGAGTTCCTCTCGCCTTTCCTGTGGAGAGCGCCTCCTCTTGAGATGCGATGGGAACGCTGGGAATTCTTTCCCTACGAAACAGGGAAAGGATCCCTCATCTCGAGCTAGGAGGCGGAAACGGGGCTCCCCTGGATGTGTGCGGGACCCCACGTGCTTCCTCTTGAGTGAAGACGGGTATGTCGCGGAACTGCTTGAGTTGCAGCAAGGGTGTGAAGGACCCTTTGGAAGTTCCAGTGGTTAGATGTGATTGGCCTCGAGAAGCCTCAGCGGAAATGGGCCTCATCTCGCCTGGAGGGCAAAACCTCCTGGATTTTCTCGAGTTGCGGCAGGTGCTCTGGACTTACGACGGGGTCCTCAGGGACCCGCTCTGGTGGCCTCAGGAAAGACCAGTCCCCATGCGAGTTCCTCGGGGGCCTCTCGGGATTCCTCTCCCGTCGATGCCGGGGCCTAAGACCTTGTGTGGAGTCCGGGCCGGAACCTGAGGATTCCTCTCCAGTGCTGACATGGATCTTGGGGTACTTCTGGAGTCTCCTCAGGGGAGTCAGTCCTCGTCTCGAATGCGGGCATGCACTTGCGCTTTCCTCCAGAGCGGTAGCAGCAGTGTCACGCAGTCCGCCGCGTGGATCAAAGGATCTATGGTTTTCCCTCGAGTCTTTCCCACGAGGCTTTCCCACGAGGCTTTCCCACAGGGCTGTCCCACGTGCACACGTGGTGGGAGTCGATCCTCGGCTTGAATGTCAAGGCAGTGCAGGGAAAACAGGTTCCTCTGGAATGGACTGACACATCTGGGGGACTCTTGGAATGGTGGCACGACCCTGGAGTTCCTCTCGCCTTTCCTGTGGAGAGTGCCTCCTCTTGAGATGCGACGGGAACGCCGGGAATTCTTTCCCTACGAAACAGGGAAAGGATCCCTCATCTCGAGCTAGGATGCGGAAACGGGGCTCCCCTGGATGTGTGCGGGACCCCACGTGCTTCCTCTCGAGTGGAGACGGGTATGTCGGGGAACTTCTTGAGTTGCAGCAAGGGTGTGAAGGACCCTTTGGAAGTTCCAGTGGTTAGACGTGATTAGCCTCGAGAAGCCTCAGCGGAAATGGGCCTCATCTCGCCTGGAGGGCAAAACCTCCTGGATTTTCTCGAGATGCGGCAGGTGCTCTCGACTTACGACGGGGACTTCAGGGACCCGCTCTGGTGGCCTCAGGAAAGGCCAGTCCCCATGCGAGTTCCTCGGGGGCCTCTCGGGATTCCTCTCCCATCGATGCCGGGGCCTAAGACCTTGTGTGGATTCGGGGCCGGAACCTGAGGATTCCTCTCCAGTGCTGACATGGATCTTGGGGTACTTCTGGAGTCTCCCCAGGGGAGTCAGTCCTCGTCTCGAATGCGTGCATGCACTTGCGCTTTCCTCCAGAGCGGTAGCAGCAGTGTCACGCAGTCCGCCGCGTGGATCAAAGGATCTATGGTTTTCCCTCGAGTCTTTCCCAAGAGGCTTTCCCACGAGGCTTTCCCACAGGGCTGTCCCACGTGCACACGTGGTGGGAGTCGATCCTCGGCTTGAACCTCAAGGCAGTGCAGGGAAAACAGGTTCCTCTGGAATGGACTGACACGTCTGGGGGATTCTTGGAATGGTGGCACGACTCTGGAGTTCCTCTCGCCTTTCCTGTGGAGAGCGCCTCCTCTTGAGATGCGACGGGAATGCCGGGAATTCTTTCCCTATGAAACAGGGAAAGGATCCCTCATCTCGAGCTAGGAGGCGGAAACCGGGCTCCCCTGGATGTGTGCGCGACCCTCGTGCTTCCTCTCGAGTGGAGACGGGTATGTCGGGGAACTTCTTGAGTTGCAACAAGGGTGTGAAGGACCCTTTGGAAGTTCCAGTGGTTAGATGTGATGAGCCTCGAGAAGCCTCAGCGGAAATCCGCCTCATCTCGCCTGGAGGGCAAATTCTCCAGGAATTTCTCGAGTTGCGGCAGGTGCTCTCGACTTACGACGGGAACCACAGGGACTCGCTCTGGTGGCCTCAGGAAAGGCCAGTCCCCATGCGAGTTCCTCGGGGGCCTCTCGGGATTCCTCTCCCGTCGATGCCGGGGACTAAGACCTTGTGTGGAGTCGGGGCCGGAACCTGAGGATTCCTCTCCAGTGCTGACATGGATCTTGGGGTACTTCTGGAGTCTCCCCAGGGGAGTCAGTCCTCGTCTCGAATGCGGGCATGCACTTGCGCTTTCCTCCAGAGCGGTAGCAGCAGTGTCACGCAGTCCGCCGCGTGGATCAAAGGATCTATGGTTTTCCCTCGAGTCTTTCCCACGAGGCTTTCCCACGAGGCTTTCCCACAGGGCTGTCCCACGTGCACACGTGGTGGGAGTCGATCCTCGGCTTGAACGTCAAGGCAGTGCAGGGAAAACAGGTTCCTCTGGAATGGACTGACACATCTGGGGGACTCTTGGAATGGTGGCACGACCCTGGAGTTCCTCTCGCCTTTCCTGTGGAGAGCGACTCCTCTTGAGATGCGACGGGAACGCCGGGAATTCTTTCCCTACGAAACAGGGAAAGGATCCCTCATCTCGAACTAGGAGGCAGAAACGGGGCTCCCCTGGATGTGTGCGGGACCCCACGTGCTTCCTCTCGAGTGGAGACCGGTATGTCGCGGAACTGCTTGAGTTGCAGCAAGGGTGTGAAGGACCCTTTGGGAGTTCCAGTGGTTAGATGTGATTAGCCTCGAGAAGCCTCAGCGGAAATGGGCCTCATCTCACCTGGAGGGCAAAACTTCCTGGATTTTCTAGAGTTGCGGCAGGTGCTCTCGAGTTATGACGGGGACCTCGGGGACCCTCTCTGGTGGCCTCAGGAAAGGCCAGTTCCCATGCGAGTTCCTCGGGGGCCTCGCGGGATTCCTCTCCCGTCGATGCCGGGGCCTAAGACCTTGTGTATAGTCGTGGCCGGACCTGAGGATTCCTCTCCAGTGCTGACATGGATCTTGGGGTACTTCTGGAGTTTCCCCAGGGGAGTCAGTCCTCGTCTCGAATGCGGGCATGCTCTTGCGCTTTCCTCCAGAGCGGTAGCAGCAGTGTCACGCAGTCTGTCCCGTGGATCAAAGGATCTATGGTTTTCCCTCGAGTCTTTCCCACGAGGCTTTCCCACAGGGCTGTCCCACGTGCACACGTGGTGGGAGTCGATCCTCGGCTTGAACGTCAAGGCAGTGCAGGGAAAACAGTTTCCTCGGGAATGGACTGATACATCTGGGGGACTCTTGGAATGGTGGCACGACCCTGGAGTTCCTCTCGCCTTTCCTGTGGAGAGCGCCTCCTCTTGAGATGCGATGGGAACGCTGGGAATTCTTTCCCTAAGAAACAGGGAAAGGATCCCTCATCTCGAGCTAGGAGGCGGAAACGGGGCTCCCCTGGATGTGTGCGGGACCCCACGTGCTTCCTCTTGAGTGGAGACGGGTATGTCGCGGAACTGCTTGAGTTGCAGCAAGGGTGTGAAGGACCCTTTGGAAGTTCCAGTGGTTAGATGTGATTGGCCTCGAGAAGCCTCAGCGGAAATGGGCCTCATCTCGCCTGGAGGGCAAAACCTCCTGGATTTTCTCGAGTTGCGGCAGGTGCTCTCGACTTACGACGGGGTCCTCAGGGACCCGCTCTGGTGGCCTCAGGAAAGACCAGTCCCCATGCGAGTTCCTCGGGGGCCTCTCGGGATTCCTCTCCCGTCGATGCCGGGGCCTAAGACCTTGTGTGGAGTCCGGGACGGAACCTGAGGATTCCTCTCCAGTGCTGACATGGATCTTGGGGTACTTCTGGAGTCTCCTCAGGGGAGTCAGTCCTCGTCTCGAATGCGGGCATGCACTTGCGCTTTCCTCCAGAGCGGTAGCAGCAGTGTCACGCAGTCCGCCGCGTGGATCAAAGGATCTATGGTTTTCCCTCGAGTCTTTCCCACGAGGCTTTCCCACGAGGCTTTCCCACAGGGCTGTCCCACGTGCACACGTGGTGGGAGTCGATCCTCGGCCTGAATGTCAAGGCAGTGCAGGGAAAACAGTTTCCTCTGGAATGGACTGACACATCTGGGGGACTCTTGGAATGGTGGCACGACCCTGGAGTTCCTCTCACCTTTCCTGTGGAGAGTGCCTCCTCTTGAGATGCGACGGGAACGCCGGGAATTCTTTCCCTACGAAACAGGGAAAGGATCCCTCATCTTGAGCTAGGATGCGGAAACGGGGCTCCCCTGGATGTGTGCGGGACCCCACGTGCTTCCTCTCGAGTGGAGACGGGTATGTCGGGGAACTTCTTGAGTTGCAGCAAGGGTGTGAAGGACCCTTTGGAATTTCCAGTGGTTAGACGTGATTAGCCTCGAGAAGCCTCAGCGGAAATGGGCCTCATCTCGCCTGGAGGGCAAAACCTCCTGGATTTTCTCGAGATGCGGCAGGTGCTCTCGACTTACGACGGGGACTTCAGGGACCCGCTCTGGTGGCCTCAGGAAAGGCCAGTCCCCATGCGAGTTCCTCGGGGGCCTCTCGGGATTCCTCTCCCATCGATGCCGGGGCCTAAGACCTTGTGTGGATTCGGGGCCGGAACCTGAGGATTCCTCTCCAGTGCTGACATGGATCTTGGGGTACTTCTGGAGTCTCCCCAGGGGAGTCAGTCCTCGTCTCGAATGCGGGCATGCACTTGCGCTTTCCTCCAGAGCGGTAGCAGCAGTGTCACGCAGTCCGCCGCGTGGATCAAAGGATCTATGGTTTTCCCTCGAGTCTTTCCCAAGAGGCTTTCCCACGAGGCTTTCCCACAGGGCTGTCCCACGTGCACACGTGGTGGGGGTCGATCCTCGGCTTGAACGTCAAGGCAGTGCAGGGAAAACAGGTTCCTCTGGAATGGACTGACACATCTGGGGGACTCTTGGAATGGTGGCACGACCCTGGAGTTCCTCTCGCCTTTCCTGTGGAGAGCGCCTCCTCTTGAGATGCGACGGGAACGCCGGGAATTCTTTCCCTATGAAACAGGGGAAGGATCACTCATCTCGAGCTAGTCGGCGGAAACGGGGCTCCCCTGGATGTGTGCGGGACCGTCGTGCTTCCTCTCGAGCGGAGACGGGTATGTCGGGGAACTGCTTGAGTTGCAGCAAGCGTGTGAAGGACCCTTTGGAAGTTCCAGTGGTTAGATGTGATTAGCCTCGAGAAGCCTCAGCGGAAATGGGCCTCATCTCGCCTGGAGGGCAAAACCTCCTCGATTTTCTCGAGTTGAGGCAGGTTCTCTCGACTTACGAGGGGGACCTCAGGGACCCGCTTTGGTGGCCTAAGGAAAGGCTAGTCCCCATGCGAGTTCCTCGGGGGCCTCTCGGGATTCCTCTCCCGTCGATGCCGGGGCCTAAGACCTTGTGTGGAGTCGGGGCCGGAACCTGAGGATTCCTCTCCAGTGCTGACATGGATCCTGGGGTACTTCTGGAGTCTCCCCAGGGGAGTCAGTCCTCGTCTCGAATGCGGACATGCACTTGCGCTTTCCTCCAGAGCGGTAGCAGCAGTGTCACGCAGTCCGCCCCGTGGATCAAAGGATCTATGGTTTTCCCTCGAGTCTTTCCCACGAGGCTTTCCCACGAGGCTTTCCCACAGGGCTGTCCCACATGCACACGTGGTGGGAGTCGATCCTCGGCTTGAACGTCAAGGCAGTGCATGGAAAAAAGGTTCCTCTGGAATGGACTGACACGTCTGGGGGATTCTTGGAATGGTGCCACGACCCTGGAGTTCCTCTCGCCTTTCCTGTGGAGAGCGACTCCTCTTGAGATGCGACGGGAATGCCGGGAATTCTTTCCCTATGAAACAGGGAAAGGATCCCTCATCTCGAGCTAGGAGGCGGAAACGGGGCTCCCCTGGATGTGTGCGCGACCCTCGTGATTCCTCTCGAGTGGAGACGGGTATGTCGGGGAACTGCTTGAGTTGCAGCAAGGGTGTGAAGGACCCTTTGGAAGTTCCAGTGGTTAGATGTGATTAGCCTCGAGAAGCCTCAGCGGAAATGGGCCTCATCTCGCCTGGAGGGCAAAACCTCCTGGATTTTCTCGAGTTGCGGCAGGTGCTCTCGACTTACGACTGGGACATCAGGGACCCGCTCTGGAGGCCTCAGGAAAGGCCAGTCCCTATGCGAGTTCCTCGGGGGCCTCTCGGGATTCCTCTCCCTTCGATGCCGGGGCCTAAGACTTTGTGTGGAGTCGGGGCCGGAACCTGAGGATTCCTCTCCAGTGCTGACATGGATCTTGGGGTACTTCTGGAGTCTCCCCAGGGAGTCAGTCCTCGTCTCGAATGCGGGCATGCTCTTGCGCTTTCCTCCAGAGCGGTAGCAACAGTGTCATGCAGTCCGCCGCGTGGATCAAAGGATCTATGGTTTTCCCTCGAGTCTTTCCCACGAGGCTTTCCCACGACGATTTCCCACAGGGCTGTCCCACGTGCACACGTGGTGGGAGTCGATTCTCGGCTCGAACGTCAAGGCAGTGCAGGGAAAACAGGTTCCTCTGGAATGGACTGACACATCTGGGGGACTATTGGAATGGTGGCACGACCCTGGAGTTCCTCTCGCCTTTCCTGTGGAGAGCGCCTCCTCTTGAGATGCGACGGGAACGCCGGGAATTCTTTCCCTACTAAACAGGGAAAGGATCCCTCATCTCGAGCTAGGAGGCGGAAACGGGGCTCCCCTGGATGTGTACGGGACCCCACGGGCTTCCTCTCGAGTGGAGACGGGTATGCCACGGAACTGCTTGAGTTGCAGCAAGGGTGTGAAGGACCCTTTGAAAGTTCCAGTGGTTAGATGTGATTAGCCTCGAGAAGACTCAGCGGAAATGCGCCTCATCTCGCCTGGAGGGCAAAACCTCCTGGATTTTCTCGAGTTGCGGCAGGTCCTCTCGACTTACGACTGGGACCTCAGGGACCAGCTCTGGTGGCCTCAGGAAAGGCCAGTCCCCATGCGAGTTCCTCGGGGGCCTCTCGGGATTCCTCTCCCGTCGATGCCGGGGCCTAAGACCTTGTGTGGATTCGGGGCCGGAACCTGAGGATTCCTCTCCAGTGCTGACATGGATCTTGGGGTACTTCTGGAGTCTCCCCAGGGGAGTCAGTCCTCGTCTCGAATGCGGGCATGCACTTGCGCTTTCCTCCAGAGCGGTAGCAGCAGTGTCACGCAGTCCGCCGCGTGGATCAAAGGATCTATGGTTTTCCCTCGAGTCTTTCCCAAGAGGCTTTCCCACGAGGCTTTCCCACAGGGCTGTCCCACGTGCACACGTGGTGGGGGTCGATCCTCGGCTTGAACGTCAAGGCAGTGCAGGGAAAACAGGTTCCTCTGGAATGGACTGACACATCTGGGGGACTCTTGGAATGGTGGCACGACCCTGGAGTTCCTCTCGCCTTTCCTGTGGAGAGCGCCTCCTCTTGAGATGCGACGGGAACGCCGGGAATTCTTTCCCTATGAAACAGGGGAAGGATCACTCATCTCGAGCTAGTCGGCGGAAACGGGGCTCCCCTGGATGTGTGCGGGACCGTCGTGCTTCCTCTCGAGCGGAGACGGGTATGTCGGGGAACTGCTTGAGTTGCAGCAAGCGTGTGAAGGACCCTTTGGAAGTTCCAGTGGTTAGATGTGATTAGCCTCGAGAAGCCTCAGCGGAAATGGGCCTCATCTCGCCTGGAGGGCAAAACCTCCTCGATTTTCTCGAGTTGAGGCAGGTTCTCTCGACTTACGAGGGGGACCTCAGGGACCCGCTTTGGTGGCCTAAGGAAAGGCTAGTCCCCATGCGAGTTCCTCGGGGGCCTCTCGGGATTCCTCTCCCGTCGATGCCGGGGCCTAAGACCTTGTGTGGAGTCGGGGCCGGAACCTGAGGATTCCTCTCCAGTGCTGACATGGATCCTGGGGTACTTCTGGAGTCTCCCCAGGGGAGTCAGTCCTCGTCTCGAATGCGGACATGCACTTGCGCTTTCCTCCAGAGCGGTAGCAGCAGTGTCACGCAGTCCGCCGCGTGGATCAAAGGATCTATGGTTTTCCCTCGAGTCTTTCCCACGAGGCTTTCCCACGAGGCTTTCCCACAGGGCTGTCCCACGTGCACACGTGGTGGGAGTCGATCCTCGGCTTGAACGTCAAGGCAGTGCATGGAAAAAAGGTTCCTCTGGAATGGACTGACACGTCTGGGGGATTCTTGGAATGGTGCCACGACCCTGGAGTTCCTCTCGCCTTTCCTGTGGAGAGCGACTCCTCTTGAGATGCGACGGGAATGCCGGGAATTCTTTCCCTATGAAACAGGGAAAGGATCCCTCATCTCGAGCTAGGAGGCGGAAACGGGGCTCCCCTGGATGTGTGCGCGACCCTCGTGATTCCTCTCGAGTGGAGACGGGTATGTCGGGGAACTGCTTGAGTTGCAGCAAGGGTGTGAAGGACCCTTTGGAAGTTCCAGTGGTTAGATGTGATTAGCCTCGAGAAGCCTCAGCGGAAATGGGCCTCATCTCGCCTGGAGGGCAAAACCTCCTGGATTTTCTCGAGTTGCGGCAGGTGCTCTCGACTTACGACTGGGACATCAGGGACCCGCTCTGGAGGCCTCAGGAAAGGCCAGTCCCTATGCGAGTTCCTCGGGGGCCTCTCGGGATTCCTCTCCCGTCGATGCCGGGGCCTAAGACTTTGTGTGGAGTCGGGGCCGGAACCTGAGGATTCCTCTCCAGTGCTGACATGGATCTTGGGGTACTTCTGGAGTCTCCCCAGGGAGTCAGTCCTCGTCTCGAATGCGGGCATGCTCTTGCGCTTTCCTCCAGAGCGGTAGCAACAGTGTCATGCAGTCCGCCGCGTGGATCAAAGGATCTATGGTTTTCCCTCGAGTCTTTCCCACGAGGCTTTCCCACGACGATTTCCCACAGGGCTGTCCCACGTGCACACGTGGTGGGAGTCGATTCTCGGCTCGAACGTCAAGGCAGTGCAGGGAAAACAGGTTCCTCTGGAATGGACTGACACATCTGGGGGACTATTGGAATGGTGGCACGACCCTGGAGTTCCTCTCGCCTTTCCTGTGGAGAGCGCCTCCTCTTGAGATGCGACGGGAACGCCGGGAATTCTTTCCCTACTAAACAGGGAAAGGATCCCTCATCTCGAGCTAGGAGGCGGAAACGGGGCTCCCCTGGATGTGTACGGGACCCCACGGGCTTCCTCTCGAGTGGAGACGGGTATGCCACGGAACTGCTTGAGTTGCAGCAAGGGTGTGAAGGACCCTTTGAAAGTTCCAGTGGTTAGATGTGATTAGCCTCGAGAAGACTCAGCGGAAATGGGCCTCATCTCGCCTGGAGGGCAAAACCTCCTGGATTTTCTCGAGTTGCGGCAGGTCCTCTCGACTTACGACTGGGACCTCAGGGACCAGCTCTGGTGGCCTCAGGAAAGGCCAGTCCCCATGCGAGTTCCTCGGGGGCCTCTCGGGATTCCTCTCCCGTCGATGCCGGGGCCTAAGACCTTGTGTGGAGTCGGGGCCGGAAGCTGAGGATTCCTCTCGAGTGCTGACATGGATCTTGGGGTACTTCTGGAGTCTCCCCAGGGGAGTCAGTCCTCGTCTCGAATGCGGGCATGCACTTGCGCTTTCCTCCAGAGCGGTAGCAGCAGTGTCACGCAGTCCGCCGCGTGGATCAAAGGGTCTATGGTTTTCCCTCGAGTCTTTCCCACGAGGCTTTCCCACGAGGCTTTCCCACAGGGCTGTCCCACGTGCACACGTGGTGGGACTCGATCCTCGGCTTGAACGTCAAGGCAGTGCAGGGAAAACAGGTTCCTCTGGAATAAACTGACACATCTAGGGTCTCTTGGAATGGTGGCACGACACTGGAGTTCCTCTCGCCTTTCCTGTGGAGAGCGCCTCCTCTTGAGATGCGACGGGAACGCCGGGAATCTTTCCCTACGAAACAGGGAAAATATCCGTCATCTCGAGCTAGGAAGCGGAAACGGGGCTCCCCTGGATGTGTGCGGGACCCTCGTGTATCCTCTCGAGTGGAGACGGGTATCTCCGGGAACTTCTTGAGTTGCAGCAAGGGTGTGTAGGACCCTTTGGAAGTTCCAGTGGTTAGATGTGATTGGCTTCGAGAAGCCTCAGCGGAAATGGGCCTCATCTCGCCTGGAGGGCAAAACCTCCTGGATATTCTCGAGTTGCAGCAGGTGCTCTCGACTTACGAAGGGGACCACAGGGACCCGCTCTGGAGGCCTCAGGAAAGGCCAGTCCCGATGCGAGTTCCTCGGGGGCCTCTCGGGATTCCTCTCCCGTCGATGCCGGGGCCTAAGACCTTGTGTGGAGTCGGGGCCGGAACCTGAGGATTCCTCTCCAGTGCTGACATGGATCTTGGGGTACTTCTGGAGTCTCCCCAGGGGAGTCAGTCCTCGTCTTGAATGCGGGCATGCACTTGCGCTTTCCTCCAGAGCGGTAGCAGCAGTGTCACGCAGTCCGCCGCGTGGATCAAAGGATCTATGTTTTTCCCTCGAGTCTTTCCCACGAGGTTTTCCCACGAGGCTTTCCCACAGGGCTGTCCCACGTGCACACGTGGTGGGAGTCGATCCTCGGCTTAAACGTCAAGGCAGTGCAGGGAAAACAGGTTCCTCTGGAATGGACTGACACATCTGGGGGTCTCTTGGAATGGTGGCACGTCCCTGGAGTTCCTCTCGCCTTTCCTGTGGAGAGCGCCTCCTCTTGAGATGCGACGGGAACGCCGGGAATTCTTTCCCTACGAAACAGGGAAAGGATCCCTCATCTCGAGCTAGGAGGCGGAAACGGGGCTCCCCTGGATGTGTGCGGGACCATCGTGCTTCCTCTCGAGTGGAGACGGGTATGTCGGGGAACTTCTTGAGTTGCAGGAAGGGTGAGAAGGACCCTTTGGATGTTCCAGGGGTTAGATATGATTAGCCTCGAGAAGCCTCAGCGGAAATGGGCCTCATCTCGCCTGGAGGTCAAAACCTCCTGGATTTTCTCGAGTTGCGGCAGGTGCTCTCGACTTACGACTGGGACCTCAGGGACCCGCTCTGGTGGCCCCAGGATAGGCCAGTCCCCATGCGAGTTCCTCGGGGGCCTCTCGGGATTCCTCTCCCGTCGATGCCAGGGCCTAAGACCTTGTGTGGAGTCGGGGCTGGAAACTGAGATTTCCTCTCCAGTGCTGACATGGATCTTGGGGTACTTCTGGAGTCTCCCCAGGGGAGTCAGTCCTCGTCTCGAATGCGGGCATGCACTTGCGCTTTCCTCCAGAGCGGTAGCAGCAGTGTCACGCAGTCAGCCGCGTGGATCAAAGGATCTATGGTTTTCCCTCGAGTCTTTCCCACGAGGCTTTCCCACGAGGCTTTCCCACAGGGCTGTCCCACGTGCACACGTGGTGGGAGTCGATCCTCGGCTTGAACGTCAAGGCAGTGCAGGGAAAACAGGTTCCTCTGGAATGGACTGACCCATCTGGTGGACTCTTGGAATGGTGGCACGACTCTGGAGTTCCTCTCGCCTTTCCTGTGGAGAGCGCCTCCTCTTGAGATGCGACGGGAACACCGGGAATTCTTTCCCTACGAAACAGGGAAAGGATCCCTCATCTCGAGCTAGGAGGCGGAAACGGGGCTACCCTGGATGTGTGCCGGACCCTCGTGCTTCCTCTCGAGTGGAGACGGGTATGTCGCGGAACTGCTTGAGTTGCAGTAAGGGTGTGAAGGTCCTTTGGAAGTTCCAGTGGTTAGATGTGATTAGCCTCGAGAAGCCTCAGCGGAAATGGGCCTCATCTCGCCTGGAGGGCAAAACCTCCTGGATTTACTCGAGTTGCGGCAGGTGCTCTCGACTTACGACTGGGACCTCAGGGACCCGCTCTGGTGGCCTCAGGAAAGGCCAGTCCCCATGCGAGTTCCTCGGGGGCCTCTCGGGATTCCTCTCCCGTCGACGCCGGGGCCTAAGACCTTGTGTGGAGTCGGTGCCGGAACCTGAGGTTTCCTCTCCAGTGCTGACATGGATCTTGGGGTACTTCTTGAGTCTCCCCAGGGGAGTCAGTCCTCGTCTCGAATGCGTGCATGCACTTGCGCTTTCCTCCAGAGCGGTAGCAGCAGTGTCACGCAGTCCGCCGCGTGGATCAAAGGATCTATTGTTTTCCCTCGAGTCTTTCCCACGAGGATTTCCCACGAGGCTTTACCACAGGGCTGTCCCACGTGCACACGTGGTGGGAGTCGATCCTCGGCTTGAACGACAAGGCAGTGTAGGGAAAACAGGTTCCTCTGGAATGGACTGACACATCAGGGGGTCTCTTGGAATGGTGCCATGACCCTGGAGTTCCTCTCGACTTTCCTGTGGAGAGCGCCTCCTCTTGAGATGCGACGGGAACGCCGGGAATTCTTTCCCTACGAAACAGGGATAGGATCCCTCATCTCGAGCTAGGAGGCGGAAACGGGGCTCCCCTGGATGTGTGCGGGACACTCGTGCTTCCTCTCGAGTGGAGACAGGTATGTCGGGGAACCTGTTGAGTTGCAGCAAGGGTGTGAAGGACCTTTTGGAAGTTCCAGTGGTTAGATGTGATTAGCCTCGAGAAGCCTCAGCGGAAATGGGCCTCATCTCGCCTGGAGGGCAAAACCTCCTGGATTTTCTCGAGTTACGGCAGGTGCTCTCGACTTACGACTGGGAACTCAGGGACCCGCTCTGGTGGCCTCAGGAAAGGCCAGTCCCCATGCGAGTTCCTCGGGGGCCTCTCGGGATTCCTCTCCCGTCGATGCCGGGGCCTAAGACCTTGTGTGGAGTCGGGTCCGGAACCTGAGGATTCCTCTCCAGTGCTGACATGGATCTTGGGGTACTTCTGGAGTCTCCCCAGGGGAGTCAGTCCTCGTCTCGAATGCGGGCATGCACTTGTGCTTTCCTCCAGAGCGGTAGCAGCAGTGTCACGCAGTCCGCCGCGTGGATCAAAGGATCTATGGTTTTCCCTCGAGTCTTTCCCACCAGGCTTTCCCACCAGGCTTTCCCACAGGGCTGTCCCACGTGCACACGTGGTGGGAGTCGATCCTCGGCTTGAACGTCAAGGCAGTGCAGGGAAAACAGGTTCCTCTGGAATGGACTGACACATCTGGGGGTCTCTTGGAATGGTGCCATGACCCTGGAGTTCCTCTCGCCTTTCCTGTGGAGAGCGCCTCCTCTTGAGTTGCGACGGAAACGCCGGGAATTCTTTCCCAAAGTTACAGGGAAAAAATCCCTCATCTCGAGCTAGGAGGAGGAAACGGGGCTCCCCTGGATGTGTGCGGGACCCCACGTGCTTCCTCTCGAGTGGAGACGGGTATGTCGGGGAACGTCTTGAGTTGCAGCAAGGGTGTGAAAGACCCTTTGGAAGTTCCAGTGGTTAGATGTGATTAGCCTCGAGAAGCCTCAGCGGACATGGGCCTCATCTCGCCTGGAGGCCAAAACCTCCTGGATTTTCTCGAGTTGGTTCAGGTGCTCTCGACTTACGACTGGGACCTCAGGGACCCGCTCTGGTGGCCTCAGGAAAGGCCAGTCCCCATGCGAGTTCCTCGGGGGCCTCTCGGGATTCCTCTCCCGTCGATGCCGGGGCCTAGGACCTAGTGTGGAGTCGGGGCCGGAACCTGAGGATTCCTCTCCAGTGCTGACATCGATCTTGGGGTACTTCTGGAGTCTCCCCAGGGGAGTCAATCCTCGTCTCCAATGCGGGCAAGCAATTGCGCTTTCCTCCAGAGCAGTAGCAGCAGTGTCACGCAGTCCGCCGCGTGGATCAAAGGATCTATTGTTTTCCCTCGAGTCTTTCCCACGAGGCTTTCCGACGAGGTTTCCCACAGGGCTGTCCCACGTGCACACGTGGTGGGAGTCGATCCTCGGCTTGAACGTCAAGGCAGTGCAGGGAAAACAGGTTCCTCTGGAATGGACTGACACATCTGGGGGACTCTTGGAATGGTGCCACGACCCTGGAGTTCCTCTCGCCTTTCCTGTGGAGAGCGCCTCCTCTTGAGATGCGACGGGAACGCCGGGAATTCTTTCCCTACGAAACAAGGAAAGGATCCCTCATCTCGAGCTAGGAGGCGGAAACGGGGCTCCCCTGGATGTGTGCGGGACCCCACGTGCTTCCTCTCGAGTGGAGACGGGTATGTCGGGGAACTTCTTGAGTTGCAGCAAGGGTGTGAAGGACCCTTTGGAAGTTCCAGTGGTTAGATGTGATTAGCCTCGAGAAGCCTCAGCGGAAATGGGCCTCATCTCGCCTGGAGGGCAAATCCTCCTGGATTTTCTCGAGTTGCGGCAGGTGCTCTCGACTTACGACGGGGACCTCAGGGACCCGCTCTGGTGGCCTCAGGAAAGGCCAGTCCCCATGCGAGTTCCTCGGGGGCCTCTCGGGATTCCTCTCCCGTCGATGCCGGGGCCTAGGACCTAGTGTGGAGTCGGGGCCGGAACCTGAGGATTCCTCTCCAGTGCTGACATCGATCTTGGGGTACTTCTGGAGTCTCCCCAGGGGAGTCAGTCCTCGTCTCGAATGCGGGCATGCACTTTTGCTTTCCTACAGAGCGGTAGCAGCAGTGTCACGCAGTCCGCCGGGTGGATCAAAGGATCTATGGTTTTCCCTCTAGTCTTTCCCACGAGGCTTTCCCACGAGGCTTTCCCACAGGGCTGTACCACGTGCACACTTGGTGGGACTCGATCTTCGGCTTGATCGTCAAGGCAGTGCAGGGAAAACAGGTTCCTCTGGAATGGACTGACACATCTGGGGGTCTCTTGGAATGGTGACACGACCCTGGAGTTCCTCTCGCCTTTCCTGTGGAGAGTGCCACCTCTTGAGATGCGACGGGAACGCCGGGAATTCTTTCCCTACGAAACAGGGAAAGGATCCCTCATCTCGAGCTAGGAGGCGGAAACGGGGCTCCCCTGGATGTGTGCGGGACCCCACGTGCTTCCTCTCGAGTGGAGACGGGTATGTCGGGGAACTTCTTGAGTTGTAACAAGAGTGTGAAGGACCCTTTGGAAGTTCCAGTGGTTAGATGTGATTAGCCTCGAGAAGCCTCAGCGGAAATGGGCCTCATCTCGCCTGGAGGGCAAAACCTCGTGGAATTTCTCGAGTTGCGGCAGGTGCTCTCGACTTACGACGGGGACCTCAGGGACCCGTTCTGGTGGCCTCAGGAAAGGCCAGTCCCCATGCGAGTTCCTCGGGGGCCTCTCGGGATTACTCTCCCGTCGATGCCGGGGCCTAAGACGTTGTGTGGAGTCGGGGCCGGAACCTGAGGATTCCTCTCCAGTGCTGACATGGATCTTGGGGTACTTCTGGCGTCTCCCCAGGGGAGTCAGTCCTCGTCTCGAATGCGGGCATGCACTTGCGCTTTCCTCCAGAGCGGTAGCAGCAGTGTCACGCAGTCCACCGCGTGGATCAAAGGATCTATGGTTTTCCCTCCAGTCTTTCCCACGAGGCTTTCCCACGAGGCTTTCCCACAGGGCTGTCCCACGTGCACACGTGGTGGGAGTCGATCCTCGGCTTGAACGTCAAGGCAGTGCAGGGAAAACAGGTTCCTCTGGAACGGACTGACACATCTGGGGGACTCTTGGAATGGTGGCACGACCCTGGAGTTCCTCTCGCCTTTCCTGTGGAGAGCGCCTCGTCTTGAGATGCGACGGGAACGCCGGGAATTCTTTCCCTAATAAACAGGGAAAGGATCCCTCATCTCGAGCTAGGAGGCGGAAACGGGGCTCCCCTGGATGTGTGCGGGACCCCACGTGCTTCCTCTCGAGTGGAGACGGGTATGTCGGGGAACTTCTTGAGTTGCAGCAAGGGTGTGAAGGACCCTTTGGAAGTTCCAGTGGTTAGATGTGATTAGCCTCGAGAAGCCTCAGCGGAAATGGGCCTCATCTCGCCTTGAGGGCAAATCCTCCTGGATTTTCTCGAGTTGCGGCAGGTGCTCTCGACTTACGACGGGGACCTCAGGGACCCGTTCTGGTGGCCTCAGGAAAGGCCAGTCCCCATGCGAGTTCCTCGGGGGCCTCTCGGGATTCCTCTCCCGTCGATGCCGGGGCCTAAGACCTTGTGTGAAGTCCCGGCCGGAACCTGAGGATTCCTCTCCAGTGCTGACATGGATCTTGGGGTACTTCTGGAGTCTTCCGAGGGGAGTCAGTCCGCGTCTCGAATGCGGGCATGCACTTGTGCTTTCCTCCAGAGCAGTAGCAGCAGTGTCACGCAGTCCGCCGCGTGGATCAAAGGATCTATGGTTTTCCCTCGAGTCTTTCCCACGAGGCTTTCCCACTAGGCTTTCCCACAGGGCTGTCCCACGTGCACACGTGGTGGGAGTCGATCCTCGGCTTGAACGTCAAGGCAGTGCAGGTAAAACAGGTTCCTCTGGAATGGACTGACACATCTGGGGGACTCTTGGAATGGTGGCACGACCCTGGTGTTCCTCTCGCCTTTCCTGTGGAGAGCGCCTCCTCTTGAGATGCGACGGGAACGCCGGGAATTCTTTCCCTACTAAACAGGGAAAGGATCCCTCATCTCGAGCTCGGAGGCGGAAACGGGGCTCCCCTGGATGTGTGCGGGACCCCACGTGCTTCCTCTCGAGTGGAGACGGGTATGTCGGGCAACTTCTTGAGTTGCAGTAAGGGTGTGAAGGACCCTTTGGAAGTTCCAGTGGATGGATGCGATTAGCCTCGAGAAGCCTCAGCGGAAATGGGCCTCATCTCGCCTGGAGGGCAAAACCTCCTGGATTTTCTCGAGTTGCGGCAGGTGCTCTCGACTTACGACGGGGACCTCAGGGACCCGCTCTGGAGTCCTCAGGAAAGGCCAGTCCCCATGCGAGTACTTCGGGGGCCTCTCGGGATTCCTCTCCCGTCGATGCCGGGGCCTAAGACCTTGTGTGGAGTCGGTGCCGGAACCTGAGATTTCCTCTCCAGTGCTGACATGGATCTTGCGGTACTTCTGGAGTCTCCCTAGGGGAGTCAGTCCACGTCTCGAATGCGGGCATGCACTTGCGTTTTCCTCCAGAGTGGTAGCAGCAGTGTCTTGCAGTCCGCCGCTTGGATCAAAGGATCTATGGTTTTCCCTTGAGTCTTTCCCACGAGGCTTTCCCACGAGGCTTTCCCACAGGGCTGTCCCACGTGCACACGTGGTGGGAGTCGATCCTCGGCTTGAACGTCAAGGCAGTGCAGGGAAAACAGGTTCCTCTGGAATGGACTGACACATCTGGGGGACTCGTGGAATGGTGGCACGACCCTGGAGTTCCTCTCGCCTTTCCTGTGGAGAGCGCCTCCTCTTGAGATGCGACGGGAACGCCGGGAATTCTTTCCCTACGAAACAGGGAAAGGATCCCTCATCTCGAGCTAGGAGGCGGAAACGGGGCTCCCCTGGATGTTTGCGGGACCCGACTTGCTTCCTCTCGAGTGGAGACGGGTATGTCGCGGAACTGCTTGAGTTGCAACAAGGGTGTGAAGGACCCTTTGGAAGTTCCAGTGGCTGGATGCGATTAGCCTCGAGAAGCCTCAGCGGAAATGGGCCTCATCTCGCCTGGAGGGCAAAACCTCCTGGATTTTCTCGAGTTGCGTCAGGTGCTCTCGTCTTACGACGGGGACCTCAGGGACCCGCTCTGGAGGCCTCAGGAAAGGCCAGTCCCCTTGTGAGTTCCTCGGGGGCCTCTCGGGATTCCTCTCCCGTCGATGCCCGGGCCTAAGACCTTGTGTGGAGTCGGGGCCGGAACCTGAGGATTCCTCTCCAGTGCTGACATGGATCTTGGGGTACTTCTGGAGTCTCCCCAGGGGAGTCAGTCCTCGTCTCGAATGCGGGCATGCACTTGCGCTTTCCTCCAGAGCGGTAGCAGCAGTGTCACGCAGTCCGCCGCGTGGATCAAAGGATCTATGGTTTTCCCTCGAGTCTTTCCCACGAGGCTTTCCCATGAGGCTTTCCCACAGGGCTGTCCCACGTGCACACGTGGTGGGAGTCGATCCTCGGCTTGAACGTCAAGGAAGTGCAGGGAAAACAGGTTCCTCTGGAATGGACTGACCCATCTGGGGAACTCTTGGAATGGTGGCACGACCCTGGAGTTCCTCTCGCCTTTCCTGTGGAGAGCGCCTCCTCTTGAGATGCGACGGGAACGCCGGGAATTCTTTCCCTACGAAACAGGGAAAGGATCCCTCATCTCGAGCTAGGAGGCGGAAACGGGGCTCCCCTGGATGTGTGCGGGACCCCACGTGTTTCCTCTCGAGTGGAGACGGGTATGTCGGGGAACTTCTTGAGTTGCAGCAAGGGTGTGAAGGACCCTTTGGAAGTTCCAGTGGTTAGATGTGATTAGCCTGGAGAAGCCTCAGCGGAAATGAGCCTCATCTCGCCTGGAGGGCAAAACCTACTGGATTTTCTCGAGTTAGGGCAGGTGCTCTCGACTTATGAGGGGGACCACAGGGACCCGCTCTGGTGGCCTCAGGAAAGGTCAGTCCCCATGCGAGTTGCTCGGGGGCCTCTCGGGATTCCTCTCCCGTCGATGCCGGGGCCTAAGACCTTGTGTGGAGTCGGGGCCGGAACCTGACGATTCCTCTCCAGTGCTGACATGGATCTTGGGGTCCTTCTGGAGTCTCCCCAGGGGAGTCAGTCCTCCTTTCGAATGCGGGCATGCACTTGCGCTTTCCTCCAGAGCAGTAGCAGCAGTGTCACGCAGTCTGCCGCGTGGATCAAAGGATCTATGGTTTTCCCTCGAGTCTTTCCCACGAGGCTTTCCCACGAGGCTTTCCCACAGGGCTGTCCCACGTGCACACGTGGTGGGAGTCGATCCTCGGCTTGAACTTCAAGGCAGTGCAGGGAAAACAGGTTCCTCTGGAATGGACTGACCCATCTAGGGGACTCTTCGAATGGTGGCACGACCCTGGAGTTCCTCTCGCCTTTCCTGTGGAGAGCGCCTCCTCTTGAGATGCGACGGGAACGCCGGGAATTCTTTCCCTACTAAACAGGGAAAGGATCCATCATCTCGAGCTAGGAGGCGGAAACGGGGCTCCCCTGGATGTTTGCGGACCCCACGTGCTTCCTCTCCAGTGGAGACGGTTATGTCGGGGAACTTCTTGAGTTGCAGCAAGGGTGTGAAGGACCCTTTGGAAGTTCCAGTGGTTAGATGCTATTAGCCTCGAGAAGCCTCAGCGGAAATGGGCCTCATCTCGCCTGGAGGGCAAAACCTCCTGGATTTTCTCGAGTTGCGGCAGGTGCTCTCGACTTACGACGGGGACCTCAGGGACCCGCTCTGGAGGCCTCAGGAAAGGCCAGTCCCCATGCGAGTTCCTCGGGGGCCTCTCGGGATTCCTCTCCCGTCGATGCCGGGGCCTAAGACCTTGTGTGGAGTCGGGGTCGGAACCTGAGGATTCCTCTCCAGTGCTGACATGGATCTTGGGGTCCTTCTGGAGTCTCCCCAGGGGAGTCAGTCCTCGTTTCGAATGCGGGCATGCACTTGCGCTTTCCTCCAGAGCAGTAGCAGCAGTGTCACGCAGTCCGCCGCGAGGATCAAAGGATCTATGGTTTTCCCTTGAGTCTTTCCCACGAGGCTTTCCCACAGGGCTGTCCCACGTGCACACGTGGTGGGAGTCGATCCTCGGCTTGAACGTCAAGGCAGTGCAGGGAAAACAGGTTCCTCTGGAATGGACTGACCCATCTGGGGGACTCTTGGAATGGTGGCACGACCCTGGAGTTCCTCTCGCCTTTCCTGTGGAGAGCGCCTTCTCTTGAGATGCGACGGGAACGCCGGGAATTCTTTCCCTACGAAACAGGGAAAGGATCCCTTATCTCGAGCTAGGAGGCGGAAACGGGGCTCCCCTGGATGTGTGCGGGACCCCACGTGATTCCTCTCGAGTGGAGACGGGTATGTCGCAGAACTGCTTGAGTTGCAGCAAGGGTGTGAAGGACCCTTTGGAAGTTCCAGTGGTTAGATGTGATTAGCCTCGAAAAGCCTCAGCGGAAATGGGCCTCATCTCGCCTGGAGGGCAAAACCTCCTGGATTTACTCGAGTTGCGGCAGGTGCTCTCGACTTACGACTGGGACCTCAGGGACCCGCTCTGGTGGCCTCAGGAAAGGCCAGTCCCCATGCGAGTTCCTCGGGGGCCTCTCGGGATTCCTCTCCCGTCGATGCCGGGGCCTAAGACCTTGTGTGGAGTCGGTGCCGGAACCTGAGGTTTCCTCTCCAGTGCTGACATGGATCTTGGGGTACTTCTTGAGTCTCCCCAGGGGAGTCAGTCCTCGTCTCGAATGCGGGCATGCACTTGCGCTTTCCTCCAGAGCGGTAGCAGCAGTGTCACGCAGTCAGCCACGTGGGTCAAAGGATCTATGGTTTTCCCTCGAGTCTTTCCCACGAGGCTTTCCCACGAGGCTTTCCCACAGGGCTGTCCCACGTGCACACGTGGTGGGAGTCGATCCTCGGCTTGAACGTCAAGGCAGTGCAGGGAAAACAGGTTCCTCTGGAATGGACTGACACATCTGGGGGACTCTTGGAATGGTGCCACGACCCTGGAGTTCCTCTCGCCTTTCCTGTGGAGAGCGCCTCCTCTTGAGATGCGACGGGAACGCCGGGAATTCTTTCCCTACGAAACAAGGAAAGGATCCCTCATCTCGAGCTAGGAGGCGGAAACGGGGCTCCCCTGGATGTGTGCGGGACCCCACGTGCTTCCTCTCGAGTGGAGACGGGTATGTCGGGCAACTTCTTGAGTTGCAGTAAGGGTGTGAAGGACCCTTTGGAAGTTCCAGTGGCTGGATGCGATTAGCCTCGAGAAGCCTCAGCGGAAATGGGCCTCATCTCGCCTGGAGGGCAAATCCTCCTGGATTTTCTCGAGTTGCGGCAGGTGCTCTCGACTTACGACGGGGACCTCAGGGACCCGCTCTGGTGGCCTCAGGAAAGGCCAGTCCCCATGCGAGTTCCTCGGGGGCCTCTCGGGATTCCTCTCCCGTCGATGCCGGGGCCTAAGACCTTGTGTGAAGTCCGGGCCGGAACCTGAGGATTCCTCTCCAGTGCTGACATGGATCTTGGGGTACTTCTGGAGTCTTCCGAGGGGAGTCAGTCCGCGTCTCGAATGCGGGCATGCACTTGTGCTTTCCTCCAGAGCAGTAGCAGCAGTGTCACGCAGTCCGCCGCGTGGATCAAAGGATCTATGGTTTTCCCTCGAGTCTTTCCCACGAGGCTTTCCCACGAGTCTTTCCCACAGGGCTGTCCCACGTGCACACGTGGTGGGAGTCGATCCTCGGCTTGAACGTCAAGGCAGTGCAGGGAAAACAGGTTCCTCTGGAATGGACTGACACATCTAGGGGACAATTGGAATGGTGCCACGACCCTGGAGTTCCTCTCGCCTTTCTTGTGGACAGCGCCTCCTCTTGAGATGCGACGGGAACGCCGGGAATTCTTTCCCTACGAAACAGGGAAAGGATCCCTCATCTCGAGCTAGGAGGCGGAAACGGGGCTCCCCTGGATGTGTGCGGGACCCCACGTGCTTCCTCTCGAGTGGAGACGGGTATGTCGGGCAACTTCTTGAGTTGCAGTAAGGGTGTGAAGGACCCTTTGGAAGTTCCAGTGGCTGGATGCGATTAGCCTCGAGAAGCCTCAGCGGAAATGGGCCTCATCTCGCCTGGAGGGCAAAACCTCCTGGATTTTCTCGAGTTGCGGCAGGTGCTCTCGACTTACGACGGGGACCTCAGGGACCCGCTCTGTAGTCTTCAGGAAAGGCCAGTCCCCATGCGAGTTCCTCGGGGGCCTCTCGGGATTCCTCTCCCGTCGATGCCCGGGCCTAAGACCTTGTGTGGAGTCGGGGCCGGAACCTGAGGATTCCTCTCCAGTGCTGACATGGATCTTGCGGTACTTCTGGAGTCTCCCTAGGGGAGTCAGTCCACGTCTCGAATGCGGGCATGCACTTGCGTTTTCCTCCAGAGTGGTAGCAGCAGTGTCACGCAGTCCGCCGCTTGGATCAAAGGATCTATGGTTTTCCCTTGAGTCTTTCCCACGAGGCTTTCCCACGAGGCTTTCCCACAGGGCTGTCCCACGTGCACACGTGGTGGGAGTCGATCCTCGGCTTGAACGTCAAGGCAGTGCAGGGAAAACAGGTTCCTCTGGAATGGACTGACCCATCTGGGGGACTCTTGGAATGGTGGCACGACCCTGGAGTTCCTCTCGCCTTTCCTGTGGAGAGCGCCTCCTCTTGAGATGCGTCGGGAATGCCGGGAATTCTTTCCCTACGAAACAGGGAAAGGATCCCTCATCTCGAGCTAGGAGGCGGAAACGGGGCTCCCCTGGATGTGTGCGGGACCCCACGTGTTTCCTCTCGAGTGGAGACGGGTATGTCGGGGAACTTCTTGAGTTGCAGCAAGGGTGTGAAGGACCCTTTGGAAGTTCCAGTGGTTAGATGTGATTAGCCTGGAGAAGCCTCAGCGGAAATGAGCCTCATCTCGCCTGGAGGGCAAAACCTACTGGATTTTCTCGAGTTAGGGCAGGTGCTCTCGACTTATGAGGGGGACCACAGGGACCCGCTCTGGTGGCCTCAGGAAAGGTCAGTCCCCATGCGAGTTCCTCGGGGGCCTCTCGGGATTCCTCTCCCGTCGATGCCGGGGCCTAAGACCTTGTGTGGAGTCGGGGCCGGAACCTGACGATTCCTCTCCAGTGCTGACATGGATCTTGGGGTCCTTCTGGAGTCTCCCCAGGGGAGTCAGTCCTCCTTTCGAATGCGGGCATGCACTTGCGCTTTCCTCCAGAGCAGTAGCAGCAGTGTCACGCAGTCTGCCGCGTGGATCAAAGGATCTATGGTTTTCCCTCGAGTCTTTCCCACGAGGCTTTCCCACGAGGCTTTCCCACAGGGCTGTCCCACGTGCACACGTGGTGGGAGTCGATCCTCGGCTTGAACTTCAAGGCAGTGCAGGGAAAACAGGTTCCTCTGGAATGGACTGACCCATCTAGGGGACTCTTCGAATGGTGGCACGACCCTGGAGTTCCTCTCGCCTTTCCTGTGGAGAGCGCCTCCTCTTGAGATGCGACGGGAACGCCGGGAATTCTTTCCCTACTAAACAGGGAAAGGATCCATCATCTCGAGCTAGGAGGCGGAAACGGGGCTCCCCTGGATGTTTGCGGACCCCACGTGCTTCCTCTCCAGTGGAGACGGTTATGTCGGGGAACTTCTTGAGTTGCAGCAAGGGTGTGAAGGACCCTTTGGAAGTTCCAGTGGTTAGATGCTATTAGCCTCGAGAAGCCTCAGCGGAAATGGGCCTCATCTCGCCTGGAGGGCAAAACCTCCTGGATTTTCTCGAGTTGCGGCAGGTGCTCTCGACTTACGACGGGGACCTCAGGGACCCGCTCTGGAGGCCTCAGGAAAGGCCAGTCCCCATGCGAGTTCCTCGGGGGCCTCTCGGGATTCCTCTCCCGTCGATGCCGGGGCCTAAGACCTTGTGTGGAGTCGGGGTCGGAACCTGAGGATTCCTCTCCAGTGCTGACATGGATCTTGGGGTCCTTCTGGAGTCTCCCCAGGGGAGTCAGTCCTCGTTTCGAATGCGGGCATGCACTTGCGCTTTCCTCCAGAGCAGTAGCAGCAGTGTCACGCAGTCCGCCGCGAGGATCAAAGGATCTATGGTTTTCCCTTGAGTCTTTCCCACGAGGCTTTCCCACAGGGCTGTCCCACGTGCACACGTGGTGGGAGTCGATCCTCGGCTTGAACGTCAAGGCAGTGCAGGGAAAACAGGTTCCTCTGGAATGGACTGACCCATCTGGGGGACTCTTGGAATGGTGGCACGACCCTGGAGTTCCTCTCGCCTTTCCTGTGGAGAGCGCCTTCTCTTGAGATGCGACGGGAACGCCGGGAATTCTTTCCCTACGAAACAGGGAAAGGATCCCTTATCTCGAGCTAGGAGGCGGAAACGGGGCTCCCCTGGATGTGTGCGGGACCCCACGTGATTCCTCTCGAGTGGAGACGGGTATGTCGCAGAACTGCTTGAGTTGCAGCAAGGGTGTGAAGGACCCTTTGGAAGTTCCAGTGGTTAGATGTGATTAGCCTCGAAAAGCCTCAGCGGAAATGGGCCTCATCTCGCCTGGAGGGCAAAACCTCCTGGATTTACTCGAGTTGCGGCAGGTGCTCTCGACTTACGACTGGGACCTCAGGGACCCGCTCTGGTGGCCTCAGGAAAGGCCAGTCCCCATGCGAGTTCCTCGGGGGCCTCTCGGGATTCCTCTCCCGTCGATGCCGGGGCCTAAGACCTTGTGTGGAGTCGGTGCCGGAACCTGAGGTTTCCTCTCCAGTGCTGACATGGATCTTGGGGTACTTCTTGAGTCTCCCCAGGGGAGTCAGTCCTCGTCTCGAATGCGGGCATGCACTTTCGCTTTCCTCCAGAGCGGTAGCAGCAGTGTCACGCAGTCAGCCACGTGGGTCAAAGGATCTATGGTTTTCCCTCGAGTCTTTCCCACGAGGCTTTCCCACGAGGCTTTCCCACAGGGCTGTCCCACGTGCACACGTGGTGGGAGTCGATCCTCGGCTTGAACGTCAAGGCAGTGCAGGGAAAACAGGTTCCTCTGGAATGGACTGACACATCTGGGGGACTCTTGGAATGGTGCCACGACCCTGGAGTTCCTCTCGCCTTTCCTGTGGAGAGCGCCTCCTCTTGAGATGCGACGGGAACGCCGGGAATTCTTTCCCTACGAAACAAGGAAAGGATCCCTCATCTCGAGCTAGGAGGCGGAAACGGGGCTCCCCTGGATGTGTGCGGGACCCCACGTGCTTCCTCTCGAGTGGAGACGGGTATGTCGGGCAACTTCTTGAGTTGCAGTAAGGGTGTGAAGGACCCTTTGGAAGTTCCAGTGGCTGGATGCGATTAGCCTCGAGAAGCCTCAGCGGAAATGGGCCTCATCTCGCCTGGAGGGCAAATCCTCCTGGATTTTCTCGAGTTGCGGCAGGTGCTCTCGACTTACGACGGGGACCTCAGGGACCCGCTCTGGTGGCCTCAGGAAAGGCCAGTCCCCATGCGAGTTCCTCGGGGGCCTCTCGGGATTCCTCTCCCGTCGATGCCGGGGCCTAAGACCTTGTGTGAAGTCCGGGCCGGAACCTGAGGATTCCTCTCCAGTGCTGACATGGATCTTGGGGTACTTCTGGAGTCTTCCGAGGGGAGTCAGTCCGCGTCTCGAATGCGGGCATGCACTTGTGCTTTCCTCCAGAGCAGTAGCAGCAGTGTCACGCAGTCCGCCGCGTGGATCAAAGGATCTATGGTTTTCCCTCGAGTCTTTCCCACGAGGCTTTCCCACGAGTCTTTCCCACAGGGCTGTCCCACGTGCACACGTGGTGGGAGTCGATCCTCGGCTTGAACGTCAAGGCAGTGCAGGGAAAACAGGTTCCTCTGGAATGGACTGACACATCTAGGGGACAATTGGAATGGTGCCACGACCCTGGAGTTCCTCTCGCCTTTCTTGTGGACAGCGCCTCCTCTTGAGATGCGACGGGAACGCCGGGAATTCTTTCCCTACGAAACAGGGAAAGGATCCCTCATCTCGAGCTAGGAGGCGGAAACGGGGCTCCCCTGGATGTGTGCGGGACCCCACGTGCTTCCTCTCGAGTGGAGACGGGTATGTCGGGCAACTTCTTGAGTTGCAGTAAGGGTGTGAAGGACCCTTTGGAAGTTCCAGTGGCTGGATGCGATTAGCCTCGAGAAGCCTCAGCGGAAATGGGCCTCATCTCGCCTGGAGGGCAAAACCTCCTGGATTTTCTCGAGTTGCGGCAGGTGCTCTCGACTTACGACGGGGACCTCAGGGACCCGCTCTGTAGTCTTCAGGAAAGGCCAGTCCCCATGCGAGTTCCTCGGGGGCCTCTCGGGATTCCTCTCCCGTCGATGCCCGGGCCTAAGACCTTGTGTGGAGTCGGGGCCGGAACCTGAGGATTCCTCTCCAGTGCTGACATGGATCTTGCGGTACTTCTGGAGTCTCCCTAGGGGAGTCAGTCCACGTCTCGAATGCGGGCATGCACTTGCGTTTTCCTCCAGAGTGGTAGCAGCAGTGTCACGCAGTCCGCCGCTTGGATCAAAGGATCTATGGTTTTCCCTTGAGTCTTTCCCACGAGGCTTTCCCACGAGGCTTTCCCACAGGGCTGTCCCACGTGCACACGTGGTGGGAGTCGATCCTCGGCTTGAACGTCAAGGCAGTGCAGGGAAAACAGGTTCCTCTGGAATGGACTGACCCATCTGGGGGACTCTTGGAATGGTGGCACGACCCTGGAGTTCCTCTCGCCTTTCCTGTGGAGAGCGCCTCCTCTTGAGATGCGTCGGGAATGCCGGGAATTCTTTCCCTACGAAACAGGGAAAGGATCCCTCATCTCGAGCTAGGAGGCGGAAACGGGGCTCCCCTGGATGTGTGCGGGACCCCACGTGTTTCCTCTCGAGTGGAGACGGGTATGTCGGGGAACTTCTTGAGTTGCAGCAAGGGTGTGAAGGACCCTTTGGAAGTTCCAGTGGTTAGATGTGATTAGCCTGGAGAAGCCTCAGCGGAAATGAGCCTCATCTCGCCTGGAGGGCAAAACCTACTGGATTTTCTCGAGTTAGGGCAGGTGCTCTCGACTTATGAGGGGGACCTCAGGGACCCGCTCTGGTGGCCTCAGGAAAGGTCAGTCCCCATGCGAGTTCCTCGGGGGCCTCTCGGGATTCCTCTCCCGTCGATGCCGGGGCCTAAGACCTTGTGTGGAGTCGGGGCCGGAACCTGACGATTCCTCTCCAGTGCTGACATGGATCTTGGGGTCCTTCTGGAGTCTCCCCAGGGGAGTCAGTCCTCCTTTCGAATGCGGGCATGCACTTGCGCTTTCCTCCAGAGCAGTAGCAGCAGTGTCACGCAGTCCGCCGCGTGGATCAAAGGATCTATGGTTTTCCCTCGAGTCTTTCCCACGAGGCTTTCCCACGAGGATTTCCCACAGGGCTGTCCCACGTGCACACGTGGTGGGAGTCGATCCTCGGCTTGAACGTCAAGGCAGTGCAGGGTAAACAGGTTCCTCTGGAATGGACTGACCCATCTAGGGGACTCTTCGAATGGTGAACCGACCCTGGAGTTCCTCTCGCCTTTCCTGTGGAGAGCGCCTCCTCTTGAGATGCGACGGGAACGCCGGGAATTCTTTAACTACTAAACAGGGAAAGGATCCATCATCTCGAGCTAGGAGGCGGAAACGGGGCTCCCCTGGATGTGTGCGGACCCCACGTGCTTCCTCTCCAGTGGAGACGGTTATGTCGGGGAACTTCTTGAGTTGCAGCAAGGGTGTGAAGGACCCTTTGGAAGTTCCAGTGGTTACATGCTATTAGCCTCGAGAAGCCTCAGCGGAAATGGGCCTCATCTCGCCTGGAGGGCAAAACCTCCTGGATTTTCTCGAGTTGCGGCAGGTGCTCTCGACTTACGACGGGGACCTCAGGGACCCACTCTGGTGGCCTCAGGAAAGGCCAGTCCCCATGCGAGTTCCTCGGGGGCCTCTCGGGATTCCTCTCCCGTCGATGCCGGGGCCTGAGACCTTGTGTTGAGTCGGGGCCGGAACCTGAGGATTCCTCTCCAGTGCTGACATGGATCTTGGGGTCCTTCTGGAGTCTCCCCAGGGGAGTCAGTCCTCGTTTTGAATGCGGGCATGCACTTGCGCTTTCCTCCAGAGCAGTAGCAGCAGTGTCACGCAGTCCGCCGCGAGGATCAAAGGATCTATGGTTTTCCCTCGAGTCTTTCCCACGAGGCTTTCCCACGGGGCTTTCCCAAAGGGCTGTCCCACGTGCACACGTGGTGGGAGTCGATCCTCGGCTTGAACGTCAAGGCAGTGCAGGGAAAACAGGTTCCTCTGGAATGGACTGACCCATCTGGGGGACTCTTGGAATGGTGGCACGACCCTAGAGTTCCTCTCGCCTTTCCTGTGGAGAGCGCCTCATCTTGAGATGCGACGGGAACGCCGGGAATTCTTTCCCTACGAAACAGGGAAAGGATCCCTCATCTCGAGCTAGGAGGCGGAAACGGGACTCCCCTGGATGTGTGCGGGACCCCACGTGCTTCCTCTCGAGTGGACACGGGTATATCGGGGAACTTCTTGAGTTGCAGCAAGGGTGTGAAGGACCCTTTGGAAGTTCCAGTGGTTAGATGTGATTAGCCTCGAGAAGCATCAGCGGAAATGGGCCTCATCTCGCCTGGAGGGCAAAACCTCCTGGATTTTCTCGAGTTGTGGCAGGTGCTCTCGACTAACGACGGGGACCTCGGGGACCCGCTCTGGTGGCCTCAGAGAAAGGCCAGTCCCCATGCGAGTTCCTCGGGGGCCTCTCGGGATTCCTCTCCCATCGAGGCTGGGGCCTAAGTCCTTGTGTGGAGTCGGGGCCGGAACCTGAGGATTCCTCTCCAGTGCTGACATGGATCTTGGGGTACTTCTGGAGTCTCCCCAGGGAAGTCAGTCCTCGTCTCGAATGCGGGCATGCACTTGCGCTTTCCTCCCGAGCGGTAGCAGCAGTGTCACGCAGTCCGCCGCGTGGATCAAAGGATCTACGGTTTTCCCTCGAGTCTTTCCCACGAGGCTTTCCCACGAGGCTTTCCCACGAGGCTTTCCCACAGGGCTGTCCCACGTGCACACGTGGTGAGAGTCGATCCTCGGCTTGAAATCAAGACAGTGCAGGGAAAACAGGTTGCTCTGGAATGGACTGACCCATCTGGGTGACTCTTGGAATGGTGGCACGACCGTGGAGTTCCTCTCGCCTTTCCTGTGGAGTGCGCCTCCTCTTGAGATGCGACGGGAACGCCGGGAATTCCTCCTTACGAAACAGGGAAAGGATCCCTCATCTCGAGCTAGGAGGCGGAAACGGGGCTCCCCTGGATGTGTGCGGGACCCTCGTGCTTCCTCTCGAGTGGAGACGGGTGTGTCGGGGAACTTCTTGAGTTGCAGCAAGGGTGTGAAGGACCCTTTGGAAGTTCCAGTGGTTAGATGTGATTAGTCTCGGGAAGCCTCAGCGGAAATGGGCCTCATCTCCCTGGAGGGCAAAACCTCCTGGATTTTCTCGAGTTGCGGCAGGTGCTCTCGACTTACGACGGGGACCTCGAGGACCCGCTCTGGTGGCCTCAGGAAAGGCCATTCTCCATGCGAGTTCCTCGGGGGCCTCTCAGGATTCCTCTCCCGTCGATGCCGGGGCCTAAGACCTTGTGTGGAATCGGGGCCGGAACCTGAGGTTTCCTCTCCAGTGCTGACATGGATCTTGGGCTACTTCTGGAGTCTCCCCAGTGGAGTCAGTGCTCGTCTCGAATGCGGGCATGCACTTGCGCTTTCCTCCAGAGCGGTAGCAGCAGTGTCACGCAGTCCGCCGCGTGGATCAAAGGATCTATGGTTTTCCCTCGAGTCTTTCCCACGAGGCTTTCCCACGAGGCTTTCCCACAGGGCTGTCCCACGTGCACACGTGGTGGGAGTCGATCCTCGGCTTGAACGTCAAGGCAGTGCAGGGAAAACAGGTTCCTCTGGAATGGACAGACCCATCTGGGGGACTCTTGGAATGGTGGCACGACCCTGGAGTTCCTCTCGCCTTTCCTGTGGAGAGCGCCTCCTCTTGAGATGTGATGGGAACGCCGGGAATTCTTTCCCTACGAAACAGGGAAAGGATCCCTCATCTCGAGCTAGGAGGCGGAAACGGGGCTCCCCTGGATGTGTGCGGGACCCTCGTGCTTTCTCTCGAGTGGAGACGTGTATGTCGGGGAACTTCTTGAGTTGCAGCAAGGGTGTGAAGGACCCTTTCGAAATTCCAGAGGTTAGATATGATTAGCCTCGAGAAGCCTCAGCGGAAATGGGCCTCATCTCGCCTGGAGGGCAAAACCTCATGGATTTTCTCGAGTTGCGGCAGGTGCTCTCGACTTACGACGGGGACCTCGGGGACTCGCTCTGGTGGCCTCAGGAAAGGCCAGTCCCCATGCGAGTTCCTCCGGGCCTCTCGGGATTCATCTCCCGTCGATGCCGGGGCCTAAGACCTTGTGTGCAGTCGGGCCCGGAACCTGAGGATTCCTCTCCAGTGCTGACATGGATCTTGGGCTACTTCTGGAGTCTCCCCAGGGGAGTCAGTCCTCGTCTCGAATGCGGGCATGCACTTGCGCTTTCCTCCAGAGCGGTAGCAGCAGTGTCACGCAGTCTGCCGCGTGGATCAAAGGATCTATGTTTTTCCCTCGAGGTTTCCCATGAGGCTTTCCCACGAGGCTTTCCCACAGGGCTGTCCCACGTGCACACGTGGTGGGAGTCGATCCTCGGCTTGAACGTCAAGTCAGTACAGGGAAAACAGGTTCCTCTGGAATGGACTGACACATCTGGGGGACTCTTGGAATGGTGGCACGACCCTGGAGTTCCTCTCGCCTTTCCTGTGGAGAGCGCCTCCTCTTGAGATGCGACGGGAACGCCGGGAATTCTTTCCCTACGAAACAGGGAAAGGATCCCTCATCTCGAGCTAGGAGGCGGAAACGAGTCTCCCCTGTATGTGTGGGACCCTCGTGCTTCCTCTCGAGTGGAGACGTGTATGTCGGGGAGCTTCTTGAGTTGCAGCAAGGGTGTGAAGGACCCTTTGGAAGTTCCAGCGGTTAGATGTGATTAGCCTCGAGAAGCCTCAGCGGAAATGGGCCTCATCTCGCCTGGAGGGCAAAACTTCCTGGATTTTCTCGAGTTGCGGCAGGTGCTCTCGACTTACGACGGGGACCTCAGGGACCCGCTCAGGTGGCCTCAGGAAAGGCCAGTCCCCATGCGAGTTCCTCGGGGGCCTTTCGGGATTCCTCTCCCGTCGATGACGGGGCCTAAGACCTTGTGTGGAGTCGGGCCGGAACCTGAGGATTCCTCTCCCATGCTGACATGGACCTTGGGGAACTTCTGGAGCCTCCCCAGGGGAGTCAGTCCTGGTCTCGAATGCGTGCATGCACTTGCACTTTCCTCCCGAGCGGTAGCAGCAGTGTCACGCAGTCCGCCGCGTGGATCAAAGGATCTATGGTTTTCCCACGAGTCTTTCCCACGAGGCTCTCCCACGAGGCTTTCCCACAGGGCTGTCCCACGTGCACACGTGGTGGGAGTCGATCCTCGGCTTGAACGTCAAGGCAGTGCAGGGAAAACAGGTTCCTCTGGAATGGACTGACACATCTGGGGGACTCTTGGAATGGTGACACGACCCTGGAGTTCCTCTCGCCTTTCCTGTTTAGAGCGCCTCCTCTTGAGATGCGACGGGAACGCCGGGAATCTTTCCCTACGAAACAGGGAAAGGATCCCTCATCTCGAGCTAGGAGGCGGAAACGGGGCTCCCCTGGATGTGTGCGGGACTCTCGTGCTTTCTCTAGAGTGGAGACGTGTATGTCGGGGAACTTCTTGAGTTGCAGCAAGGGTGAGAAGGACCCTTTGGATGTTCCAGGGGTTAGATGTGATTACCCTCGAGAAGCCTCAGCGGAAATGGGCCTCATCTCGCCTGGAGGGCAAAACCTCCTGGATTTTCTCGAGTTGCGGCAGGTGCTCTCGACTTACGACGGGGACCTCACGGACCCGCTCTGGTGGCCTCATGAAAGGCCAGTCCCCATGCGAGTTCCTCGGGGGCCTCTCGGGATTACTCTCCCGTCGATGCCGGGGCCTAACACCTTGTGTGGAGTCGGGGCCGGAACCTGAGGATTCCTCTCCAGTGCAGAAATGGATCTTGGGCTACTTCTGGAGTCTCCCCAGGGGAGTCAGTCCTCGTCTGGAATGCGGGCATGCACTTGCGCTTTCCTCCAGAGCGGTAGCAGCAGTGTCACGCAGTCCGCCGCGTGGATCAAAGGATCTATGGTTTTCCCTCGAGTCTTTCCCACGAGGCTTTCCCACGAGGCTTTCCCACAAGGCTGTCCCACGTGCACACGTGGTGGGAGTCGATCCTCGGCTTGAACGTCAAGGCAGTGCAGGGAAATCAGGTTCCTCTGGAATGGACTGACACATCTGGGGGACTCTTGGAATGGTGGCACGACCCTGGAGTTCCTCTCGCCTTTCCTGTGGAGAGCGCCTCCTCTTGAGATGCGACGGGAACGCCGGGAATTCTTTCCCTACGAAATAGGGAAAGGATCCCTCATCTCGAGCTAGGAGGCGGAAACGGGGCTCCCCTGGAAGTGTGCGGGACCCTCGTGCTTCCTCTCGAGTGGAGACGGGTATGTCGGGGAACTTCTTGAGTTGCAGCAAGGGTGTGAAGGACCCTTTGGAAGTTCCAGTGGTTAGAGGTGATTAGCCTCGAGAAGCCTCAGCGGAAATGGGCCTCATGTCGCCTGGAGGGCAAAACGTCCTGGATTTTCTCGAGTTGCGGCAGGTGCTCTCGACTTACGACGGGGACCTCGGGGACCCGCTCTGGTGGCCTCAGGAAAGGCCAGTCCCCATGCGAGTTCCTTGGGGGCCTCTCGGGATTCCTCTCCCGTTGATGCCGGGGCCTAAGACCTTGTGTGGAGTCGGGGCCGGAACCTGAGGATTCCTCTCCAGTGCAGAAATGGATCTTGGGGTACTTCTGGAGTCTCCCTAGGGGAGTCAGTCCTCGTCTCGAATGCGGGCATGCACTTGCGCTTTCCTCCAGAGTGGGAGCAACAGTGTCACGCAGTCCGCCGCGTGGATCAAAGGATCTATGGTTTTCCCTCGAGTCTTTCCCACGAGGCTTTCCCACAGGGCTGTCCCACGTGCACACGTGTTGGGAGTCGATCCTCGGCTTGAACGTCAAGGCAGTGCAGGGAAAACAGGTTCTTCTGGAATGGCCTGACACATCTGGGGGACTCTTGGAATGGTGGCACGACCCTGGAGTTCCTCTCGCCTTTCCTGTGGAGAGCGCCTCCTCTTGAGATGCGACGGGAACACCGGGAATTCTTTCCTTAAAAAACAGGGAAAGGATCCCTCATCTCGAGCTAGGAGGTGGAAACGGCGCTCCCCTGGATGTTGGCGGGACCCCACGTGCTTCCTCTCGAGTGGAGACGGGTATGTCGGGGAACTTCTTGAGTTGCAGCAATAGTGTGAAGGACCCTTTGGAACTTCCAGTGGTTAGATGTGATTAGCCTCGAGAAGCCTCAGCGGAAATGTGCCTCATCTCGCCTGGAGGGCAAAACCTCCTGGATTTTTTCGAGTTGCGGCAGGTGCTCTCAACATACGACGGGGACCTCAGGGAACCGATCTGGTGGCCTCAGGAAAGGCCAGTCCCCATGCGAGTTCCTCGGGGGCCTCTCGGGATTCCACTCCCGTCGATGCCGGGGACTAAGACCTTGTGTGGAGTCGGGGCCGGAACCTGAGGATTCCTCTCCAGTGCTGACATGGATCTTGGGGTACTTCTGGAGTCTCCCCAGGGTAGTCAGTCCTCGTCTCGAATGCGGGCATGCACTTGCGCTTTCATCCAGAGCGGTAGCAGCAGTGTCACGCAGTCGCCGCGTGGATCAAAGGATCTATGGTTTTCCCTAGAGTCTTTCCCACGAGGCTTTCCCACGAGGCTTTCCCACAGGGCAGTACCACGTGCACACGTGGTGGGAGTCGATCCTCGGCTTGAACGTCAAGGCAGTGCAGGGAAAACAGGTTCCTCTGGAATGGACTGACACATCTGGAGGACTCTTGGAATGGTGACAAGACCCTGGAGTTCCTCTCGCCTTTCCTGTGGAGAGCGCCTCCTCTTGAGATGCGACGGGAACGCCGGGAATTCTTTCCCTTCGAAACAGGGAAAGCATCCCTCATCTCGAGCTAGGAGGTGGAAACGGGGCTCCCCTGGATGTGTGCGGGACCCCACGTGCTTCCGCTCGATTGGAGACGGGTATGTCGCGGAACTGCTTGAGTTGCAGCAAGGGTGTGAAGGACCCTTTGGAAGTTCCAGTGGTTAGATGTGATTAGCCTCGAGAAGCCTCAGCGGAAATGGGCCTCATCTCGCCTGGAGGGCAAAACCTCCTGGATTTTCTCGAGTTGCGGCAGGTGCTCTCGACTTACGACGGGGACCTCAGGAACCCGCTCTGGAGGCCTCAGGAAAGGCCAGTCCCCATGCGAGTTCCTCGGGGGCCTCTCGGGATTCCTCTCCCGTCGATGCCGGGGCCTAAGACCTTGTGTGGAGTCGGGGCCGGAATCTGAGGATTCCTCTCCAGTGCTGACATGGATCTTGGGCTACTTCTGGAGTCTCCCCAGGGGAGTCAGTCCTCGTCTCGAATGCGGGCATGCACTTGCGCTTTCCTCCAGAGCAGTAGCAGCAGGGTCACGCAGTCCGACGCGTGGATAAAAGGATCTATGGTTTTCCCTCGAGTCTTTCCCACGAGGCTTTCCCACGAGGCTTTCCCACAGGGCTGTCCCACGTGCACACGTGGTGGGAGTCGATCCTCGGCTTGAACGTCAAGGTAGTGCAGGTAAAACAGGTTCCTCTGGAATGGACTGACACATCTGGGGGACTCTTGGAATGGTGGAACGACCCTGGAGTTCCTCTCGCCTTTCCTGTGGAGAGCGCCTCCCCTTGAGATGCGACGGGAACGCCGGGAATTCTTTCCCTAGGAAACAGGGAAAGGATCCCTCATCTCGAGCTAGGAGGCGGAAACGGGGCTCCCCTGGATGTGATCGGGACCTCACGTGCTTCCTCTCGAGTGGAGACGGATATGTCCGGGAACTTCTTGAGTTGCAGCAAGGGTGTGAAGGACCCTTAGGAAGTTCCAGTGGTTAGACGTGATTAGCCTCGAGAAGCCTCAGCGGAAATGGCCCTCATCTCGCCTGAGGGCAAAACCTCCTGGATTTTCTCGAGTTGCGGCAGGTGCTCTCGACTTACGACGGGGACCTCAGGGACCCGCTCTGGTGGCCTCAGGAAAGGCAAGACCACATGCGAGTTCCTCGGGGGCCTCTCGGGATTCCTCTCCCGTCGATGCCGGGGCCTAAGACCTTGTGTGGTGTCGGGGCTGGAACCTGAGGATTTCTCTCCAGTGCTGACATGGATCTTGGGGTACTTCTGGAGTCTCCCCAGGGGAGTCAGTCCTCGTCTCGAATGCGGGCATGCACTTGCGCTTTCCTCCAGAGCGGTAGCAGCAGTGTCACGCAGTCCGCCGCGTGGATCACAGGATCTATGGCTTTCCCTCGAGTCTTTCCCACGAGGCTTTCCAACGAGGCTTTCCCACAGGGCTGTCCCACGTGCACACGTGGTGGGAGTCGATCCTCCGCTTGAACGTCAAGGCAGTGCAGGGAAAACAGGTTCCTCTGGAATGGACTGACACTTCTGCGGGTCTCTTGGAATGGTGGCACGACCCTGGAGTTCCTCTCCCCTTTCCTGTGGAGAGCGCCTCCTCTTGAGATGCGACGGGAACGCCGGGAATTCTTTCCCTACGAAACAGGGAAACGATCCCTCATCTCGAGCTAGGAGGCGGAAACGGGGCTCCCCTGGATGTGTGCGGGACCCCACGTGCTTCCTCTCGAGTGGAGACGGGTATGTCGGGGAACTTCTTGAGTTGCAGCAAGGGTGTGAAGGACCCTTTGGAAGTTCCAGTGGTTAGATGTGATTAGCCTCGAGAAGCCTCAGCGGAAATGGGCCTCATCTCGCCTGGAGGGCAAAACCTCCTGGATTTTCTCGAGTTGCGGCAGGTGCTCTCGACTTACGACGGGGACCTCAGGGACCCGCTCTGGTGGCCTCAGGAAAGGCCAGTCCCCATGCGAGTTCCTCGGGGGCCTCTCGGGATTCCTCTCGCGTCTATGCCGGGGCCTAAGACCTTGTGTGGAGTCGGGGCCGGAACCTGAGGATTCCTCTCCAGTGCTGACATGGATCTTGGGGTACTTCTGGAGTCTCCCCAGGGGAGTCAGTCCTCGTCTCGAATGCGGGCATGCACTTGCGCTTTCCTCCAGAGCGGTAGCAGCAGTGTCACACAGTCCGCCGCGTGGATCAAAGGATCTATGGTTTTCCCTCGAGTCTTTCCCACGAGGCTTTCCCACGAGGCTTTCCCACAGGGCTGTCCCACGTGCACACGTGGTGGGAGTCGATCCTCGGCTTGAACGTCAAGGCAGTGCAGGGAAAACAGGTTCCTCTGGAATGGACTGACACATCTGGGGGACTCTTGGAATGGTGGCACGACCCTGGAGTTCCTCTCGCCTTTCCTGTGGAGAGCGCCTCCTCTTGAGATGCGACGGGAACGCCGGGAATTCTTTCTCTACGAAACAGGGAAAGGATCCCTCATCTCGAGCTAGGAGGCGGAAACGGGGCTCCCCTGGATGTGTGCGGGACCCCACGTGCTTCCTCTCGAGTGGAGACGGGTATGTCGCGGAACTGCTTGAGTTGCAGCAAGGGTGTGAAGGACCCTTTGGAAGTTCTAGTGGTTAGATGTGATTAGCCTCGAGAAGCCTCAGCGGAAATGGGCCTCATCTCGCCTGGAGGGCAAAATCTCCTGGATTTTCTCGAGTTGCGGCAGGTGCTCTCGAATTACGACGGGGACCTCAGGGACCCGCTCTGGTGTCCTCAGGAAAGGCCAGTCCCCATGCGAGTTCCTCGGGGGCCTCTCGGGATTCCTCTCCCATCGATGCCGGGGCCTAAGACCTTGTGTTGAGTCGGGGCCGGAACCTGAGGATTCCTCTCCAGTGCTGACATGGATCTTGGGGTACTTCTTGAGTCTCCCCAGGGGAGTCAGTCCTCGTCTCGAATGCGGGCATGCACTTGCGCTTTCCTCCAAAGTAGTAGCAGCAGTGTCACGCAGTCCGCCGCGTGGATCAAAGGATCTATGGTTTTCCCTCGAGTTTTCCCATGAGGCTTTCCCACGAGGCTTTCCCACAGGGCTGTCCCACGTGCACACGTGGTGGGAGTCGATCCTCGGCTTGAACGTCAAGTCAGTACAGGGAAAACAGGTTCCTCTGGAATGGACTGACACATCTGGGGGACTCTTGGAATGGTGGCACGACCCTGGAGTTCCTCTCGCCTTTCCTGTGGAGAGCGCCTCCTCTTGAGATGCGACGGGAACGCCGGGAATTCTTTCCCTACGAAACAGGGAAAGGATCCCTCATCTCGAGCTAGGAGGCGGAAACGAGTCTCCCCTGTATGTGTGGGACCCTCGTGCTTCCTCTCGAGTGGAGACGTGTATGTCGGGGAGCTTCTTGAGTTGCAGCAAGGGTGTGAAGGACCCTTTGGAAGTTCCAGCGGTTAGATGTGATTAGCCTCGAGAAGCCTCAGCGGAAATGGGCCTCATCTCGCCTGGAGGGCAAAACTTCCTGTATTTTCTCGAGTTGCGGCAGGTGCTCTCGACTTACGACGGGGACCTCAGGGACCCGCTCAGGTGGCCTCAGGAAAGGCCAGTCCCCATGCGAGTTCCTCGGGGGCCTTTCGGGATTCCTCTCCCGTCGATGACGGGGCCTAAGACCTTGTGTGGAGTCGGGGCCGGAACCTGAGGATTCCTCTCCCATGCTGACATGGACCTTGGGGAACTTCTGGAGCCTCCCCAGGGGAGTCAGTCCTGGTCTCGAATGCGTGCATGCACTTGCACTTTCCTCCCGAGCGGTAGCAGCAGTGTCACGCAGTCCGCCGCGTGGATCAAAGGATCTATGGTTTTCCCACGAGTCTTTCCCACGAGGCTCTCCCACGAGGCTTTCCCACAGGGTTGTCCCACGTGCACACGTGGTGGGAGTCGATCCTCGGCTTGAACGTCAAGGCAGTGCAGGGAAAACAGGTTCCTCTGTAACGGACTGACACATCTGGGGGACTCTTGGAATGGTGACACGACCCTGGAGTTCCTCTCGCCTTTCCTGTGGAGAGCGCCTCCTCTTGAGATGCGACGGGAACGCCGGGAATCTTTCCCTACGAAACAGGGAAAGGATCCCTCATCTCGAGCTAGGAGGCGGAAACGGGGCTCCCCTGGAAGTGTGCGGGACCCTCGTGCTTTCTCTCGAGTGGAGACGTGTATGTCGGGGAACTTCTTGAGTTGCAGCAAGGGTGAGAAGGACCCTTTGGATGTTCCAGGGGTTAGATGTGATTACCCTCGAGAAGCCTCAGCGGAAATGGGCCTCATCTCGCCTGGAGGGCAAAACCTCCTGGATTTTCTCGAGTTGCGGCAGGTGCTCTCGACTTACGACGGGGACCTCAGGGACCCGCTCTGGTGGCCTCATGAAAGGCCAGTCCCCATGCGAGTTCCTCGGGGGCCTCTCGGGATTACTCTCCCGTCGATGCCGGGGCCTAACACCTTGTGTGGAGTCGGGGCCGGAACCTGAGGATTCCTCTCCAGTGCAGAAATGGATCTTGGGCTACTTCTGGAGTCTCCCCAGGGGAGTCAGTCCTCGTCTGGAATGCGGGCATGCACTTGCGCTTTCCTCCAGAGCGGTAGCAGCAGTGTCACGCAGTCCGCCGCGTGGATCAAAGGATCTATGGTTTTCCCTCGAGTCTTTCCCACGAGGCTTTCCAACGAGGCTTTGCCACAGGGCTGTCCCACGTGCACACGTGGTGGGAGTCGATCCTCGGCTTGAACGTCAAGGCAGTGCAGGGAAATCAGGTTCCTCTGGAATGGACTGACACATCTGGGGGACTCTTGGAATGGTGGCACGACCCTGGAGTTCCTCTCGCCTTTCCTGTGGAGAGCGCCTCCTCTTGAGATGCGACGGGAACGCCGGGAATTCTTTCCCTACGAAATAGGGAAAGGATCCCTCATCTCGAGCTAGGAGGCGGAAACGGGGCTCCCCTGGAAGTGTGCGGGACCCTCGTGCTTCCTCTCGAGTGCAGACGGGTATGTCGGGGAACTTCTTGAGTTGCAGCAAGGGTGTGAAAGACCCTTTGGAAGTTCCAGTGGTTAGAGGTGATTAGCCTCGAGAAGCCTCAGCGGAAATGGGCCTCATGTCGCCTGGAGGGCAAAACGTCCTGGATTTTCTCGAGTTGCGGCAGGTGCTCTCGACTTACGACGGGGACCTCGGGGACCCGCTCTGGTGGCCTCAGGAAAGGCCAGTCCCCATGCGAGTTCCTCGGGGGCCTCTCGGGATTCCTCTCCCGTTGATGCCGGGGCCTAAGACCTTGTGTGGAGTCGGGGCCGGAACCTGAGGATTCCTCTCCAGTGCAGAAATGGATCTTGGGGTACTTCTGGAGTCTCCCCAGGGGAGTCAGTACTCGTCTCGAATGCGGGCATGCACTTGCGCTTTCCTCCAGAGTGGTAGCAACAGTGTCACGTAGTCCGCCGCGTGGATCAAAGGATCTATGGTTTTCCCTCGAGTCTTTCCCACGAGGCTTTCCCACAGGGCTGTCCCACGTGCACACGTGTTGGGAGTCGATCCTCGGCTTGAACGTCAAGGCAGTGCAGGGAAAACAGGTTCTTCTGGAATGGCCTGAGCCATCTGGGGGACTCTTGGAATGGTGGCACGACCCTGGAATTCCTCTCGCCTTTCCTGTGGAGAGCGCCTCCTCTTGAGATGCGACGGGAACACCGGGAATTCTTTCCTTAAAAAACAGGGAAAGGATCCCTCATCTCGAGCTAGGAGGTGGAAACGGGGCTCCCCTGGATGTGTGCGTGACCCCACGTGCTTCCTCTCGAGTGGAGACGGGTATGTCGGGGAACTTCTTGAGTTGCAGCAATAGTGTGAAGGACCCTTTGGAACTTCCAGTGGTTAGATGTGATTAGCCTCGAGAAGCCTCAGCGGAAATGTGCCTCATCTCGCCTGGAGGGCAAAACCTCCTGGATTTTTTCGAGTTGCGGCAGGTGCTCTCGACATACGACGGGGACCTCAGGGAACCGATCTGGTGGCCTCAGGAAAGGCCAGTCCCCATGCGAGTTCCTCGGGGGCCTCTCGGGATTCCTCTCCCGTCGATGCCGGGGACTAAGACCTTGTGTGGAGTCGGGGCCGGAACCTGAGGATTCCTCTCCAGTGCTGACATGGATCTTGGGGTACTTCTGGAGTCTCCCCAGGGTAGTCAGTCCTCGTCTCGAATGCGGGCATGCACTTGCGCTTTCATCCAGAGCGGTAGCAGCAGTGTCACGCAGTCGCCGCGTGGATCAAAGGATCTATGGTTTTCCCTCGAGTCTTTCCCACGAGGCTTTCCCACGAGGCTTTCCCACAGGGCAGTACCACGTGCACACGTGGTGGGAGTCGATCCTCGGCTTGAACGTCAAGGCAGTGCAGGGAAAACAGGTTCCTCTGGAATGGACTGACACATCTGGAGGACTCTTGGAATGGTGACAAGACCCTGGAGTTCCTCTCGCCTTTCCTGTGGAGAGCGCCTCCTCTTGAGATGCGACGGGAACACCGGGAATTCTTTCCCTTCGAAACAGGGAAAGGATCCCTCATCTCGAGCTAGGAGGTGGAAACGGGGCTCCCCTGGATGTGTGCGGGACCCCACGTGCTTCCGCTCGATTGGAGACGGGTATGTCGCGGAACTGCTTGAGTTGCAGCAAGGGTGTGAAGGACCCTTTGGAAGTTCCAGTGGTTAGATGTGATTAGCCTCGAGAAGCCTCAGCGGAAATGGGCCTCATCTCGCCTGGAGGGCAAAACCTCCTGGATTTTCTCGAGTTGCGGCAGGTGCTCTCGACTTACGACGGGGACCTCAGGAACCCGCTCTGGAGGCCTCAGGAAAGGCCAGTCCCCATGCGAGTTCCTCGGGGGCCTCTCGGGATTCCTCTCCCGTCGATGCCGGGGCCTAAGACCTTGTGTGGAGTCGGGGCCGGAATCTGAGGATTCCTCTCCAGTGCTGACATGGATCTTGGGGTAATTCTGGAGTCTCCCCAGGGGAGTCAGTCCTCGTCTCGAATGCGGGCATGCACTTGCGCTTTCCTCCAGAGCGGTAGCAGCAGTGTCACGCAGTCCCCCGCGTGGATCAAAGGATCTATGTTTTTCCCTCGAGTCTTTCCCACGAGGCTTTCCCACGAGTCTTTCCCACAGGGCTGTCCCACTTGCACACGTGGTGGGAGTCGATCCTCGGCTTGAACGTCAAGGCAGTGCAGGGAAAACAAGTTCCTCTGGAATGGACTGACACATCTGGGGGACTCTTGGAATGGAGGCACGACCCTGGAGTTCCTCTCGCCTTTCCTGTGGAGAGCGCCTCCTCTTGAGATACGACGGGAACGTCGGGAATTCTTTCCCTATGAAACAGGGAAAGGATCCCTCATCTCGATCTAGGAGGCGGTAACGGGGCTCCCCTGGATGTGTGCGGGACCCCACGTGCTTCCTATAGAGTGGAGACGGGTATGTCGGGGAACTTCTTGAGTTGCAGCAAGGGTGTGAAGGACCCTTTGGAAGTTCCAGTGGTTTGATGTGATTAGCCTCGAGAAGCCTCAGCGCAAATGAGCCTCATCTCGCCTGGAGGGCAAAACCTCCTGGATTTTCTCGAGTTGCGGCAGGTGCTCTCGACTTACGACGGGGACCTCAGGGACCCGCTCTGGTGGCCTCAGGAAAGGCCAGTCCCCATGCGAGTTCCTCGGGGGCCTCTCGGGATTCCTCTCCCGTCGATGCCGGGGCCTAAGACCTTGTGTGGAGTCGGGGCCGGAACCTGAGGATTCCTCTCCAGTGCTGACATGGATCTTGGGGTACTTCTGGAGTCTCCCCAGGAGAGTCAGTCCTCGTTTCGAATGCGGGCATGCACTTGTGCTTTCCTCCAGAGCGGTAGCAGCAGTGTCACGCAGTCCGCCACGTGGATCAAAGGATCTATGGTTTTCCCTCGAGTCTTTCCCACGAGGCTTTCCCACGAGGCTTTCCCACAGGGCTGTTCCACGTGCACACGTGGTGGGAGTCGATCCTCGGCTTGAACGTCAAGGCAGTACAGGGAAAACAGGTTCCTCTGGAATGGACTGACACATCTGGGGTCTCTTGGAATGGTGGCACGACCCTGGAGTTCCTCTCGCCTTTCCTGTGGAGAGCGCCTCCTCTTGAGATGCGACGAGAACACCGGGAATTCTTTCCCTACGAAACAGGGATAGGATCCCTCATCTCGAACTTGGAGGCGGAAAGGGGGCTCACCTGGATGTGTGTGGCACCCCACGTGCTTCCTCTCGAGTGGAGACGGGTATGTCGCGGAACTGCTTGAGTTGCAGCTAGGGTGTGAAGGACCCATTGGAAGTTCCAGTGGTTAGATGTGATTAGCCTCGAGAAGCCTCATCGGACATGGGCCTCATCTCGCCTGGAGGGCAAAACCTCCTGGATTTTCTTGAGTACCGGCAGGTGCTCTCGACTTACGACGGGGACCTCAGGGACCCGCTCTGGTGGCCTCAGGAAAAGCCAGTCCCCATGCGAGTTCCTCGGGGGCCTCTCGGGATTCCTCTCCCCTCGATGCCCGGGCCTAAGACCTTGTGTGGAGTCGGGGCCGGAACCTGAGGATTCCTCTCCAGTGCTGACATGGACCTTGGGGTACTTCTGGAGTCTCCCCAGGGGAGTCAGTCCTCGTCTCGAATGCGGGCATGCACTTGCGCTTTCCTCCAGAGCGGTAGCAGCAGTGTCACGCAGTCCGCCGCGTGGATCAAAGGATCTATGGTTTTCCCTCGAGTCTTTCCCACGAGGCTTTCCCACAGGCCTGTCCCACGTGCACACGTAGTGGGAGTCGATCCTCGGCTTGAACGTCAAGGCAGTGCAGGGAAAACAAGTTCCTCTGGAATGGACTGACACATCTGGGGGACTCTTGGAATGGAGGCACGACCCTGGAGTTCCTCTCGCCTTTCCTGTGGAGAGCGCCTCCTCTTGAGATACGACGGGAACGTCGGGAATTCTTTCCCTACGAAACAGGGAAAGGATCCCTCATCTCGATCTAGGAGGCGGTAACGGGGCTCCCCTGGATGTGTTCGGGACCCCACGTGCTTCCTCTAGAGTGGAGACGGGTATGTCGGGGAACTTCTTGAGTTGCAGCAAGGGTGTGAAGGACCCTTTGGAAGTTCCAGTGGTTTGATGTGATTAGCCTCGAGAAGCCTCAGCGCAAATGGGCCTCATCTCGCCTGGAGGGCAAAACCTCCTGGATTTTCTCGAGTTGCGGCAGGTGCTCTCGACTTACGACGGGGACCTCAGGAACCCGCTCTGGAGGCCTCAGGAAAGGCCAGTCCCCATGCGAGTTCCTCGGGGGCCTCTCGGGATTCCTCTCCGGTCGATGCCGGGGCCTAAGACCTTGTGTGGATTCGGGGCCGGAACCTGAGGATTCCTCTCCAGTGCTGACATGGATCTTGGGGTACTTCTGGAGTCTCCCCAGGGGAGTCAGTCCTCGTCTCGAATGCGGGCATGCACCTGCGCTTTCCTCCAGAGCAGTAGCAGCAGGGTCACGCAGTCCGACGCGTGGATAAAAGGATCTATGGTTTTCCCTCGAGTCTTTCCCACGAGGCTTTCCCACGAGGCTTTCCCACAGGGCTGTCCCACGTGCACACGTGGTGGGAGTCGATCCTCGGCTTGAACGTCAAGGTAGTGCAGGGAAAACAGGTTCCTCTGGAATGGACTGACACATCTGGGGGACTCTTGGAATGCTGGAACGACCCTGGAGTTCCTCTCGCCTTTCCTGTGGAGAGCGCCTCCCCTTGAGATGCGACGGGAACGCCGGGAATTCTTTCCCTACGAAACAGGGAAACGATCCCTCATCTCGAGCTAGGAGGCGGAAACGGGGCTCCCCTGGATGTGATCGGGACCTCACGTGCTTCCTCTGGAGTGGAGACGGATATGTCCGGGAACTTCTTGAGTTGCAGCAAGGGTGTGAAGGACCCTTAGGAAGTTCCAGTGGTTAGACGTGATTAGCCTCGAGAAGCCTCAGCGGAAATGGCCCTCATCTCGCCTGAGGGCAAAACCTCCTGGATTTTCTCGAGTTGCGGCAGGTGCTCTCGACTTACGACGGGGACCTCAGGGACCCGCTCTGGTGGCCTCAGGAAAGGCAAGACCACATGCGAGTTCCTCGGGGGCCTCTCGGGATTCCTCTCCCGTCGATGCCGGGGCCTAAGACCTTGTGTGGTGTCGGGGCTGGAACCTGAGGATTTCTCTCCAGTGCTGACATGGATCTTGGGGTACTTCTGGAGTCTCCCCAGGGGAGTCAGTCCTCGTCTCGAATGCGGGCATGCACTTGCGCTTTCCTCCAGAGCGGTAGCAGCAGTGTCACGCAGTCCGCCGCGTGGATCACAGGATCTACGGCTTTCCCTCGAGTCTTTCCCACGAGGCTTTCCAACGAGGCTTTCCCACAGGGCTGTCCCACGTGCACACGTGGTGGGAGTCGATCCTCCGCTTGAACGTCAAGGCAGTGCAGGGAAAACAGGTTCCTCTGGAATGGACTGACACTTCTGCGGGTCTCTTGGAATGGTGGCACGACCCTGGAGATCCTCTCCCCTTTCCTGTGGAGAGCGCCTCCTCTTGAGATGCGACGGGAACGCCGGGAATTCTTTCCCTACGAAACAGGGAAACGATCCCTCATCTCGAGCTAGGAGGCGGAAACGGGGCTCCCCTGGATGTGTGCGGGAACCCACGTGCTTCCTCTCGAGTGGAGATGGGTATGTCGGGGAACTTCTTGAGTTGCAGCAAGGGTGTGAAGGACCCTTTGGAAGTTCCAGTGGTTAGATGTGATTAGCCTCGAGAAGCCTCAGCGGAAATGGGCCTCATCTCGCCTGGAGGGCAAAACCTCCTGGATTTTCTCGAGTTGCGGCAGGTGCTCTCGAATTACGACGGGGACCTCAGGGACCCGCTCTGGTGGCCTCAGGAAAGGCCAGTCCCCATGCGAGTTCCTCGGGGGCCTCTCGGGATTCCTCTCCCGTCTATGCCGGGGCCTAAGACCTTGTGTGGAGTCGGGGCCGGAACCTGAGGATTCCTCTCCAGTGCTGACATGGATCTTGGGGTACTTCTGGAGTCTCCCCAGGGGAGTCAGTCCTCGTCTCGAATGCGGGCATGCACTTGCGCTTTCCTCCAGAGCGGTAGCAGCAGTGTCACACAGTCCGCCGCGTGGATCAAAGGATCTATGGTTTTCCCTCGAGTCTTTCCCACGAGGCTTTCCCACGAGGCTTTCCCACAGGGCTGTCCCACGTGCACACGTGGTGGGAGTCGATCCTCGGCTTGAACGTCAAGGCAGTGCAGGGAAAACAGGTTCCTCTGGAATGGACTGACACATCTGGGGGACTCTTGGAATGGTGGCACGACCCTGGAGTTCCTCTCGCCTTTCCTGTGGAGAGCGCCTCCTCTTGAGATGCGACGGGAACGCCGGGAATTCTTTCCCTACGAAACAGGGAAAGGATCCTTCATCTCGAGCTAGGAGGCGGAAACGGGGCTCCCCTGGATGTGTGCGGGACCCCACGTGCTTCCTCTCGAGTGGAGACGGGTATGTCGCGGAACTGCTTGAGTTGCAGCAAGGGTGTGAAGGACCCTTTGGAAGTTCTAGTGGTTAGATGTGATTAGCCTCGAGAAGCCTCAGCGGAAATGGGCCTCATCTCGCCTGGAGGGCAAAATCTCCTGGATTTTCTCGAGTTGCGGCAGGTGCTCTCGAATTACGACGGGGACCTCAGGGACCCGCTCTGGTGTCCTCAGGAAAGGCCAGTCCCCATGCGAGTTCCTCGGGGGCCTCTCGGGATTCCTCTCCCATCGATGCCGGGGCCTAAGACCTTGTGTTGAGTCGGGGCCGGAACCTGAGGATTCCTCTCCAGTGCTGACATGGATCTTGGGGTACTTCTGGAGTCTCCCCAGGGGAGTCAGTCCTCGTCTCGAATGCGGGCATGCACTTGCGCTTTCCTCCAAAGTAGTAGCAGCAGTGTCACGCAGTCCGCCGCGTGGATCAAAGGATCTATGGTTTTCCCTCGAGTCTTTCCCACGAGGCTTTCCCACGAGGCTTTCCCACAGGGCTGTCCCACGTGCACACGTTGTGGGAGTCGATCCTCGGCTTGAACGTCAAGGCAGTGCAGGGAAAACAGGTTCCTCTGGAATGGACTGACACATCTGGGGGACTCTTGGAATGGTGGCACGACCCTGGAGTTCCTCTCGCCTTTCCTGTGGAGAGCGCCTCCTCTTGAGATGCGACGGGAATGCCGGGAATTCTTTCCCTACGAAACATGGAAAGAATCCCTCATCTCGAGCTAGGAGGCGGAAACGGGGCTCCCCTGGATGTGTGCGGGACCCCACGTGCTTCCTCTCGAGTGGAGACGGGTATGTCGGGGAACTTCTTGAGTTGCAGCAAGGGTGTGAAGGACCCTTTGGAAGTGCCAGTGGTTAGATGTGATGAGCCTCGAGAAGCCTCAGCGGAAATGGGGCTCATCTCGCCTGGAGGGCAAAACCTCCTGGATTTTCTCGAGTTGCGGCAGGTGCTCTCGACTTACGACGGGGACCTCAGGGACCCGCTCTGGTGGCCTCAGGAAAGGCCAGTCCCCATGCGAGTTCCTCGGGGGCCTCTCGGGATTCCTCTCCTGTCGATGCTGGGGCCTAACACCTTGTGTGGAGTCGGGGCCGGAACCTGAGGATTCCTCTCCAGTGCTGACATGGATCTTGGGGTACTTCTGGAGTCTCCCCAGGGGAGTCAGTCCTCGTCTCGAATGCGGGCATGCACTTGCGCTTTCCTCCAGAGCGGTAGCAGCAGTGTCACGCGGTCTGCCGCGTGGACCAAGGGATCTATGTTTTTCCCTCGAGTCTTTCCCACGAGGCTTTCCCACGAGGCTTTCCCACAGGCTGGGTGACTCTTGGAATGGTGGCACGACCCTGGAGTTCCTCTCGCCTTTCCTGTGGAGAGCGCCTCCTCTTGAGATGCGACGGGAACGCCGGGAATTCTTTCCCTACGAAACAGGGAAAGGATCCCTCATCTCGAACTAGGAGGCGGAAACGGGGCTCCCCTGGATGTGTGCGGGACCCTCGTGCTTCCTCTTCAGTGGAGACGGGTATGTCGGGGAACTTCTTGAGTTGCAGCAAGGGTGTGAAGGGCCCTTTGGAAGTTCCAGTGGTTAGATGTGATGAGCCTCGAGAAGCCTCAGCGGAAATGGGCCTCATCTCCCCTGGAGGGCAAAACCTCCTGGATTTTCTCGAGTTGCGGCAGGTGCTCTCGACTTACGACGGGGACCTCAGGGACCCGCTCTGGTGGCCTCAGGAAAGGCCAGTCCCCATGCGGGTTCCTCGGGGGCCTCTCGGGATTCCTCTCCTGTCGATGCTGGGGCCTAACACCTTGTGTGGAGTCGGGGCCGGAACCTGAGGATTCCTCTCCAGTGCTGACATGGATCTTGGGGTACTTCTGGAGTCTCCCCAGGGGAGTCAGTCCTCGTCTCGAATGCGGGCATGCACTTGCGCTTTCCTCCAGAGCGGTAGCAGCAGTGTCCCGCGGTCCGCCGCGTGGATCAAGGGATCTATCGTTTTCCCTCGAGTCTTTCCCACGAGGCTTTCCCACGAGGCTTTCCCACAGGGCTGTCCCACGTGCACACGTGGTGTGAGTCGATCCTCGGCTTGAACGTCAAGGCAGTGCAGGGAAAACAGGTTCCTCTCGAATGGACTGACACATCTGGGGGACTCTTGGAATGGTGGCATGATCCTGGAGTTCCTCTTGCCTTTCCTGTGGAGAGCGCCTCCTCTTGAGATGCGACGGGAACGCCGGGAATTCCTTCCCTACGAAACAGGGAAAGGATCCCTCATCTCGAGCTAGGAGGCGGAAACGTGGCTCCCCTGAATGTGTGCGGGACCCTCCTGCTTCCTCTCGAGTGGAGACGGGTATGTCGGGGAACTTCTTGAGTTGCAGCAAGGGTGTGAAGGCCCCTTTGGAATTTCCAGTGGTTAGATGTGATTAGCCTTGAGAAGCCTCAGCGGAAATGGGCCTCATCTCCCCTGGAGGTCAAAGCCTCCTGGATTTTCTCGAGTTGCGGCAGGTGCTCTCGACTTACGACGGGGACCTCAGGGACCCGCTCTGGTGGCCTCAGGAAAGGCCAGTCCCCATGCGAGTTCCTCGGGGGCCTCTCGGGAGTCCTCTCCCGTCGATGCCGGGGCCTAACACCTTGTGTGGATTCGGGGCCGGAACCTGAGGATTCCTCTCCAGTGCTGACATGGATCTTGGGGTACTTCTGGAGTCTCCCCAGGGGAGTCATTCCTCGTCTCGAATGCGGGCATGCACTTGCGCTTTCCTCCAGAGCGGTAGCAGCAGTGTCACGCGGTCCGCCGCGTGGATCAAGGGATCTATGTTTTTCCCTCGAGTCTTTCCCACGAGGCTTTCCCACGAGGCTTTCCCACAGGCTGGGTGACTCTTGGAATGGTGGCACGACCCTGGAGTTCCTCTCGCCTTTCCTGTGGATAGCGTCTCCTCTTGAGATGCGACGGGAACTCCGGGAATTCTTTCCCTACGAAACAGGGAAAGGATCCCTCATCTCGAGCTCGGAGGCGGAAACGGGGCTCCCCTGGATGTGTGCGGGACCCTCGTGCTTCCTCTCGAGTGTAGACGGCTATGTCGGGGAACTTCTTGAGTTGCAGCAAGGGTGTCAAGGACCCTTTGGAAATTCCAGTGGTTAGATGTGAATAGCCTCGAGAAGCCTCAGCGGAAATGGGCCTCATCTCGCCTCGAGGGCAAAACCTCCTGGATTTTCTCGAGTTGCGGCAGGTGCTCTCAACTTACGACGGAGACCTCAGGGACCCGCTCTGGTGGCCTCAGGAAAGGCCAGTCCCCATGCGAGTTCCTCGGGGGCCTCTCGGGATTCCTCTCCCGTCGATGCCGGGGCCTAACACCTTGTGTGGAGTCGGGGCCGGAACCTGAGGATTCTTCTCCAGTGCTGACATGGATCTTGGGGTACTTCTGGAGTCTCCCCAGGGGAGTCAGTCCTCGTTTCGAATGCGGGCATGCACTTGCGCTTTCCTCCAGAGCGGTAGCAGCAGTGTCACGCAGTCCGCCGCGTGGATCAAAGGATCTATGGTTTTCCCTCGAGTCTTTCCCACGAGGCTTTCCCACGAGGCTTTCCCACAGGGCTGTCCCACGTGCACACGTGTTGTGAATCGATCCTCGGCTTGAACGTCAAGGCAGTGCAGGGAAAAAAGGTTCCTCTGGAATTGACTGACACATCTGGGGGACTCTTGGAATGGTGGCACGACCCTGGAGTTCCTCTCGCCTTTCCTGTGGAGAGCGCCTCCTCTTGAGATGCGACGGGAACGCCGGGAATTCTTTCCCTACTAAACAGGGAAAGGATCCCTCATCTCGAGTTAGGAAGCGGAAACGGGGCTCCCCTGGATGTGTGCGGGACCCCACGTGCTTCCTCTCGAGTGGAGACGGGTATGTCGGGGAACTGCTTGAGTTGCAGCAAGGGTGTGAAGGACCCTTTGGAAGTTCCAGTGGTTAGATGTGATTAGCCTCGAGAAGCCTCAGGGGAAATGGGCCTCATCTCGCCTGGAGGGCAAAACCTCCTGGATTTTCTCGAGTTGCGGCAGGTGCTCTCGACTTACGACGGGGACCTCAGGGACCCGCTCTGGAGGCCTCAGGAAAGGCTAGTCCGCATGCGAGTTCCTCGGGGGCCTCTCGGGATTCCTCTTCCGTCGATTCCGGGGCCTAAGACCTTGTGTGGAGTCGGGGCGGGAACCTGAGGAATCCTCTCCAGTGCTGACATGGATCTTGGGGTACTTCTGGAGTCTCCCCAGGGGAGTCATTCCTCGTCTCGAATGCGGGCATGCACTTGCAATTTCCTCCAGAGCGGTAGCAGCAGTGTCACGCAGTCCTCCGCGTGGATCAAGGGATCTATGGTTTTCCCTCGAGTCTTTCCCACGAGGCTTTCCCACGAGTCTTTCCCACAGGGCTGTCCCAGGTGCACACGTGGTGGGAGTCGATCCTCGGCTTGAACGTCAAGGTAGTGCAATGAAAACAGCTTCCTCTTGAATGGACTGACACATCTGGGGGACTCTTCGAATGGTGGCACGACCCTGGAGTTCCTCTCGACTTTCCTGTGGAGAGCCCCTCCTCTTGAGATGCGACGGGAACTCCGGGAATTCTTTCCCTACCAAACAGGGAAAGGATCCCTCATCTCGAGCTAGGAGGCGGAAACGGGGCTCCCCTGGATGTGTGCGGGACCCTCGTGCTTCCTCTCGAGTGGAGACGGCTATGTCGGGGAACTTCTTGAGTTGCAGCAAGGGTGTCAAGAACCCTTTGGAAATTCCAGTGGTTAGATGTGATTAGCCTCGAGAAGCCTCAGCGGAAATGGGCCTCATCTCGCCTGGAGGGCAAAACCTCCTGGATTTTCTCGCGTTGCGGCAGGTGCTCTCGACTTACGACGGAGACCTCAGGGACCCGCTCTGGTGGCCTCAGGAAAGGCCAGTCCCCATGTGAGTTCCTCGGGGGCCTCTCGGGATTCCTCTCCTGTCGATGCCCGGGCCTAACACCTTGTGTGGAGTCGGGGCCGGAACCTCAGGATCCCTTTCCAGTGCTGACATGGATCTTGGGGTACTTCTGGAGTCTCCCAGGGGACTCAGTCCTCGTCTCGAATGCGGGCATGCACTTGCGCTTTCCTCCAGAGCGGTAGCAGCAGTGTCACGCGGTCCGCCGCGTGGATCAAGGGATCTATGTTTTTCCCTCGAGTCTTTCCCACGAGGCTTTCCCACGAGGCTTTCCCACAGGTTGGGGGACTCTTGGAATGGTGGCACGACCCTGGAGTTCCTCTCGCCTTTCCTGTGGAGAGCGCCTCCTCTTGAGATGCGACGGGAACGCCGGGAATTCTTTCCCTTCGAAACAGGGATAGGATCCCTCATCTCGAGCTAGGAGGTGGAAACGGGGCTCCCCTGGATGTGTGCGGGACCCCACGTGCTTCCTCTCAAGTGGAGACGGGTATGTCGCGGAACTGCTTGAGTTGCAGCAAGGGTGTGAAGGACCCTTTGGAAGTTCCAGTGGTTAGATGTGATTAGCCTCGAGAAGCCTCAGCGGAAATGGGCCTCATCTCGCCTGGAGGGCAAAACCTCCTGGATTTTCTCGAGTTGCGGCAGGTGCTCTCGACTTACGACGGGGACCTCAGGAACCCGCTCTGGAGGCTTCAGGAAAGGCCAGTCCCCATGCGAGTTCCTCGGGGGCCTCTCGGGATTCCTCTCCCGTCGATGCCGGGGCCTAAGACCTTGTGTGGAGTCGGGGCCGGAATCTGAGGATTCCTCTCCAGTGCTGACATGGATCTTGGGGTAATTCTGGAGTCTCCCCAGGGGAGTCAGTCCTCGTCTCGAATGCGGGCATGCACTTGCGCTTTCCTCCCGAGCGGTAGCAGCAGTGTCACGCAGTCCGCCGCGTGGATCAAAGGATCTATGGTTTTCCCTCGAGTCTTTCCCACGAGGCTTTCCCACGAGGCTTTCCCACAGGGCTGTCCCACTTGCACACGTGGTGGGAGTCGATCCTCGGCTTGAACGTCAAGGCAGTGCAGGGAAAACAAGTTCCTCTGGAATGGACTGACACATCTGGGGGACTCTTGGAATGGAGGCACGACCCTGGAGTTCCTCTCGCCTTTCCTGTGGAGAGCGCCTCCTCTTGAGATACGACGGGAACGTCGGGAATTCTTTCCCTACGAAACAGGGAAAGGATCCCTCATCTCGATCTAGGAGGCGGTAACGGGGCTCCCCTGGATGTGTTCGGGACCCCACGTGCTTCCTCTAGAGTGGAGACGGGTATGTCGGGGAACTTCTTGAGTTGCAGCAAGGGTGTGAAGGACCCTTTGGAAGTTCCAGTGGTTTGATGTGATTAGCCTCGAGAAGCCTCAGCGCAAATGGGCCTCATCTCGCCTGGAGGGCAAAACCTCCTGGATTTTCTCGAGTTGCGGCAGGTGCTCTCGACTTACGACGGGGACCTCAGGAACCCGCTCTGGAGGCCTCAGGAAAGGCCAGTCCCCATGCGAGTTCCTCGGGGGCCTCTCGGGATTCCTCTCCGGTCGATGCCGGGGCCTAAGACCTTGTGTGGATTCGGGGCCGGAACCTGAGGATTCCTCTCCAGTGCTGACATGGATCTTGGGGTACTTCTGGAGTCTCCCCAGGGGAGTCAGTCCTCGTCTCGAATGCGGGCATGCACCTGCGCTTTCCTCCAGAGCAGTAGCAGCAGGGTCACGCAGTCCGACGCGTGGATAAAAGGATCTATGGTTTTCCCTCGAGTCTTTCCCACGAGTCTTTCCCACGAGGCTTTCCCACAGGGCTGTCCCACGTGCACACGTGGTGGGAGTCGATCCTCGGCTTGAACGTCAAGGTAGTGCAGGTAAAACAGGTTCCTCTGGAATGGACTGACACATCTGGGGGACTCTTGGAATGGTGGAACGACCCTGGAGTTCCTCTCGCCTTTCCTGTGGAGAGCGCCTCCCCTTGAGATGCGACGGGAACGCCGGGAATTCTTTCCCTAGGAAACAGGGAAAGGATCCCTCATCTCGAGCTAGGAGGCGGAAACGGGGCTCCCCTGGATGTGATCGGGACCTCACGTGCTTCCTCTCGAGTGGAGACGGATATGTCCGGGAACTTCTTGAGTTGCAGCAAGGGTGTGAAGGACCCTTAGGAAGTTCCAGTGGTTAGACGTGATTAGCCTCGAGAAGCCTCAGCGGAAATGGCCCTCATCTCGCCTGAGGGCAAAACCTCCTGGATTTTCTCGAGTTGCGGCAGGTGCTCTCGACTTACGACGGGGACCTCAGGGACCCGCTCTGGTGGCCTCAGGAAAGGCAAGACCACATGCGAGTTCCTCGGGGGCCTCTCGGGATTCCTCTCCCGTCGATGCCGGGGCCTAAGACCTTGTGTGGTGTCGGGGCTGGAACCTGAGGATTTCTCTCCAGTGCTGACATGGATCTTGGGGTACTTCTGGAGTCTCCCCAGGGGAGTCAGTCCTCGTCTCGAATGCGGGCATGACTTGCGCTTTCCTCCAGAGCGGTAGGAGCAGTGTCACGCAGTCCGCCGCGTGGATCACAGGATCTATGGCTTTCCCTCGAGTCTTTCCCACGAGGCTTTCCCACGAGGCTTTCCCACAGGGCTGTCCCACGTGCACACGTGGTGGGAGTCGATCCTCCGCTTGAACGTCAAGGCAGTGCAGGGAAAACAGGTTCCTCTGGAATGGACTGACACTTCTGCGGGTCTCTTGGAATGGTGGCACGACCCTGGAGTTCCTCTCCCCTTTCCTGTGGAGAGTGCCTCCTCTTGAGATGCGACGGGAACGCCGGGAATTCTTTCCCTACGAAACAGGGAAACGATCCCTCATCTCGAGCTAGGAGGCGGAAACGGGGCTCCCCTGGATGTGTGCGGGACCCCACGTGCTTCCTCTCGAGTGGAGACGGGTATGTCGGGGAACTTCTTGAGTTGCAGCAAGGGTGTGAAGGACCCTTTGGAAGTTCCAGTGGTTAGATGTGATTAGCCTCGAGAAGCCTCAGCGGAAATGGGCCTCATCTCGCCTGGAGGGCAAAACCTCCTGGATTTTCTCGAGTTGCGGCAGGTGCTCTCGACTTACGACGGGGACCTCAGGGACCCGCTCTGGTGGCCTCAGGAAAGGCCAGTCCCCATGCGAGTTCCTCGGGGGCCTCTCGGGATTCCTCTCCCGTCTATGCCGGGGCCTAAGACCTAGTGTGGAGTCGGGGCCGGAACCTGAGGATTCCTCTCCAGTGCTGACATGGATCTTGGGGTACTTCTGGAGTCTCCCCAGAGGAGTCAGTCCTCGTCTCGAATGAGGGCATGCACTTGCGCTTTCCTCCAGAGCGGTAGCAGCAGTGTCACGCAGTCCGCCGTGTGGATCAAAGGATCTATGGTTTTCCCTCGAGTCTTTCCCACGAGGCTTTCCCACGAGGCTTTCCCACAGGGCTGTCCCACGTGCACACGTGGTGGGAGTCGATCCTCGGCTTGAAAGTCAAGGCAGTGCAGGGAAAACAGGTTCCTCTGGAATGGACTGACCCATCTGGGGGACTCTTGGAATGGTGGCACGACCCTGGAGTTCCTCTCGCCTTTCCTGTGGAGAGCGCCTCCTCTTGAGATGCGACGGGAATGCCGGAAATTCTTTCCCTACGAAACAGGGAATGAATCCCTCATCTCGAGCTAGGAGGCGGAAACGGGGCTCCCCTGGATGTGTGCGGGACCCCACGTGCTTCATCTCGAGTGGAGACGGGTATGTCGGGAAACTTCTTGAGTTGCAGCAAGGTTGTGATGGACCCTTTGGAAGTTCCAGTGGTTAGATGTGCTTAGCCTCGAGAAGCCTCAGCGGAAATGGGCCTCATCTCGCCTGGAGGGCAAAACCTCCTGGATTTTCTCAAGTTGCGGCAGGTGCTCTCGACATACGACGGGGACCTCAGGGACCCGCTCTGGTGGCCTCAGGAAAGGCCAGTCCCCATGCGAGTTCCTCGGGGGCCTCTCGGGATTCCTCTCCCGTCGATGCCGGGGCCTAAGACCTTGTGTGGAGTCGGGGCCGGAACCTGAGGATTCCTCTCCAGTGCTGACATGGATCTTGGGGTACTTCTGGAGTCTCCCCAGGGGAGTCAGTCCTCGTCTCGAATGCGGGCATGCACTTGCGCTTTCCTCCAGAGCGGTAGCAGCAGTGTCACACAGTCCGCCGCGTGGATCAAAGGATCTATGGTTTTCCCTCGAGTCTTTCCCACGAGGCTTTCCCACGAGGCTTTCCCACAGGGCTGTCCCACGTGCACACGTGGTGGGAGTCGATCCTCGGCTTGAACGTCAAGGCAGTGCAGGGAAAACAGGTTCCTCTGGAATGGACTGACACATCTGGGGGACTATTGGAATGGTGGCACGACCCTGGAGTTCCTCTCGCCTTTCCTGTGGAGAGCGCCTCCTCGTGAGATACGACGGGAACGCCGGGAATTCTTTCCCTACGAAACAGGGAAAGGATCCCTCATCTCGAGCTAGGAGGCGGAAACGGGGCTCCCCTGGATGTGTGCGGGACCCCACGTGCTTCCTCTCGAGTCGAGACGGGTATGTCGCGGAACTGCTTGAGTTGCAGCAAGGGTGTGAAGGACCCTTTGGAAGTTCTAGTGGTTAGATGTGATTAGCCTCGAGAAGCCTCAGCGGAAATGGGCCTCATCTCGCCTGGAGGGCAAAATCTCCTGGATTTTCTCGAGTTGCGGCAGGTGCTCTCGAATTACGACGGGGACCTCAGGGACCCGCTCTGGTGTCCTCAGGAAAGGCCAGTCCCCATGCGAGTTCCTCGGGGGCCTCTCGGGATTCCTCTCCCATCGATGCCGGGGCCTAAGACCTTGTGTTGAGTCGGGGCCGGAACCTGAGGATTCCTCTCCAGTGCTGACATGGATCTTGGGGTACTTCTTGAGTCTCCCCAGGGGAGTCAGTCCTCGTCTCGAATGCGGGCATGCACTTGCGCTTTCCTCCAAAGTAGTAGCAGCAGTGTCACGCAGTCCGCCGCGTGGATCAAAGGATCTATGGTTTTCCCTCGAGTCTTTCCCACGAGGCTTTCCCACGAGGCTTTCCCACAGGGCTGTCCCACGTGCACACGTTGTGGGAGTCGATCCTCGGCTTGAACGTCAAGGCAGTGCAGGGAAAACAGGTTCCTCTGGAATGGACTGACACATCTGGGGGACTCTTGGAATGGTGGCACGACCCTGGAGTTCCTCTCGCCTTTCCTGTGGAGAGCGCCTCCTCTTGAGATGCGACGGGAATGCCGGGAATTCTTTCCGTACGAAACATGGAAAGAATCCCTCATCTCGAGCTAGGAGGCGGAAACGGGGCTCCCCTGGATGTGTGCGGGACCCCACGTGCTTCCTCTCGAGTGGAGACGGGTATGTCGGGAAACTTCTTGAGTTGCAGTAAGGGTGTGAAGGACCCTTTGGAAGTTCCAGTGGTTAGATGTGATTAGCCTCGAGAAGCCTCAGCGGAAATGTTCCTCATCTCGCCTGGAGGGCAAAACCTCCTGGATTTTCTCGAGTTGCGGCAGGTGCTCTCGACATACGACGGGGACCACAGGGACCCGCTCTTGTGGCCTCAGGAAAGGCCAGTCCCCATTCGAGTTCCTCGGGGGCCTCTCGGGATTCGTCTCCCGTCGATGCCGGGGCCTAAGACCTTGTGTGGAGTCGGGGCCGGAACCTGAGGATTCCTCTCCAGTGCTGACATGGATCTTGGGGTACTTCTGGAGTCTCCCCAGGGGAGTCAGTCCTCGTCTCGAATGCGGGCATGCACTTGTGCTTTCCTCCAGAGCGGTAGCAGCAGTGTCACGCAGTCCGCCGCGTGGATCAAAGGATCTATGGTTTTCCCTCGAGTCTTTCCCACCAGGCTTTCCAACGAGGCTTTCCCACAGGGCTGTACCACGTGCACACATGGTGGGAGTCGATCCTCGGCTTGAACGTCAAGGCAGTGCAGGAAAACAGGTTCCTCTGGAATGGACTGACACATCTGGGGTCTCTTGGAATGGTGACACGACCCTAGAGTTCCTCTCGCCTTTCCTGTGGAGACTGCCTCCTCTTGAGATGCGACGGGAACGCCGGGAATTCTTTCCCTACTAAACAGGGAAAGGATCCCTCATCTCGAGGTAGGATGCGGAAACGGGGCTCCCCTGGATGTGTGCGGGACCCCATGTGCTTCCTCTCGAGTGGAGACGGGTATGTCGGGGAACTTCTTGAGTTGCAGCAAGGGTGTGAAGGACCCTTTGGAAGTTCCAGTGGTTAGATGTGATTAGCCTCGAGAAGCCTCAGCCGAAATGGGCCTCATCTCGTCTGGAGGGCAAAACCTCCTGGATTTTCTCGAGTTGCGGCAGGTGCTCTCGACTTACGATGGGGACCTCAGGGACCCGCTCTGGTGGCCTCAGGAAAGGCCAGTCCCCATGCGAGTTCCGCGGGGGCCTTTCGGGATTCCTCTCCCGTGGATGCCGGGGCCTAAGACCTTGTGTGGAGTCTGGGCCGGAACCTGAGGATTCCTCTCCAGTGCTGACATGGATCTTGGGGTACTTCTGGAGTCTCCCCAGGGGAGTCAGTCCTCGTCTCGAATGCAGGCATGCACTTGCGCTTTCCTCCAGAGTGGTAGCAGCAGTGTCACGCAGTCCGCCGCGTGGATCAAAGGATCTATGGTTTTCCCTCGAGTCTTTCCCAAGAGGCTTTCCCACGAGGCTTTCCCACAGGGCTGTCCCACGTGCACACGTGGTGGGAGTCGATCCTCGGCTTGAACGTCAAGGCAGTGCAGGGAAAACAGGTTCCTCTGGAATGGACTGTCACATCTGGGGGACTCTTGGAATGGTGGCACGACCCTGGAGTTCCTCTCGCCTCTCCTGTGGAGAGCGCCTCCTCTTGAGATGCGACTGGAACGCCGGGAATTCTTTCCCTACGAAACATGGAAAGGATCCCTCATCTCGAGCTAGGAGGCGGAAAAGGGGCTCCCCTGGATGTGTACGGGACCCAACGTGCTTCCTCTCGAGTGGAGACGGGTATGTCGGGGAAGTTCTTGAGTTGCAGCAAGGGTGTGAAGGACCCTTTGGAAGTTCCAGTGGTTAGATGTGATTAGCCTCGAGAAGCCTCAGGGGAAATGGGGCTCATCTCGTCTGGAGGGCAAAACCTCCTGGATTTTCTCGAGTTGCGGCAGGTGCTCTCAACTTACGACTGGGACCTCAGGGACCCGCTCTGGTGGCCTCAGGAAAGGCCAGTCCCCATGCGAGTTCCACGGGGGCCTCTCGGGATTCCTCTCCCATCGATGCCGGGGCCTAAGACCTTGTGTGGAGTCGGGGCCGGAACCTGAGGATTCCTCTCCAGTGCTGACATGGATCTTGGGGTACTTCTGGAGTCTCCCCAGGGGAGTCAGTCCTCGCCTCGAATGCGGGCATGCACTTGCGCTTTCCTCCAGAGCGGTAGCAGCAGTGTCACGCAGTCCGCCGCGTGGATCAAAGGATCTATGGTTTTCTCTCGAGTCTTTCCCACGAGGCTTTCCCACGAGGCTTTCCCACAGGGCTGTCCCACGTGCACACGTGGTGGGAGTCGATCCTCGGCTTGAAAGTCAAGGCAGTGCAGGGAAAACAGGTTCCTCTGAAATGGACTGACACATCTGGGGGTCTCTTGGAATGCTGGCAAGACCCTGGAGTTCCTCTCGCCTTTCCTGTGGAGAGCGCCTCCTCTTGAGATGCGACAGGAACGCCGGGAATTCTTTCCCTACGAAACAGGGAAAGGATCCCTCATCTCGAGCTAGGAGGCGGAAACGGGGCTCCCCTGGATGTGTGCGGGACCCCATGTGCTTCCTCTCGAGTGGAGACGGGTATGTCGGGAACTTCTTGAGTTGCAGCAAGGGTGTGAAGGACCCTTTGGAAGTGCCAGTGGTTAGATGTGATGAGCCTCCAGAAGCCTCAGCGGAAATGGGGCTCATCTCGCCTGGAGGGCAAAACCTCCTGGATTTTCTCGAGTTGCGGCAGGTGCTCTCGACTTACGACGGGGACCTCAGGGACCCGCTCTGGTGGCCTCAGGAAAGGCCAGTCCCCATGCGAGTTCCTCGGGGGCCTCTCGGGATTCCTCTCCTGTCGATGCTGGGGCCTAACACCTTGTGTGGAGTCGGGGCCGGAACCTGAGGATTCCTCTCCAGTGCTGACATGGATCTTGGGGTACTTCTGGAGTCTCCCCAGGGGAGTCAGTCCTCGTCTCGAATGCGGGCATGCACTTGCGCTTTCCTCCAGAGCGGTAGCAGCAGTGTCACGCGGTCCGCCGCGTGGATAAAGGGATCTATGGTTTTCCCTCGAGTCTTTCCCACGAGGCTTTCCCACGAGGCTTTCCCACAGGGCTGTCCCACGTGCACACGTGGTGTGAGTCGATCCTCGGCTTGAACGTCAAGGCAGTGCAGGGAAAACAGGTTCCTCTGGAATGGACTGACACATCTGGGGGACTCATGGAATGGTGGCATGACCCTGGTGTTCCTCTCGCCTTTCCTGTGGAGAGCGCCTCCTCTTGAGATGCGACGGGAACGCCGGGAATTCCTTCCCTACGAAACAGGGAAAGGATCCCTCATCTCGAGCTAGGAGGCGGAAACGTGGCTCCCCTGAATGTGTGCGGGACCCTCCTGCTTCCTCTCGAGTGGAGACGGGTATGTCGGGGAACTTCTTGAGTTCCAGCAAGGGTGTGAAGGCCCCTTTGGAAGTTCCAGTGGTTAGATGTGATTAGCCTTGAGAAGCCTCAGCGGAAATGGGCCTCATCTCCCCTGGAGGGCAAAGCCTCCTGGATTTTCTCGAGTTGCGGCAGGTGCTCTCGACTTACGACGGGGACCTCAGGGACCCGCTCTGGTGGCCTCAGGAAAGGCCAGTCCCCATGCGAGTTCCTCGGGTGCCTCTCGGGATTCCTCTCCCGTCGATGCCGGGGCCTAACACCTTGTGTGGAGTCGGGGCCGGAACCTGAGGATTCCTCTCCAGTGCTGACATGGATCTTGGGGTACTTCTGAAGTCTCCCCAGGGGAGTCATTCCTCGTCTCGAATGCGGGCATGCACTTGCGCTTTCCTCCAGAGCGGTAGCAGCAGTGTCACGCGGTCCGCCGCGTGGACCAAGGGATCTATGTTTTTCCCTCGAGTCTTTCCCACGAGGCTTTCCCACGAGGCTTTCCCACAGGCTGGGTGACTCTTGGAATGGTGGCACGACCCTGGAGTTCCTCTCGCCTTTCCTGTGGAGAGCGCCTCCTCTTGAGATGCGACGGGAACGCCGGGAATTCTTTCCCTACGAAACAGGGAAAGGATCCCTCATCTCGAGCTAGGAGGCGGAAACGGGGCTCCCCTGGATGTGTGCGGGACCCTCGTGCTTCCTCTTCAGTGGAGACGGGTATGTCGGGGAACTTCTTGAGTTGCAGCAAGGGTGTGAAGGGCCCTTTGGAAGTTCCAGTGGTTAGATGTGATGAGCGTCGAGAAGCCTCAGCGGAAATGGGCCTCATCTCGCCTGGAGGGCAAAACCTCCTGGATTTTCTCGAGTTGCGGCAGGTACTCTCGACTTACGACCGGGACCTCAGGGACCCGCTCTGGTGGCCTCAGGAAAGGCCAGTCCCCATGCGAGTTCCTCGGGGGCCTCTCGGGATTCCTCTCCCGTCGATGCCGGGGCCTAACACCTTGTGTGGAGTCGGGGCCGGAACCTGAGGATTCCTCTCCAGTGCTGACATGGATCTTGGGGTACTTCTGGAGTCTCCCCAGGGGAGTCATTCCTCGTCTCGAATGCGGGCATGCACTTGCGCTTTCCTCCAGAGCGGTAGCAGCAGTGTCACGCGGTCCGCCGCGTGGATCAAGGGATCTATGTTTTTCCCTCGAGTCTTTCCCACGAGGCTTTCCCACGAGGCTTTCCCACAAGCTGGGTGACTCTTGGAATGGTGGCACGACCCTGGAGTTCCTCTCGCCTTTCCTGTGGAGAGCGTCTCCTCTTGAGATGCGACGGGAACTCCGGGAATTCTTTCCCTACGAAACAGGGAAAGGATCCCTCATCTCGAGCTCGGAGGCGGAAACGGGGCTCCCCTGGATGTGTGCGGGACCCTCGTGCTTCCTCTCGAGTGTAGACGGCTATGTCGGGGAACTTCTTGAGTTGCAGCAAGGGTGTCAAGGACCCTTTGGAAATTCCAGTGGTTAGATGTGAATAGCCTCGAGAAGCCTCAGCGGAAATGGGCCTCATCTCGCCTCGAGGGCAAAACCTCCTGGATTTTCTCGAGTTGCGGCAGGTGCTCTCAACTTACGACGGAGACCTCAGGGACCCGCTCTGGTGGCCTCAGGAAAGGCCAGTCCCCATGCGAGTTCCTCGGGGGCCTCTCGGGATTCCTCTCCCGTCGATGCCGGGGCCTAACACCTTGTGTGGAGTCGGGGCCGGAACCTGAGGATTCTTCTCCAGTGCTGACATGGATCTTGGGGTACTTCTGGAGTCTCCCCAGGGGAGTCAGTCCTCGTTTCGAATGCGGGCATGCACTTGCGCTTTCCTCCAGAGCGGTAGCAGCAGTGTCACGCAGTCCGCCGCGTGGATCAAAGGATCTATGGTTTTCCCTCGAGTCTTTCCCACGAGGCTTTCCCACGAGGCTTTCCCACAGGGCTGTCCCACGTGCACACGTGTTGTGAATCGATCCTCGGCTTGAACGTCAAGGCAGTGCAGGGAAAAAAGGTTCCTCTGGAATTGACTGACACATCTGGGGGACTCTTGGAATGGTGGCACGACCCTGGAGTTCCTCTCGCCTTTCCTGTGGAGAGCGCCTCCTCTTGAGATGCGACGGGAACGCCGGGAATTCTTTCCCTACTAAACAGGGAAAGGATCCCTCATCTCGAGTTAGGAAGCGGAAACGGGGCTCCCCTGGATGTGTGCGGGACCCCACGTGCTTCCTCTCGAGTGGAGACGGGTATGTCGGGGAACTGCTGGAGTTGCAGCAAGGGTGTGAAGGACCCTTTGGAAGTTCCAGTGGTTAGATGTGATTAGCCTCGAGAAGCCTCAGCGGAAATGGGCCTCATCTCGCCTGGAGGGCAAAACCTCCTGGATTTTCTCGAGTTGCGGCAGGTGCTCTCGACTTACGACGGGGACCTCAGGGACCCGCTCTGGAGGCCTCAGGAAAGGCTAGTCCGCATGCGAGTTCCTCGGGGGCCTCTCGGGATTTCTCTCCCGTCGATTCCGGGGCCTAAGACCTTGTGTGGAGTCGGGGCGGGAACCTGAGGAATCCTCTCCAGTGCTGACATGGATCTTGGGGTACTTCTGGAGTCTCCCCAGGGGAGTCATTCCTCGTCTCGAATGCGGGCATGCACTTGCAATTTCCTCCAGAGCGGTAGCAGCAGTGTCACGCAGTCCGCCGTGTGGATCAAAGGATCTATGGTTTTCCCTCGAGTCTTTCCCACGAGGCTTTCCCACGAGTCTTTCCCACAGGGCTGTCCCAGGTGCACACGTGGTGGGAGTCGATCCTCGGCTTGAACGTCAAGGTAGTGCAATGAAAACAGCTTCCTCTTGAATGGACTGACACATCTGGGGGACTCTTCGAATGGTGGCACGACCCTGGAGTTCCTCTCGCCTTTCCTGTGGAGAGCGCCTCCTCTTGAGATGCGACGGGAACTCCGGGAATTCTTTCCCTACCAAACAGGGAAAGGATCCCTCATCTCGAGCTAGGAGGCGGAAACGGGGCTCCCCTGGATGTGTGCGGGACCCTCGTGCTTCCTCTCGAGTGGAGACGGCTATGTCGGGGAACTTCTTGAGTTGCAGCAAGGGTGTCAAGAACCCTTTGGAAATTCCAGTGGTTAGATGTGATTAGCCTCGAGAAGCCTCAGCGGAAATGGGCCTCATCTCGCCTGGAGGGCAAAACCTCCTGGATTTTCTCGCGTTGCGGCAGGTGCTCTCGACTTACGACGGAGACCTCAGGGACCCGCTCTGGTGGCCTCAGGAAAGGCCAGTCCCCATGTGAGTTCCTCGGGGGCCTCTCGGGATTCCTCTCCTGTCGATGCCCGGGCCTAACACCTTGTGTGGAGTCGGGGCCGGAACCTCAGGATCCCTTTCCAGTGCTGACATGGATCTTGGGGTACTTCTGGAGTCTCCCAGGGGACTCAGTCCTCGTCTCGAATGCGGGCATGCACTTGCGCTTTCCTCCAGAGCGGTAGCAGCAGTGTCACGCGGTCCGCCGCGTGGATCAAGGGATCTATGTTTTTCCCTCGAGTCTTTCCCACGAGGCTTTCCCACGAGGCTTTCCCACAGGTTGGGGGACTCTTGGAATGGTGGCACGACCCTGGAGTTCCTCTCGCCTTTCCTGTGGAGAGCGTCTCCTCTTGAGATGCGACGGGAACTCCGGGAATTCTTTCCCTACGAAACAGGGAAAGGATCCCTCATCTCGAGCTAGGAGGCGGAAACGGGGCTCCCCTGGATGTGTGCGGGACCCCACGTGCTTCCTCTCGAGTGGAGACGGGTATGTCGCGGAACTGCTTGAGTTGCAGCAAGGGTGTGAAGGACCCTTTGGAAGTTCCAGTGGTTAGATGTGATTAGCCTCGAGAAGCCTCAGCGGAAATGGGCCTCATCTCGCCTGGAGGGCAAAACCTCCTGGATTTTCTCGAGTTGCGGCAGGTGCTCTCGACTTACGACGGGGACTTCAGGGACCCGTTCTGGTGGCCTCAGGAAAGGCCAGTCCCCATGCGAGTTCCTCGGGGGCCTCTCGGGATTCCTCTCCCTTCGATGCCGGGGCCTAAGACCTTGTGTGGATTCGGGGCCGGAACCTGAGTATTCCTCTCCAGTGCTGACATGGATCTTGGGGTACTTCTGGAGTCTTCCGAGGGGAGTCAGTCCTCGTCTCGAATGCGGGCATGCACTTGCGCTTTCCTCCAGAGCAGTAGCAGCAGTGTCACGCAGTCCAGCGCGTGGATCAAAGGATCTATGGTTTTCCCTCGAGTCGTTCCCATGAGGCTTTCCCACGAGGCTTTCCCACAGGGCTGTCCCACGTGCACACGTGGTGGGAGTCGATCCTCGGCTTGAACGTCAAGGCAGTGCAGGGAAAACAGGTTCCTCTGTAATGGACTGACACATCTGGTGGTCTCTTGGAATGGTGGCAGGACCCTGGAGTTCCTCTCGCCTTTCCTTTGGAGAGCGCCTCCTCTTGAGATGCGACGGGAACGCCGGGAATTCTTTCCCTACGAAACAGGGAAGAGATCCCTCATTTCGAGCTCGGAGGCGGAAACGGGGCTCCCCTGGATGTGTGCGGGACCCCACGTGCTTCCTCTCGAGTGGAGACGGGTATGTCGGGGAACTGCTTGAGTTGCAGCAAGGGTGTGATGGACCCTTTGGAAGTTCCAGTGGTTAGATGTGATTAGCCTCGAGAAGCCTCAGCGGAAATGGGCCTCATCTCGCCTGGAGGGCAAAACCTCCTGGATTTTCTCGAGTTGCGGCAGGTGCTCTCGACTTACGACGGGGACCTCAGGGACCCACTCTGGAGGCCTCAGGAAAGGCCAGTCCGCATGCGAGTTCCTCGGGGGCCTCTCGGGATTCCTCTCCCGTCGATGCCGGGGCCTAAGACCTTGTGTGGACTCGGGGCCGCAACCTGAGGATTCCTCTCCAGTGCTGACATGGATCTTGGGGTACTTCTGGAGTCTCCCCAGGTGAGTCAGTCCTCGTCTCGAATGCGGGCATGCACTTGCGCTTTCCTCCAGAGCGGTAGCAGCAGTGTCACGCAGTCCACCGCGGGGATCAAAGGATCTATGGTTTTCCCTCGAGTCTTTCCCACGAGGCTTTCCCACGAGGCTTTCCCACAGGGCTGTCCCACGTGCACACGTGGTGGGAGTCGATCCTCGGCTTGAACTTCAAGGCAGTGCAGGGAAAACAGGTTCCTCTGGAATGGACTGACACATCTGGGGGTCTCTTGGAATGGTGGCACGACTCTGGAAATCCTGTCCCCTTTCCTGTGGAGAGCGCCTCCTCTTGAGATGCGACGGGAACGCCGGGAATTCTTTCCCTACGAAACAGGGAAAGGATCCCTCATCTCGAGCTAGGAGGCGGAAACGGGGCTCCCCTGGATGTGTGCTGGACACCAAGTGCTTCCTCTCGAGTGGAGACGGGTATGTCGGGGAACTTCTTGAGTTGCAGCAAGGGTGTGAAGGACCCTTTGGAAGTTCCAGTGGTTAGACGTGATGAGCCTCGACAAGCCTCAGCGGAAATGGGCCTCATCTCGCCTGGAGGGCAAAACCTCCTGGATTTTCTCGAGTTGCGGCAGGTGCTCTCGACTTACGACGGGGACCTCAGGGACCCGCTCTGGTGGCCTCAGGAAAGGCCAGTCCCAATGCGAGTTCCTCGGGGGCCTCTCGGGATTCCTCTCCCGTCGATGCCGGGGCCTAAGACCTTGTGCGGAGTCGGGGCCGGAACCTGAGGATTCCTCTCCAGTGCTGACATGGATATTGGGGTACTTCTGGAGTCTCCCCAGGGGAGTCAGTCCTCGTCTCGAATTTGGGCATGCACTTGCGCTTTCCTCCAGAGCGGTAGCAGCAGTGTCACGCAGTCCGCCGCGTGGATCAAAGGATCTATGGTTTTCCCTCGAGACTTTCCCACGAGGCTTTCCCACCAGGCTTTCCCACAGGGCTGTCCCACGTGCACACGTGGTGGGAGTCGATCCTCGGCTTGAACGTCAAGGCAGTGCAGGGAAAACAGGTTCCTCTGGAATGGACTGACACATCTGGCGGTCTCTTGGAATGGTGGCACGACCCTGGAGTTCCTCTCGCCTTTCCTGTGGAGAGCGCCTCCTCTTGAGATGCGACGGGAACGCCGGGAATTCTTTCCCTACGAAACAGGGAAAGGATCCGTCATCTTGAGCTAGGAGGCGGAAACGGGGCTCCCCTGGATGTATGCGGGACCCCACGTGCTTCCTCTCGATTAGAGACGGGTCTTTCGCGGAACTGCTTGAGTTGCAGCAAGGGTGTGAAGGACCCTTTGGAAGTTCCAGTGGTTAGATGTGATTAGCCTCGAGAAGCCTCAGCAGAAATGGGCCTCATCTCGCCTGGAGGGCAAAATCTCCTGGATTTTCTCGAGTTGCGGCAGGTGCTCTCGACTTACGACGGGGACCTCAGGGACCCGCTCTGGTGGCCTCAGGAAAGGCCAGTCCCCATGCGAGTTCCTCGGGGGCCTCTCGGGATTCCTCTCCCGTGGATGCCGGGGCCTAAGACCTTGTGTGGAGTCGGGGCCGCAACCTGAGGATTCCTCTCCAGTGCTGACATGGATCTTGGGGTACTTCTGGAGTCTCCCCAGGGGAGTCAGTCCTCGTCTCGAATGCGGGCATGCACTTGCGCTTTCCTCCAGAGCGGTAGCAGCAGTGTCACGCAGTCCGCCGCGTGGATCAAGGGATCTATGGTTTACCCTCGAGTCTTTCCCACGAGGCTTTCCCACGAGTCTTTCCCACAGGGCTGTCCCAGGTGCACACGTGGTGGGAGTCGATCCGCGGCTTGAACGTCAAGGTAGTGCAATGAAAACAGCTTCCTCTTGAATGGACTGACATATCTGGGGGACTCTTCGAATGGTGGCACGACCCTGGAGTTCCTCTCGCCTTTCCTGTGGAGAGCGCCTCCTCTTGAGATGCGACGGGAACTCCGGGAATTCTTTCCCTACCAAACAGGGAAAGGATCCCTCATCTCGAGCTAGGAGGCGGAAACGGGGCTCCCCTGGATGTGTGCGGGACCCTCGTGCTTCCTCTCGAGTGGAGACGGCTATGTCGGGGAACTTCTTGAGTTGCAGCAAGGGTGTCAAGGACCCTTTGGAAATTCCAGTGGTTAGATGTGATTAGCCTCGAGAAGCCTCAGCGGAAATGGGCCTCATCTCGCCTGGAGGGCAAAACCTCCTGGATTTTCTCGAGTTGCGGCAGGTGCTCTCGACTTACGACGGAGACCTCAGGGACCCGCTCTGGTGGCCTCAGGAAAGGCCAGTCCCCATGTGAGTTCCTCGGGGGCCTCTCGGGATTCCTCTCCTGTCGATGCCGGGGCCTAACACCTTGTGTGGAGTCGGGGCCGGAACCTCAGGATCCCTTTCCAGTGCTGACATGGATCTTGGGGTACTTCTGGAGTCTCCCCAGGGGACTCAGTCCTCGTCTCGAATGCGGGCATGCACTTGCGCTTTCCTCCAGAGCGGTAGCAGCAGTGTCACGCGGTCCGCCGCGTGGATCAAGGGATCTATGGTTTTCCCTCGAGTCTTTCCCACGAGCCTTCCCACGAGTCTTTCCCACAGGGCTGTCCCACGTGCACACGTGGTGGGAGTCGATCCTCGGCTTGAACGTCAAGGCAGTGCAGGGAAACCAGCTTCCTCTAGAATGGACTGACACATCTGGGGGACTCTTGGAATGGTGGCACGACCCTGGAGTTCCTCTCGCCTTTCCTGTGGAGAGCGTCTCCTCTTGAGATGGGACGGGAACGCCGGGAATTCTTTCCCTACTAAACAGGGAAAGGATCCCTCATCTCGAGCTAGGAGGCGGAAACGGGGCTCCCCTGGATGTGTGCGGGACCCCACGTGCTTCCTCTCGAGTGGAGACGGGTATGTTGGGGAACTTCTTGAGTTGCAGCAAGGGTGTGAAGGACCCTTTGGAAGTTCAAGTGGTTAGATGTGATTAGCCTCGAGAAGCCTCAGCGGAAATGGGCCTCATCTCGTCTGGAGGGCAAAACCTCGTGGATTTTCTCGAGTTGCGGCAGGTGCTCTCGACTTACGACGGGGACCTCAGGGACCCGCTCTGGTGGCCTCAGGAAAGGCCAGTCCCCATGCGAGTTCCTCGGGGGCCTCTCGGGTTTCCTCTCCCGTCGATGCCGGGGCCTAAGTCCTTGTGTGGAGTCGGGGCCGGAACCTGAGGATTCCTCTCCAGTGATGACATGGATCTTGGGGTACTTCTGGAGTCTCCCCAGGGAAGTCAGTCCTCGTCTCCAATGCGGGCATGCACTTGCGCTTTCCTCCAGAGCGGTAGCAGCAGTGTCACACAGTCCGCCGCGTGGATCAAAGGATCGATGGTTTTCGCTCGAGTCTTTCCCACGAGGCTTTCCCACGAGGCTTTCCCACAGGGATGTACCACGTGCACACGTGGTGGGAGTCGATCATCGGCTTGAACGTCAAGGCAGTGCAGGGAAATCAGGTTCCTCTGGAATGGACTGACACATCTGGGGGTCTCTTGGAATGGTGCCACGACCCTGGAGTTCCTCTCGCCTTTCCTGTGGAGAGCGCCTCCTCTTGAGATGCGACGGGAACACCGGGAATTCTTTCCCTACTAAACAGGGAAATGATCCCTCATCTCGAGCTAGGAGGCGGAAACGGGGCTCCCCTGGATGTGTGCAGGACCCTCGTGCTTCCTCTTCAGTGGAGACGGGTATGTCGGGGAACTTCTTGAGTTGCAGCAAGGGTGTGAAGGACCCTTTGGAAGTGCCAGTGGTTAGATGTGATGAGCCTCGAGAAGCCTCAGCGGAAATGGGCCTCATCTCGCCTGGAGGGCAAAACCTCCTGGATTTTCTCGAGTTTTGGCAGGTGCTCTCGACTTACGACGGGGACCTCAGGGACCCGATCTGGTGGCCTCAGGCAAGGCAAGTCCCCATGCGAGTTCCTCCGGGGCCTCTCGGGATTTCTCTCCTATCGATGCCGGGGCCTAACACGTTGTGTGGAGTCGGGGCCGGAACCTGAGGATTCCTCTCCAGTGCTGACATGGATCTTGGGGTACTTCTGGAGTCTCCCCAGGGGAGTCATTCCTCGTCTCGAATGCGGGCATGCACTTGCAATTTCCTCCAGAGCGGTAGCAGCAGTGTCACGCAGTCCGCCGCGTGGATCAAGGGATCTATGGTTTTCCCTCGAGTCTTTCCCACGAGGCTTTCCCACGAGGCTTTCCCACAGGGCTGTCCCACGTGCACACGTGGTGGGAGTCGATCCTCGACTTGAACGTCAGGGCAGTGCAGTTAAAACAGGTTCCTCTGGAATGGACTGACACATCTGGGGGACTCTTGGAATGGTGGCACCACCCTGGAGTTCCTCTCGCCTTTCCTGTGGAGAGCGCCTCCTCTTGAGATGCGACGGGAACTCCGGGAATTCTTTCCCTACCAAACAGGGAAAGGATCCCTCATCTCGAGCTAGGAGGCGGAAACGGGGCTCCCCTGGATGTGTGCGGGACCCTCGTGCTTCCTCTCGAGTGGAGACGGTTATGTCGGGGAACTTCTTGAGTTGCAGCAAGGGTGTCAAGGACCCTTTGGAAATTCCGGTGGTTAGATGTGATTAGCCTCGAGAAGCCTCAGCGGAAATGGGCCTCATCTCGCCTGGAGGGCAAAACCTCCTGGATTTTCTCGAGTTTTGGCAGGTGCTCTCGACTTACGACGGAGACCTCAGGGACCCGCTCTGGTGGCCTCAGGAAAGGCCAGTCCCCATGTGAGTTCCTCGGGGGCCTCTCGGGATTCCTCTCCTGTCGATGCCGGGGCCTAACACCTTGTGTGGAGTCGGGGCCGGAACTTGAGGATTCCTCTCCAGTGCTGACATGGATCTTGGGGTAGTTTTGGAGTCTCCCCAGGGGACACAGTCCTCGTCTCGAATGCGGGCATGCACTTGCTCTTTCCTCCAGAGCGGTAGCAGCAGTGTCACGCGGTCCGCCGCGTGGATCAAGGGATCTATGGTTTTCCCTCGAGTCTTTCCCACGAGCCTTCCCACGAGTCTTTCCCACAGGGCTGTCCCACGTGCACACGTGGTGGGAGTCGATCCTCGGCTTGAACGTCAAGGCAGTGCAGGGAAACCAGCTTCCTCTAGAATGGACTGACACATCTGGGGGACTCTTGGAATGGTGGCACGACCCTGGAGTTCCTCTCGCCTTTCCTGTGGAGAGCGTCTCCTCTTGAGATGGGACGGGAACGCCGGGAATTCTTTCCCTACTAAACAGGGAAAGGATCCCTCATCTCGAGCTAGGAGGCGGAAACGGGGCTCCCCTGGATGTGTGCGGGACCCCACGTGCTTCCTCTCGAGTGGAGACGGGTATGTCGGGGAACTTCTTGAGTTGCAGCAAGGGTGTGAAGGACCCTTTGGAAGTTCAAGTGGTCAGATGTGATTAGCCTCGAGAACCCTCAGCGGAAATGGGCCTCATCTCGTCTGGAGGGCAAAACCTCGTGGATTTTCTCGAGTTGCGGCAGGTGCTCTCGACTTATGACGGGGACCTCAGGGACCCGATCTGGTGGCCTCAGGAAAGGCCAGTCCCCATGCGAGTTCCTCGGGGGCCTCTCGGGATTCCTCTCCCGTCGATGCCGGGGCCTAAGACCTTGTGTGGAGTCGGGGCCGGAACCTGAGGATTCCTCTCCAGTGCTGACATGGATCTTGGGGTACTTCTGGAGTCTCCCCAGGGGAGTCAGTCCTCGTCTCGAATGCGGGCATGCGCTTGCGCTTTCCTCCAGAGCGGTAGCAGCAGTGTCACGCAGTCCGCCGCGTGGATCAAAAGATCTATGGTTTTCCCTGGAGTCTTTCCCACGAGGCTTTCCCACAAGGCTTTCCCACAGGGCTGTCCCACGTGCACAGGTGGTGGGAGTCGATCATCGGCTTGAACGTCAAGGCAGTGCAGGGAAAACAGGTTCCTCTGGAATGGACTGACACATCTGAGGGACTCTTGGAATGGTGGCACGACCCTGGAATTCCTCTCGCCTTTCCTGTGGAGAGCGCCTCCTCTTGAGATGCGACGGGAAAGCCGGGAATTCTTTCCCTACGAAACAGGGAAAGGATCCCTCATCTCGAGCTAGGATGGGGAAACGGGGCTCCCCTGGATGTGTGCGGGACCCCACGTGCTTCCTCTCGAGTGGAGACGGGTATGTCGGGGTACTTCTTGAGTTGCAGCAAGGGTGAGAAGGACCCTTAGGAAGTTCCTGTGGTTAGACGTGATTAGCCTCGAGAAGCCTCAGCGGAAATGGGCCTCATCTCGCCTGGAGGGCAAAACCTCGTGGATTTTCTCGAGTTGCGGCAGGTGCTCTCGACTTACGACGGGGACCTCAGGGACCCGCTCTGGTGGCCTCAGGAAGGCCAGTCCCCATGCGAGTTCTTCGGGGGCCTCTCGGGATTCCTCTCCCGTCGATGCCGGTGCCTAAGACCTTGTGTGGAGTCGAGGCCGGATCCTGAGGATTCCTCTCCAGTGCTGACATGGATCTTGGGGTACTTCTGGAGTCTCCCCAGGGGAGTCAGTCCTCGTCTCGAATGCGGGCAAGCAGTTGCGCTTTCCTCCAGAGCGGTGGCAGCAGTGTCACGCAGTCCGCCGCATGGATCAAAGGATCTATGGTTTTCCCTCGAGTCTTTCCCACGAGGCTTTCCCACGAGGCTTTCCCACAGGGCTGTCCCACGTGCACACGTGGTCGGAGTCGATCGTCAGCTTGAACGTCAAGGCAGTGCAGGGAAAACAGGTTCCTCTGGAATGGACTGACACATCTGGTGGATTCGTGGAATGGTGGCACGACCCTGGAGTTCCTCTCGCCTTTCCTGTGGAGAGCTCCTCCTCTTCAGATGCGACGGGAAGGCCGGGAATTTTTTCCCTACGAAACAGGGAAAGGATGCCTCATCTCGAGCTGGGAGGTGGAAACGGGGCTCCCCTGGATGTGTGCGGGAGCCTCGTGCTTCCTCTCGAGTGGAGACGGGTATGTCGGGGAACTTCTTGAGTTGCAGTAAGGGTGTGAAGGACCCTTTGAAAGTTCCAGTGGTTAGATGTGATTAGCCTCGATAAGCCTAGGCGGAATTGGGCCTCATCTCGGCTGGAGGGCAAAACCTCCTGGATTTTCTCGAGTTGCGGCAGGTGCTCTCGACTTACGACGGGGACCTCAGGGACCCGCTCTGGTGGCCTCAGGAAAGGTCAGTCCCCATGCGAGTTCCTCGGGGGCCTCTCGGGATTCCTCTCCCGTGGATGCCGGGGCCTAAGACCTTGTGTGGAGTCGGGGCCGGAACCTGAGGATTCCTCTCCAGTGCTGACATGGATCTTGGGGTACTTCTGGAGTCTCCCCAGGGGAGTCAGTCCTCGTCTCGAATGCGGGCATGCGCTTGCGCTTTCCTCCAGAGCGGTAGCAGCAGTGTCACGCAGTCCGCCGCGTGGATCAAAAGATCTATGGTTTTCCCTGGAGTCTTTCCCACGAGGCTTTCCCACAAGGCTTTCCCACAGGGCTGTCCCACGTGCACAGGTGGTGGGAGTCGATCATCGGCTTGAACGTCAAGGCAGTGCAGGGAAAACAGGTTCCTCTGGAATGGACTGACACATCTGAGGGACTCTTGGAATGGTGGCACGACCCTGGAATTCCTCTCGCCTTTCCTGTGGAGAGCGCCTCCTCTTGAGATGCGACGGGAAAGCCGGGAATTCTTTCCCTACGAAACAGGGAAAGGATCCCTCATCTCGAGCTAGGAGGCCGAAACGGGGCACCCCTGGATGTGTGCGGGACCCCACGTGCTTCCTCTCGAGTGGAAACGGGTATGTCGCGGAACTGCTTGAGTTGCAGCAAGGGTGTGAAGGACCCTTTGGAAGTTCCAGTGGTTAGATGTGATTAGCCTCGAGAAGCCTAAGCGGAAATGGGCCTCATCTCGCCTGGAGGGCAAAACCTCGTGGAATTTCTCGAGTTGCGGCAGATGCTCTCGACTTACGACGGGGACCTCAGGGACCCGCTCTGGTGGCCTCAGGAAAGGCCAGTCCCCATGCGAGTTCTTCGGGGGCCTCTCGGGATTCCTCTCCCTTCGATGCCAGGGCCTAAGACCTTGTGTGGAGTCGAGGCCGGAACCTGAGGATTCCTCTCCAGTGCTGACATGGATCTTGGGGTACTTCTGGAGTCTCCCCAGGGGAGTCAGTCCACGTCCCGAATGCGGGCATGCACTTGCGCTTTCCTCCAGAGCGGTGGCAGCAGTGTCACGCAGTCCGCCGCGTGCATCAAAGGATCTATGGTTTTCCCTCGAGTCTTTCCCACGAGGCTTTCCCACGAGGCTTTCTCACAGGGCTGTCCCACGTGCACACGTGGTGGGAGTCGATCCTCGGCTTGAACGTCAAGGCAGTGCAGGGAAAACAGGTTCCTCTGGAATGGACTGACCCATCTGGGGGACTCTTGGAATGGTGGCACGACCCTGCTGTTCCTCTCGCCTTTCCTGTGGAGAGCGCCTCCTCTTGAGATGCGACGGGAACGCCGGGAATTCTTTCCCTACGAAACAGGGAAAGGATCCCTCATCTCGAGCTAGGAGGCCGAAACGGGGCTCCCCTGGATGTGTGCGGGACCCCACGTGCTTCCTCTCGAGTGGAAACGGGTATGTCGGGGAACTTCTTGAGTTGCAGCAAGGGTGAGAAGGACCCTTAGGAAGTTCCAGTGGTTAGACGTGATTAGCCTCGAGAAGCCTCAGCGGAAATGGGCCTCATCTCGCCTGGAGGGCAAAACCTCCTGGATTTTCTCGAGTTGCGGCAGGTGCTCTCGACTTACGACGGGGACCTCAGGGACCCGCTCTGGTGGCCTCAGGAAAGGCCAGTCCCCATGCGAGTTCCTCGGGGGCCTCTCGGGATTCCTCTCCCGTCGATGCCGGGGCCTAAGTCCTTGTGTGGAGTCGGGGCCGGAACCTGAGGATTCCTCACCAGTGCTGACATGGATCTTGGGGTACTTCTGGAGTCTCCCCAGGGGAGTCAGTCCTCGTCTCGAATGCGGGCATGCACTTGTGCTTTCCTCCAGAGCGGTAGCAGCAGTGTCACGCAGTCCGCCGCGTGGATCAAAGGATCTATGGTTTTCCCTCGAGTCTTTCCCACGAGGCTTTCCCAAGAGGCTTTCCCACAGGGCTGTCCCACGTGCACACGTGGTGGGAGTCGATCCTCGGCTTGAACGTCAAGGCAGTGCAGGGAAAACAGTTTCCTCTGGAATGGACTGACACATCTGGGGGTCTCTTGGAATGGTGGCACGACCCTGGAGTTCCTCTCGCCTTTCCTGTGGAGAGCGCCTCCTCTTGAGATGCGACGGGAACGCCGGGAATTCTTTCCTTACGAAACAGGGAAAGGATCCCTCATCTCGAGCTAGGAGGCGGAAACGGGGCTCCCCTGGATGTGTGCTGGACCCCACGTGCTTCCTCTCGTGTGGAGACGGGTATGTCGGGGAACCTCTTGAGTTGCAGCAAGGGTGCGAAGGACCCTTAGGAAGTTCCTGTGGTTAGCTGTGATTAGCCTCGAGAAGCCTCAGCGGAAATGGGCCTCATCTCGCCTGGAGGGCAAAACCTCGTGGATTTTCTCGAGTTGCGGCAGGTGCTCTCGGCTTACGATGGGGACCTCAGGGACCCGCTCTGGTGGCCTCAGGAACGGCCAGTCCCCATTCGAGTTCCTCGGGGGCCTCTTGGGATTCCTCTCCCGTGGATGCCGGTTCCTAAGACCTTGTGTGGAGTCGGGGCCGGAACCTGAGGATTCCTCTCCAGTGCTGACATGGATCTTGGGGTACTTCTGGAGTCTCCCCTGGGGAGTCATTCCTCGTCTCGAATGCGGGCATGCACTTGCGCTTTCCTCCAGAGCGGTAGCAGCAGTGTCACGCAGTCCGCCGCGTGGATCAAAGGATCTATGGTTTTCCCTCGAGTCTTTCCCACGAGGCTTTCCCACGAGGCTTTCCCACAGGGCTGTCCCACGTGCACACGTGGTGGGAGTCGATCCTCGGCTTGAACGTCAAGGCAGTGCAGGGAAAACAGGTTCCTCTGGAATGGACTGACCCATCTGGGGGACTCTTGGAATGGTGGCACGACCCTGGAGTTCCTCTCGCCTTTCCTGTGGAGAGCGCTTCCTCTTGAGATGCGACGGGAACGCCGGGAATTCTTTCCCTGCGAAACAGGGAAAGGATCCCTCATCTCGAGCTAGGAGGCGGAAACGGGGCTCCCCTGGATGTGTGCGGGACCCCACGTGCTTCCTCTCGATTGGAGACGGGTATGTCGCGGAACTGCTTGAGTTGCAGCAATGGTGTGAAGGACCCTTTGGAAGTTCCAGTGGTTAGATGTGATTAGCCTCGAGAAGCCTCATGGGAAATGGGCCTCATCTCGCCTGGAGGGCAAAACCTCGTGGAATTTCTCGAGTTGCGGCAGGTGCTCTCGACTTACGACAGGGACCTCAGGGACCCGCTCTGGTGGCCTCAGGAAAGGCCAGTCCCCATGCGAGTTCCTCGGGGGCCTCTCGGGATTCCTCTCCCGTGGATGCCGGGGCCTAAGACCTTGTGTGGAGTCGGGGCCGGAACCTGAAGATTCCTCTCCAGTGCTGACATGGATCTTGGGGTACTTCTGGAGTCTCCCCAGGGGAGTCAGTCCTCGTCTCGAATGCGGGCATGCACTTGCGCTTTCCTCCAGAGCGGTAGCAGCAGTGTCACGCAGTCCGCCGCGTGGATCAAAGATCTATGGTTTTCCCTCGAGTGTTTCCCACGAGGCTTTCCCACGGGGCTTTCCCACAGGGCTGTCCCACGTGCACACCTGGAGGGAGTCGATCCTCGGCTTGAACGTCAAGGCAGTGCACGGAAAACTGTTTCCTCTGGAATGGACTGAAACATCTGGTGGTCTCTTGGAATGGTGGCACGACCCTGGAGTTCCTCTCGCCTTTCCTGTGGTGAGCCCCTCCTCTTGAGATGCGACGGGAACGCCGGGAATTCTTTCCCTACGAATCAGGGAAAGGATCCCTCATTTCGAGCTAGGAGTTTGAAACGGGGCTCCTCTGGATGTGTGCGGGACCCCATGTGCTTCCTCTCGAGTGGAGACGGGTATGTCGGGGAACTTCTTGAGTTTCAGCAATGGTGTGAAGGACCCTTTGGAAGTTCCAGTGGTTAGATGTGATTAGCCTCGAGAAGCCTCATGGGAAATGGGCCTCATCTCGCCTGGAGGGCAAAACCTCGTGGAATTTCTCGAGTTGCGGCAGGTGCTCTCGACTTACGACGGGGCCCTCAGGGACCCGCTCTGGTGGCCTCAGGAAAGGTCAGTCCCCATGCGAGTTCCTCGGGGGCCTCTCGGGATTCCTCTCCCGTGGATGCCGGGGCCTAACACCTTGTGTGGAGTCGGGGCCGGAACCTGAGGATTCCTCTCCAGTGCTGACATGGATCTTGGGGTACTTCTGGAGTCTCCCCAGGGGAGTCAGTCCCCGTCTCGAATGCGGGCATGCACTTGCGCTTTCCTCCAGAGCGGTAGCAGCAGTGTCACGCAGTCCGCCGCGTGGATCAAAGGATCTATGGTTTTCCCTCGAGTCTTTTCCACGAGGCTTTCCCACGAGGCTTTCCCACAGGGCTGTCCCACGTGCACACGTGGTGGGAGTCGATCCTCGGCTTGAACGTCAAGGCAGTGCGGGGAAAACAGGTTCCTCTGGAATGGACTGACACATCTGGGGGACTCTTGGAATGGTTGCATGACCCTGGAGTTCCTCTCGCCTTTCCTGTGGAGAGCGCCTCCTCTTGAGATGCGACGGGAACGCCGGGAAATCTTTCCCTACGAAACAGGGAAAGGATCCCTCATCTCGAGCTAGGAGGCCGAAACGGGGCTCCCCTGGATGTGTGCGGGACCCCACGTGCTTCCTCTCGAGTGGAAACGGGTATGTCGCGGAACTGGTTGAGTTGCAGCAAGGGTGTGAAGGACCCTTTGGAAGTTCCAGTGGTTAGATGTGATTAGCCTCGAGAAGCCTCAGCGGAAATGGGCCTCATCTCGCCTGGAGGGCAAAACCTCGTGGAATTTCTCGAGTTGCGGCAGATGCTCTCGACTTACGACGGTGACCTCAGGGACCCGCTCTGGTGGCCTCAGGAAAGGCTAGTCCCCATGCGAGTTCTTCGGGGGCCTCTCGGGATTCCTCTCCCTTTGATGCCGGGGCCTAAGACCTTGTGTGGAGTCGAGGCCGGAACCTGAGGATTCCTCTCCAGTGCTGACATGGATCTTGGGGTACTTCTGGAGTCTCCCCAGGGGAGTCAGTCCACGTCCCGAATGCGGGCATGCACTTGCGCTTTCCTCCACAGCGGTGGCAGCAGTGTCACACAGTCCGCCGCGTGCATCAAAGGATCTATGGTTTTCCCTCGAGTCTTTCCCACGAGGCTTTCCCACGAGGCTTTCCCACAGGGCTGTCCCACGTGCACACGTGGTGGGAGTCGATCCTCGGCTTGAACGTCAAGGCAGTGCAGGGAAAACAGGTTCCTCTGGAATGGACTGACCCATCTGGGGGACTCTTGGAATGGTGGCACGACCCTGCTGTTCCTCTCGCCTTTCATGTGGAGAGCGCCTCCTCTTGAGATGCGACGGGAACGCCGGGAATTCTTTCCCTACGATACAGGGAAAGGATCCCTCATCTCGAGCTAGGAGGCGGAAACGGGGCTCCCCTGGATGTGTGCGGGACCCCACGTGCTTCCTCTCGAGTGGAGACGGTTATGTCGGGGAACTTCTTGAGTTGCAGCAAGGGTGTGAAGGACCCTTTGGAAGTTCCACTGGTTAGATGTGATTAGCCTCGAGAAGCCTCAGCGGAAATGGGCCTCATCTCGCCTGGAGGGCAAAACCTCCTGGATTTTCTCGAGTTGCGGCAGGTGCTCTCGACTTACGACGGGGACCTCAGAGACCCGCTCTGGTGGCCTCAGGAAAGGCCAGTCCCCATGCGAGTTCCTCGGGGGCCTCTCGGGATTCCTCTCCCGTGGATGCCGGGGCCTAAGACCTTGTGTGGAGTCGGGGCCGGAACCTGAGGATTCCTCTCCAGTGCTGACATGGATCTTGGGGTACTTCTGGAGTCTCCCCAGGGGAGTCAGTCCTCGTCTCGAATGCGGGCATGCACTTGCGCTTTCCTCCAGAGCGGTAGCAGCAGTGTCACGCAGTCCGCCACGTGGATCAAAGGATCTATGGTTTTCCCTCGAGTCTTTCCCACGAGGCTTTCCCACGAGGCTTTCCCACAGGGCTGTCCCACGTGCACACGTGGTGGGAGTCGATCCTCGGCTTGAACGTCAAGGCAGTGCAGGGAAAACAGTTTCCTCTGGAATGGACTGACACATCTGGGGGTCTCTTGGAATGGTGGCACGACCCTGGAGTTCCTCTCGCCTTTCCTGTGGAGAGCGCCTCCTCTTGAGATGCGACGGGAACGCCGGGAATTCTTTCCTTACGAAACAGGGAAAGGATCCCTCATCTCGAGCTAGGAGGCGGAAACGGGGCTCCCCTGGATGTGTGCTGGACCCCACGTGCTTCCTCTCGTGTGGAGACGGGTATGTCGGGGAACTTCTTGAGTTGCAGCAAGGGTGCGAAGGACCCTTAGGAAGTTCCTGTGGTTAGACGTGATTAGCCTCGAGAAGCCTCAGCGGAAATGGGCCTCATCTCGCCTGGAGGGCAAAACCTCGTGGATTTTCTCGAGTTGCGGCAGGTGCTCTCGACTTACGACGGGGACCTCAGGGACCCGCTCTGGTGGCCTCAGGAAGGCCAGTCCCCATGCGAGTTCTTCGGGGGCCTCTCGGGATTCCTCTCCCGTCGATGTCGGTGCCTAAGACCTTGTGTGGAGTCGAGGCCGGATCCTGAGGATTCCTCTCCAGTGCTGACATGGATCTTGGGGTACTTCTGGAGTCTCCCCAGGGGAGTCAGTCCTCGTCTCGAATGCGGGCATGCACTTGCGCTTTCCTCCAGAGCGGTAGCAGCAGTGTCACGCAGTCCGCCGCGTGGATCAAAGGATCTATGGTTTTCCCTCGAGTCTTTCCCACGAGGCTTTCCCACGAGGCTTTCCCACAGGGCTGTCCCACGTGCACACGTGGTGGGAGTCGATCCTCGGCTTGAACGTCAAGGCAGTGCAGGGAAAACAGGTTCCTCTGGAATGGACTGACCCATCTGGGGGACTCTTGGAATGGTGGCACGACCCTGGAGTTCCTCTCGCCTTTCCTGTGGAGAGCGCCTCCTCTTGAGATCCGACGGGAACGCCGGGAATTCTTTCCCTGCGAAACAGGGAAAGGATCCCTCATCTCGAGCTAGGAGGCGGAAACGGGGCTCCCCTGGATGTGTGCGGGACCCCACGTGCTTCCTCTCGAGTGGAGACGGGTATGTCGCGGAACTGCTTGAGTTGCAGCTATGGTGTGAAGGACCCTTTGGAAGTTCCAGTGGTTAGATGTGATTAGCCTCGAGAAGCCTCATGGGAAATGGGCCTCATCTCGCCTGGAGGGCAAAACCTCGTGGAATTTCTCGAGTTGCGGCAGGTGCTCTCGACTTACGACAGGGACCTCAGGGACCCGCTCTGGTGGCCTCAGGAAAGGCCAGTCCCCATGCGAGTTCCTCGGGGGCCTCTCGGGATTCCTCTCCCGTCGATGCCGGGGCCTAAGACCTTGTGTGGAGTCGGGGCCGGAACCTGAAGATTCCTCTCCAGTGCTGACATGGATCTTGGGGTACTTCTGGAGTCTCCCCAGGGGAGTCAGTCCTCGTCTCGAATGCGGGCATGCACTTGCGCTTTCCTCCAGAGCGGTAGCAGCAGTGTCACGCAGTCCGCCGCGTGGATCAAAGATCTATGGTTTTCCCTCGAGTGTTTCCCACGAGGCTTTCCCACGGGGCTTTCCCACAGGGCTGTCCCACGTGCACACGTGGAGGGAGTCGATCCTCGGCTTGAACGTCAAGGCAGTGCACGGAAAACTGGTTCCTCTGGAATGGACTGAAACATCTGGTGGTCTCTTGGAATGGTGGCACGACCCTGGAGTTCCTCTCGCCTTTCGTGTGGAGAGCCCCTCCTCTTGAGATGCGACGGGAACGCCGGGAATTCTTTCCCTACGAATCAGGGAAAGGATCCCTCATTTCGAGCTAGGAGTTGGAAACGGGGCTCCTCTGGATGTGTGCGGGACCCCATGTGCTTCCTCTCGAGTGGAGACGGGTATGTCGGGGAACTTCTTGAGTTGCAGCAAGGATGTGAAGGACCCTTTGGAAGTTCCAGTGGTTAGATGTGATTAGCCTCGAGAAGCATCAGCGGAAATGTGCCTCATCTCGCCTGGAGGGCAAAACCTCCTGGATTTTCTCGAGTTGTGGCAGGTGCTCTCGACTTACGATGGGGACCTCAGGGACCCGCTCTGGTGGCCTCAGGAAAGGCCAGTCCCCATGCGAGTTCCTCGGGGGCCTCTCGGGATTCCTGTTCCGTCGATGCCAGGGCCTAAGACCTTGTGTGGAGTCGGGGCCGGAACCTGAGGATTCCTCTCCAGTGCTGACATGGATCTTGGGGTACTTCTGGAGTCTCCCCAGGGGAGTCAGTCCTCGTCTCGAATGCGGGCATGCACTTGCGCTTTCCTCCAGAGCGGTAGCAGCAGTGTCACGCAGTCCGCCGCGTGGATCAAAGGATCTATGGTTTTCCCTCGAATCTTTCCCACGAGGCTTTCCCACGAGGCTTTCCCACAGGGCTGTCCCACGTGCACACGTGGTGGGAGTCGATCCTCGGCTTGAAAGTCATGGCAGTGCAGGGAAAACAGGTTCCTCTTGAATGGACTGACCCATCTGGGGGACTCTTGGAATGGTAGCACGACCCTGGAGTTCCTCTCGCCTTTCCTGTGGAGAGCGCCTCCTCTTGAGATGCGACGGGAACGCCGGGAATTCTTTCCCTACAAAACAGGGAAAGGATCCCTCATCTGGAGCTAGGAGGCGGAAACGGGTCTCCCCTGGATGTGTGCGGGACCCCACGTGCTTCCTCTCCAGTGGAGACGGGTATGTCAGGGAACTTCTTGAGTTGCAGCAAGGGTGTGAAGGACCCTTTGGAAGTTCCAGTGGTTAGATGTGATTGGCCTCGAGAAGCCTCAGCGGAAATGGGCCTCATCTCGCCTGGAGGGCAAAACCTCCTGGATTTTCTCGAGTTGCGGCAGATGCTCTCGACTTACGACGGGAACCTCAGGGACCCGCTCTGGTGGCCTCAGGAAAGGCCAGTCCCCATGCGAGTTCCACGGGGGCCTCTCGGGATTCCTCTCCCGTCGATGCCGGGGCCTAAGACCTTGTGTGGAGTCGGGGCCGGAACCTGAGGATTCCTCTCCAGTGCTGACATGGATCTTGGGGTACTTCTGGAGTCTCCCCAGGGGAGTCAGTCCTCGTCTCGAATGCGGGCATGCACTTGCGCTTTCCTCCAGAGCGGTAGCAGCAGTGTCACGCAGTCCGCCGCGTGGATCAAAGGATCTATGGTTTTCCCTCGAGTCTTTCCCACGAGGCTTTCCCACGAGGCTTTCCCACAGGGCTGTCCCACGTGCACACGTGGTGGGAGTCGATCCTCGGCTTCAACGTCAAGCCAGTGCAGGGAAAACAGGTTCCTCTGGAATGGACTGACACATCTGGGGGACCCTTGGAATGGTGGCACGACCCTGGAGTTCCTCTCGCCTTTCCTGTGGAGAGCGCCTCCTCTTGAGATGCGACGGGAACGTCGGGAATTCTTTCCCTACGAAACAGGGAAAGGATCCCTCATCTTGAGCTAGGAGGCGGAAACGGGGCTCCCCTGGATGTGTGCTTGACCCTCGTGCTTCCTCTCGAGTGGAGACGGGTATGTCGGGGAACTTCTTGAGTTGCAGCAAGGGTGTGAAGGACCCTTTGAAAGTTCCAGTGGTTAGATGTGATTAGCCTCGAGAAGCCTCAGCGGAATTGGGCCTCATCTCGGCTGGAGGGCAAAACCTCCTTGATTTTCTCGAGTTGCGGCAGGTGCTCTCGACTTACGACGGGGACCTCAGGGACCCGCTCTGGTGGCCTCAGGAAAGGCCAGTCCCCATGCGAGTTCCTCGGGGGCCTCTCGGGATTCCTCTTCCGTGGATGCCGGGGCCTAAGACTTTGTGTGGAGTCGGGGCCGGAACCTGAGGATTCCTCTCCAGTGCTGACATGGATCTTGGGGTACTTCTGGAGTCTCCCCAGGGGAGTCAGTCCCCGTCTCGAATGCGGGCATGCACTTGCGCTTTCCTCCAGAGCGGTAGCAGCAGTGTCACGCAGTCCGCCGCGTGGATCAAAGGATCTATGGTTTTCCCTCGAGCCTTTCCCACGAGGCTTTCCCACGAGGCTTTCCCACAGGGCTGTCCCACGTGCATACGTGGTGGGAGTCGATCCTCGGCTTGAACGTCAAGGCAGTGCAGGGAAAACAGGTTCCTCTGGAATGGACTGACACATCTGGGGCACCCTTGGAATGGTGGCACGACCCTGGAGTTCCTCTCGCCTTTCCTGTGGAGAGCGCCTCCTCTTGAGTTGCGACGGGAACGCCGGAAATTCTTTCCCTACGAAACAGGGAAAGGATCCCTCATCTCGAGCTAGGAGGCGGAAACGGGGCTCCCCTGGATGTGTGCTTGACCCTCGTGCTTCCTCTCGAGTGGAGACGGGTATGTCGGGGAAGTTCTTGAGTTGCAGCAAGGGTGAGAAGGACCCTTTGGATGTTCCAGTGGTTAGATGTGATTAGCTTCGAGAAGCCTCAGCGGAAATGGGCCTCATCTCGCCTGGAGGGCAAAACCTCCTGGATTTTCTCGAGTTGCGGCAGGTGCTCTCGACTTACGACGGGGACCTCAGGGACCTGCTCTGGTGGCCTCAGGAAAGGCCAGTCCCCATGCGAGTTCCTCGGGGGCCTCTCGGGATTCCTCTCCCGTCGATGCCGGGGCCTAAGACCTTGTGTGGAGTCGGGGCCGGAACCTGAGGATTCCTCTCCAGTGCTGACATGGATCTTGGGGTACTTCTGGAGTCTCCCCAGGGGAGTCAGTCCTCGTCTCGAATGCGGGCATGCACTTGCGCTTTCCTCCAGAGCGGTAGCAGCAGTGTCACGCAGTCCGCCGCGTGGATCAAAGGATCTATGTTTTTCCCTCGAGTCTTTCCCACGAGGCTTTCCCACGAGGCTTTCCCACAGGGCTGTACCACGTGCACACGTGGTGGGAGTCGATCCTCGGCTTGAACGTCAAGGCAGTGCAGGGAAAACAGGTGCCTCTGGAATGGACTGACACCTCTGGGGGTCTCTTGGAATGGTGGCACGACCCTGGAGTTCCTCTCGCCTTTCCTGTGGAGAGCGCCTCCTTTTGAGATGCGACGGAAACGCCGGGAATTCTTTCCCTACGAAACAGGGAAAGGATCCCTCATCTCGAGCTAGGAGGCGGAAACGGGGCTCCCCTGGATGTGTGCGGGACCCCATGTGCTTCCTCTCAAGTGGAGACGGGTATGTCGGGGAACTTCTTGAGTTGCAGCAAGGGTGTGAAGGACCCTTTGGAAGTTCCAGTGGTTAGATGTGATTAGCCTCGAGAAGCCTCAGCGGAAATGGGCCTCATCTCGCCTGGAGGGCAAAACCTCCTGGATTTTCTCGAGTTGCGGCAGGTGCTCTCGTCTTACGACGGGGACCTCAGGGACCCGCTCTGGTGGCCTCAGGAAAGGCCAGTCCCCATGCGTGTTCCTCGAGGGCCGCTTGGGATTCCTCTCCTGTCGATGCCGGGGCCTAAGACCTTGTGCGGAGTCGGGGCAGGAACCTGAGGATTCCTCTCCAGTGCTGACATGGATCTTGGGGTACATCTGGAGTCTCCCCAGGGGAGTCAGTCCTCGTCTCGAATGCGGGCATGCACTTGCGCTTTCCTCCAGAGCGGTAGCAGCAGTGTCACACAGTCCGCCGCGTGGACAAAAGGATCTTTGGTTTTCCCTCGAGTCTTTCCCACGAGGCTGTCCCACGAGGCTTTCCCACAGGGCTGTCCCACGTGCACACGTGGTGGGAGTCGATCCTCGGCTTGAACGTCAAGGCAGTTCGGGGAAAACCGGTTACTCTGGAATGGACTGACACATCTGGGGGCCTCGTGGAATGGTGGCACGACCCTGGAGTTGCTCTCACCTTTCCTGTGGAGAGCGCCTCCTCTTGAGATGCGAAGGGAACGCTGGGAATTCTTTCCCTACGAAACAGGGAAAGGATCCCTCATCTCGAGCTAGGAGGCGGAAACGGGGCTCCCCTGGATGTGTGCGGGACCCCATGTGCTTCCTCTCGAGTAGAGACGGTATGTCGGGGAACTTCTTGAGTTGCAGCAAGGGTGTGAAGGACCCTTGGGAAGTTCCAGTGGTTAGATGTGATTAGCCTCGAGAAGCCTCAGCGGAAACGGCCTCATCTCGCCTGGAGGGCAAAACCTCCTGGATTTTCTCGAGTTGCGGCTGGTGCTCTCGACTTACGACGGGGACATCAGGGACCCGCTCTGGTGGCCTCAGGAAAGGCCAGTCCCCATGCGAGTTCCTCGGGGGCCTCTCGGGATTCCTCTCCCGTCGATGCCGGGGCCTAAGACCTTGTGTGGAATCGGGGCCGGAACCTGAGGATTCCTCTCCAGTGCTGACATGGATCTTGGGGTACTTCTGGAGTCTCCCCAGGGGAGTCAGTCCTCGTCTCGAATGCGGGCATGCACTTGCGCTTTCCTCCAGAGCGGTAGCAGCAGTGTCACGCAGTCCGCCGCGTGGATCAAAGGATCTATGGTTTTCCCTCGAGTCTTTCCCACGAGGCTTTCCCACGAGGCTGTCCCACAGGGCTGTCCCACGTGCACACGTGGTGGGAGTCGATCCTCGACTTGAAAGTCAAGGCAGTGCAGGGAAAACAGGTTCATCTGGAATGGACTGACACATCTCGGGGTCTCTTGGAATGGTGGCACGACCCTGGAGTTCCTCTCGCCTTTCCTGTGGAGAGCGCCTCCTCTTGAGATGCGACGGGAACGCCGGGAATTCTTTCCCTACGAAACAGGGAAAGGATCCCTCATCTCGAGCTAGGAGGCGGAAACGGGGCTCCCCTGGATGTGTGCGGGACCCTCGTGCTTCCTCTCGAGTGGAGACAGGTATGTCGGGTAACTTCTTGAGTTGCAGCAAGGGTGAGAAGGACCCTTTGGATGTTCCAGTGGTTAGATTTGATTAGCCTCGAGAAGCCTCAGCGGAAATGGGCCTCATCTCGCCTGGAGGGCAAAACCTCCTGGATTTTCTCGAGTTGCGGCAGATGCTCTCGACTTACGACGGGGACCTCAGGGACCCGCTCTGGTGGCCTCAAGTAAGGCCAGTCTCCATGCGAGTTCCTCGGGGGCCTCTCGGGATTCCTCTCCCGTCGATGCCGGGGCCTAAGACCTTGTGTGGAGTCGGGGCCGGCACCTGAGGATTCCTGTCCAGTGTTGACATGGATCTTGGGTTACTTCTGGAGTCTCCCCAGGGGAGTCAGTCCTTGTCTCGAATGCGGGCATGCACTTGTGCTTTCCTCCAGAGCGGTAGCAGCAGTGACACGCAGTCCGCCGCGTGGATCAAAGGATCTATGGTTTTCCCTCGAGTCTTTCCCACGAGGCTTTCCCACGAGGCTTTCCCACAGGGCTGTCCCACGTGCACACGTGGTGGGAGTCGATCCTCGGCTTGAACGTCAAGGCAGTGCAGGGAAAACAGGTTCCTCTGGAATGGACTGACACATCTGGCGGACTCTTGGAATGGTGGCACGACCCAGGAGTTCCTCTCGCCTTTCCTGTGGAGACCGCCTCCTCTTGAGATGCGACGGGAACGCCGGGAATTCTTTCCCTACGAAACAGGGAAAGGATCCCTTATCTCGAGCTAGGAGGCGGAAACGGGGCTCCCCTGGATGTGTGCGGGACCCCACGTGCTTCCTCTCGAGTGGAGATGGGTATGTCGGGGAACTTCTTGAGTTGCAGCAAGGGTGTGAAGGACCCTTTGGAAGTTCCAGTGGTTAGAGGTGATTAGCCTCGAGAAGCCTCAGCGGAAATGGGCCTCATCTCGCCTGGAGGGCAAAACCTCCTGGATTTTCTCGAGTTGCGGCAGGTGCTCTCGACTTACGACGGGGACCTCAGGGACCCGCTCTGGTGGCCTCAGGTAAGGCCAGTCTCCATGCGAGTTCCTCGGGGGCCTCTCGGGATTCCTCTCCCGTCGATGCCGGGGCCTAAGACCTTGTGTGGAGTCGGGGCCGGAACCTGAGGATTCCTCTCCAGTGCTGACATGGATCTTGGGGTACTTCTGGAGTCTCCCCAGGGGAGTCAGTCCTCGTCTCGAATGCGGGCATGCACTTGCGCTTTCCTCCAGAGCGGTAGCAGCAGTGTCACGCAATCAGCCGCGTGGATCAAAGGATCTATGGTTTTCCCTCGAGTCTTTCCCACGAGTCTTTCCCACGAGGCTTTCCCACAGGGCTGTCCCACGTGCACACGTGGTGGGACTCGATCTTCGGCTTGAACGTAAAGGCAGTGCAGGGAAAACAGTTTCCTATGGAATGGACTGACACATCTGGGGGACTCTTGGAATGGTGGCACGACCCTGGAGTTCCTCTCGCCTTTCCTGTGGAGAGCTCCTCCTCTTGAGATGCGACGGGAACGCCGGGAATTCTTTCCCTACGAAACAGGGAAAGGATCCCTCATCTCAAGCTAGGAGGCGGAAACGGGGCTCCCCTGGATGTGTGCCGGACCCCACGAGCTTCCTCTCGAGTGGAGACGGGTATGTCGGGGAACTTCTTGAGTTGCAGCAAGGGTGTGAAGGACCCTTTGGAAGTTCCAGTGGTTAGAGGTGATTAGCCTCGAGAAGCCTCAGCGGAAATGGGCCTCATCTCGCCTGGAGGGCAAAACCTCCTGGATTTTCTCGAGTTACGGCAGGTGCTCTCGACTTACGACGGGGACCTCAGGGACTCGCTCTGGTGGCCTCAGGAAAGGCCAGTCCCCATGCGAGTTCCTCGGGGGCCTCTCGGGGTTCCTCTCCCGTCAATGCCGGGGACTAAGACCTTGTGTGGAGTCGGGGCCGGCACCTGAGGATTCCTGTCCAGTGTTGACATGGATCTTGGGTTACTTCTGCAGTCTCCCCAGGGGAGTCAGTCCTCGTCTCGAATGCGGGCATGCACTTGCGCTTTCCTCCAGAGCGGTAGCAGCAGTGTCACGCAGTCCGCCGCCTGGATCAAAGGATCTATGGTTTTCCCTCGAGTCTTTCCCACGAGGCTGTCCCACGAGGCTTTCCCACAGGGCTGTCCCACGTGCACACGAGTTGGGAGTCGATCCTCGGCTTGAACGTCAAGGCAGTTCAGGGAAAACAGGTTCCTCTGGAATGGACTGACATATCTGGGGGACTTTTGGAATGGTGGCACGACCCTGGAGTTCCTCTCGCCTTTCCTGTGGAGAGCGCCTCCTCTTGAGATGAGAAGGGAACGCCGGGAATTCTTTCCCTACGAAACAGGGATAGGATCCCTCATCTCGAACTAGGAGGCGGAAACGGGGCTCCCCTGGATGTGTGCGGCACCCCACGGGCTTCCCCTCGAGTGGAGACGGGTATGTCGCGGAACTGCTTGAGTTGCAGCAAGGGTGTGAAGGACCCTTTGGAAGTTCCAGTGGTTAGATGTGATTAGCCTCGAGAAGCCTCAGCGGAAATGGGCCTCATCTCGCCTGGAGGGCAAAACCTCCTGGATTTTCTCGAGTTGCGGCAGGTGCTCTCGACTTACGACGGGGACCTCAGGGACCCGCTCTGGTGGCCTCAGGAAAGGCCAGTCCCCATGCGAGTTCCTCGGGGGCCTCTCGGGATTCCTCTCCCGTCGATGCCGGGGCCTAAGACCTTGTGTGGAGTCGGGGCCGGAACCTGAGGATTCCTCTCCAGTGCTGACATGGATCTTGGGGTACTTCTGGAGTCTCCCCAGGGGAGTCAGTCCTCGTCTCGAATGCGGGCATGCACTTGCGCTTTCCTCCAGAGCGGTAGCAGCAGTGTCACGCAGTCCGCCGCGTGGATCAAAGGATCTATGGTTTTCCCTGGAGTCTTTCCCACGAGGCTTTCCCACGAGGCTTTCCCACAGGGCTGTCCCACGTGCACACGTTGTCGGAGTCGATCCTCGGCTTGAAGGTCAAGGCAGTGCAGGGAAAACAGGTTCCTCTGTAATGGACTGACACATCTGGGGGTCTCTTGGAATGGTGGCACGACCCTGGAGTTCCTCTCGCCTTTCCTGTGGAGAGCGCCTCCTCTTGAGATGCGACGGGAACGCCGGGAATTCTTTCCCTTCGAAACAGGGAAAGGATCCCTCATCTCGAGCTAGGAGGCGGAAACGGGGCTCCCCTGGATGTGTGCGGGACCCCACTTGCTTCCTCTCGAGTGGAGACGGATATGTCGGGGAACTTCTTGAGTTGCAGCAAGGGTGTGAAGGACCCATAGGAAGTTCCAGTGGTTAGATGTGATTAGCCTCGAGAAGCCTCAGCGGAAATGGGCCTCATCTCGCCTGGAGGGCAAAACCTCCTGGATTTTCTCGAGTTGCGGCAGGTGCTCTCAAATTAAGACGGGGACCTCAGGGACCCTCTCTGGTGGCCTCAGGAAAGGCCAGTCCCCATGCGAGTTCCTCGGGGGCCTCACGGGATTCCTCTCCCGTCGATGCCGTGGCCTACGACCTTGTGTGGAGTCGGGGCCGGAACCTGAGGATTCCTCTCCAGTGCTGACATGGATCTTGGGGTACTTCTCGAGTCTCCCCAGGGGAGTCAGTCCTCGTCTCGAATGCGGGCATGCACTTACGCTTTTCTCCAGAGCGGTAGCAGCCGTGTCACGCAGTCCGCCGCGTGGATCAAAGGATCTATGGTTTTCCCTCGAGTCTTTCCACGAGGCTTTCCCACGAGGCTTTCCCACAGGGCTGTCCCACGTGCACACGTGGTGGGAGTCGATCCTCGGCTGGAACGTCAATGCAGTGCAGGGAAAACAGGTTCCTCTGGAATGGACTGACACATCTGGGGGTCTCTTGGAATGGTGCCACGACCCTGGAGTTCCTCTCGCCTTTCCTGTGGAGAGCGCCTCCTCTTGAGATGCGACGGGAACGCCGGGAATTCTTTCCCTACGAAACAGGGAAAGGATCCCTCATCTCGAGCTAGGAGGCGGAAACGGGGCTCCCCTGGATGTGTGCGGGACCCCACGTGCTTCCTCTCGAGTGGAGACGGGTATGTCGGGGAACTTCTTGAGTTGCAGCAAGGGTGTGAAGGACCCTTTGGAAGTTCCAGTGGTTAGATGTGATTAGCCTCGAGAAGCCTCAGCGGAAATGGGCCTCATCTCGCCTGGAGGGCAAAACCTCCTGGATTTTTTCGAGTTGCGGCATGTCTCTCGCCTTACGACGGGGACCTCAGGGACCCGCTCTGGTGGCCTCAGGAAAGGCCAGTCCCCATGCGAGTTCCTCGGGGGCCTCTCGGGATTCCTCTCCCGTCGATGCCGGGGCCTAAGACCTTGTGTGGAGTCGGGGCCGGAACGTGAGGATTCCTCTCCAGTGCTGACATGGATCTTGGGGTACTTCTGGAGTCTCCCCAGGGGAGTCAGTCCTCGTCTCGAATGCGGGCATGCACTTGCGCTTTCCTCCAGAGCGGAAGCAGCAGTGTCACGCAGTCCGCCGCGTGGATCAAAGGATCTATGGTTTTCCCTCGAGTCTTTCCCACGAGGCTTTCCCACGAGGCTTTCCCACAGGGCTGTCCCACGTGCACACGTGGTGGGAGTCGATCCTCGGCTTGAACGTCAAGGCAGTGCAGGGAAAACAGGTTCCTCTGGAATGGACTGACACATCTGGGGTCACTAGGAATGGTGGCAAGACCCTGGAGTTCCTCTCGCCTTTCCTGTGGAGAGCGCCTCCTCTTGAGATGCGACGGGAACGCTGGGAATTCTTTCCCTACGAAACAGGGAAAGGATCCCTCATCTCGAGCTAGGAGGCGGAAACGGGGCTCCCCTGGATGTGTGCGGGACCCTCGTGCTTTCTCTTGAGTGGAGACAGGTATGTCGGGGAACTTCTTGAGTTGCAGCAAGGGTGTGAAGGACCCTTTGGAAGTTCCAGTGGTTAGATGTGATTAGCCTCGAGAAGCCTCAGCGGAAATGGGCCTCATCACGCCTGGAGGGCAAAACCTCCTGGATTTTCTCGAGTTGCGGCAGGTGCTCTCGACTTACGACAGGGACCTCAGGGACCCGCTCTGGTGGCCTCAGGAAAGGCCAGTCCCCATGCGAGTTCCTCGGGGGCCTCTCGGGATTCCTCTCCCGACGATGCCGGGGCCTAAGACCTTGTGTGGATTCGAGGGCCGGAACCTGAGGATTCCTCTCAAGTGCTGATATGGATCTTTTGGTACTTCTGGAGTCTTCCCAGGGGAGTCAGTCCTCGTCTCGAATGCGGGCATGCACTTGCGCTTTCCTCCAGAGCGGTAGCAGCAGTGTCACGCAGTCCGCCGCGTGGATCAAAGGATCTATGGTTTTCCCTCGAGTCTTTCCCTCGAGTCTTTCCCACGAGGCTTTCCCACGAGGCTTTCCCACAGGGCTTCCCACTTGCACACGTGGTGGGATTCGATCCTCGGCTTGAACGTCAAGGCAGTGCAGGGAAAACAGGTTCCTCTGGAATGGACTGACACATCTGGGGGACTCTTGGAATGGTGGCACGACCCTGGAGTTCCTCTCCGCTTTCCTGTGGAGAGCGCCTCCTCTTGATATGCGACGGGAACGCCGGGAATTCTTTCCCTACGAAACAGGGAAAGGATCCCTCATCTCGAACTAGGAGGCGGAAACGGGGTTCCCCTGGATGTGTGCGGGACCCCACGTGCTTCCTCTCGAGTGGAGACGGGTATGTCGGGGAACTTCTTGAGTTGCAGCAAGGGTGTGAAGGACCCTTTGGAAGTTCCAGTTTTTAGATGTGATTAGCCTCGAGAAGCCTCAGCGGAAATGGGCCTCATCTCGCCTGGAGTGCAAAACCTCCTGGATTTTCTCGAGTTGCGGCAGGTGCTCTCGAATTATGTCGGGGACCTCGGGGACCCTCTCTTGGCATCAGGAAAGGCCAGTCCCCATGCGAGTTCCTCGGGGGCCTATCGGGATTCCTCTCCCATTGATGCCGGGGCCTAAGACCTTGTGTGGAGTTGGGGCCGGAACCTGAGTATTCCTCTCCAGTGCTGACATGGATCTTGGGGTACTTCTGGAGTCTCCCCAGTGGAGTCAGTCCTCGTCTCGAAGGCGGGAATGCCCTTGCGCTTTCCTCCAGAGCGGTAGCAGCAGTGTCACGCAGTTCGCCGCGTGGATCAAAGGATCTATGGTTTCCCTCGAGTCTTTCCCACGAGGCTTTCCCACGAGGCTTTCCCACAGGGCTGTCCCACGTGCACACGTGGTGGGAGTCGATCCTCGGCTTGAACGTCAAGGCAGTGCAGGGAAAACAGGTTCCTCTGGAATGGACTGACACATCTGGGGGACTCTTGGAATGGTGGCACGACCCTGGAGTTCCTCTCGCCTTTCCTGTGGAGAGCGCCTCCTCTTGAGATGCGACGGGAACGCCGGGAATTCTTGCCCTATGAAACAGGGAAAGGATCCCTCATCTCGAGCTAGGCGGCGGAAACGGGGCTCCCCTGGATGTGTTCGCGACCCTCGTGCTTCCTCTCGAGTGGAGACGGGTATGTCGGGGAACTTCTTGAGTTGCAGCAAGGGTGTGAAGGACCCTTTGGAAGTTCCAGTGGTTAGATGTGATTAGCCTCGAGAAGCCTCAGCGGAAATGGGCCTCATCTCGCCTGGAGGGCAAAACCTCCTGAAATTTCTCGAGTTGCGTCAGGTGCTCTCGACTTTCGACGGGGACCTCAGGGATTCGCTCTGGTGGCCTCAGGAAAGGCCAGTCCCCATGCGAGTTCCTCAGGGGCCTCTCGGGATTCCTCTCCCGTCGATGCCGGGGCCTAAGACCTTGTATGGATTCGGGGCCGGAACCTGAGGATTCCTCTCCAGTGCTGACATGGATCTTGGGGTACTTCTGGAGTCTCCCCAGTGGAGTCAGTCCTCGTCTCGAAGGCGGGAATGCCCTTGCGCTTTCCTCCAGAGCGGTAGCAGCAGTGTCACGCAGTTCGCCGCGTGGATCAAAGGATCTATGGTTTCCCTCGAGTCTTTCCCACGAGGCTTTCCCACGAGGCTTTCCCACAGGGCTGTCCCACGTGCACACGTGGTGGGAGTCGATCCTCGGCTTGAACGTCAAGGCAGTGCAGGGAAAACAGGTTCCTCTGGAATGGACTGACACATCTGGGGGACTCTTGGAATGGTGGCACGACCCTGGAGTTCCTCTCGCCTTTCCTGTGGAGAGCGCCTCCTCTTGAGATGCGACGGGAACGCCGGGAATTCTTTCCCTATGAAACAGGGAAAGGATCCCTCATCTCGAGCTAGGCGGCGGAAACGGGGCTCCCCTGGATGTGTTCGCGACCCTCGTGCTTCCTCTCGAGTGGAGACGGGTATGTCGGGGAACTTCTTGAGTTGCAGCAAGGGTGTGAAGGACCCTTTGGAAGTTCCAGTGGTTAGATGTGATTAGCCTCGAGAAGCCTCAGCGGAAATGGGCCTCATCTCGCCTGGAGGGCAAAACCTCCTGAAATTTCTCGAGTTGCGTCAGGTGCTCTCGACTTTCGACGGGGACCTCAGGGATTCGCTCTGGTGGCCTCAGGAAAGGCCAGTCCCCATGCGAGTTCCTCAGGGGCCTCTCGGGATTCCTCTCCCGTCGATGCCGGGGCCTAAGACCTTGTATGGATTCGGGGCCGGAACCTGAGGAATCCTCTCCAGTGCTGACATGGATCTTGGGGTACTTCTGGAGTTTAACCAGCGGAGTCAGTCCTCATCTCGAATGCGGGCATGCACTTGTGCTTTCCTCCAGAGCGGTAGCAGCAGTGTCACGCAGTCCGCCGCGTGGATCAAAGGATCTATGGTTTCCCTCGAGTCTTTCCCACGAGGCTTTCCCATGAGGCTTTCCCACAGGGCTGTCGCACGTGCACACGTGGTGGGAGTCGATCCTCGGCTTGAACGTCAAGGCAGTGCAGGGAAAACAGGTTCCTCTGGAATGGACTGACCCATCTGGAGGACTCTTGGAATGGTGGCACGACTCTGGAGTTCCTCTCGCCTTTCCTGTGGAGAGCGCCTCCTATTGAGATGCGACGGGAACGCCGGGAATCTTTCCCTACGAAACAGGGAAAGGATCCGTAATCTCGAGCTAGGAGGCGGAAACGGGGCTCCCCTGGATGTGTGCGGGACCCTCGTGCTTCCTCTCGAGTGGAGACGGGTATGTCGTGGAACTTCTTGAGTTGCAGCAAGTGTGTGAAGGACCCTTTGGAAGTTCCAGTGGTTAGATGTGATTAGCCTCGAGAAGCCTCAGCGGAAATGGGCCTCATCTCGCTTGGAGGGCAAAACCTCCTGGATATTCTCGAGTTGCGGCAGGTGCTCTCGACTTACGACGGGGACCTCGGGGACCCGCTCTGGTGGCCTCAGGAAAGGCCAGTACCCATGCGAGTTCCTCGGGGGCCTCTCGGGATTCCTCTCCCGGCGATGCCGGGGCCTAAGACCTTGTGTGGAGTCGGGGCCGGAACCTGAGGATTCCTCTCCAGTGCTGACATGGATACTGGGGTACTTCTGCAGTCTCCCCAGGGGATTCTGTCCTCGTCTCGAATGCGGGCATGCACTTGCGCTTTCCTCCAGAGCGGTAGCAGCAATGTCACGCAGTCCGCCGCTGGATCAAAGGATCTATGGTTTTCCCTCGAGTCTTTCCCACGAGGCTTTCCCACGAGGCTTTCCCACAGGGCTGTCCCACGCGCACACGTGGTGCGAGTCGATCCTCGGCTTGAACGTCAATGCATTGTAGGGAAAACAGCTTCCTCTGGAATGGACTGACACATCTGGGGGACTCTTGGAATGGTGGCACGACCCTGGAGTTCCTCTCGCCTTTCCTGTGGAGAGCGCCTTCTCTTGAGATGTGACGGGAACGCCGGGAATTCTTTCCCTACGAAACAGGGAAAGCATCCCTCATCTCGAGCTAGGAGGCGGAAACGGGGCTCCCCTGGATGTGTGCGGGACCCTCGTGCTTCCTCTCGAGGGAGACGAGTATGTCGGGGAACTTCTTGAGTTGCTGCAAGGGTGTGAAGGACTCTTTGGAAGTTCCAGTGGTTAGATGTGATTAGCCTCGAGAAGCCTCAGCGGAAATGGGCCTCATCTCGCCTGGAGGGTAAAACTTCCTGGATTTTCTCGAGTTCCGGCAGGTGCTCTCGACTTACCACGGGGACCTCGGGGACCCGCTCTGGTGGCCTCAGGAAAAGCCAGTCCCCATGCGAGTTCCTCGGGGGCCTCTCGGGATTCCTCTCCCGTCGATGCCGGGGCCTAAGACCTTGTGTGGAGTCGGGGCCGGAACCTGAGGATTCCTCTCCAGTGCTGACATGGATCTTGGGGTACTTCTGGAGTCTCCCCAGGGGAGTCAGTCCTCGTCTCGAATGCGGGCATGCACTTGCGCTTTCCTCCAGAGCGGTAGCAGCAGTGTCACGCAGTCCGCCGCTGGATCAAATGATCTATGGTTTTCCCTCGAGTCTTTCCCACGAGGCTTTCCCACGAGGCTTTCCCACAGGGTTGTCCCACGTGCACAAGTGGTGCGAGTCGATCCTCGGCTTGAACGTCAAGGCAGTGCAGGGAAAACAGGTTCCTTTGGAATGGACTGACACATCTGGGGGACTCTTGGAATGGTGACACGACCCTGGAGTTCCTCTCCGCTTTCCTGTGGAGAGCGCCACCTCTTGAGATGCGACGGGAACGCCGGGAATTCTTTCCCTACGAAACAGGGAAAGGATCCCTCATCTCGAGCTAGGAGGCGGAAACGGGGCTCACCTGGATGTGTGCGGGACCCTCGTGCTTCCTCTCGAGTGGACACGGGTATGTCGCGGAACTTCCTGAGTTGCAGCAAGGGTGTGAAGGACCCTTTGGAAGTTCCAGTGGTTAGATGTGATTAGCCTCGAGAAGCCTCAGCGGAAATGGGCCTCATCTCGCCTGGAGGGCAAAACCTCCTGGATTTTCTTGAGTTGCGGCAAGTGCTCTCGACTTACGACGGGGACCTCAGGGACCCGCTCTGGTGGCCTCAGGAAAGGCCAGTCCCCATGCGAGTTCCTCGGGGGCCTCTTGGGATTCCTCTCCCATCGATGCCGGGGCCTAAGACCTTGTGTGGAGTCAGGGCCGGAACCTGAAGATTCCTCTCCAGTGCTGACCTGGATCTTGGGGTACTTCTGGAGTCTCCCCAGGGGAGTCAGTCCTCGTCTCGAATGCGGGCATGCACTTGCGCTTTCCTCCAGAGCGGTAGCAGCAGTGTCACGCAGTCCGCCGCGTGGATCAAAGGATCTATGGTTTTCCCTGGAGTCTTTCCCACGAGGCTTTCCCACGAGGCTTTCCCACAGGGCTGTCCCACGTGCACACGTTGTCGGAGTCGATCCTCGGCTTGAAGGTCAAGGCAGTGCAGGGAAAACAGGTTCCTCTGTAATGGACTGACACATCTGGGGGTCTCTTGGAATGGTGGCACGACCCTGGAGTTCCTCTCGCCTTTCCTGTGGAGAGCGCCTCCTCTTGAGATGCGACGGGAATGCCGGGAATTCTTTCCCTACGAAACAGGGAAAGGATCCCTCATCTCGAGCTAGGAGGCGGAAACGGGGCTCCCCTGGATGTGTGCGGGACCCCACTTGCTTCCTCTCGAGTGGAGACGGATATGTCGGGGAACTTCTTGAGTTGCAGCAAGGGTGTGAAGGACCCATAGGAAGTTCCAGTGGTTAGATGTGATTAGCCTCGAGAAGCCTCAGCGGAAATGGGCCTCATCTCGCCTGGAGGGCAAAACCTCCTGGATTTTCTCGAGTTGCGGCAGGTGCTCTCAAATTAAGACGGGGACCTCAGGGACCCTCTCTGGTGGCCTCAGGAAAGGCCAGTCCCCATGCGAGTTCCTCGGGGGCCTCACGGGATTCCTCTCCCGTCGATGCCGTGGCCTACGACCTTGTGTGGAGTCGGGGCCGGAACCTGAGGATTCCTCTCCAGTGCTGACATGGATCTTGGGGTACTTCTCGAGTCTCCCCAGAGGAGTCAGTCCTCGTCTCGAATGCGGGCATGCACTTACGCTTTTCTCCAGAGCGGTAGCAGCCGTGTCACGCAGTCCGCCGCGTGGATCAAAGGATCTATGGTTTTCCCTCGAGTCTTTCCACGAGGCTTTCCCACGAGGCTTTCCCACAGGGCTGTCCCACGTGCACACGTGGTGGGAGTCGATCCTCGGCTGGAACGTAAATGCAGTGCAGGGAAAACAGGTTCCTCTGGAATGGACTGACACATCTGGGGGTCTCTTGGAATGGTGCCACGACCCTGGAGTTCCTCTCGCCTTTCCTGTGGAGAGCGCCTCCTCTTGAGATGCGACGGGAACGCCGGGAATTCTTTCCCTACGAAACAGGGAAAGGATCCCTCATCTCGAGCTAGGAGGCGGAAACGGGGCTCCCCTGGATGTGTGCGGGACCCCACGTGCTTCCTCTCGAGTGGAGACGGGTATGTCGGGGAACTTCTTGAGTTGCAGCAAGGGTGTGAAGGACCCTTTGGAAGTTCCAGTGGTTAGATGTGATTAGCCTCGAGAAGCCTCAGCGGAAATGGGCCTCATCTCGCCTGGAGGGCAAAACCTCCTGGATTTTTTCGAGTTGCGGCATGTCTCTCGCCTTACGACGGGGACCTCAGGGACCCGCTCTGGTGGCCTCAGGAAAGGCCAGTCCCCATGCGAGTTCCTCGGGGGCCTCTCGGGATTCCTCTCCCGTCGATGCCGGGGCCTAAGACCTTGTGTGGAGTCGGGGCCGGAACGTGAGGATTCCTCTCCAGTGCTGACATGGATCTTGGGGTACTTCTGGAGTCTCCCCAGGGGAGTCAGTCCTCGTCTCGAATGCGGGCATGCACTTGCGCTTTCCTCCAGAGCGGAAGCAGCAGTGTCACGCAGTCCGCCGCGTGGATCAAAGGATCTATGGTTTTCCCTCGAGTCTTTCCCACGAGGCTTTCCCACGAGGCTTTCCCACAGGGCTGTCCCACGTGCACACGTGGTGGGAGTCGATCCTCGGCTTGAACGTCAAGGCAGTGCAGGGAAAACAGGTTCCTCTGGAATGGACTGACACATCTGGGGTCACTAGGAATGGTGGCAAGACCCTGGAGTTCCTCTCGCCTTTCCTGTGGAGAGCGCCTCCTCTTGAGATGCGACGGGAACGCTGGGAATTCTTTCCCTACGAAACAGGGAAAGGATCCCTCATCTCGAGCTAGGAGGCGGAAACGGGGCTCCCCTGGATGTGTGCGGGACCCTCGTGCTTTCTCTTGAGTGGAGACAGGTATGTCGGGGAACTTCTTGAGTTGCAGCAAGGGTGTGAAGGACCCTTTGGAAGTTCCAGTGGTTAGATGTGATTAGCCTCGAGAAGCCTCAGCGGAAATGGGCCTCATCACGCCTGGAGGGCAAAACCTCCTGGATTTTCTCGAGTTGCGGCAGGTGCTCTCGACTTACGACAGGGACCTCAGGGACCCGCTCTGGTGGCCTCAGGAAAGGCCAGTCCCCATGCGAGTTCCTCGGGGGCCTCTCGGGATTCCTCTCCCGACGATGCCGGGGCCTAAGACCTTGTGTGGATTCGAGGGCCGGAACCTGAGGATTCCTCTCAAGTGCTGATATGGATCTTTTGGTACTTCTGGAGTCTTCCCAGGGGAGTCAGTCCTCGTCTCGAATGCGGGCATGCACTTGCGCTTTCCTCCAGAGCGGTAGCAGCAGTGTCACGCAGTCCGCCGCGTGGATCAAAGGATCTATGGTTTTCCCTCGAGTCTTTCCCTCGAGTCTTTCCCACGAGGCTTTCCCACGAGGCTTTCCCACAGGGCTTCCCACTTGCACACGTGGTGGGATTCGATCCTCGGCTTGAACGTCAAGGCAGTGCAGGGAAAACAGGTTCCTCTGGAATGGACTGACACATCTGGGGGACTCTTGGAATGGTGGCACGACCCTGGAGTTCCTCTCCGCTTTCCTGTGGAGAGCGCCTCCTCTTGATATGCGACGGGAACGCCGGGAATTCTTTCCCTACGAAACAGGGAAAGGATCCCTCATCTCGAACTAGGAGGCGGAAACGGGGTTCCCCTGGATGTGTGCGGGACCCCACGTGCTTCCTCTCGAGTGGAGACGGATATGTCGGGGAACTTCTTGAGTTGCAGCAAGGGTGTGAAGGACCCTTTGGAAGTTCCAGTTTTTAGATGTGATTAGCCTCGAGAAGCCTCAGCGGAAATGGGCCTCATCTCGCCTGGAGTGCAAAACCTCCTGGATTTTCTCGAGTTGCGGCAGGTGCTCTCGAATTATGTCGGGGACCTCGGGGACCCTCTCTTGGCATCAGGAAAGGCCAGTCCCCATGCGAGTTCCTCGGGGGCCTATCGGGATTCCTCTCCCATTGATGCCGGGGCCTAAGACCTTGTGTGGAGTTGGGGCCGGAACCTGAGTATTCCTCTCCAGTGCTGACATGGATCTTGGGGTACTTCTGGAGTCTCCCCAGTGGAGTCAGTCCTCGTCTCGAAGGCGGGAATGCCCTTGCGCTTTCCTCCAGAGCGGTAGCAGCAGTGTCACGCAGTTCGCCGCGTGGATCAAAGGATCTATGGTTTCCCTCGAGTCTTTCCCACGAGGCTTTCCCACGAGGCTTTCCCACAGGGCTGTCCCACGTGCACACGTGGTGGGAGTCGATCCTCGGCTTGAACGTCAAGGCAGTGCAGGGAAAACAGGTTCCTCTGGAATGGACTGACACATCTGGGGGACTCTTGGAATGGTGGCACGACCCTGGAGTTCCTCTCGCCTTTCCTGTGGAGAGCGCCTCCTCTTGAGATGCGACGGGAACGCCGGGAATTCTTTCCCTATGAAACAGGGAAAGGATCCCTCATCTCGAGCTAGGCGGCGGAAACGGGGCTCCCCTGGATGTGTTCGCGACCCTCGTGCTTCCTCTCGAGTGGAGACGGGTATGTCGGGGAACTTCTTGAGTTGCAGCAAGGGTGTGAAGGACCCTTTGGAAGTTCCAGTGGTTAGATGTGATTAGCCTCGAGAAGCCTCAGCGGAAATGGGCCTCATCTCGCCTGGAGGGCAAAACCTCCTGAAATTTCTCGAGTTGCGTCAGGTGCTCTCGACTTTCGACGGGGACCTCAGGGATTCGCTCTGGTGGCCTCAGGAAAGGCCAGTCCCCATGCGAGTTCCTCAGGGGCCTCTCGGGATTCCTCTCCCGTCGATGCCGGGGCCTAAGACCTTGTATGGATTCGGGGCCGGAACCTGAGGAATCCTCTCCAGTGCTGACATGGATCTTGGGGTACTTCTGGAGTTTAACCAGCGGAGTCAGTCCTCATCTCGAATGCGGGCATGCACTTGTGCTTTCCTCCAGAGCGGTAGCAGCAGTGTCACGCAGTCCGCCGCGTGGATCAAAGGATCTATGGTTTCCCTCGAGTCTTTCCCACGAGGCTTTCCCATGAGGCTTTCCCACAGGGCTGTCGCACGTGCACACGTGGTGGGAGTCGATCCTCGGCTTGAACGTCAAGGCAGTGCAGGGAAAACAGGTTCCTCTGGAATGGACTGACCCATCTGGAGGACTCTTGGAATGGTGGCACGACTCTGGAGTTCCTCTCGCCTTTCCTGTGGAGAGCGCCTCCTATTGAGATGCGACGGGAACGCCGGGAATCTTTCCCTACGAAACAGGGAAAGGATCCGTAATCTCGAGCTAGGAGGCGGAAACGGGGCTCCCCTGGATGTGTGCGGGACCCTCGTGCTTCCTCTCGAGTGGAGACGGGTATGTCGTGGAACTTCTTGAGTTGCAGCAAGTGTGTGAAGGACCCTTTGGAAGTTCCAGTGGTTAGATGTGATTAGCCTCGAGAAGCCTCAGCGGAAATGGGCCTCATCTCGCTTGGAGGGCAAAACCTCCTGGATATTCTCGAGTTGCGGCAGGTGCTCTCGACTTACGACGGGGACCTCGGGGACCCGCTCTGGTGGCCTCAGGAAAGGCCAGTACCCATGCGAGTTCCTCGGGGGCCTCTCGGGATTCCTCTCCCGGCGATGCCGGGGCCTAAGACCTTGTGTGGAGTCGGGGCCGGAACCTGAGGATTCCTCTCCAGTGCTGACATGGATACTGGGGTACTTCTGCAGTCTCCCCAGGGGATTCTGTCCTTGTCTCGAATGCGGGCATGCACTTGCGCTTTCCTCCAGAGCGGTAGCAGCAGTGTCACGCAGTCCGCCGCTGGATCAAAGGATCTATGGTTTTCCCTCGAGTCTTTCCCACGAGGCTTTCCCACGAGGCTTTCCCACAGGGCTGTCCCACGCGCACACGTGGTGCGAGTCGATCCTCGGCTTGAACGTCAATGCATTGTAGGGAAAACAGCTTCCTCTGGAATGGACTGACACATCTGGGGGACTCTTGGAATGGTGGCACGACCCTGGAGTTCCTCTCGCCTTTCCTGTGGAGAGCGCCTTCTCTTGAGATGTGACGGGAACGCCGGGAATTCTTTCCCTACGAAACAGGGAAAGCATCCCTCATCTCGAGCTAGGAGGCGGAAACGGGGCTCCCCTGGATGTGTGCGGGACCCTCGTGCTTCCTCTCGAGGGAGACGAGTATGTCGGGGAACTTCTTGAGTTGCTGCAAGGGTGTGAAGGACCCTTTGGAAGTTCCAGTGGTTAGATGTGATTAGCCTCGAGAAGCCTCAGCGGAAATGGGCCTCATCTCGCCTGGAGGGTAAAACTTCCTGGATTTTCTCGAGTTCCGGCAGGTGCTCTCGACTTACCACGGGGACCTCGGGGACCCGCTCTGGTGGCCTCAGGAAAAGCCAGTCCCCATGCGAGTTCCTCGGGGGCCTCTCGGGATTCCTCTCCCGTCGATGCCGGGGCCTAAGACCTTGTGTGGAGTCGGGGCCGGAACCTGAGGATTCCTCTCCAGTGCTGACATGGATCTTGGGGTACTTCTGGAGTCTCCCCAGGGGAGTCAGTCCTCGTCTCGAATGCGGGCATGCACTTGCGCTTTCCTCCAGAGCGGTAGCAGCAGTGTCACGCAGTCCGCCGCTGGATCAAATGATCTATGGTTTTCCCTCGAGTCTTTCCCACGAGGCTTTCCCACGAGGCTTTCCCACAGGGTTGTCCCACGTGCACAAGTGGTGCGAGTCGATCCTCGGCTTGAACGTCAAGGCAGTGCAGGGAAAACAGGTTCCTTTGGAATGGACTGACACATCTGGGGGACTCTTGGAATGGTGACACGACCCTGGAGTTCCTCTCCGCTTTCCTGTGGAGAGCGCCACCTCTTGAGATGCGACGGGAACGCCGGGAATTCTTTCCCTACGAAACAGGGAAAGGATCCCTCATCTCGAGCTAGGAGGCGGAAACGGGGCTCACCTGGATGTGTGCGGGACCCTCGTGCTTCCTCTCGAGTGGACACGGGTATGTCGCGGAACTTCCTGAGTTGCAGCAAGGGTGTGAAGGACCCTTTGGAAGTTCCAGTGGTTAGATGTGATTAGCCTCGAGAAGCCTCAGCGGAAATGGGCCTCATCTCGCCTGGAGGGCAAAACCTCCTGGATTTTCTTGAGTTGCGGCAAGTGCTCTCGACTTACGACGGGGACCTCAGGGACCCGCTCTGGTGGCCTCAGGAAAGGCCAGTCCCCATGCGAGTTCCTCGGGGGCCTCTTGGGATTCCTCTCCCATCGATGCCGGGGCCTAAGACCTTGTGTGGAGTCAGGGCCGGAACCTGAAGATTCCTCTCCAGTGCTGACCTGGATCTTGGGGTACTTCTGGAGTCTCCCCAGGGGAGTCAGTCCTCGTCTCGAATGCGGGCATGCACTTGCGCTTTCCTCCAGAGCGGTAGCAGCAGTGTCTCGCAGTCTGCCGCGTGGATCAAAGGATCTATGGTTTTCCCTCGAGTCTTTCCCACGAGGCTTTCCCACGAGGCTTTCCCACAGGGCTGTCCCACGTGCACACGTGGTGGGAGTCGATCCTCGGCTTGAACGTCAAGGCAGTTCAGGGAAAACAGGTTCCTCTGGAATGGACTGACACATCTGGGGGACTCTTGGAATGGTGGCACGACACTGGAGTTCTTCTCGCCTTTCCTGTGGAGAGCGTCTCCTTTTGAGATGCGACGGGAACGCCGGGAATTCTTTCCCTACGAAACAGGACAGGATCCCTCATCTCGAGCTAGGAGGCGGAAACGGGGCTCCCCTGGATGTGTGCGGGACCCTCGTGCTTCCTCTCGAGTGGAGACGGGTATGTCGGGGAACTTCTTGAGTTGCAGCAAGGGTGTAAAGGTCCCTTTGTAAGTTCCAGTGGTTAGATGTGATTAGCCTCGAGAAGCCTCAGCGGAAATGGGCCTCATCTCGCCTGGAGGGCAAAACCTCCTGGATTTTCTCGAGTTGCGGCAGGTGCTCTCGACTTACGACGGGGACCTCAGGGACCCGCTCTGGTGGCCTCACGAAAGGCCAGTCCCCATGCGAGTTCCTCGGGGGCCTCTCGGGATTCCTCTCCCGTCGATGCCGGGGCCTAAGACCTTGTGTGGAGTCGGGGCCGGAACATGAGGATTCCTCTCCAGTGCTGACATGGATCTTGGGGTACTTCTGGAGTCTCCCCAGTGGAGTCAGTCCTCGTCTCGAAGGCGGGAATGCCCTTGCGCTTTCCTCCAGAGCGGTAGCAGCAGTGTCACGCAGTCCGCCGCGTGGATCAAAGGATCTATGGTTTCCCTCGAGTCTTTCCCACGAGGCTTTCCCACGAGGCTTTCGCACAGGGCTGTCCCACGTGCACACGTGGTGGGAGTCGAACCTCGGCTTGAACGTCAAGGCAGTGCAGGGAAAACAGGTTCCTCTGGAATGGACTGACACATCTGGGGGACTCTTGGAATGGTGGCACGACCCTGGAGTTCCTCTCGCCTTTCCTGTGGAGAGCGCCTTCTCTTGAGATGCGACGGGAATGCCGGGAATTCTTTCCCTATGAAACAGGGAAAGGATCCCTCATCTCGAGCTAGGCGGTGGAAACGGGGCTCCCCTGGATGTGTGCGCGACCCCCGTGCTTCCTCTCGAGTGAAGACTGGTATGTCGGGGAACTTCTTGAGTTGCAGCAAGGGTGTGAAGGACCCTTTGGAAGTTCCAGTGGATAGATTTGATTAGCCTCGAGAAGCCTCAGCGGAAATGGGCCTCATCTCGCCTGGAGGGCAAAACCTCCTGGATTTTCTCGAGTTGCGGCAGGTGCTCTCGACTTACGACGGGGACCTCAGGGACCCGCTCTGGTGGCCTCAGGAAAGGCCAGTCCCCATGCGAGTTCCTCGGGGGCCTCTCGGGATTCCTCTCCCGTCGATGCCGGGGCCTAAGACCTTGTGTGGAGTCGGGGCCGGAACCTGAGGATTCCTCTCCAGTGCTGACATGGATCCTGGGGTACGTCTGCAGTCTCCTCAGGGGAGTCAGTCCTCGTCTCGAATGCGGGCATGCACTTGCGCTTTCCTCCAGAGCGGTAGCAGCAGTGTCAAGCAGTCCGCCTCGTGGATTAAATGATCTATGGTTTTCCCTCGAGCCTTTCCCACGAGGCTTTCCCACGAGGCTTTCCCACAGGGCTGTCCCACGTGCACACGTGGTGGGAGTCGATCCTCGGCTTGAACGTCAAGGCAGTGCAGGGAAAACAGGTTCCTCTGGAATGGACTGACCCATCTGGGGGACTCTTGGAATGGTGGCACGACCCTGGAGTTCCTCTCGCCTTTCCTGTGGAGAGAGCCTCCTATTGAGATGCGACGGGAACGCCGGGAATCTTTCCCTACGAAACAGGGAAAGGATCCGTAATCTCGAGCTAGGAGGCGGAAACGGGGCTCCCCTGGATGTGTGCGGGACCCTCGTGCTTCCTCTCGTGTGGAGACGGGTATGTCGGGGAACTTCTTGAGTTGCAGCAAGGGTGTTAAGGACCCTTTGGAAGTTCCTGTGGTTAGATGTGATTAGCCTCGAGAAGCCTCAGCGGAAATGGGCCTCATCTCGCTTGGAGGGCAAAACCTCCTGGATATTCTCGAGTTGCGGCAGGTGATCTCGACTTACGACGGGGACCTCGGGGACCCGCTCTGGTGGCCTCAGGAAAGGCCAGTCCCCATGCGAGTTCCTCGGGGGCCTCTCGGGATTCCTGTCCCGTCGATGCCGGGGCCTAAGACCTTGTGTGGAGTCGGGGCCGGAACCTGAGGATTCCTCTCCAGTGCTGACATGGATCCTGGGGTACTTCTGCAGTCTCCCCAGGGGAGTCTGTCCTCGTCTTGAATGCGGGCATGCACTTGCGCTTTCCTCCAGAGCGGTAGCAGCAGTGTCACGCAGTCCGCCGCTGGATCAAAGGATCTATGGTTTTCCCTCGAGTCTTTCCCACGAGGCTTTCCCACGAGGCTTTCCCACAGGGCTGTCCCACGTGCACACGTGGTGGGAGTCGATCCTCGGCTTGGACGTCAAGGCAGTGCAGGGAAAACAGGTTCCTCTGGAATGGACTGACACATCTGGGGGACTTTTGGAATGGTGGCACGACCCTGGAGTTCCTCTCGCCTTTCCTGTGGAGAGCGCCTCCTCTTGAGATGCGACGGGAACGCAGGGAATTCTTTCCCTACGAAACAGGGAAAGGATCCCTCATGTCGAGCTAGGAGGCGGAAACGGGGCTCCCCTGGATGTGTGCGGGACCCTCGTGCTTCCTCTCGAGTGGAGACGGGTATGTCGGGGAACTTCTTGAGTTGCAGCAAGGGTGAGAAGGACCCTTTGGATGTTCCAGTGTTTAGATGTGATTAGCCTCGAGAAGCCTCAGCGGAAATGGGCCTCATCTCGCCTGGAGGGCAAAACCTCCTGGATTTTCTCGAGTTGCGGCAGGTGCTCTCGACTTACGACGTGGACCTCAGGGACCCTCGCTGGTGGCCTCAGGAAAGGCCAGTCCCCATGCGAGTTCCTCGGGGGCCTCTCGGGATTCCTCTCCCGTCGATGCCGGGGCCTAAGACCTTGTGTGGAGTCGGGGCCGGAACCTGAGGATTCCTCTCCAGTGCTGACATGGATCTTGGGGTACTTCTGGAGTCTCCCCAGGGGAGTCAGTCCTCGTCTCGAATGCGGGCATGCACTTGCGCTTTCCTCCAGAGCGGTAGCAGCAGTGTCACGCAGTCCGCCGCGTGGATCAAAGGATCTATGGTTTTCCCTCGAGCCTTTCCCACGAGGCTTTCCCACGAGGCTTTCCCACAGGGTTGTCCCACGTGCAAAAGTGATGGGAGTCAATCATCGGCTTGAACGTCAAGGCAGTGCAGGGAAAACAGCTTCCTCTGTAATGGACTGACACATCTGGGGGTCTCTTGGAATGGTGGCACGACCCTGGAGTTCCTCTCGCCTTTCCTGTGGAGAGCGCCTCCTCTTGAGATGCGACGGGAACGCCGGGAATTCTTTCCCTAGGAAACATGGAAAGGATCCCTCATCTCGAGCTAGGAGGCGGAAACGGGGCTCCCCTGGATGTGTGCGGGACCCCACGTGCTTCCTCTCGAGTGGAGACGGGTATGTCGGGGAACTTCTTGAGTTACAGCAAGGGTGTGAAGGACCCTTTGGAAGTTCCAGTGGTTAGACGTGATTAGCCTCGAGAAGCCTCAGTGGAAATGGGCCTCATCTCGCCTGGAGGGCAAAACCTCCTGGAATTTCTCGAGTTCCGGCAGGTGCTCTCGACTTACGACGGGGACCTCAGGGACCCGCTCTGGTGGCCTCAGGAAGGCCAGTCCCCATGCGAGTTTTTCGGGGGCCTCTCGGGATTCCTCTCCCGTCGATGCCGGGGCCTAAGACCTAGTGTGGTGTCGAGGCCGGAACCTGAGGTTTCCTCTCCAGTGCTGACATGGATCTTGGGGTACATCTGGAGTCTCCCCAGGGGAGTCAGTCCTAGTCTCGAATGCGGGCATGCACTTGCGCTTTCCTCCAGAGCGGTAGCAGCAGTGTTACGCAGTCCGCCGCGTGGATCAAAGGATCTATGGTTTTCCCTCGAGTCTTTCCCACGAGGCTTTCCCACGAGGCTTTCCCACAGGGCTGTCCCACGTGCACACGTGGTGGGATTCGATCCTCGGCTTGAACGTCAAGGCAGTGCAGGGAAAACTGGTTCCCATGGAATGGACTGACCCATCTGGGGGACTCTTGGAATGGTGGCACGACCCTGGTGTTCCTCTCGCCTTTCCTGTGGAGAGCTCCTCCTCTTGAGATCCGAAGGGAACGCCGGGAATTCTTTCCCTACGAAACAGGGAAAGGATCCCTCATCTCGAGCTAGGAGGCGGAAACGGGGCTCCCCTGGATGTGTGCGGGACCCTCGTGCTTCCTCTCGAGTGGAGACGGGTATGTCGGGGAACTTCTTGAGTTGCAGCAAGGGTGTGAAGGACCCTTTGAAAGTTCCAGTGGTTAGATATGTTTAGCCTCGAGAAGCCTCAGCGGAATTGGGCCTCATCTCGGCTGGAGGGCAAAACCTCCTGGATTTTCTCGAGTTGCGGCAGGTGCTCTCGACTTACGACGGGGACCTCAGGGACCCGCTCTGGTGGCGTCAGGAATGGCCAGTCCCCATGCGAGTTCCTCAGGGGCCTCTCGGATTCCTCTCTCGTGGATGCCGGGGCCTAAGACCTTGTGTGTATTCGGGGCCGGAACCTGAGGATTCCTCTCCAGTGCTGACATGGATCTTGGGGTACTTCTGGAGTCTCCCCAGGGGAGTCAGTCCCCGTCTCGAATGCGGGCATGCACTTGCGCTTTCCTCCAGAGCGGTAGCAGCAGTGTCACGCAGTCCGCCGCGTGGATCAAAGGATCTATGCTTTTCCCTCGAGTCTTTCCCACGAGGCTTTCCCACGACGCTTTCCCACAGGGCTGTCCCACGTGCACACGTGGTGGGAGTCGATCCTCGGCTTGAACGTCAAGGCAGTGCAGGGAAAACAGATTCCTCTGGAATGGACTGACCCATCTGGGGGACTCTTGGAATGGTGGCACCACCCTGGTGTTCCTCTCGACTTCCTGTGGAGAGCGCCTCCTCTTGAGATGCGACGGGAACGCCGGGAATTCTTTCCCTAGGAAACAGGGAAAGGATCCCTCATCTCGAGCTAGGAGGCGGAAACGGGGCTCTCCTGGATGTGTGCGGGACCCCACGTGCTTCCTCTCGAGTGGAAACGGTTATGTCGTGGAACTTCTTGAGTTGCAGCAAGGGTGTGAAGGACCCTTTGGAAGTTCCAGTGGTTAGATGTGATTAGCCTCGAGAAGCCTCAGCGGAAAAAGGCCTCATCTCGCCTGGAGGGCAAAACCTCCTGGATTTTCTCGAGTTGCGGCAGGTGCTCTCGACTTACGACGGGGACCTCAGGGACCCGCTCTGGTGGCCTAAGGAAAGGCCAGTCCCCATGTGAGATCCTCGGGGGCCTCTCGGGATTCCTCTCCCGGCGATGCCGGGGCCTAAGACCTTGTGTGGAGTCGGGGCCGGAACCTGAAGATTCTTCTCCAGTGCTGACATGGATCTTGGGGTACTTCTGGAGTCTCCCCAGGGGAGTCAGTCCTCGTCTCGAATGCGGGCATGCACTTGCGCTTTCCTCCAGAGCGGTAGCAGCAGTGTCACGCAGTCCGCCGCTGGATCAAAGGATCTATGGTTTTCCCTCGAGTATTTCCCACGAGGCTTTCCCACGAGGCTTTCCCACAGGGTTGTCCCACGTGCACACGTGGTGCGAGTCGATCCTCGGCTTGAACGTCAAGGCAGTGTAGGGAAAACAGGTTCCTCTGGAATGGACTGACACATCTGGGGGACTCTTGGAATGGTGGCACGACTCTGGAGTTCCTCTCGCCTTTCCTGTGGAGAGCGCCTTCTCTTGAGATGCGACGGGAACGCCGGGAATTCTTTCCCTACGAAACAGGGAAAGGATCCCTCATCTCGAGCTACGAGGTGGAAACGGGGCTCCCCTGGATGTGTGGGGGACCCCACGTGCTTCCTCTCGAGTGAAGACGGGTATGTCCGGGAACTTCTTGAGTTGCAGCAAGGGTGTGAAGGACCCTTTGGAAGTTCCAGTGGTTAGATGTGATTAGCCTCGAGAAGCCTCAGCGGAAATGGGCCTCATCTCGCCTGGAGGGCAAAACCTCCTGGATTTTCTCGAGTTGCGGCAGGTGCTCTCGACTTACGACGGGGACCACAGGACCCGTTCTGATGGCCTCAGGAAAGGCCAGTCCCCATGCGAGTTCCTCGGGGGCCTCACGGGATTACTCTCCCGTCGATGCCGGGGCCTAATTCCTTGTGTGGAGTCGGGGCCGGAACCTGAGGATTCCTCTCCAGTGCTGACATGGATCTTGGGGTACTTCTGGAGTCTCCCCAGGGGAGTCAGTCCTCGTCTCGAATGCGGGCATGTACTTGCGCTTTCCTCCAGAGCGGTAGCAGCAGTGTCACGCAGTCCGCCGCGTGGATCAAAGGATCTATGGTTTTCCCTCGAGTCTTTCCCAAGAGGCTTTCCCACGAGGCTTTCCCACAGGGCTGTCCCACGTGCACACGTGGTGGGAGTCGATCCTCGGCTTGAACGTCAAGGCAGTGCAGGGAAAACAGGTTCCTCTGTAATGGACTGACACATCTGGGTGTCTCTTGGAATGGTGGCACGACCCTGGAGTCCCTCTCCGCTTTCCTGTGGAGAGCGCCACCTCTTGAGATGCGACGGGAACGCCGGGAATTCTTTCCCTACGAAACAGGGAAAGGATCGCTCATCTCGAGCTAGGAGGCGGAAACGGGGCTCCCCTGGATGTGTGCGGGACCCTCGTGCTTCCTCTCGAGTGGAGATGGGTATGTCGCGGAACTTCTTGAGTTGCAGCAAGGGTGTGAAGGACCCTTTGGAAGTTCCAGTGGTTAGATGTGATTAGCCTCGAGAAGCCTCAGCGGAAATGGGCCTCATCTCGCCTAGAGGGCAAAACCTCCTGGATTTTCTTGAGTTGCGGCAAGTGCTCTCGACTTACGACGGGGACCTCAGGGACCCGCTCTGGTGGCCTCAGGAAAGGCCAGTCCCCATGCGAGTTCCTCGGGGGCCTCTTGGGATTCCTCTCCCGTCGATGCCGGGGCCTAAGACCTTGTGTGGAGTCAGGGCCGGAACCTGAAGATTCCTCTCCAGTGCTGACCTGGATCTTGGGGTACTTCTGGAGTCTCCCCAGGGGAGTCAGTCCTCGTCTCGAATGCGGGCATGCACTTGCGCTTTCCTCCAGAGCGGTAGCAGCAGTGTCTCGCAGTCTGCCGCGTGGATCAAAGGATCTATGGTTTTCCCTCGAGTCTTTCCCACGAGGCTTTCCCACGAGGCTTTCCCACAGGGCTGTCCCACGTGCACACGTGGTGGGAGTCGATCCTCGGCTTGAACGTCAAGGCAGTTCAGGGAAAACAGGTTCCTCTGGAATGGACTGACACATCTGGGGGACTCTTGGAATGGTGGCACGACACTGGAGTTCTTCTCGCCTTTCCTGTGGAGAGCGTCTCCTCTTGAGATGCGACGGGAACGCCGGGAATTCTTTCCCTACGAAACAGGACAGGATCCCTATTCTCGAGCTAGGAGGCGGAAACGGGGCTCCCCTGGATGTGTGCGGGACCCTCGTGCTTCCTCTCGAGTGGAGACGGGTATGTCGGGGAACTTCTTGAGTTGCAGCAAGGGTGTGAAGGTCCCTTTGTAAGTTCCAGTGGTTAGATGTGATTAGCCTCGAGAAACCTCAGCGGAAATGGGCCTCATCTCGCCTGGAGGGCAAAACCTCCTGGATTTTCTCGAGTTGCGGCAGGTGCTCTCGACTTACGACGGGGACCTCTGGGACCCGCTCTGGTGGCCTCAGGAAAGGCCAGTCCCCATGCGAGTTCCTCCGGGGCCTCTCGGGATTCCTCTCCCGTCGATGCCGGGGCCTAAGACCTTGTGTGGAGTCGGGGCCGGAACATGAGGATTCCTCTCCAGTGCTGACATGGATCTTGGGGTACTTCTGGAGTCTCCCCAGTGGAATCAGTCCTCGTCTGGAAGGCGGGAATGCCCTTGCGCTTTCCTCCAGAGCGGTAGCAGCAGTGTCACGCAGTCCGCCGCGTGGATCAAAGGATCTATGGTTTCCCTCGAGTCTTTCCCACGAGGCTTTCCCACGAGGCTTTCCCACAGGGCTGTCCCACGTGCACACGTGGTGGGAGTCGATCCTCGGCTTGAACGTCAAGGCAGTGCAGGGAAAACAGGTTCCTCTGGAATGGACTGACACATCTGGGGGACTCTTGGAATGGTGGCACGACCCTGGAGTTCCTCTCGCCTTTCCTGTGGAGAGCGCCTCCTCTTGAGATGCGACGGGAACGCCGGGAATTCTTTCCCTATGAAACAGGGAAAGGATCCCTCATCTCGAGCTAGGCGGTGGAAACGGGGCTCCCCTGGATGTGTGCCCGACCCTCGTGCTTCCTCTCGAGTGAAAACTGGTATGTCGGGGAACTTCTTGAGTTGCAGCAAGGGTGTGAAGGACCCTTTGGAAGTTCCAGTGGATAGATGTGATTAGCCTCGAGAAGCCTCAGCGGAAATGGGCCTCATCTCGCCTGGAGGGCAAAACCTCCTGGATTTTCTCGAGTTGCGGCAGGTGCTCTCGACTTACGACGGGGACCTCAGGGACCCGCTCTGGTGGCCTCAGGAAAGGCCAGTCCCCATGGGAGTTCCTCGGGGGCCTCTCGGGATTCCTCTCCCGTCGATGCCGGGGCCTAAGACCTTGTGTGGAGTCGGGGCCGGAACCTGAGGATTCCTCTCCAGTGCTGACATGGATCCTGGGGTACTTCTGCAGTCTCCTCAGGGGAGTCAGTCCTCGTCTCGAATGCGGGCATGCACTTGCGCTTTCCTCCAGAGCGGTAGCAGCAGTGTCACGCAGTCCGCCTCGTGGATTAAATGATCTATGGTTTTCCCTCGAGCCTTTCCCACGAGGCTTTCCCACGAGGCTTTCCCACAGGGCTGTCCCACGTGCACACGTGGTGGGAGTCGATCCTCGGCTTGAACGTCAAGGCAGTGCAGGGAAAACAGGTTCCTCTGGAATGGACTGACACATCTGGGGGACTCTTGGATTGGTGGCACGACCCTGGAGTTCCTCTCGCCTTTGCTGTTGAGAGCGCCTCCTCTTGAGATGCGACGGGAACGCAGGGAATTCTTTCCCTACGAAACAGGGAAAGGATCCCTCATCTCGAGCTTGGAGGCGGAAACGGGGCTCCCCTGGATGTGTGCGGGACCCTCGTGCTTCCTCTCGAGTGGAGACGGGTATGTCGGGGAACTTCTTGAGTTGCAGCAAGGGTGAGAAGGACCCTTTGGATGTTCCAGTGTTTAGATGTGATTAGCCTCGAGAAGCCTCAGCGGAAATGGGCCTCATCTCGCCTGGAGGGCAAAACCTCCTGGATTTTCTCGAGTTGCCGCAGGGGCTCTCGACTTACGACGGGGACCTCAGGGACCCTCGCTGGTGGCCACAGGAAAGGCCAGTCCACATGGGAGTTCGTCGGGGGCCTCTCGGGATTCCTCTCCCGTCGATTCCGGGGCCTAAGACCTTGTGTGGAGTCGGGGCCGGAACCTGAGGATTCCTCTCCAGTGCTGACATGGATCTTGGGGTACTTCTGGAGTCTCCCCAGGGGAGTCAGTCCTCGTCTCGAATGCGGGCATGCACTTGCGCTTTCCTCCAGAGCGGTAGCAGCAGTGTCACGCAGTCCGCCGCGTGGATCAAAGGATCTATGGTTTTCCCTCGAGCCTTTCCCACGAGGCTTTCCCACGAGGCTTTCCCACAGGGTTGTCCCACGTGCAAAAGTGATGGGAGTCCATCATCGGCTTGAACGTCAAGGCAGTGCAGGGAAAACAGCTTCCTCTGTAATGGACTGACACATCTGGGGGTCTCTTGGAATGGTGGCACGACCCTGGAGTTCCTCTTGCCTTTCCTGTGGAGAGCGCCTCCTCTTGAGATGCGACGGGAACGCCGGGAATTCTTTCCCTACGAAACAGGGAAAGGATCCCTCATCTCGGGCTAGGAGGCGGAAATGCGGCTCCCCTGGATGTGTGCGGGACCCCACGTGCTTCCTCTCGAGTGGAGACGGGTATGTCGGGGAACTTCTTGAGTTGCAGCAAGGGTGTGAAGGACCCTTTGGAAGTTCCAGTGGTTAGATGTGATTAGCCTCGAGAAGCCTCAGTGGAAATGGGCCTCATCTCGCCTGGAGGGCAAAACCTCCTGGAATTTCTCGAGTTCCGGCAGGTGCTCTCGACTTACGGCGGGGACCTCAGGGACCCGCTCTGGTGGCCTCAGGAAGGCCAGTCACCATGCGAGTTCTTCGGGGGCCTCTCGGGATTCCTCTCCCGTCGATGCCGGGGCCTAAGACCTTGTGTGGAGTCGAGGCCGGAACCTGAGGATTCCTCTCCGGTGCTGACATGGATCTTGGGGTACTTCTGGAGTCTCCCCAGGGGAGTCAGTCCTCGTCTCGAATGCGGGAATGCACTTGCGCTTTCCTCCAGAGCAGTAGCAGCAGTGTCACGCAGTCCGCCGCGTGTATCAAAGGATCTATGGTTTTCCCTCGAGTCTTTCCCACGAGGCTTTCCCACGAGGCTTTCCCACAGGGCTGTCCCACGTGCACACGTGGTGGGTGTCGATCCTCGGCTTGAACGTCAAGGCAGTGCAGGGAAAACAGGTTCCTCTGTAATGGACTGACACATCTGGGGGATTCGTGGAATGGTGGCACGACCCTGGAGTTCCTCTCGCCTTTCCTGTGGAGAGCTCCTCCTCTTGAGATGCGACGGGAACGCCGGGAATTCTTTCCCTAGGAAACAGGGAAAGGATCCCTCATCTCGAACTAGGAGGCGGAAACGGGGCTCCCCTGGATATGTGCGGGACCCCACGTGCTTCCTCTCGAGTGGAGACGGGTATGTCGCGGAACTGCTTGAGTTGCAGCAAGGGTGTGAAGGACCCTTTGGAAGTTCCAGTGGTTAGATGTGATTAGCCTCGAGAAGCCTCAGCGGAAATGGGCCTCATCTCGCCTGGAGGGCAAAACCTCCTGGATTTTCTCGAGTTGCGGCAGGTGCTCTCGACTTACGACGGGGACCTCAGGGACCCGCTCTGGAGGCCTCAGGAAAGGCCAGTCCCCATGCGAGTTCCTCGTGGGCCTCTCGGGATTCCTCTCCCGTCGATGCCAGGGCCTAAGACCTTGTGTGGAGTCGGGGCCGGAACCTGAGGATTCCTCTCCAGTGCTGACATGCATCTTGGGGTACTTCTGGAGTCTCCCCAGGGGAGTCAGTCCTCGTCTCGAATGCGGGCATGCACTTGCGCTTTCCTCCAGAGCGGTAGCAGCAGTGTCACGCAGTCCGCCGCGTGGATCAAAGGATCTATGGTTTTCCCTCAAGTCTTTCCCACGAGGCTTTCCCACGAGGCTTTCCCACAGGGCTGTCCCACGTGCACACGTGGTGGGAGTCGATCCTCGGCTTGAACGTCAAGGCAGTGCAGGGAAAACAGGTTCCTCTGGAATGGACTGACACATCTGGGGGACTCTTGGAATGGTGGCACGACCCTGGAGTTCCTCTCGCCTTTCCTGTGGAGAGCGCCTCCTCTTGAGATGCGACGGGAACGCCGGGAATTCTTTCCCTACGAAACAGGGAAAGGATCCCTCATCTCGAGCTAGGAGGCGGAAACAGGGCTCCACTGGATGTGTGCCGGACACCACGTGCTTCCTCTCGAGTAGAGACGGGTATGTCGCGGAACTGCTTGAGTTGCAGCAAGGGTGTGAAAGACCCTTTGGAAGTTCCAGTGGTTAGATGTGATTAGCCTCGAGAAGCCTCAGCGGAAATGGGCCTCATCTCGCCTGGAGGGCAAAACCTCCTGGATTTTCTCGAGTTGTGGCAGGTGCTCTCGACTTACGACGGGCACCTCAGGGACCCGCTCTGGAGGCCTCAGGAAAGGCCAGTCCCCATGCGAGTTCCTCGGGGGCCTCTCGGGATTCCTCTCCCGTCGATGCCGGGGCCTAAGACCTTGTGTGGAGTCGGGGCCGGAACCTGAGGATTCCTCTCCAGTGCTGACATGGATCTTGGGGTACTTCTGGAGTCTCCCCAGGGGAGTCAGTCCTCGTCTCGAATGCGGGCATGCACTTTCGCTTTCCTCCAGAGCGGTAGCAGCAGTGTCACGCAGTCCGCCGCGTGGATCAAAGGATCTATGGTTTTCCCTCGAGTCTTTCCCACGAGGCTTTCCCACGAGGCTTTCCCACAGGGCTGTCCCACGTGCACACGTGGTGGGAGTCGATCCTCGGCTTGAACGTCAAGGCAGTGCAGGGAAAACAGGTGCCTCTGGAATGGACTGACACATCTGGGGTTCTCTTGGAATGGTGCCACGACCCTGGAGTTCCTCTCGCCTTTCCTGTGGAGAGCGCCTCCTCTTGAGATGCGACGGGAACGCCGGGAATTCTTTCCCTACGAAACATGGAAAGGAACCCTCATCTCGAGCTAGGAGGCGGAAACGGGGCTCCCCTGGATGTGTGCGGGACCCCACGTGCTTCCTCTCGAGTGGAGACGGGTATGTCGCGGAACTGCTTGAGTTGCAGCAAGGGTGTGAAGGACCCTTTGGAAGTTCCAGTGGTTAGATGTGATTAGCCTCGAGAAGCCTCAGCGGAAATGGGCCTCATCTCGCCTGGAGGGCAAAACCTCCTGGATTTTCTCGAGTTGCGGCAGGTGCTCTCGACTTACGACGGGGACCTCAGGGACCCGCTTTGGAGGCCTCAGGAAAGGCCAGTCCCCATGAGAGTTCCTCGGGGGCCTCTCGGGATTCCTCTCCCGTCGATGTCGGGGCCTAAGACCTTGTGTGGATTCGGGGCCGGAACCTGAGGATTCCTCTCCAGTGCTGACATGGATCTTGGGGTACTTCTGGAGTCTCCCCAGGGGAGTCAGTCCTCGTCTCGAATGCGGGCATGCACTTGCGCTTTCCTCCAGAGCGGTAGCAGCAGTGTCACGCAGTCCGCCGCGTGGATCAAAGGATCTATGGTTTTCCCTCGAGCCTTTCCCACGAGGCTTTCCCACGAGGCTTTCCCACAGGGTTGTCCCACGTGCAAAAGTGATGGGAGTCCATCACCGGCTTGAACGTCAAGGCAGTGCAGGGAAAACAGCTTCCTCTGTAATGGACTGACACATCTGGGGGTCTCTTGGAATGGTGGCACGACCCTGGAGTTCCTCTTGCCTTTCCTGTGGAGAGCGCCTCCTCTTGAGATGCGACGGGAACGCCGGGAATTCTTTCCCTACGAAACAGGGAAAGGATCCCTCATCTCGGGCTAGGAGGCGGAAATGGGGCTCCCCTGGATGTGTGCGGGACCCCACGTGCTTCCTCTCGAGTGGAGACGGGTATGTCGGGGAACTTCTTGAGTTGCAGCAAGGGTGTGAAGGACCCTTTGGAAGTTCCAATGGTTAGACGTGAATAGCCTCGAGAAGCCTCAGCGGAAATGTGCCTCATCTCGACTGGAGGGCAAAACCTCCTGGATTTTCTCGAGTTGCGGCAGGTGCTCTCGACTTACGACGGGGACCTCAGGGACCCGCTCTGGTGGCCTCAGGAAAGGCCAGTCCCCATGCGAGTTCCTCGGGGGCCTCTCGGGATTCCTCTCCCGTCGATGCCAGGGCCTAAGACCTTGTGTGGAGTCGGGGCCGGAACCTGAGGATTCCTCTCCAGTGCTGACATGGATCTTGGGGTTCTTCTGGAGTCTCCCCAGGGGAGTCAGTCCTCGTCTCGAATGCGGGCATGCACTTGCACTTTCCTCCAGAGCGGTAGCAGCAGTGTCACGCAGTCCGCCGCGTGGATCAAAGGATCTATGGTTTTCCCTCGAGTCTTTCCCACGAGGCTTTCCCACGAGGCTTTACCACAGGGCTGTCCCACGTGCACACGTGGTGGGAGTCGATCCTCGGCTTGAACGTCAAGGCAGTGCAGGGAAAACAGGTTCCTCTGGAATGGACTGACCCATCTCGGGGACTCTTGGAATGGTGGCACGACCCTGGAGTTCCTCTCGCCTTTCCTGTGGAGAGCGCCTCCTCTTGAGATGCGACGGGAACGCCGGGAATTCTTTCCCTAGGAAACATGGAAAGGATCCCTCATCTCGAGCTAGGAGGCGGAAACGGGGCTCCCCTGGATGTGTGCGGGACCCCACGTGCTTCCTCTCGAGTGGAGACGGGTATGTCGGGGAACTTCTTGAGTTGCAGCAAGGGTGTGAAGGACCCTTTGGAAGTTCCAGTGGTTAGATGTGATTAGCCTCGAGAAGCCTCAGTGGAAATGGGCCTCATCTCGCCTGGAGGGCAAAACCTCCTGGAATTTCTCGAGTTCCGGCAGGTGCTCTCGACTTACGGCGGGGACCTCAGGGACCCGCTCTGGTGGCCTCAGGAAGGCCAGTCACCATGCGAGTTCTTCGGGGGCCTCTCGGGATTCCTCTCCCGTCGATGCCGGGGCCTAAGACCTTGTGTGGAGTCGAGGCCGGAACCTGAGGATTCCTCTCCGGTGCTGACATGGATCTTGGGGTACTTCTGGAGTCTCCCCAGGGGAGTCAGTCCTTGTCTCGAATGCGGGCATGCACTTGCGCTTTCCTCCAGAGCAGTAGCAGCAGTGTCACGCAGTCCGCCGCGTGTATCAAAGGATCTATGGTTTTCCCTCGAGTCTTTCCCACGAGGCTTTCCCACGAGGCTTTCCCACAGGGCTGTCCCACGTGCACACGTGGTGGGTGTCGATCCTCGGCTTGAACGTCAAGGCAGTGCAGGGAAAACAGGTTCCTCTGTAATGGACTGACACATCTGGGGGATTCGTGGAATGGTGGCACGACCCTGGAGTTCCTCTCGCCTTTCCTGTGGAGAGCTCCTCCTCTTGAGATGCGACGGGAACGCCGGGAATTCTTTCCCTAGGAAACAGGGAAAGGATCCCTCATCTCGAACTAAGAGGCGGAAACGGGGCTCCCCTGGATATGTGCGGGACCCCACGTGCTTCCTCTCGAGTGGAGACGGGTATGTCGCGGAACTGCTTGAGTTGCAGCAAGGGTGTGAAGGACCCTTTGGAAGTTCCAGTGGTTAGATGTGATTAGCCTCGAGAAGCCTCAGCGGAAATGGGCCTCATCTCGCCTGGAGGGCAAAACCTCCTGGATTTTCTCGAGTTGCGGCAGGTGCTCTCGACTTACGACGGGGACCTCAGGGACCCGCTCTGGAGGCCTCAGGAAAGGCCAGTCCCCATGCGAGTTCCTCGGGGGCCTCTCGGGATTCCTCTCCCGTCGATGCCAGGGCCTAAGACCTTGTGTGGAGTCGGGGCCGGAACCTGAGGATTCCTCTCCAGTGCTGACATGCATCTTGGGGTACTTCTGGAGTCTCCCCAGGGGAGTCAGTCCTCGTCTCGAATGCGGGCATGCACTTGCGCTTTCCTCCAGAGCGGTAGCAGCAGTGTCACGCAGTCCGCCGCGTGGATCAAAGGATCTATGGTTTTCCCTCAAGTCTTTCCCACGAGGCTTTCCCACGAGGCTTTCCCACAGGGCTGTCCCACGTGCACACGTGGTGGGAGTCGATCCTCGGCTTGAACGTCAAGGCAGTGCAGGGAAAACAGGTTCCTCTGGAATGGACTGACACATCTGGGGGACTCTTGGAATGGTGGCACGACCCTGGAGTTCCTCTCGCCTTTCCTGTGGAGAGCGCCTCCTCTTGAGATGCGACGGGAACGCCGGGAATTCTTTCCCTACGAAACAGGGAAAGGATCCCTCATCTCGGGCTAGGAGGCGGAAATGGGGCTCCCCTGGATGTGTGCGGGACCCCACGTGCTTCCTCTCGAGTGGAGACGGGTATGTCGGGGAACTTCTTGAGTTGCAGCAAGGGTGTGAAGGACCCTTTGGAAGTTCCAGTGGTTAGACGTGAATAGCCTCGAGAAGCCTCAGCGGAAATGTGCCTCATCTCGACTGGAGGGCAAAACCTCCTGGATTTTCTCGAGTTGCGGCAGGTGCTCTCGACTTACGACGGGGACCTCAGGGACCCGCTCTGGTGGCCTCAGGAAAGGCCAGTCCCCATGCGAGTTCCTCGGGGGCCTCTCGGGATTCCTCTCCCGTCGATGCCAGGGCCTAAGACCTTGTGTGGAGTCGGGGCCGGAACCTGAGGATTCCTCTCCAGTGCTGACATGGATCTTGGGGTTCTTCTGGAGTCTCCCCAGGGGAGTCAGTCCTCGTCTCGAATGCGGGTATGCACTTGCGCTTTCCTCCAGAGCGGTAGCAGCAGTGTCACGCAGTCCGCCGCGTGGATCAAAGGATCTATGGTTTTCCCTCGAGTCTTTCCCACGAGGCTTTCCCACGAGGCTTTCCCACAGGGCTGTCCCACGTGCACACGTGGTGGGAGTCGATCCTCGGCTTGAACGTCAAGGCAGTGCAGGGAAAACAGGTTCCTCTGGAATGGACTGACCCATCTCGGGGACTCTTGGAATGGTGGCACGACCCTGGAGTTCCTCTCGCCTTTCCTGTGGAGAGCGCCTCCTCTTGAGATGCGACGGGAACGCCGGGAATTCTTTCCCTAGGAAACATGGAAAGGATCCCTCATCTCGAGCTAGGAGGCGGAAACGGGGCTCCCCTGGATGTGTGCGGGACCCCACGTGCTTCCTCTCGAGTGGAGACGGGTATGTCGGGGAACTTCTTGAGTTGCAGCAAGGGTGTGAAGGACCCTTTGGAAGTTCCAGTGGTTAGATGTGATTAGCCTCGAGAAGCCTCAGTGGAAATGGGCCTCATCTCGCCTGGAGGGCAAAACCTCCTGGAATTTCTCGAGTTCCGGCAGGTGCTCTCGACTTACGGCGGGGACCTCAGGGACCCGCTCTGGTGGCCTCAGGAAGGCCAGTCACCATGCGAGTTCTTCGGGGGCCTCTCGGGATTCCTCTCCCGTCGATGCCGGGGCCTAAGACCTTGTGTGGAGTCGAGGCCGGAACCTGAGGATTCCTCTCCGGTGCTGACATGGATCTTGGGGTACTTCTGGAGTCTCCCCAGGGGAGTCAGTCCTCGTCTCGAATGCGGGAATGCACTTGCGCTTTCCTCCAGAGCAGTAGCAGCAGTGTCACGCAGTCCGCCGTGTGTATCAAAGGATCTATGGTTTTCCCTCGAGTCTTTCCCACGAGGCTTTCCCACGAGGCTTTCCCACAGGGCTGTCCCACGTGCACACGTGGTGGGTGTCGATCCTCGGCTTGAACGTCAAGGCAGTGCAGGGAAAACAGGTTCCTCTGTAATGGACTGACACATCTGGGGGATTCGTGGAATGGTGGCACGACCCTGGAGTTCCTCTCGCCTTTCCTGTGGAGAGCTCCTCCTCTTGAGATGCGACGGGAACGCCGGGAATTCTTTCCCTAGGAAACAGGGAAAGGATCCCTCATCTCGAACTAGGAGGCGGAAACGGGGCTCCCCTGGATATGTGCGGGACCCCACGTGCTTCCTCTCGAGTGGAGACGGGTATGTCGCGGAACTGCTTGAGTTGCAGCAAGGGTGTGAAGGACCCTTTGGAAGTTCCAGTGGTTAGATGTGATTAGCCTCGAGAAGCCTCAGCGGAAATGGGCCTCATCTCGCCTGGAGGGCAAAACCTCCTGGATTTTCTCGAGTTGCGGCAGGTGCTCTCGACTTACGACGGGGACCTCAGGGACCCGCTCTGGAGGCCTCAGGAAAGGCCAGTCCCCATGCGAGTTCCTCGTGGGCCTCTCGGGATTCCTCTCCCGTCGATGCCAGGGCCTAAGACCTTGTGTGGAGTCGGGGCCGGAACCTGAGGATTCCTCTCCAGTGCTGACATGCATCTTGGGGTACTTCTGGAGTCTCCCCAGGGGAGTCAGTCCTCGTCTCGAATGCGGGCATGCACTTGCGCTTTCCTCCAGAGCGGTAGCAGCAGTGTCACGCAGTCCGCCGCGTGGATCAAAGGATCTATGGTTTTCCCTCAAGTCTTTCCCACGAGGCTTTCCCACGAGGCTTTCCCACAGGGCTGTCCCACGTGCACACGTGGTGGGAGTCGATCCTCGGCTTGAACGTCAAGGCAGTGCGGGGAAAACAGGTTCCTCTGGAATGGACTGACACATCTGGGGGACTCTTGGAATGGTGGCACGACCCTGGAGTTCCTCTCGCCTTTCCTGTGGAGAGCGCCTCCTCTTGAGATGCGACGGGAACGCCGGGAATTCTTTCCCTACGAAACAGGGAAAGGATCCCTCATCTCGAGCTAGGAGGCGGAAACAGGGCTCCACTGGATGTGTGCCGGACACCACGTGCTTCCTCTCGAGTAGAGACGGGTATGTCGCGGAACTGCTTGAGTTGCAGCAAGGGTGTGAAAGACCCTTTGGAAGTTCCAGTGGTTAGATGTGATTAGCCTCGAGAAGCCTCAGCGGAAATGGGCCTCATCTCGCCTGGAGGGCAAAACCTCCTGGATTTTCTCGAGTTGTGGCAGGTGCTCTCGACTTACGACGGGCACCTCAGGGACCCGCTCTGGATTCCTCAGGAAAGGCCAGTCCCCATGCGAGTTCCTCGGGGGCCTCTCGGGATTCCTCTCCCGTCGATGCCGGGGCCTAAGACCTTGTGTGGAGTCGGGGCCGGAACCTGAGGATTCCTCTCCAGTGCTGACATGGATCTTGGGGTACTTCTGGAGTCTCCCCAGGGGAGTCAGTCCTCGTCTCGAATGCGGGCATGCACTTTCGCTTTCCTCCAGAGCGGTAGCAGCAGTGTCACGCAGTCCGCCGCGTGGATCAAAGGATCTACGGTTTTCCCTCGAGTCTTTCCCACGAGGCTTTCCCACGAGGCTTTCCCACAGGGCTGTCCCACGTGCACACGTGGTGGGAGTCGATCCTCGGCTTGAACGTCAAGGCAGTGCAGGGAAAACAGGTGCCTCTGGAATGGACTGACACATCTGGGGTTCTCTTGGAATGGTGCCACGACCCTGGAGTTCCTCTCGCCTTTCCTGTGGAGAGCGCCTCCTCTTGAGATGCGACGGGAACGCCGGGAATTCTTTCCCTACGAAACATGGAAAGGAACCCTCATCTCGAGCTAGGAGGCGGAAACGGGGCTCCCCTGGATGTGTGCGGGACCCCACGTGCTTCCTCTCGAGTGGAGACGGGTATGTCGCGGAACTGCTTGAGTTGCAGCAAGGGTGTGAAGGACCCTTTGGAAGTTCCAGTGGTTAGATGTGATTAGCCTCGAGAAGCCTCAGCGGAAATGGGCCTCATCTCGCCTGGAGGGCAAAACCTCCTGGATTTTCTCGAGTTGCGGCAGGTGCTCTCGACTTACGACGGGGACCTCAGGGACCCGCTTTGGAGGCCTCAGGAAAGGCCAGTCCCCATGAGAGTTCCTCGGGGGCCTCTCGGGATTCCTCTCCCGTCGATGTCGGGGCCTAAGACCTTGTGTGGATTCGGGGCCGGAACCTGAGGATTCCTCTCCAGTGCTGACATGGATCTTGGGGTACTTCTGGAGTCTCCCCAGGGGAGTCAGTCCTCGTCTCGAATGCGGGCATGCACTTTCGCTTTCCTCCAGAGCGGTAGCAGCAGTGTCACGCAGTCCGCCGCGTGGATCAAAGGATCTATGGTTTTCCCTCGAGTCTTTCCCACGAGGCTTTCCCACGAGGCTTTCCCACAGGGCTGTCCCACGTGCACACGTGGTGGGAGTCGATCCTCGGCTTGAACGTCAAGGCAGTGCAGGGAAAACAGGTGCCTCTGGAATGGACTGACACATCTGGGGTTCTCTTGGAATGGTGCCACGACCCTGGAGTTCCTCTCGCCTTTCCTGTGGAGAGCGCCTCCTCTTGAGATGCGACGGGAACGCCGGGAATTCTTTCCCTACGAAACATGGAAAGGAACCCTCATCTCGAGCTAGGAGGCGGAAACGGGGCTCCCCTGGATGTGTGCGGGACCCCACGTGCTTCCTCTCGAGTGGAGACGGGTATGTCGCGGAACTGCTTGAGTTGCAGCAAGGGTGTGAAGGACCCTTTGGAAGTTCCATTGGTTAGATGTGATTAGCCTCGAGAAGCCTCAGCGGAAATGGGCCTCATCTCGCCTGGAGGGCAAAACCTCCTGGATTTTTTCGAGTTGCGGCAGGTGCTCTCGACTTACGACGGGGACCTCAGGGACCCGCTTTGGAGGCCTCAGGAAAGGCCAGTCCCCATGAGAGTTCCTCGGGGGCCTCTCGGGATTCCTCTCCCGTCGATGTCGGGGCCTAAGACCTTGTGTGGATTCGGGGCCGGAACCTGAGGATTCCTCTCCAGTGCTGACATGGATCTTGGGGTACTTCTGGAGTCTCCCCAGGGGAGTCAGTCCTCGTCTCGAATGCGGGCATGCACTTGCGCTTTCCTCCAGAGCGGTAGCAGCAGTGTCACGCAGTCCGCCGCGTAGATCAAAGGATCTATGGTTTTCCCTCGAGTCTTTCCCACGAGGCTTTCCCACGAGGCTTTCCCACAGGGCTGTCCCACATGCACACGTGGTGGGAGTCGATCCTCGGCTTGAACGTCAAGGCAGTGCAGGGAAAACAGGTTCCTCTGGAATGGACTGACACATCTGGGGGACTCTTGGAATGGTGGCACGACCCTGGAGTTCCTCTCGCCTTTCCTGTGGAGAGCGCCTCCTCTTGAGATGCGACGGGAACGCCGGGAATTCTTTCCCTATGAAACAGGGAAAGGATCCCTCATCTCGAGCTAGGCGGTGGAAACGGGGCTCCCCTGGATGTGTGCCCGACCCTCGTGCTTCCTCTCGAGTGAAAACTGGTATGTCGGGGAACTTCTTGAGTTGCAGCAAGGGTGTGAAGGACCCTTTGGAAGTTCCAGTGGATAGATGTGATTAGCCTCGAGAAGCCTCAGCGGAAATGGGCCTCATCTCGCCTGGAGGGCAAAACCTCCTGGATTTTCTCGAGTTGCGGCAGGTGCTCTCGACTTACGACGGGGACCTCAGGGACCCGCTCTGGTGGCCTCAGGAAAGGCCAGTCCCCATGCGAGTTCCTCGGGGGCCTCTCGGGATTCCTCTCCCGTCGATGCCGGGGCCTAAGACCTTGTGTGGAGTCGGGGCCGGAACCTGAGGATTCCTCTCCAGTGCTGACATGGATCCTGGGGTACGTCTGCAGTCTCCTCAGGGGAGTCAGTCCTCGTCTCGAATGCGGGCATGCACTTGCGCTTTCCTCCAGAGCGGTAGCAGCAGTGTCACGCAGTCCGCCTCGTGGATTAAATGATCTATGGTTTTCCCTCGAGCCTTTCCCACGAGGCTTTCCCACGAGGCTTTCCCACAGGGCTGTCCCACGTGCACACGTGGTGGGAGTCGATCCTCGGCTTGAACGTCAAGGCAGTGCAGGGAAAACAGGTTCCTCTGGAATGGACTGACACATCTGGGGGACTCTTGGAATGGTGGCACGACCCTGGAGTTCCTCTCGCCTTTGCTGTTGAGAGCGCCTCCTCTTGAGATGCGACGGGAACGCAGGGAATTCTTTCCCTACGAAACAGGGAAAGGATCCCTCATCTCGAGCTTGGAGGCGGAAACGGGGCTCCCCTGGATGTGTGCGGGACCCTCGTGCTTCCTCTCGAGTGGAGACGGGTATGTCGGGGAACTTCTTGAGTTGCAGCAAGGGTGAGAAGGACCCTTTGGATGTTCCAGTGTTTAGATGTGATTAGCCTCGAGAAGCCTCAGCGGAAATGGGCCTCATCTCGCCTGGAGGGCAAAACCTCCTGGATTTTCTCGAGTTGCCGCAGGTGCTCTCGACTTACGACGGGGACCTCAGGGACCCTCGCTGGTGGCCACAGGAAAGGCCAGTCCACATGGGAGTTCGTCGGGGGCCTCTCGGGATTCCTCTCCCGTCGATTCCGGGGCCTAAGACCTTGTGTGGAGTCGGGGCCGGAACCTGAGGATTCCTCTCCAGTGCTGACATGGATCTTGGGGTACTTCTGGAGTCTCCCCAGGGGAGTCAGTCCTCGTCTCGAATGCGGGCATGCACTTGCGCTTTCCTCCAGAGCGGTAGCAGCAGTGTCACGCAGTCCGCCGCGTGGATCAAAGGATCTATGGTTTTCCCTCGAGTCTTTCCCACGAGGCTTTCCCACGAGGCTTTACCACAGGGCTGTCCCACGTGCACACGTGGTGGGAGTCGATCCTCGGCTTGAACGTCAAGGCAGTGCAGGGAAAAAAGGTTCCTCTGGAATGGACTGACCCATCTCGGGGACTCTTGGAATGGTGGCACGACCCTGGAGTTCCTCTCGCCTTTCCTGTGGAGAGCGCCTCCTCTTGAGATGCGACGGGAACGCCGGGAATTCTTTCCCTAGGAAACATGGAAAGGATCCCTCATCTCGAGCTAGGAGGCGGAAACGGGGCTCCCCTGGATGTGTGCGGGACCCCACGTGCTTCCTCTCGAGTGGAGACGGGTATGTCGGGGAACTTCTTGAGTTGCAGCAAGGGTGTGAAGGACCCTTTGGAAGTTCCAGTGGTTAGATGTGATTAGCCTCGAGAAGCCTCAGTGGAAATGGGCCTCATCTCGCCTGGAGGGCAAAACCTCCTGGAATTTCTCGAGTTCCGGCAGGTGCTCTCGACTTACGGCGGGGACCTCAGGGACCCGCTCTGGTGGCCTCAGGAAGGCCAGTCACCATGCGAGTTCTTCGGGGGCCTCTCGGGATTCCTCTCCCGTCGATGCCGGGGCCTAAGACCTTGTGTGGAGTCGAGGCCGGAACCTGAGGATTCCTCTCCGGTGCTGACATGGATCTTGGGGTACTTCTGGAGTCTCCCCAGGGGAGTCAGTCCTTGTCTCGAATGCGGGCATGCACTTGCGCTTTCCTCCAGAGCAGTAGCAGCAGTGTCACGCAGTCCGCCGCGTGTATCAAAGGATCTATGGTTTTCCCTCGAGTCTTTCCCACGAGGCTTTCCCACGAGGCTTTCCCACAGGGCTGTCCCACGTGCACACGTGGTGGGTGTCGATCCTCGGCTTGAACGTCAAGGCAGTGCAGGGAAAACAGGTTCCTCTGTAATGGACTGACACATCTGGGGGATTCGTGGAATGGTGGCACGACCCTGGAGTTCCTCTCGCCTTTCCTGTGGAGAGCTCCTCCTCTTGAGATGCGACGGGAACGCCGGGAATTCTTTCCCTAGGAAACAGGGAAAGGATCCCTCATCTCGAACTAAGAGGCGGAAACGGGGCTCCCCTGGATATGTGCGGGACCCCACGTGCTTCCTCTCGAGTGGAGACGGGTATGTCGCGGAACTGCTTGAGTTGCAGCAAGGGTGTGAAGGACCCTTTGGAAGTTCCAGTGGTTAGATGTGATTAGCCTCGAGAAGCCTCAGCGGAAATGGGCCTCATCTCGCCTGGAGGGCAAAACCTCCTGGATTTTCTCGAGTTGCGGCAGGTGCTCTCGACTTACGACGGGGACCTCAGGGACCCGCTCTGGAGGCCTCAGGAAAGGCCAGTCCCCATGCGAGTTCCTCGTGGGCCTCTCGGGATTCCTCTCCCGTCGATGCCAGGGCCTAAGACCTTGTGTGGAGTCGGGGCCGGAACCTGAGGATTCCTCTCCAGTGCTGACATGCATCTTGGGGTACTTCTGGAGTCTCCCCAGGGGAGTCAGTCCTCTTCTCGAATGCGGGCATGCACTTGCGCTTTCCTCCAGAGCGGTAGCAGCAGTGTCACGCAGTCCGCCGCGTGGATCAAAGGATCTATGGTTTTCCCTCAAGTCTTTCCCACGAGGCTTTCCCACGAGGCTTTCCCACAGGGCTGTCCCACGTGCACACGTGGTGGGAGTCGATCCTCGGCTTGAACGTCAAGGCAGTGCAGGGAAAACAGGTTCCTCTGGAATGGACTGACACATCTGGGGGACTCTTGGAATGGTGGCACGACCCTGGAGTTCCTCTCGCCTTTCCTGTGGAGAGCGCCTCCTCTTGAGATGCGACGGGAACGCCGGGAATTCTTTCCCTACGAAACAGGGAAAGGATCCCTCATCTCGGGCTAGGAGGCGGAAATGGGGCTCCCCTGGATGTGTGCGGGACCCCACGTGCTTCCTCTCGAGTGGAGACGGGTATGTCGGGGAACTTCTTGAGTTGCAGCAAGGGTGTGAAGGACCCTTTGGAAGTTCCAGTGGTTAGACGTGAATAGCCTCGAGAAGCCTCAGCGGAAATGTGCCTCATCTCGACTGGAGGGCAAAACCTCCTGGATTTTCTCGAGTTGCGGCAGGTGCTCTCGACTTACGACGGGGACCTCAGGGACCCGCTCTGGTGGCCTCAGGAAAGGCCAGTCCCCATGCGAGTTCCTCGGGGGCCTCTCGGGATTCCTCTCCCGTCGATGCCAGGGCCTAAGACCTTGTGTGGAGTCGGGGCCGGAACCTGAGGATTCCTCTCCAGTGCTGACATGGATCTTGGGGTTCTTCTGGAGTCTCCCCAGGGGAGTCAGTCCTCGTCTCGAATGCGGGTATGCACTTGCGCTTTCCTCCAGAGCGGTAGCAGCAGTGTCACGCAGTCCGCCGCGTGGATCAAAGGATCTATGGTTTTCCCTCGAGTCTTTCCCACGAGGCTTTCCCACGAGGCTTTCCCACAGGGCTGTCCCACGTGCACACGTGGTGGGAGTCGATCCTCGGCTTGAACGTCAAGGCAGTGCAGGGAAAACAGGTTCCTCTGGAATGGACTGACCCATCTCGGGGACTCTTGGAATGGTGGCACGACCCTGGAGTTCCTCTCGCCTTTCCTGTGGAGAGCGCCTCCTCTTGAGATGCGACGGGAACGCCGGGAATTCTTTCCCTAGGAAACATGGAAAGGATCCCTCATCTCGAGCTAGGAGGCGGAAACGGGGCTCCCCTGGATGTGTGCGGGACCCCACGTACTTCCTCTCGAGTGGAGACGGGTATGTCGGGGAACTTCTTGAGTTGCAGCAAGGGTGTGAAGGACCCTTTGGAAGTTCCAGTGGTTAGATGTGATTAGCCTCGAGAAGCCTCAGTGGAAATGGGCCTCATCTCGCCTGGAGGGCAAAACCTCCTGGAATTTCTCGAGTTCCGGCAGGTGCTCTCGACTTACGGCGGGGACCTCAGGGACCCGCTCTGGTGGCCTCAGGAAGGCCAGTCACCATGCGAGTTCTTCGGGGGCCTCTCGGGATTCCTCTCCCGTCGATGCCGGGGCCTAAGACCTTGTGTGGAGTCGAGGCCGGAACCTGAGGATTCCTCTCCGGTGCTGACATGGATCTTGGGGTACTTCTGGAGTCTCCCCAGGGGAGTCAGTCCTCGTCTCGAATGCGGGAATGCACTTGCGCTTTCCTCCAGAGCAGTAGCAGCAGTGTCACGCAGTCCGCCGTGTGTATCAAAGGATCTATGGTTTTCCCTCGAGTCTTTCCCACGAGGCTTTCCCACGAGGCTTTCCCACAGGGCTGTCCCACGTGCACACGTGGTGGGTGTCGATCCTCGGCTTGAACGTCAAGGCAGTGCAGGGAAAACAGGTTCCTCTGTAATGGACTGACACATCTGGGGGATTCGTGGAATGGTGGCACGACCCTGGAGTTCCTCTCGCCTTTCCTGTGGAGAGCTCCTCCTCTTGAGATGCGACGGGAACGCCGGGAATTCTTTCCCTAGGAAACAGGGAAAGGATCCCTCATCTCGAACTTGGAGGCGGAAACGGGGCTCCCCTGGATATGTGCGGGACCCCACGTGCTTCCTCTCGAGTGGAGACGGGTATGTCGCGGAACTGCTTGAGTTGCAGCAAGGGTGTGAAGGACCCTTTGGAAGTTCCAGTGGTTAGATGTGATTAGCCTCGAGAAGCCTCAGCGGAAATGGGCCTCATCTCGCCTGGAGGGCAAAACCTCCTGGATTTTCTCGAGTTGCGGCAGGTGCTCTCGACTTACGACGGGGACCTCAGGGACCCGCTCTGGAGGCCTCAGGAAAGGCCAGTCCCCATGCGAGTTCCTCGTGGGCCTCTCGGGATTCCTCTCCCGTCGATGCCAGGGCCTAAGACCTTGTGTGGAGTCGGGGCCGGAACCTGAGGATTCCTCTCCAGTGCTGACATGCATCTTGGGGTACTTCTGGAGTCTCCCCAGGGGAGTCAGTCCTCGTCTCGAATGCGGGCATGCACTTGCGCTTTCCTCCAGAGCGGTAGCAGCAGTGTCACGCAGTCCGCCGCGTGGATCAAAGGATCTATGGTTTTCCCTCAAGTCTTTCCCACGAGGCTTTCCCACGAGGCTTTCCCACAGGGCTGTCCCACGTGCACACGTGGTGGGAGTCGATCCTCGGCTTGAACGTCAAGGCAGTGCGGGGAAAACAGGTTCCTCTGGAATGGACTGACACATCTGGGGGACTCTTGGAATGGTGGCACGACCCTGGAGTTCCTCTCGCCTTTCCTGTGGAGAGCGCCTCCTCTTGAGATGCGACGGGAACGCCGGGAATTCTTTCCCTACGAAACAGGGAAAGGATCCCTCATCTCGAGCTAGGAGGCGGAAACAGGGCTCCACTGGATGTGTGCCGGACACCACGTGCTTCCTCTCGAGTAGAGACGGGTATGTCGCGGAACTGCTTGAGTTGCAGCAAGGGTGTGAAAGACCCTTTGGAAGTTCCAGTGGTTAGATGTGATTAGCCTCGAGAAGCCTCAGCGGAAATGGGCCTCATCTCGCCTGGAGGGCAAAACCTCCTGGATTTTCTCGAGTTGTGGCAGGTGCTCTCGACTTACGACGGGCACCTCAGGGACCCGCTCTGGATTCCTCAGGAAAGGCCAGTCCCCATGCGAGTTCCTCGGGGGCCTCTCGGGATTCCTCTCCCGTCGATGCCGGGGCCTAAGACCTTGTGTGGAATCGGGGCCGGAACCTGAGGATTCCTCTCCAGTGCTGACATGGATCTTGGGGTACTTCTGGAGTCTCCCCAGGGGAGTCAGTCCTCGTCTCGAATGCGGGCATGCACTTTCGCTTTCCTCCAGAGCGGTAGCAGCAGTGTCACGCAGTCCGCCGCGTGGATCAAAGGATCTACGGTTTTCCCTCGAGTCTTTCCCACGAGGCTTTCCCACGAGGCTTTCCCACAGGGCTGTCCCACGTGCACACGTGGTGGGAGTCGATCCTCGGCTTGAACGTCAAGGCAGTGCAGGGAAAACAGGTGCCTCTGGAATGGACTGACACATCTGGGGTTCTCTTGGAATGGTGCCACGACCCTGGAGTTCCTCTCGCCTTTCCTGTGGAGAGCGCCTCCTCTTGAGATGCGACGGGAACGCCGGGAATTCTTTCCCTACGAAACATGGAAAGGAACCCTCATCTCGAGCTAGGAGGCGGAAACGGGGCTCCCCTGGATGTGTGCGGGACCCCACGTGCTTCCTCTCGAGTGGAGACGGGTATGTCGCGGAACTGCTTGAGTTGCAGCAAGGGTGTGAAGGACCCTTTGGAAGTTCCAGTGGTTAGATGTGATTAGCCTCGAGAAGCCTCAGCGGAAATGGGCCTCATCTCGCCTGGAGGGCAAAACCTCCTGGATTTTCTCGAGTTGCGGCAGGTGCTCTCGACTTACGACGGGGACCTCAGGGACCCGCTTTGGAGGCCTCAGGAAAGGCCAGTCCCCATGAGAGTTCCTCGGGGGCCTCTCGGGATTCCTCTCCCGTCGATGTCGGGGCCTAAGACCTTGTGTGGATTCGGGGCCGGAACCTGAGGATTCCTCTCCAGTGCTGACATGGATCTTGGGGTACTTCTGGAGTCTCCCCAGGGGAGTCAGTCCTCGTCTCGAATGCGGGCATGCACTTTCGCTTTCCTCCAGAGCGGTAGCAGCAGTGTCACGCAGTCCGCCGCGTGGATCAAAGGATCTATGGTTTTCCCTCGAGTCTTTCCCACGAGGCTTTCCCACGAGGCTTTCCCACAGGGCTGTCCCACGTGCACACGTGGTGGGAGTCGATCCTCGGCTTGAACGTCAAGGCAGTGCAGGGAAAACAGGTGCCTCTGGAATGGACTGACACATCTGGGGTTCTCTTGGAATGGTGCCACGACCCTGGAGTTCCTCTCGCCTTTCCTGTGGAGAGCGCCTCCTCTTGAGATGCGACGGGAACGCCGGGAATTCTTTCCCTACGAAACATGGAAAGGAACCCTCATCTCGAGCTAGGAGGCGGAAACGGGGCTCCCCTGGATGTGTGCGGGACCCCACGTGCTTCCTCTCGAGTGGAGACGGGTATGTCGCGGAACTGCTTGAGTTGCAGCAAGGGTGTGAAGGACCCTTTGGAAGTTCCATTGGTTAGATGTGATTAGCCTCGAGAAGCCTCAGCGGAAATGGGCCTCATCTCGCCTGGAGGGCAAAACCTCCTGGATTTTTTCGAGTTGCGGCAGGTGCTCTCGACTTACGACGGGGACCTCAGGGACCCGCTTTGGAGGCCTCAGGAAAGGCCAGTCCCCATGAGAGTTCCTCGGGGGCCTCTCGGGATTCCTCTCCCGTCGATGTCGGGGCCTAAGACCTTGTGTGGATTCGGGGCCGGAACCTGAGGATTCCTCTCCAGTGCTGACATGGATCTTGGGGTACTTCTGGAGTCTCCCCAGGGGAGTCAGTCCTCGTCTCGAATGCCTGCATGCACTTGCGCTTTCCTCCAGAGCGGTAGCAGCAGTGTCACGCAGTCCGCCGCGTAGATCAAAGGATCTATGGTTTTCCCTCGAGTCTTTCCCACGAGGCTTTCCCACGAGGCTTTCCCACAGGGCTGTCCCACGTGCACACGTGGTGGGAGTCGATCCTCGGCTTGAACGTCAAGGCAGTGCAGGGAAAACAGGTTCCTCTGGAATGGACTGACACATCTGGGGGACTCTTGGAATGGTGGCACGACCCTGGAGTTCCTCTCGCCTTTCCTGTGGAGAGCGCCTCCTCTTGAGATGCGACGGGAACGCCGGGAATTCTTTCCCTATGAAACAGGGAAAGGATCCGTCATCTCGAGCTAGGAGGCGGAGACGGGGCTCCCCTGGATGTGTGCCGGACCCCACGTGCTTCCTCTCGAGTGGAGACGGGTATGTCGGGGAACTTCTTGAGTTGCAGCAAGGGTGTGAAGGACCCTTAGGAAGTTCCAGTGGTTAGACGTGATTAGCCTCGAGAAGCCTCAGCGGAAATGGGCCTCATCTAGCCTGGAGGGCAAAACCTCCTGGATTTTCTCGAGTTGCGGCAGGTGCTCTCGACTTAGGATGGGGACCTCAGGGACCCGGTCTGGTGACCTCAGGAATGGCCAGTCCCCATGCGAGTTCCTCGGGGGCCTCTCGGGATTCCTCTCCCGTCGATGCCGGGGACTAAGACCTTGTATGGATTCGGGGCCGGAACCTAAGGATTCCTCTCCAGTGCTGACATGGATCTTGGGGTACTTCTGGAGTCTCCCCAGGGGAGTCAGTCCTCGTCTCGAATGCGGTCATGCACTTTCGCTTTCCTCCAGAGCGGTAGCAGCAGTGTCACGCAGTCCGCCGCGTGGATCAAAGGATCTATGGTTTTCCCTCGAGTCTTTCCCATGAGGCTTTCCCACGAGGCTTTCCCACAGGGCTGTCCCACGTGCACACGTGGTGGGAGTCGATCCTCGGCTTGAACGTCAAGGCAGTGCAGGGAAAACAGGTTCCTCTGGAATGGACTGACACATCTGGGGTTCTCTTGGAATGGTGCCACGACCCTGGAGTTCCTCTCGCCTTTCCTGTGGAGAGCGCCTCCTCTTGAGATGCGACGGGAACGCCGGGAATTCTTTCCCTACGAAACATGGAAAGGAACCCTCATCTCGAGCTAGGAGGCGGAAACGGGGCTCCCCTGGATGTGTGCGGGACCCCACGTGCTTCCTCTCGAGTGGAGACGGGTATGTCGCGGAACTGCTTGAGTTGCAGCAAGGGTGTGAAGGACCCTTTGGAAGTTCCAGTGGTTAGATGTGATTAGCCTCGAGAAGCCTCAGCGGAAATGGGCCTCATCTCGCCTGGAGGGCAAAACCTCCTGGATTTTCTCGAGTTGCGGCAGGTGCTCTCGACTTACGACGGGGACCTCAGGGACCCGCTCTGGAGGCCTCAGGAAAGGCCAGTCCCCATGCGAGTTCCTCGTGGGCCTCTCGGGATTCCTTTCCCGTCGATGCCAGGGCCTAAGACCTTGTGTGGAGTCGGGGCCGGAACCTGAGGATTCCTCTCCAGTGCTGACATGCATCTTGGGGTACTTCTGGAGTCTCCCCAGGGGAGTCAGTCCTCGTCTCGAATGCGGGCATGCACTTGCGCTTTCCTCCAGAGCGGTAGCAGCAGTGTCACGCAGTCCGCCGCGTGGATCAAAGGATCTATGGTTTTCCCTCAAGTCTTTCCCACGAGGCTTTCCCACGAGGCTTTCCCACAGGGCTGTCCCACGTGCACACGTGGTGGGAGTCGATCCTCGGCTTGAACGTCAAGGCAGTGCGGGGAAAACAGGTTCCTCTGGAATGGACTGACACATCTGGGGGACTCTTGGAATGGTGGCACGACCCTGGAGTTCCTCTCGCCTTTCCTGTGGAGAGCGCCTCCTCTTGAGATGCGACGGGAACGCCGGGAATTCTTTCCCTACGAAACAGGGAAAGGATCCCTCATCTCGAGCTAGGAGGCGGAAACAGGGCTCCACTGGATGTGTGCCGGACACCACGTGCTTCCTCTCGAGTAGAGACGGGTATGTCGCGGAACTGCTTGAGTTGCAGCAAGGGTGTGAAAGACCCTTTGGAAGTTCCAGTGGTTAGATGTGATTAGCCTCGAGAAGCCTCAGCGGAAATGGGCCTCATCTCGCCTGGAGGGCAAAACCTCCTGGATTTTCTCGAGTTGTGGCAGGTGCTCTCGACTTACGACGGGCACCTCAGGGACCCGCTCTGGATTCCTCAGGAAAGGCCAGTCCCCATGCGAGTTCCTCGGGGGCCTCTCGGGATTCCTCTCCCGTCGATGCCGGGGCCTAAGACCTTGTGTGGAGTCGGGGCCGGAACCTGAGGATTCCTCTCCAGTGCTGACATGGATCTTGGGGTACTTCTGGAGTCTCCCCAGGGGAGTCAGTCCTCGTCTCGAATGCGGGCATGCACTTTCGCTTTCCTCCAGAGCGGTAGCAGCAGTGTCACGCAGTCCGCCGCGTGGATCAAAGGATCTACGGTTTTCCCTCGAGTCTTTCCCACGAGGCTTTCCCACGAGGCTTTCCCACAGGGCTGTCCCACGTGCACACGTGGTGGGAGTCGATCCTCGGCTTGAACGTCAAGGCAGTGCAGGGAAAACAGGTGCCTCTGGAATGGACTGACACATCTGGGGTTCTCTTGGAATGGTGCCACGACCCTGGAGTTCCTCTCGCCTTTCCTGTGGAGAGCGCCTCCTCTTGAGATGCGACGGGAACGCCGGGAATTCTTTCCCTACGAAACATGGAAAGGAACCCTCATCTCGAGCTAGGAGGCGGAAACGGGGCTCCCCTGGATGTGTGCGGGACCCCACGTGCTTCCTCTCGAGTGGAGACGGGTATGTCGCGGAACTGCTTGAGTTGCAGCAAGGGTGTGAAGGACCCTTTGGAAGTTCCAGTGGTTAGATGTGATTAGCCTCGAGAAGCCTCAGCGGAAATGGGCCTCATCTCGCCTGGAGGGCAAAACCTCCTGGATTTTCTCGAGTTGCGGCAGGTGCTCTCGACTTACGACGGGGACCTCAGGGACCCGCTTTGGAGGCCTCAGGAAAGGCCAGTCCCCATGCGAGTTCCTCGGGGGCCTCTCGGGATTCCTCTCCCGTCGATGTCGGGGCCTAAGACCTTGTGTGGATTCGGGGCCGGAACCTGAGGATTCCTCTCCAGTGCTGACATGGATCTTGGGGTACTTCTGGAGTCTCCCCAGGGGAGTCAGTCCTCGTCTCGAATGCGGGCATGCACTTTCTCTTTCCTCCAGAGCGGTAGCAGCAGTGTCACGCAGTCCGCCGCGTGGATCAAAGGATCTATGGTTTTCCCTCGAGTCTTTCCCACGAGGCTTTCCCACGAGGCTTTCTCACAGGGCTGTCCCACGAGCACACGTGGTGGGAGTCGATCCTCGGCTTGAACGTCAAGGCAGTGCAGGGAAAACAGGTGCCTCTGGAATGGACTGACACATCTGGGGTTCTCTTGGAATGGTGCCACGACCCTGGAGTTCCTCTCGCCTTTCCTGTGGAGAGCGCCTCCTCTTGAGATGCGACGGGAACGCCGGGAATTCTTTCCCTACGAAACATGGAAAGGAACCCTCATCTCGAGCTAGGAGGCGGAAACGGGGCTCCCCTGGATGTGTGCGGGACCCCACGTGCTTCCTCTCGAGTGGAGACGGGTATGTCGCGGAACTGCTTGAGTTGCAGCAAGGGTGTGAAGGACCCTTTGGAAGTTCCAGTGGTTAGATGTGATTAGCCTCGAGAAGCCTCAGCGGAAATGGGCCTCATCTCGCCTGGAGGGCAAAACCTCCTGGATTTTCTCGAGTTGCGGCAGGTGCTCTCGACTTACGACGGGGACCTCAGGGACCCGCTTTGGAGGCCTCAGGAAAGGCCAGTCCCCATGAGAGTTCCTCGGGGGCCTCTCGGGATTCCTCTCCCGTCGATGTCGGGGCCTAAGACCTTGTGTGGATTCGGGGCCGGAACCTGAGGATTCCTCTCCAGTGCTGACATGGATCTTGGGGTACTTCTGGAGTCTCCCCAGGGGAGTCAGTCCTCGTCTCGAATGCGGGCATGCACTTGCGCTTTCCTCCAGAGCGGTAGCAGCAGTGTCACGCAGTCCTCCGCGTAGATCAAAGGATCTATGGTTTTCCCTCGATTCTTTCCCACGAGGCTTTCCCACGAGGCTTTCCCACAGGGCTGTCCCACGTGCACACGTGGTGGGAGTCGATCCTCGGCTTGAACGTCAAGGCAGTGCAGGGAAAACAGGTTCCTCTGGAATGGACTGACACATCTGGGGGACTCTTGGAATGGTGGCACGACCCTGGAGTTCCTCTCGCCTTTCCTGTGGAGAGCGCCTCCTCTTGAGATGCGACGGGAACGCCGGGAATTCTTTCCCTATGAAACAGGGAAAGGATCCGTCATCTCGAGCTAGGAGGCGGAGACGGGGCTCCCCTGGATGTGTGCGGGACCCCACGTGCTTCCTCTCGAGTGGAGACGGGTATGTCGGGGAACTTCTTGAGTTGCAGCAAGGGTGTGAAGGACCCTTAGGAAGTTCCAGTGGTTAGACGTGATTAGCCTCGAGAAGCCTCAGCGGAAATGGGCCTCATCTAGCCTGGAGGGCAAAACCTCCTGGATTTTCTCGAGTTCCGGCAGGTGCTCTCGACTTAGGATGGGGACCTCAGGGACCCGGTCTGGTGACCTCAGGAATGGCCAGTCCACATGCGAGTTCCTCGGGGGCCTCTCGGGATTCCTCTCCCGTCGATGCCGGGGACTAAGACCTTGTATGGATTCGGGGCCGGAACCTAAGGATTCCTCTCCAGTGCTGACATGGATCTTGGGGTACTTCTGGAGTCTCCCCAGGGGAGTCAGTCCTCGTCTCGAATGCGGTCATGCACTTTCGCTTTCCTCCAGAGCGGTAGCAGCAGTGTCACGCAGTCCGCCGCGTGGATCAAAGGATCTATGGTTTTCCCTCGAGTCTTTCCCACGAGGCTTTCCCACGAGGCTTTCCCACAGGGCTGTCCCACGTGCTCACGTGGTGGGAGTCGATCCTCGGCTTGAACGTCAAGGCAGTGCAGGGAAAACAGGTGCCTCTGGAATGGACTGACACATCTGGGGTTCTCTTGGAATGGTGCCACGACCCTGGAGTTCCTCTCGCCTTTCCTGTGGAGAGCGCCTCCTCTTGAGATGCGACGGGAACGCCGGGAATTCTTTCCCTACGAAACATGGAAAGGAACCCTCATCTCGAGCTAGGAGGCGGAAACGGGGCTCCCCTGGATGTGTGCGGGACCCCACGTGCTTCCTCTCGAGTGGAGACGGGTATGTCGGGGAACTTCTTGAGTTGCAGCAAGGGTGTGAAGGACCCTTAGGAAGTTCCAGTGGTTAGACGTGATTAGCCTCGAGAAGCCTCAGCGGAAATGGGCCTCATCTAGCCTGGAGGGCAAAACCTCCTGGATTTTCTCGAGTTGCGGCAGGTGCTCTCGACTTAGGACGGGGACCTCAGGGACCCGGTCTGGTGACCTCAGGAACGGCCAGTCCCCATGCGAGTTCCTCGGGGGCCTCTCGGGATTCCTCTCCCGTCGATGCCAGGGACTAAGACCTTGTATGGATTCGGGGCCGGAACCTAAGGATTCCTCTCCACTGCTGACATGGATCTTGGGGTACTTCTGGAGTCTCCCCAGGGGAGTCAGTCCTCGTCTCGAATGCGGTCATGCACTTGCGCTTTCCTCCAGAGCGGTAGCAGCAGTGTCACGCAGTCCGCCGCGTGGATCAAAGGATCTATGGTTTTCCCTGGAGTCTTTCCCTCGCGGCTTTCGCACGAGGCTTTCCCACAGGGCTGTCCCATTGCACACGTGGTGGGAGTCGATCCTCGGCTTGAACGTCAAGGCAGTGCGGGGAAAACAGGTTCCTCTGGAATGAACTGACACATCTGGGGGACTCTTGGAATGGTGGCACGACCCTGGAGTTCCTCTCGCCTTTCCTGTGGAGAGCGCCTCCTCTTGAGATGCGACGGGAACGCCGGGAATTCTTTCCCTACGAAACAGGGAAAGGATCCCTCATCTCGAGCTAGGAGGCGGAAACGGGGCTCCCCTGGATGTGTGCGGGACCCCACGTGCTTCCTCTCGTGTGGAGACGGGTATGTCGCGGAACTGCTTGAGTTGCAGCAAGGGTGTGAAGGACCCTTTGGAAGTTCCAGTGGTTAGATGTGATTAGCCTCGAGAAGCCTCAGCAGAAATGGGCCTCATCTCGCCTGGAGGGCAAAACCTCCTTGATTTTCTCGAGTTGCGGCAGGTGCTCTCGACTTACGTCGGAGACCTCAGGGACCCGCTCTGGTGTCCTCAGGAACGGCCAGTCCCCATGCGAGTTCCTCGGGGGCCTCTCGGGATTCCTCTCCCGTCGATGCCGGGGACTAAGACCTTGTGTGGATTCAGGGCCGGAACCTAAGGATTCCTCTCCACTGCTGACATGGATCTTGGGGTACTTCTGGAGTCTCCCCAGGGGAGTCAGTCCTCGTCTCGAATGCGGGCATGCACTTGCGCTTTCCTCCAGAGCGGTAGCAGCAGTGTCACGCAGTCCGCCGCGTGGATCAAAGGATCTATGGTTTTCCCTGGAGTCTTTCCCTCGAGGCTTTCCCACGAGGCTTTCCCACAGGGCTGTCCCACGTGCACACGTGGTGGGAGTCGATCCTCGGCTTGAACGTCAAGGCAGTGCGGCGAAAACAGGTTCCTCTGGAATGGACTGACACATCTGGGGGACTCTTGGAATGGTGGCACGACCCTGGAGTTCCTCTCGCCTTTCCTGTGGAGAGCGCCTCCTCTTGAGATGCGACGGGAACGCCTGGAATTCTTTCCCTACGAAACAGGGAAAGGATATCTCATCTCGAGCTAGGAGGCGGAAACGGGGCTCCCCTGGATGTGTGGGACCCCACGTGCTTCCTCTCGATTGGAGACGGGTATGTCGCGGAACTGCTTGAGTTGCCGCAAGGGTGTGAAGGACCCTTTGGAAGTTCCAGTGGTTAGATGTGATTAGCCTCGAGAAGCCTCAGCAGAAATGGGCCTCATCTCGCCTGGAGGGCAAAACCTCCTGGATTTTCTCGAGTTGCGGCAGGTGCTCTCGACTTACGTCGGAGACCTCAGGGACCCGCTCTAGTGGCCTCAGGAAAGGCCAGTCCCCATGCGAGTTCCTCGGGGGCCTCTCGGGATTCCTCTCCCGTGGATGCCGGGGCCTAAGACCTTGTGTGGAGTCGGAGCCGGAACCTGAGGATTCCTCTCCAGTGCTGACATGGATCTTGGGGTACTTCTGGTGTCTCCCCAGGGGAGTCAGTCCTCGTCTCGAATGCGGGCATGCACCTGTGCTTTCCTCCAGAGCGGTAGCAGCAGTGTCACGCAGTCGGCCGCGTGGATCAAATGATCTATGGTTTTCCCTCGAGTCTTTCCCACGAGGCTTTCCCACGAGGCTTTCCACAGGGCTGTACCACGTGCACACGTGGTGTGAGTCGATCCTCGGCTTGAACGTCAAGGCAGTGCAGGGAAAACAGGTTCCTCTGTAATGGACTGACACATCTGGGGGTCTCTTGGAATGGTGACACGACCCTGGAGTTCCTCTCGCCTTTCCTGTGGAGAGTGCCTCCTCTTGAGATGCGACGGGAACGCCGGGAATTCTTTCCCTACGAAACAGGGAAAGGATCCCTCATCTCGAGCTAGGAAGTGGAAACGGGGCTCCCCTGGATGTGTGCGGGACCCCATGTGCTTCCTCTCGAGTGGAGATGGGTATGTCGCGGAACTGCTTGAGTTGCAGCAAGGGTGTGAAGGACCCTTTGGAAGTTCCAGTGGTTAGATGTGATTAGCCTCGAGAAGCCTCAGCGGAAATGGGCCTCATCTCGCCTGGAGGGCAAAACCTCCTGGATTTTCTCGAGTTGGGGCAGGTGATCTCGACTTACGACGGGGACCTCAGGGACCCGCTCTGGTGGCCTCAGGAAAGGCCAGTCCCCATGCGAGTTCCTCGGGGGCCTCTCGGGATTCCTCTCCCGTGGATGCCGGGGCCTAAGACCTTGTGTGGAGTCGGGGCCGGAACCTGAGGAATCCTCTCCAAGGCTGACATGGATCTTGGGGTACTTCTGGAGTCTCCCCAGGGAAGTCAGTCCCTGTCTCGAATGCGGGCAAGCACTTGCGCTTTCCTCCAGAGCGGTAGCAGCAGTGTCACGCAGTCCGCCGCGTGGATCAAAGGATCTATGCTTTTCCCTCGAGTCTTTGCCACGAGGCTTTCCCACGAGGTTTTCCCACAGGGCTGTCCCACGTGCACACGTGGCGGTAGTCGATCCTCGGCTTGAACGACAAGGCAGTGCAGGGAAAACAGTTTCCTCTGGAATGGACTGACCCATCTGGGTGACTCTTGGAAAGGTGGCACGACCCTGGTGTTCCTCTCGCCTTTCCTGTGGAGAGCGCCTCCTCTTGAGATGCCACGGGAACGCCGGGAATTCTTTCCCTACGAAACAGGGAAAGGATCCCTCATCTCGAGCTAGGAGGCGGAAACGGGGCTCCCCTGGATGTGTGCGGGACCCCACGTGCTTCCTCTCGTGTGGAGACGGGTATGTCGCGGAACTGCTTGAGTTGCAGCAAGGGTGTGAAGGACCCTTTGGAAGTTCCAGTGGTTAGATGTGATTAGCCTCGAGAAGCCTCAGCAGAAATGGGCCTCATCTCGCCTGGAGGGCAAAACCTCCTTGATTTTCTCGAGTTGCGGCAGGTGCTCTCGACTTACGTCGGAGACCTCAGGGACCCGCTCTGGTGTCCTCAGGAACGGCCAGTCCCCATGCGAGTTCCTCGGGGGCCTCTCGGGATTCCTCTCCCGTCGATGCCGGGGACTAAGACCTTGTGTGGATTCAGGGCCGGAACCTAAGGATTCCTCTCCACTGCTGACATGGATCTTGGGGTACTTCTGGAGTCTCCCCAGGGGAGTCAGTCCTCGTCTCGAATGCGGGCATGCACTTGCGCTTTCCTCCAGAGCGGTAGCAGCAGTGTCACGCAGTCCGCCGCGTGGATCAAAGGATCTATGGTTTTCCCTGGAGTCTTTCCCTCGAGGCTTTCCCACGAGGCTTTCCCACAGGGCTGTCCCACGTGCACACGTGGTGGGAGTCGATCCTCGGCTTGAACGTCAAGGCAGTGCGGCGAAAACAGGTTCCTCTGGAATGGACTGACACATCTGGGGGACTCTTGGAATGGTGGCACGACCCTGGAGTTCCTCTCGCCTTTCCTGTGGAGAGCGCCTCCTCTTGAGATGCGACGGGAACGCCTGGAATTCTTTCCCTACGAAACAGGGAAAGGATATCTCATCTCGAGCTAGGAGGCGGAAACGGGGCTCCCCTGGATGTGTGGGACCCCACGTGCTTCCTCTCGATTGGAGACGGGTATGTCGCGGAACTGCTTGAGTTGCCGCAAGGGTGTGAAGGACCCTTTGGAAGTTCCAGTGGTTAGATGTGATTAGCCTCGAGAAGCCTCAGCAGAAATGGGCCTCATCTCGCCTGGAGGGCAAAACCTCCTGGATTTTCTCGAGTTGCGGCAGGTGCTCTCGACTTACGTCGGAGACCTCAGGGACCCGCTCTAGTGGCCTCAGGAAAGGCCAGTCCCCATGCGAGTTCCTCGGGGGCCTCTCGGGATTCCTCTCCCGTGGATGCCGGGGCCTAAGACCTTGTGTGGAGTCGGGGCCGGAACCTGAGGATTCCTCTCCAGTGCTGACATGGATCTTGGGGTACTTCTGGTGTCTCCCCAGGGGAGTCAGTCCTCGTCTCGAATGCGGGCATGCACCTGTGCTTTCCTCCAGAGCGGTAGCAGCAGTGTCACGCAGTCGGCCGCGTGGATCAAATGATCTATGGTTTTCCCTCGAGTCTTTCCCACGAGGCTTTCCCACGAGGCTTTCCACAGGGCTGTACCACGTGCACACGTGGTGTGAGTCGATCCTCGGCTTGAACGTCAAGGCAGTGCAGGGAAAACAGGTTCCTCTGTAATGGACTGACACATCTGGGGGTCTCTTGGAATGGTGACACGACCCTGGAGTTCCTCTCGCCTTTCCTGTGGAGAGTGCCTCCTCTTGAGATGCGACGGGAATGCCGGGAATTCTTTCCCTACGAAACAGGGAAAGGATCCCTCATCTCGAGCTAGGAAGTGGAAACGGGGCTCCCCTGGATGTGTGCGGGACCCCATGTGCTTCCTCTCGAGTGGAGATGGGTATGTCGCGGAACTGCTTGAGTTGCAGCAAGGGTGTGAAGGACCCTTTGGAAGTTCCAGTGGTTAGATGTGATTAGCCTCGAGAAGCCTCAGCGGAAATGGGCCTCATCTCGCCTGGAGGGCAAAACCTCCTGGATTTTCTCGAGTTGGGGCAGGTGCTCTCGACTTACGACGGGGACCTCAGGGACCCGCTCTGGTGGCCTCAGGAAAGGCCAGTCCCCATGCGAGTTCCTCGGGGGCCTCTCGGGATTCCTCTCCCGTGGATGCCGGGGCCTAAGACCTTGTGTGGAGTCGGGGCCGGAACCTGAGGAATCCTCTCCAAGGCTGACATGGATCTTGGGGTACTTCTGGAGTCTCCCCAGGGAAGTCAGTCCCTGTCTCGAATGCGGGCAAGCACTTGCGCTTTCCTCCAGAGCGGTAGCAGCAGTGTCACGCACCGCCGCGTGGATCAAAGGATCTATGCTTTTCCCTCGAGTCTTTGCCACGAGGCTTTCCCACGAGGTTTTCCCACAGGGCTGTCCCACGTGCACACGTGGCGGTAGTCGATCCTCGGCTTGAACGACAAGGCAGTGCAGGGAAAACAGTTTCCTCTGGAATGGACTGACCCATCTGGGTGACTCTTGGAAAGGTGGCACGACCCTGTTGTTCCTCTCGCCTTTCCTGTGGAGAGCGCCTCCTCTTGAGATGCCACGGGAACGCCGGGAATTCTTTCCCTACGAAACAGGGAAAGGATCCCTCATCTCGAGCTAGGAGGCGGAAACGGGGCTCCCCTGGATGTGTGCGGGACCCCAAGTGCTTCCTCTCGAGTGGAGACGGGTATGTCGCGGAACTGCTTGAGTTGCAGCAAGGGTGTGAAGGACCCTTTGGAAGTTCCAGTGGTTAGATGTGATTAGCCTCGAGAAGCCTCAGCGGAAATGGGCCTCATCTCGCCTGGAGGGCAAAACCTCCTGGATTTTCTCGAGTTGCGGCAGGTGCTCTCGACTTACGACGGGGACCTCAGGGACCCGCTTTGGAGGCCTCAGGAAAGGCCAGTCCCCATGCGAGTTCCTCGTGGGCCTCTCGGGATTACTCTCCCGTCGATGCCGGGGCCTAAGACCTTGTGTGGAGTCGGGGCCGGAACCTGAGGATTCCTCTCCAGTGCTGACATGGATCTTGGGGTACTTCTGGAGTCTCCCCAGTGGAGTCAGTCCTCGTCTCGAATGCGGGCATGCACTTGCGCTTTCCTCCAGAGCGGTAGCAGCAGTGTCACGCATTCCGCCGCGTGGATCAAAGGATCTATGGTTTTCCCTCGAGTCTTTCCCACGAGGCTTTCCCACGAGGCTTTCCCACAGGGTTGTCCCACGTGCACACGTGGTGGGAGTCGATCCTCGGCTTGAACGTCAAGGCAGTTCAGGGAAAACAGGTTCCTCTGGAATGGACTGACACATCTGGGGGACTCTTGGAATGGTGGCACGACCCTGGAGTTCCTCTCGCCTTTCCTGTGGAGAGCGCCTCCTCTTGAGAAGCGACGGGAACAACGGGAATTCTTTCCCTATGAAACAGGGAAAGGATCCCTCATCTCGAGCTAGGAGGCGGAAACGGGGCTCCCCTGGATGTGTGCGAGACCCCACGTGCTTCCTCTCGAGTGGAGACGGGTATGTCGCGGAACTGCTTGAGTTGCAGCAAGGGTGTGAAGGACCCTTTGGAAGTTCCAGTGGTTAGATGTGATTAGCCTCGAGAAGCCTCAGCGGAAATGGGCCTCATCTCGCCTGGAGGGCAAAACCTCCTGGATTTTCTCGAGTTGCGGCAGGTGCTCTCGACTTAGGACGGGGACCTCAGGGACCCGCTCTGGTGGCCTCAGGAAAGGCCAGTCCCCATGCGAGTTCTTCGGGGGCCTCTCGGGATTCCTCTCCGGTCGATGCCGGGGCCTAGGACCTAGTGTGGAGTCTGGGCCGGAACCTGAGGATTCCTCTCCAGTGCTGACATGGATCTTGGGGTACTTCTGGAGTCTCCCCAGGGGAGTCAGTCCTCGTCTCGAATGCGGGCATGCACTTGCGCTTTCCTCCAGAGCGGTAGCAGCAGTGTCACGCAGTCCGCCGTGTGGATCAAAGGATCTATGGTTTTCCCTCGAGTCTTTCCCACGAGGCTTTCCCACGAGGCTTTCCCACAGGGCTGTCCCACGTGCACACGTGGTGGGAGTCGATCCTCGGCTTGAACGTCAAGGCAGTGCAGGGAAAACAGGTTCCTCTGGAATGGACTGACACATCTGGGGGACTCTTGGAATGGTGGCACGACCCTGGAGTTCCTCTCGTCTTTCCTGTGGAGAGCGCCTGCTCTTGAGATGCGACGGGAACGCCGGGAATTCTTTCCCTACGAAACAGGGAAAGGATCCCTCATTTCGAGCTAGGAGGCGGAAACGGAGCTCCTCTGGATGTGTGCGGGACCCTCGTGCTTCTTCTCGAGTGGAGACGGGTATGTAGGGGAACTTCTTGAGTTGCAGCAAGGGTGTGAAGGACCCTTAGGAAGTTTCAGTGGTTAGATGTGATTAGCCTCGAGAAGCCTCAGCGGAAATGGGCCTCATCTCGCCTGGAGGGCAAAACCTCCTGGATTTTCTCGAGTTGCGGCAGGTGCTCTCGACTTAAGACGGGGACCACAGGGACCCGCTCTGGTGGCCTCAGGAAAGGCCAGTCCCCATGCGAGTTCCTCGGGGGCCTCTCGGGATTCCTCTCCCGTCGATGCCGGGGCCTAAGACCTTGTGTGGAGTCGGGGCCGGAACCTGAGGATTCCTCTCCAGTGCTGACATGGATCTTGGGGTACTTCTGGAGTCTCCCCAGGGGAGTCAGTCCTCGTCTCGAATGCGGGCATGCACTTGCGCTTTCCTCCAGAGCGGTAGCAGCAGTGTCACGCAGTCCGCCGCGTGGATCAAAGGATCTATGGTTTTCCCTCGAGTCTTTCCCACGAGGCTGTCCCACGAGGCTTTCCCACAGGGATGTCCCACGTGCACACGAGGTGGGAGTCGATCCTCGGCTTGAACGTCAAGGCAGTGCAGGGAAAACAGGTTCCTCTGTAATGGACTGACATATCTGGGTGTCTCTTGGAATGCTGGCACGACCCTGGAGTTCCTCTCGCCTTTCCTGTGGAGAGCGCCTCCTCTTGAGATGCGACGGGAACGCCGGGAATTTTTTCCCTACGAAACAGGGAAAGGATCCCTCATCTCGAGCTAGGAGGCGGAAACGGGATTCCCCTGGATGTGTGCATGACCCCACGTGCTTCCTCTCGAGTGGAGACGGGTATGTCGGGGAACTTCTTGAGTTGCAGCAAGGGTGTGAAGGACCCTTTGGAAGTTCCAGTGGTTCGATGTGATTAGCCTCGAGAAGCCTCAGCGGAAATGGGCCTCATCTCGCCTGGAAGGCAAAACCTCCTGGATTTTCTCGAGTTGCGGCAGGTGCTCTCAACTTACGACAGGGACCTCAGGGATCCACTCTGGTGGCCTCAGGAAAGGCCAGTCCCCATGCGAGTTCCTCGGGGGCCTCTCGGGATTCCTCTCCCGTCGATGCCGGGGCCTAAGACCTTGTGTGGAGTCGGGGCCGGAACCTGAGGATTCCTCTCCAGTGCTGACATGGATCTTGGGGACCTTCTGGAGTCCCCCCAGGGGAGTCAGTCCTCGTCTCGAATGTGGGCATGCACTTGCGCTTTCCTCCAGAGCGGTAGCAGCAGTGTCACGCATTCCGCCGCGTGGATCAAAGGATCTATGGTTTTCCCTCGAGTCTTTCCCACGAGGCTTTCCCACGAGGCTTTCCCACAGGGCTGTCCCACGTGCACACGTGGTGGGAGTCGATCCTCGGCTTGAACGTCAAGGCAGTGCAGGGAAAACAGGTTCCTCTGGAATGGACTGACACATCTGGGGGTCTCTTGGAATGGTGGCACGACCCTGGAGTTCCTCTCGCTTTTCCTGTGGAGAGCGCCTCCTCTTGAGATGCGACGGGAACGCCGGGAAATCTTTCCCTACGAAACAGGGAAAGGATCCCTCATCTCGATCTAGGAGGCGGAAACGGGGCTCCCCTGGATGTGTGCGGAACCCTCTTGCTTCCTCTCGAGTGGAGACGGGTATGTCGTGGAACTTCTTGAGTTGCAGCAAGGGTGTGAAGGACCCTTTGGAAGTTCCAGTTGTTAGATGTGATTAGCCTCGAGAAGCCTCAGCGGAAATGGACCTCATCTCGCCTGGAGCGCAAAACCTCCTGGATTTTCTCGAGTTGCCGCAGGTGCTCTCGACTTACGACGGGGACCTCAGGGACCCGCTCTGGTGGCCTCAGGAAAGGCAAGTCCCCATGCGAGTTCCTCGGGGGCCTCTCGGGATTCCTCTCCGGTCGATGCCGGGCCCTAGGACCTAGTGTGGAGTCGGGGCCGGAACCAGAGGATTCCTCTCCAGTGCTGACATGGATCTTGGGGTACTTCTGGAGTCTCCCCAGGGGAGTCAGTCCTCGTCTCGAATGCGGGCATGCACTTGCGCTTTCCTCCAGAGCGGTAGCAGCAGTGTCACGCAGTCCGCCGCGTGGATCAAAGGATCTATGGTTTGCCCTCGAGTCTTTCCCACGAGGCTTTCCCACGAGGCTTTCCCACAGGGCTGTCCCACGTGCACACGTGGTGGGAGTCGATCCTCGGCTTGAACGTCAAGGCAGTGCAGGGAAAACAGGTTCCTCTGGAATGGACTGACACATCTGGGGGACTCATGGAATGGTGGCACGACCCTGGAGTTCCTCTCGTCTTTCCTGTGGAGAGCGCCTCCTCTTGAGATGCGACGGGAACGCCGGGAATTCTTTCCCTACGAAACAGGGAAAGGATCCCTCATTTCGAGCTAGGAGGCGGAAACGGAGCTCCTCTGGATGTGTGCGGGACCCTCGTGCTTCTTCTCGAGTGGAGACGGGTATGTAGGGGAACTTCTTGAGTTGCAGCAAGGGTGTGAAGGACCCTTAGGAAGTTTCAGTGGTTAGATGTGATTAGCCTCGAGAAGCCTCAGCGGAAATGGGCCTCATCTCGCCTGGAGGGCAAAACCTCCTGGATTTTCTCGAGTTGCGGCAGGTGCTCTCGACTTAAGACGGGGACCACAGGGACCCGCTCTGGTGGCCTCAGGAAAGGCCAGTCCCCATGCGAGTTCCTCGGGGGCCTCTCGGGATTCCTCTCCCGTCGATGCCGGGGCCTAAGACCTTGTGTGGAGTCGGGGCCGGAACCTGAGGATTCCTCTCCAGTGCTGACATGGATCTTGGGGTACTTCTGGAGTCTCCCCAGGGGAGTCAGTCCTCGTCTCGAATGCGGGCATGCACTTGCGCTTTCCTCCAGAGCGGTAGCAGCAGTGTCACGCAGTGCGCCGCGTGGATCAAAGGATCTATGGTTTTCCCTCGAGTCTTTCCCACGAGGCTTTCCCACGAGGCTTTCCCACAGGGATGTCCCACGTGCACACGTGGTGGGAGTCGATCCTCGGCTTGAACGTCAAGGCAGTGCAGGGAAAACAGGTTCCTCTGTAATGGACTGACACATCTGGGTGTCTCTTGGAATGCTGGCACGACCCTGGAGTTCCTCTCGCCTTTCCTGTGGAGAGCGCCTCCTCTTGAGATGCGACGGGAACGCCGGGAATTTTTTCCCTACGAAACAGGGAAAGGATCCCTCATCTCGAGCTAGGAGGCGGAAACGGGATTCCCCTGGATGTGTGCATGACCCCACGTGCTTCCTCTCGAGTGGAGACGGGTATGTCGGGGAACTTCTTGAGTTGCAGCAAGGGTGTGAAGGACCCTTTGGAAGTTCCAGTGGTTCGATGTGATTAGCCTCGAGAAGCCCCAGCGGAAATGGGCCTCATCTCGCCTGGAAGGCAAAACCTCCTGGATTTTCTCGAGTTGCGGCAGGTGCTCTCAACTTACGACAGGGACCTCAGGGATCCGCTCTGGTGGCCTCAGGAAAGGCCAGTCCCCATGCGAGTTCCTCGGGGGCCTCTAGGGATTCCTCTCCCGTCGATGCCGGGGCCTAAGACATTGTGTGGAGTCGGGGCCGGAACCTGAGGATTCCTCTCCAGTGCTGACATGGATCTTGGGGTACTTCTGGAGTCTCCCCAGGGGAGTCAGTCCTCGTTTCGAATGCGGGCATGCACTTGCGCTTTCCTCCAGAGCGGTAGCAGCAGTGTCACGCAGTCCGCCGCGTGGATCAAAGGATCTATGGTTTTCCCTCGAGTCTTTCCCACGAGGCTTTCCCACGAGGCTTTCCCACAGGGCTGTCCCACGTGCACACGTGGTGGGAGTCGATCCTCGGCTTGAACGTCAAGGCAGTGCAGGGAAAACAGGTTCCTCTGGAATGGACTGACACATCTGGGGGTCTCTTGGAATGGTGGCACGACCCTGGAGTTCCTCTCGCCTTTCCTGTGTAGAGCCCCATCTCTTGAGATGCGACGGGAACGCCGGGAATTCTTTCCCTACGAAACAGGGAAAGGATCCCTCATCTCGATCTAGGAGGCGGAAACGGGGCTCCCCTGGATGTGTGCGGGACCCTCGTGCTTCCTCTCGAGTGGAGACGGTTATGTCGTGGAACTTCTTGAGTTGCAGCAAGGGTGTGAAGGACCCTTTGAAAGTTCCAGTGGTTAGATGTGATTAGACTCAAGAAGCCTCAGCGGAAATGGGCCTCATCTCGCCTGGAGGGCAAAACCTCCTTGATTTTCTCGAGTTGCGGCAGGTCCTCTCGACTTACGACGGGGACCTCAGGGACCCGCTCAGGTGGCCTCAGGAGAGGCCAGTCCCCATGCGAGTTCCTCGGGGGCCTCTCGGGATTCCTCTCCCGTCGATGCCGGGGCCTAAGACCTTGTGTGGAGTCGGGGCCGGAACCTGAGGATTCCTCTCCAGTGCTGACATGGATCTTGGGGTACTTCTGGAGTCTCCCCAGGGGAGTCAGTCCTCGTCTCGAATGTGGGCATGCACTTGCGCTTTCCTCCAGAGCGGTAGCAGCAGTGTCACGCAGTCCGCCGCGTGGATCAAAGGATCTATGGTTTTCCCTCGAGTCTTTTCCACGAGGCTTTCCCACGAGGCTTTCCCACAGGGCTGTCCCACGTGCACACGTGGAGGGAGTCGATCCTCGGCTTGAACGTCAAGGCAGTGCAGGGAAAACAGGTTCCTCTGGAATGGACTGACACATCTGGGGGACTCCGGGAATGGTGGCACGACCCTGGAGTTCCTATCGCCTTTCCTGTGGAGAGCGCCTCCTCTTGAGATGCGAGGGGAACGCCGGGAATTCTTTCCCTACGAAACAGGGAAAGGATCCCTCATCTCGAGCTAGGAGGCGGAAACGGGGATCCCCTGGATGTGTGCAGGACCCCACGTGCTTCCTCTAGAGTGGAGACGGGTATGTCGCGGAACTTCTTGAGTTGCAGCAAGGGTGTGAAGGACCCTTTGGAAGTTCCAGTGGTTAGATGTGATTAGCCTCGAGAAGCCTCAGCGGAAATGGGCCTCATCTCGCCTGGAGGGCAAAACCTCCTGGATTTTCTCGAGTTGCGGCAGGTGCTCTCGACTTACGACGGGGACCTCAGGGACCCGCTCTGGTGGCCTCAGGAAAGGCCAGTCCCCATGCGAGTTCCTCGGGGGCCTCTCGGGATTCCTCTCCGGTCGATGCCGGGGCCTAGGACCTAGTGTGGAGTCGGGTCCGGAACCTGAGGATTCCTCTCCAGGGCTGACATGGATCTTGGGGTACTTCTGGAGTCTCCCCAGGGGAGTCAGTCCTCGTCTCAAATGCGGGCATGCACTTGCGCTTTCCTCCAGAGCGGTAGCAGCAGTGTCACGCAGTCCGCCGCGTGGATCAAAGGATCTATGGTTTGCCCTCGAGTCTTTCCCACGAGGCTTTCCCACGAGGCTTTCCCACAGGGCTGTCCCACGTGCACACGTGGTGGGAGTCGATCGTCGGCTTGAACGTCAAGGCAGTGCAGGAAAAACAGGTTCCTCTGGAATGGACTGACACATCTGGGGACTCTGGGAATGGTGGCACGACCCTGGAGTTCCTCTCGCCTTTCCTGTGGAGAGCGCCTCCTCTTGAGATGCGACGGGAACGCCGGGAATTCTTTCCCTACGAAACAGGGAAAGGATCCCTCATTTCGGGCTAGGAGGCGGAAACGGGGCTCCTCTGGATGTGTGCGGGACCCTCGTGCTTCCTCTTGAGTGGAGACGGGTATGTCGGGGAACTTCTTGAGTTGCAGCAAGGGTGTGAAGGACCCTTTGGAAGTTCCAGTTGTTAGATGTGATTAGCCTCGAGAAGCCTCAGCGGAAATGGACCTCATCTCGCCTGGAGCGCAAAACCTCCTGGATTTTCTCGAGTTGCGGCAGGTGCTCTCGACTTACGACGAGGACCTCAGGGACCCGCTCTGGTGGCCTCAGGAAAGGCCAGTCCCCATGCGAGTTCCTCGGGGGCCTCTCGGGATTCCTCTCCCGTCGATGCCGGGGCCTAAGACCTTGTGTGGAGTCGGGGCCGGAACCTGAGGATTCCTCTCCAGTGCTGACATGGATCTTGGGGTACTTCTGGAGTCTCCCCAGGGGAGTCAGTCCTCGTCTCGAGTGCGGGCATGCACTTGCGCTTTCCTCCAGAGCGGTAGCAGCAGTGTCACGAAGTCCGCCGCGTGGATCAAAGGATCTATGTTTTTCCCTCGAGTCTTTCCCACGAGGCTTTCCCACGAGGCTTTCCCACAGGGCTGTCCCACGTGCACCCGTGGTGGGAGTCGATCCTCGGCTTGAACGTCAAGGCAGTGCAGGGAAAACAGGTTCCTCTGTAATGGACTGACACATCTGGGGGACTCTTGGAATGGTGGCACGACCATGGAGTTCCTCTCGCCTTTCCTGTGGAGAGTGCCTCCTCTTGAGATGCGACGGGAACGCCGGGAGTTCTTTCCCTTCGAAACAGGGAAAGGATCCCTCATCTCGAGCTAGGAGGCGGAAACGGGGCTTCCCTGGATGTGTGCGGGACCCTCGTGCTTCCTCTCGAGTGGACACGGGTATGTCGGGGAACTTCTTGAGTTGCAGCAAGGGTGTGAAGGACCCTTTGGAAGTTCCAGTGGTTTGATGTGATTAGCCTCGAGAAGCCTCAGCGGAAATTGGCCTCATCTCGCCTGGTGGGCAAAACCTCCTGGATTTTCTCGAGTTGCGGCAGGTGCTCTCGACTTACGACGGGGACCTCAGGGACCCGCTCTGGTGGCCTCAGGAAAGGCCAGTCCCCATGCGAGTTCCTCGGGGGCCTCTCGGGATTCCTCTCCCGTCGATGCCGGGGCCTAAGACCTTGTGTGGAGTCGGGGCTGGAAACTGAGGATTCCTCTCCAGTGCTGACATGGATCTTGGGGTACTTCTGGAGTCTCCCCAGGGGAGTCAGTCCTCGTCTCGAATGCGGGCATGCACTTGAGCTTCCCTCCAGTGCGGTAGGAGCAGTGTCACGCAGTCTGCAGCGTGGATCAAAGGATCTATAGTTTTCCCTCGAGTCTTTCCCACGAGGCTTTCCCCCAGGGATGTCCCACGTGCACACGTGGTGGGAGTCGATCCTCGGCTTGAACGTCAAGGCAGTGAAGGGAAAACAGGTTCCTCTGGAATGGACTGACACATCTGGGGGACTCTTGGAATGGTGGCACGACCCTGGAGTTCCTCTCGCCTTTCCTGTGGAGAGGGCCTCCTCTTGAGATGCGACGGGAACGCCGGGAATTCTTTCCCTACGAAACAGGGATAGGATCCCTCATCTCGAACTAGGAGGCGGAAACGGGGATCCCCTGGATGTGTGCGGCACCCCACGTGCTTCCTCTCGAGTGGAGACGGGTATGTTGGGGAACGTCTGGACTTGGAGCAAGGGTGTGAAGGACCATTTGGAAGTTCCAGTGGTTAGATGTGATTAGCCTCGAGAAGCCTCAGCGGAAATGGGCCTCATCTCGCCTGGAGGGCAAAACCTCCTGGATTTTCTCGAGTTGCGGCAGGTGCTCTCGACTTACGACGGGGACCTCAGGGACCCGCTCTGGTGGCCTCAGGAAAGGCCAGTCCCCATGCGAGTTCCTCGGGGGCCTCTCGGGATTCCTCTCCCGTCGATGCCGGGGCCTAAGACCTTGTGTGGAGTCGAGGCCGGAACCTGAGGATTCCTCTCCAGTGCTGACATGGATCTTGGGGTACTTCTGGAGTCTCCCCAGGGGAGTCAGTCCTCGTCTCGAATGCGGGAATGCACTTGCGCTTTCCTCCAGAGCGGTAGCAGCAGTGTCACGAAGTCCGCCGCGTGGATCAAAGGATCTATGTTTTTCCCTAGAGTCTTTCCCACGAGGCTTTCCCACGAGGCTTTCCCACAGGGCTGTCCCTCGTGCACACGTGGTGGGGGTCGATCCTCGGCTTGAACGTCAAGGCAGTGCAGGGAAAACAGGTTCCTCTGGAATGGACTGACACATCTGGGGGACTCTTGGAATGGTGGCACGACCCTGGAGTTCCTCTCGCCTTTCCTGTGGAGAGCGCCTCCTCTTGAGATGCGACGGGAACGCCGGGAATTCTTTCCCTACGAAACAGGGATAGGATCCCTCATCTCGAACTAGGAGGCGGAAACGGGGCTCCCCTGGATGTGTGCGGCACCCCACGTGCTTCCTCTCGAGTGGAGACGGGTATGTCGCGGAACTGCTTGAGTTGCAGCAAGGGTGTGAAGGACCCTTTGGAAGTTCCAGTGGTTAGATGTGATTAGCCTCGAGAAGCCTCACCGGAAATGGGCCTCATCTCGCCTGGAGGGCAAAACCTCATGGATTTTCTCGAGTTGCGGCAGGTGCTCTCAACTTACGACGGGGACCTCAGGGACCCGCTCTGGTGGCCTCAGGAAAGGCCAGTCCCCATGCGAGTTCCTCGGGGGCCTCTCGGGATTCCTCTCCCATTGATGCCGGGGCCTAAGACCTTGTGTGGAGTAGGGGCCGGAACCTGAGGATTCTTCTTCAGTGCTGACATGGATCTTGGGGTACTTCTGGACTCTCCCCAGGGGAGTCAGTCCTCGTCTCGAATGCGGGCATGCACTTGCGCTTTCCTCCAGAGCGGTAGCAGCAGTGTCACGCAGTCCGCCGCGTGGATCAAAGGATCTATGCTTTTCCCTCGAGTCTTTCCCACGAGGCTTTCCCACGAGGCTTTCCCACAGGGCTGTCCCACGTGCACACGTGGTGGGAGTCGATCCTCGGCTTGAACGTCAAGGCAGTGCAGGGAAAACAGGTTCCTCTGGAATGGACTGACACATCTGGGGCTCTCTTGGAATGGTGGCACGACCCTGGAGTTCCTCTCCCCTTTCCTGTGGAGAGCGCCTCCTCTTGAGATGCGACGGGAACGCCGGGAATTCTTTCCCTACGAAACAGGGAACGGATCCCTCATCTCGAGCTAGGAGGCGGAAACGGGGCTCCCCTGGATGTGTGCGGGACCCTCGTGCTTCCTCTCGAGTGGACACGGGTATATCGGGGAACTTCTTGAGTTGCAGCAAGGGTGTGAAGGACCCTTTGGAAGTTCCAGTGGTTAGATGTGATTAGCCTCGAGAAGCCTCAGCGGAAATGGGCCTCATCTCGCCTGGAGGGCAAAACCTCCTGGATTTTCTCGAGTTGCGGCAGGTGCTCTCGACTTACGACGGGGACCTCAGGGACCCGCTCTGGTGGCCTCAGGAAAGGCCAGTCCCCATGCGAGTTCCTCGGGGGCCTCTCGGGATTCCTCTCCCGTCGATGCCGGGGCCTAAGCCCTTGTGTGGAGTCGGGGCCGGAACCTGAGGATTCCTCTCCAGTGCTGACATGGATCTTGGGGTACTTCTGGAGTCTCCCCAGGGGAGTCAGTCCTCGTCTCGAATGCGGGCATGCACTTGCGCTTTCCTCCAGAGCGGTAGCAGCAGTGTCACGAAGTCCGCCTCGTGGATCAAAGGATCTATGGTTTTCCCTCGAGTCTTTCCCACGAGGCTTTCCCACGAGGCTTTCCCACAGGGCTGTCCCACGTGCACCGTGGTGGGAGTCGATCCTCGGCTTGAACGTCAAGGCAGTGCAGGGAAAACAGGTTCCTCTGTAATGGACTGACACATCTGGGGGACTCTTGGAATGGTGGCACGACCCTGGAGTTCCTCTCGCCTTTCCTGTGGAGAGTGCCTCCTCTTGAGATGCGACGGGAACGCCGGGAGTTCTTTCCCTTCGAAACAGGGAAAGGATCCCTCATCTCGAGCTAGGAGGCGGAAACGGGGCTCCACTGGATGTGTGCGGGACCCCACGTGCTTCCTCTCGAGTGGAGACGGGTATGTCGGGGAACTTCTTGAGTTGCAGCAAGGGTGTGAAGGACCCTTTGGAAGTTCCAGTGGTTAGATGTGATTAGCCTCGAGAAGCCTCAGCGGAAATGGGCCTCATCTCGCCTGGAGGGCAAAACCTCCTGGATTTTCTCGAGTTGCGGCAGGTGCTCTCGACTTACGACGGGGACCTCAGGGACCCGCTCTGGTGGCCTCAGGAAAGGCCAGTCCCCATGCGAGTTCCTCGGGGGCCTCTCGGGATTCCTCTCCCGTCGATGCCGGGGCCTAAGACCTTGTGTGGAGTCGGGGCCGGAACCTGAGGATTTCTCTCCAGTGCTGACATGGATCTTGGGCGACTTCTGGAGTCTCCCCAGGGGAGTCAGTCCTCGTCTCGAATGCGGGCATGCACTTGCGCTTTCCTTCAGAGCGGTAGTAGCAGTGTCACGCAGTCCGCCACGTGGATCAAAGGATCTATGGTTGTCCCTCGAGTCTTTCCCACGAGGCTTTCCCACGAGGCTTTCCCACAGGGCTGTCCCACGTGCACACGTGGTGGGAGTCGATCCTCGGCTTGAACGTCAAGGCAGTACAGGGAAAACAGGTTCCTCTGGAATGGACTGACACATCTGGGGTATCTTGGAATGGTGGCACGACCCTGGAGTTCCTCTCGCCTTTCCTGTGGAGAGCGCCTCCTCTTGAGATGCGACGGGAACGCCGGGAATTCTTTCCCTACGAAACAGGGAAAGGATCCCTCATCTCGATCTAGGAGGCGGAAACGGGGCTCCCCTGGATGTGTGCGGGACCCTCGTGCTTCCTCTCGAGTGGAGACGGGTATGTCGCGGAACTTCTTGAGTTGCAGCAAGGGTGTGAAGGACCCTTTGGAAGTTCCAGTGGTTAGATATTATTAGCCTCGAGAAGCCTCACCGGAAATGGGCCTCATCTCGCCTGGAGGGCAAAACCTCCTGGATTTTCTCGAGTTGCGGCAGGTGCTCTCAACTTACGACGGGGACCTCAGGGACCGGCTCTGGTGGCCTCAGGAAAGGCCAGTCCCCATGCGAGTTCCTCGGGGGCTTCTCGGGATTCCTCTCCCATTGATGCCGGGGCCTAAGACCTTGTGTGGAGTAGGGGCCGGAACCTGAGGATTCTCTCCAGTGCTGACATGGATCTTGGGGTACTTCTGGAGTCTCCCCAGGGGAGTCAGTCCTCGTCTCGAATGCGGGCATGCACTTGCGCTTTCCTCCAGAGCGGTAGCAGCAGTGTCACGCAGTCCGCCACGTGGATCAAAGGATCTATGCATTTCCCTCGAGTCTTTCCCACGAGGCTTTCCCACGAGGCTTTCCCACAGGGCTGTCCCACGTGCACACGTGGTGGGAGTCGATCCTCGGCTTGAACGTCAAGGCAGTGCAGGGAAAACAAGTTCCTTCGGAATGGACTGACACATCTGGGGCTCTCTTGGAATGGTGGCACGACCCTGGAGTTCCTCTCCCCTTTCCTGTGGAGAGCGCCTCCTCTTGAGATGCGACGGGAACGCCGGGAATTCTTTCCCTACGAAACAGTGAAAGGATCCCTCATCTCGGGCTTGGAGGCGGAAACGGGGCTCCCCTGGATGTGTGCAGGACCCCACGTTCTTCCTCTCGAGTGGAGACGGGTATGTCGGGGAACTTCTTGAGTTGCAGCAAGGGTGTGAAGGACCCTTTGGAAGTTCCAGTGGTTAGATGTTATTAGCCTCGAGAAGCCTCAGCGGAAATGGGCCTCATCTCGCCTGGAGGGCAAAACCTCCTGGATTTTCTCGAGTTGCGGCAGGTGCTCTCAACTTACGACGGGGACCTCAGGGACCCGCTTTGGAGGCCTCAGGAAAGGCCAGTCCCCATGCGAGTTCCTCGGGGGCCTCTCGGGATTCCTCTCCCATTGATGCCGGGGCCTAAGACCTTGTGTGGAGTCGGGGCCGGAACCTGAGGATTCTTCTCCAGTGCTGACATGGATCTTGGGGTACTTCTGGAGTCTCCCCAGGGGAGTCACTCCTCGTCTCGAATGCGGGCATGCACTTGCGCTTTCCTCCAGAGCGGTAGCAGCAGTGTCACGCAGTCAGCCACGTGAATCAAAGGATCTATGCTTTTCCCTCGAGTCTTTCCCACGAGGCTTTCCCACGAGGCTTTCCCACAGGGCTGTCCCACGTGCACACGTGGTGGGAGTCGATCCTCGGCTTGAACGTCAAGGCAGTGCAGGGAAAACAGGTTCCTCTGGAATGGACTGACACATCTGGGGGTCTCTTGGAATGGTGCCACGACCCTGGAGTTCCTCTCGCCTTTCCTGTGGAGAGCGCCTCCTCTTGAGATGCGACGGGAACGCCGGGAATTCTTTCCCTACGAAACAGGGAAAGGATCCCTCATCTCGAGCTAGGAGGCGGAAACGGGGCTGCCCTGGATGTGTGCGGGACCCCACGTGCTTCCTCTCGAGTGGAGACGGGTATGTCGGGGAACTTCTTGAGTTGCAGCAAGGGTGTGAAGGACCCTTTGGAAGTTCCAGTGGTTAGATGTGATTAGCCTCGAGAAGCCTCAGCGGAAATGGGCCTCATCTCGCCTGGAGGGCAAAACCTCCTGGATTTTCTCGAGTTGCGGCAGGTGCTCTCGACTTACGACGGGGACCTCAGGGACCCGTTCTCGTGGCCTCAGGAAAGGCCAGTCCCCATGCGAGTTCCTCGGGGGCCTCTCGGGATTCCTCTCCCGTCGATGCCGGGGCCTAAGACCTTGTGTGGAGTCGGGGCCGGAACCTGAGGATTCCTCTCCAGTGCTGACATGGATCTTGGGGTAATTCTGGAGTCTTCCGAGGGGAGTCAGTCCTCGTCTCGAATGCGGGCATGCACTTGCGCTTTCCTCCAGAGTGGTAGCAGCAGTGTCACGCAGTCCGCCTCTTGGATCAAAGGATCTATGGTTGTCCCTCGAGTCTTTCCCACGAGGCTTTCCCACGAGGCTTTCCCACAGGGCTGTCCCACGTGCACACGTGGTGGGAGTCGATCCTCGGCTTGAACGTCAAGGCAGTGCAGGGAAAACAGGTTCCTCTGGAATGGACTGACACATCTGGGGGACTCTTGGAATGGTGGCACGACCCTGGAGTTCCTCTCGCCTTTCCTGTGGAGAGCGCCTCCTCTTGAGATGCGACGGGAACGCCGGGAATTCTTTCCCTACGAAACAGGGAAAGGATCCCTCATCTCGAGCTAGGAGGCGGAAACGGGGCTCCCCTGGATGTGTGCGGGACCCCACGTGCTTCCTCTCGAGTGGAGACGGGTATGTCGCGGAACTGCTTGAGTTGCAGCAAGGGTGTGAGGGACCCTTTGGAAATTCCAGTGGTTAGATGTGATTAGCCTCGAGAAGCCTCAGCGGAAATGGGCCTCATCTCGCCTGGAGGGCAAAACCTCCTGGATTTTCTCGAGTTGCGGAAGGTGCTCTCGACTTACGACGGGGACCACAGGGACCCGCTCTGGAGGCCTCAGGAAAGGCCAGTCCGCATGCGAGTTCGTCGGGGGCCTCTCGGGATTCCTCTCTCGTTGATTCCGGGGCCTAAGACCTTGTGTGGAGTCGGGGCCGGAACCTGAGGTTTCCTCTCCAGTGCTGACATGGATCTTGGGGTACTTCTGGAGTCTCCCCAGGGGAGTCAGTCCTCGTCTCGAATGCGGGCATGCACTTGTGCTTTCCTCCAGAGCGGTAGCAGCAGTGTCATGCAGTCCGCCGCATGGATCAAAGGATCTATGGTTTTCCCTCGAGTCTTTCCCACGAGGCTTTCCCACGAGGCTTTCCCACAGGGCTGTCCCACGTGCACACGTGGTGGGAGTCGATCCTCGGCTTGAACGTCAAGGCAGTGCAGGGAAAACAGGTTCCTCTGTAATGGACTGACACATCTGGGGGTCTCTTTGAATGCTGGCACGACCCTGGAGTTCCTCTCGCCTTTCCTGTGGAGAGCGCCACCTCTTGAGATGCGACGGGAACGTCGGGGATTCTTTCCCTACGAAACAGGGAAAGGATCCCTCATCTCGGGCTAGGAGGCAGAAACGGGGCTCCCCTGGATGTGTGCAGGACCCCACGTTCTTCCTCTCGAGTGGAGACGGGTATGTCGGGGAACTTCTTGAGTTGCAGCAAGGGTGTGAAGGACCCTTTGGAAGTTCCAGTGGTTAGATGTTATTAGCCTCGAGAAGCCTCAGCGGAAATGGGCCTCATCTCGCCTGGAGGGCAAAACCTCCTGGATTTTCTCGAGTTGTGGCAGGTGCTCTCGACTTACGACGGGGACCTCAGGGACCCGCTCTGGTGGCCTCAGGAAAGGCCAGTCCCCATGCGAGTTCCTCGGGGGCCTCTCGGGATTCCTCTCCCGTCGCTTCCGGGGCCAAAGACCTAGTGTGGAGTCGGGGCCGGAACCTGAGGATTCCTCTCCAGTGCTGATATGGATCTTGGGGTACTTCTGGAGTCTCCCCAGGGGAGTCAGTCCTCGTCTCGAATGCGGGCATGCACTTGCGCTTTCCTCCAGAGCGGTAGCAGCAGTGTCACGAATCCGCCGCGTGGATCAAAGGATCTATGGTTTTCCCTCGAGTCTTTCCCACGAGGCTTTCCCACGAGGCTTTCCCACAGGGCTGTCCCACGTCCACCCGTGGTTGGAGTCGATCCTCGGCTTGAACGTCAAGGCAGTGCAGGGAAAACAGGCTCCTCTGGAATGGACTGACACATCTGGGGCTCTCTTGGAATGGTGGCACGACCCTGGAGTTCCTCTCGCCTTTCCTGTGGAGAGCGCCTCCACTTGGGATGCGACGGGAACGCCGGGAATTCTTTCCCTATGAAACAGGGAAAGGACCCCTCATCTCGAGCTAGGAGGCGGAAACGGGGCTCCCCTGGATGTGTGCGGGACCCCACGTGCTTCCTCTCGAGTGGAGACGGTTATGTCGGGGAACTTCTTAAGTTGCAGCAAGGGTGTGAAGGACCATTTGGAAGTTCCAGTGGTTAGATGTGATTAGCCTCGAGAAGCCTCAACGGAAATGGGCCTCATCTCGCCTGGAGGGCAAAACCTCCTGGATTTTCTCGAGTTGCGGCAGGTGCTCTCGACTTACCACGGGGACCTCAGGGACCCGCTCTGGTGGCCTCAGGAAAGGCCAGTACCCATGCGAGTTCCTCGGGGGCCTCTCGGGATTCCTCTCCCGTTGATGCTGGGGCCTAAGACCTTGTGTGGAGTCGGGGCCGGAACCTGAGGATTCCTCTCCAGTGCTGACATGGATCTTGGGGTACTTCTGGAGTCTCCCCAGGGGAGTCAGTCCTCGTCTCGAATGCGGGCATGCACTTGCGCTTTCCTCCAGAGCGGTAGCAGCAGTGTCACGCAGTCCGCCGCGTGGATCAAAGGATCTATGGTTTTCCCTCGAGTCTTTCCCACGAGGCTTTCCCACGAGGCTTTCCCACAGGGCTGTCCCACGTGCACACGTGGTGGGAGTCGATCCTCGGCTTGAACGTCAAGGCAGTGCAGGGAAAACAGGTTCCTCTGGAATGGACTGACACATCTGGGGGACTCTTGGAATGGTGGCACGACCCTGGAGTTCCTCTCGCCTTTCCTGTGGAGAGCGCCTCCTCTTGAGATGCGACGGGAACGCCGGGAATTCTTTCCCTACGAAACAGGGATAGGATCCCTCATCTCGAACTAGGAGGCGGAAACGGGGCTCCCCTGGATGTGTGCGGCACCCCACGTGCTTCCTCTCGAGTGGAGACGGGTATGTCGCGGAACTGCTTGAGTTGCAGCAAGGGTGTGAAGGACCCTTTGGAAGTTCCAGTGGTTAGATGTGATTAGCCTCGAGAAGCCTCAGCGGAAATGGGCCTCATCTCGCCTGGAGGGCAAAACCTCATGGATTTTCTCGAGTTGCGGCAGGTGATCTCGACTTACGACGGGGATCTCAGGGACCCGCTCTGGTGGCCTCAGGAAAGGCCAGTCCCCATGCGAGTTCCTCGGGGGCCTCTCGGGATTCCTCTCCCATCGATGCCGGGGCCAAAGACCTTGTGTGGAGTCGAGGCCGGAACCTGAGGATTCCTCTCCAGTTCTGATATGGATCTTGGGGTACTTCTGGAGTCTCCCCAGGGGAGTCAGTCCTCGTCTCGAATGCGGACATGCACTTTCGCTTTCCTCCAGAGCAGTAGCAGCGTTGTCACGAAGTCCGCCGCGTGGATCAAAGGATCTATGGTTTTCCCTCGAGTCTTTCCCACGAGGCTTTCATACGAGGCTTTCCCACAGGGCTGTTCCACGTGCACACGTGGTGGGAGTCGATCCTCGGATTGAACGTCAAGGAAGTGCAGGGAAAACAGGTTCCTCTGGAATGGACTGACACATCTGGGGGACTCTTGGAATGGTGGCAAGACCCTGGAGTTCCTCTCGCCTTTGCTGTGGAGATCGCCTCCTCTTGAGATGCGACGGGAACACCGGGAATTCTTTCCCTACGAAACAGGGAAAGGATCCCTCATCTCGAGCTAGGAGGCGGAAACGGGGCTCCCCTAAATGTGTGCGGGACCCTCGTGCTTCCTCTCGAGTGGAGACGTGTATGTCGGGGAACTTCTGGACTTGCAGCAAGGGTTTGAAGAACCCTTTGGGAGTTCCAGTGGTTAGATGTGATTAGCCTCGAGAAGCCTCAGCGGAAATGGGCCTCATCTCGCCTGGAGGGCAAAACCTCCTGGATTTTCTCGAGTTGCGGCAGGTGCTCTAGACTTACGTCGGGGACCTCAGGGACCCGCTCGGTTGGCCTCAGGAAAGGCCAGTCCCCATGCGAGTTCCTCTGGGGCCTCTCGGGATTCCTCTCCCATCGAGGCCGGGGCCTAAGACCTTGTGTGGAGTCGGGGCCGGAATCTAGGGATTCCTCTCCAGTGCTCACATGGATCTTGGGGTACTTCTGGAGTCTTCCCAGGGGAGTCAGTCCTCGTCTCGATTGCGGGCATGCACTTGCGCTACCCTCCAGTGCGGTAGGAGCAGTGTCACGCAGTCTGCGGCGTGGATCAAAGGATCTATATTTTTCCCTCGAGTCTTTCCCACGAGGCTTTCCCACGAGGCGTTCCCCCAGGGATGTCCCACGTGCACACGTGGTGGGAGTCGATCCTCGGTTTGAACGTCAAGGCAGTGCAGGGAAAACAGGTTCCTCTGCAATGGACTGACACATCTGGGGGACTCTTGGAATGGTGGCACGACCCTGGATTTCCTCTCGCCTTTCCTGTGGAGAGCGCCTCCTCTTGAGATGCGACGGGAACGCCGGGAATTCTTTCCCTACGAAACAGGGATAGGATCACTCATCTCGAACTAAGAGGCGGAAATGGGCTCCAATGGATGTTTGCGGCACCACACGTGCTTCCTCTCGAGTGGAGACGGGTATGTCGGGGAACTTCTTGAGTTGCAGCAAGGGTGTGAAGGACCCTTAGGAAGTTCCAGTGGTTAGACGTGATTAGCCTCGAGAAGCCTCAGCGGAAATGGGCCTCATCTCGCCTGGAGGGCAAAACCTCATGGATTTTCTCGAGTTGCGGCAGGTGCTCCCGACTTACGATGGGGACCACAGGGACCCGCTCTGGTGGCCTCAGGAAAGGCCAGTCCCCATGCGAGTTCCTCGGGGGCCTCTCCGGATTCCTCGCCCGTCGATGCCGGGGACTAAGACCTTGTGTGGATTCGGGGCCGGAACCTGAGGATTCCTCTCCAGTGCTGACATGGATCTTGGGGTACTTCTGGAGTCTCCCCAGGGGAGTCACTCCTCGTCTCGAATGCGGGCATGCACTTGCGCTTTCCCCAGAGCGGTAGCAGCAGTGTCACGCAGTCCGCCACGTGGATCAAAGGATCTATGCTTTTCCCTCGAGTCTTTCCCACGAGGCTTTCCCACGAGGCTTTCCCACAGGGCTGTCCCACGTGCACACGTGGTGGGAGTCGATCCTCGGCTTGAACGTCAAGGCAGTGCAGGGAAAACAGGTTCCTCTGTAATGGACTGACACATCTGGGGGTCTTTTTGATGCTGGCACGACCCTGGAGTTCCTCTCGCCTTTCCTGTGGAGAGCGCCACCTCTTGAGATGCGACGGGAACGTCGGGGATTCTTTCCCTACGAAACAGGGAAAGGATCCCTCATCTCGGGCTAGGAGGCGGAAACGGGGCTCCCCTGGATGTGTGCAGGACCCCACGTTCTTCCTCTCGAGTGGAGACGGGTATGTCGGGGAACTTCTTGAGTTGCAGCAAGGGTGTGAAGGACCCTTTGGAAGTTCCAGTGGTTAGATGTTATTAGCCTCGAGAAGCCTCAGCGGAAATGGGCCTCATCTCGCCTGGAGGGCAAAACCTCCTGGATTTTCTCGAGTTGCGGCAGGTGCTCTCAACTTACGACGGGGACCTCAGGGACCCGCTCTGGTGGCCTCAGGAAAGGCCAGTCCCCATGCGAGTTCCTCGGGGGCCTCTCGGGATTCCTCTCCCATTGATGCCGGGGCCTAAGACCTTGTGTGGAGTCGGGGCCGGAACCTGAGGATTCTTCTCCAGTGCTGACATGGATCTTGGGGTACTTCTGGAGTCTCCCCAGGGGAGTCACTCCTCGTCTCGAATGCGGGCATGCACTTGCGCTTTCCTCCAGAGCGGTAGCAGCAGTGTCACGCAGTCAGCCACGTGAATCAAAGGATCTATGCTTTTCCCTCGAGTCTTTCCCACGAGGCTTTCCCACGAGGCTTTCCCACAGGGCTGTCCCACGTGCACACGTGGTGGGAGTCGATCCTCGGCTTGAACGTCAAGGCAGTGCAGGGAAAACAGGTTCCTCTGGAATGGACTGACACATCTGGGGGTCTCTTGGAATGGTGCCACGACCCTGGAGTTCCTCTCGCCTTTCCTGTGGAGAGCGCCTCCTCTTGAGATGCGACGGGAACGCTGGGAATTCTTTCCCTACGAAACAGGGAAAGGATCCCTCATCTCGAGCTAGGAGGCGGAAACGGGGCTGCCCTGGATGTGTGCGGGACCCCACGTGCTTCCTCTCGAGTGGAGACGGGTATGTCGGGGAACTTCTTGAGTTGCAGCAAGGGTGTGAAGGACCCTTTGGAAGTTCCAGTGGTTAGATGTGATTAGCCTCGAGAAGCCGCAGCGGAATTGGGCCTCATCTCGCCTGGAGGGCAAAACCTCCTGGATTTTCTCGAGTTGCGGCAGGTGCTCTTGACTTACGACGGGGACCTCAGGGACCCGTTCTCGTGGCCTCAGGAAAGGCCAGTCCCCATGCGAGTTCCTCGGGGGCCTCTCGGGATTCCTCTCCCGTCGATGCCGGGGCCTAAGACCTTGTGTGGAGTCGGGGCCGGAACCTGAGGATTCCTCTCCAGTGCTGACATGGATCTTGGGGTAATTCTGGAGTCTTCCGAGGGGAGTCAGTCCTCGTCTCGAATGCGGGCATGCACTTGCGCTTTCCTCCAGAGCAGTAGCAGCAGTGTCACGCAGTCCGCCTCTTGGATCAAAGGATCTATGGTTGTCCCTCGAGTCTTTCCCACGAGGCTTTCCCACGAGGCTTTCCCACAGGGCTGTCCCACGTGCACACGTGGTGGGAGTCGATCCTCGGCTTGAACGTCAAGGCAGTGCAGGGAAAACAGGTTCCTCTGGAATGGACTGACACATCTGGGGGACTCTTGGAATGGTGGCACGACCCTGGAGTTCCTCTCGCCTTTCCTGTGGAGAGCGCCTCCTCTTGAGATGCGACGGGAACGCCGGGAATTCTTTCCCTACGAAACAGGGAAAGGATCCCTCATCTCGAGCTAGGAGGCGGAAACGGGGCTCCCCTGGATGTGTGCGGGACCCCACGTGCTTCCTCTCGAGTGGAGATGGGTATGTCGCGGAACTGCTTGAGTTGCAGCAAGGGTGTGAGGGACCCTTTGGAAATTCCAGTGGTTAGATGTGATTAGCCTCGAGAAGCCTCAGCGGAAATGGGCCTCATCTCGCCTGGAGGGCAAAACCTCCTGGATTTTCTCGAGTTGCGGAAGGTGCTCTCGACTTACGACGGGGACCTCAGGGACCCGCTCTGGAGGCCTCAGGAAAGGCCAGTCCGCATGCGAGTTCGTCGGGGGCCTCTCGGGATTCCTCTCTCGTTGATTCCGGGGCCTAAGACCTTGTGTGGAGTCGGGGCCGGCACCTGAGGTTTCCTCTCCAGTGCTGACATGGATCGTGGGGTACTTCTGGAGTCTCCCCAGGGGAGTCAGTCCTCGTCTCGAATGCGGGCATGCACTTGCGCTTTCCTCCAGAGCGGTAGCAGCAGTGTCACGCAGTCCGCCGCATGGATCAAAGGATCTATGGTTTTCCTTCGAGTCTTTCCCACGAGGCTTTACCACGAGGCTTTCCCACAGGGCTGTCCCACGTGCACACGTGGTGGGAGTCGATCCTCGGCTTGAACGTCAAGGCAGTGCAGGGAAAACAGGTTCCTCTGTAATGGACTGACACATCTGGGGGTCTCTTTGAATGCTGGCACGACCCTGGAGTTCCTCTCGCCTTTCCTGTGGAGAGCGCCACCTCTTGAGATGCGACGGGAACGTCGGGGATTCTTTCCCTACGAAACAGGGAAAGGATCCCTCATCTCGGGCTAGGAGGCGGAAACGGGGCTCCCCTGGATGTGTGCAGGACCCCATGTTCTTCCTCTCGAGTGGAGACGGGTATGTCGGGGAACTTCTTGAGTTGCAGCAAGGGTGTGAAGGACCCTTTGGAAGTTCCAGTGGTTAGATGTTATTAGCCTCGAGAAGCCTCAGCGGAAATGGGCCTCATCTCGCCTGGAGGGCAAAACCTCCTGGATTTTCTCGAGTTGCGGCAGGTGCTCTCAACTTACGACGGGGACCTCAGGGACCCGCTCTGGTGGCCTCAGGAAAGGCCAGTCCCCATGCGAGTTCCTCGGGGGCCTCTCGGGATTCCTCTCCCATTGATGCCGGGGCCTAAGACCTTGTGTGGAGTAGGGGCCGGAACCTGAGGATTCTTCTCCAGTGCTGACATGGACCTTGGGGTACTTCTGGACTCTCCCCAGGGGAGTCACTCCTCGTCTCGAATGCGGGCATGCACTTGCGCTTTCCTCCAGAGCGGTAGCAGCAGTGTCACGCAGTCCGCCACGTGGATCAAAGGATCTATGCTTTTCCCTCGAGTCTTTCCCACGAGGCTTTCCCACGAGGCTTTCCCACAGGGCTGTCCCACGTGCACACGTGGTGGGAGTCGATCCTCGGCTTGAACGTCAAGGCAGTGCAGGGAAAACAGGTTCCTCTGGAATGGACTGACACATCTGGGGGTCTCTTTGATGCTGGCACGACCCTGGAGTTCCTCTCGCCTTTCCTGTGGAGAGCGCCACCTCTTGAGATGCGACGGGAACGTCGCGGATTCTTTCCCTACGAAACAGGGAAAGGATCCCTCATCTCGGGCTAGGAGGCGGAAATGGGGCTCCCCTGGATGTGTGCAGGACCCCACGTTCTTCCTCTCGAGTGGAGACGGGTATGTCGGGGAACTTCTTGAGTTGCAGCAAGGGTGTGAAGGACCCTTTGGAAGTTCCAGTGGTTAGATGTTATTAGCCTCGAGAAGCCTCAGCGGAAATGGGCCTCATCTCGCCTGGAGGGCAAAACCTCCTGGATTTTCTCGAGTTGCGGCAGGTGCTCTCAACTTACGACGGGGACCTCAGGGACCCGCTCTGGTGGCCTCAGGAAAGGCCAGTCCCCATGCGAGTTCCTCGGGGGCCTCTCGGGATTCCTCTCAAGTCGATGCCGGGGCCTAAGACCTTGTGTGGATTCGAGGCCGGAACATGAGGATTCCTCTCCAGTGCTGACATGGATCTTGGGGTACTTCTGGAGACTCCCCAGGGGAGTCAGTCCTCTTCTCGAATGCGGGCATGCACTTGCGCTTTCCTCCAGAGCGGTAGCAGCAGTGTCACGAATCCGCCGCGTGGATTAAAGGATCTATGGTTTTCCCTCGAGTCTTTCCCACGAGGCTTTCCCACGAGGCTTTCCCACAGGGCTGTCCCACGTCCACCCGTGGTTGGAGTCGATCCTCGGCGTGAACGTCAAGGCAGTGCAGGGAAAACAGGCTCCTCTGGAATGGACTGACACATCTGGGGAACTCTTGGAATGGTGGCACGACCCTGGAGTTCCTCTCGCCTTTCCTGTGGAGAGTGCCTCCTCTTGAGATGCCACGGGAACGCCGGGAATTCTTTCCCTACGAAACAGGGAAAGGATCCCTCATCTCGAGGTAGGAGGCGGAAACGGGGCTCCCCTGGATGTGTGCGGGACCCTCGTGCTTCCTCTCGAGTGGACACGGGTATGTCGGGGAACTTCTGGACTTGCAGCAAGGGTGTGAAGGACCCTTTGGAAGTTCCAGTGGTTAGATGTGATTAGCCTCGAGAAGCCTCAGCGGAAATGGGCCTCATCTCGCCTGGAGGGCAAAACCTCCTGGATTTTCTCGAGTTGTGGCAGGTGCTCTCGACTTACGACGGGGACCTCAGGGACCCGCTCTGGTGGCCTCAGGAAAGGCCAGTCCCCATGCGAGTTCCTCGGGGGCCTCTCGGGATTCCTCTCCCGTCGCTTCCGGGGCCAAAGACCTAGTGTGGAGTCGGGGCCGGAACCTGAGGATTCCTCTCCAGTGCTGATATGGATCTTGGGGTACTTCTGGAGTCTCCCCAGGGGAGTCAGTCCTCGTCTCGAATGCGGGCATGCACTTGCGCTTTCCTCCAGAGCGGTAGCAGCAGTGTCACGAATCCGCCGCGTGGATCAAAGGATCTATTGTTTTCCCTCGAGTCTTTCCCACGAGGCTTTCCCACGAGGCTTTCCCACAGGGCTGTCCCACGTCCACCCGTGGTTGGAGTCGATCCTCGGCTTGAACGTCAAGGCAGTGCAGGGAAAACAGGCTCCTCTGGAATGGACTGACACATCTGGGGCTCTCTTGGAATGGTGGCACGACCCTGGAGTTCCTCTCGCCTTTCCTGTGGAGAGCGCCTCCACTTGGGATGCGACGGGAACGCCGGGAATTCTTTCCCTATGAAACAGGGAAAGGACCCCTCATCTCGAGCTAGGAGGCGGAAACGGGGCTCCCCTGGATGTGTGCGGGACCCCACGTGCTTCCTCTCGAGTGGAGACGGTTATGTCGGGGAACTTCTTAAGTTGCAGCAAGGGTGTGAAGGACCATTTGGAAGTTCCAGTGGTTAGATGTGATTAGCCTCGAGAAGCCTCAACGGAAATGGGCCTCATCTCGCCTGGAGGGCAAAACCTCCTGGATTTTCTCGAGTTGCGGCAGGTGCTCTCGACTTACCACGGGGACCTCAGGGACCCGCTCTGGTGGCCTCAGGAAAGGCCAGTACCCATGCGAGTTCCTCGGGGGCCTCTCGGGATTCCTCTCCCGTTGATGCTGGGGCCTAAGACCTTGTGTGGAGTCGGGGCCGGAACCTGAGGATTCCTCTCCAGTGCTGACATGGATCTTGGGGTACTTCTGGAGTCTCCCCAGGGGAGTCAGTCCTCGTCTCGAATGCGGGCATGCACTTGCGCTTTCCTCCAGAGCGGTAGCAGCAGTGTCACGCAGTCGGCCGCGTGGATCAAAGGATCTACGGTTTTCCCTCGAGTCTTTCCCACGAGGCTTTCCCACGAGGCTTTCCCACAGGGCTGTCCCACGTGCACACGTGGTGGGAGTCGATCCTCGGCTTGAACGTCAAGGCAGTGCAGGGAAAACAGGTTCCTCTGGAATGGACTGACACATCTGGGGGACTCTTGGAATGGTGGCAAGACCCTGGAGTTCCTCTCGCCTTTCCTGTGGAGAGCGCCTCCTCTTGAGATGCGACAGGAACGCCGGGAATTCTTTCCCTAGGAAACAGGGATAGGATCCCTCATCTCGAACTAGGAGGCGGAAACGGGGCTCCCCTGGATGTGTGCGGCACCCCACGTGCTTCCTCTCGAGTGGAGACGGGTATGTCGCGGAACTTCTTGAGTTGCAGCAAGGGTGTGAAGGACCCTTTGGAAGTTCCAGTGGTTAGATGTGATTAGCCTCGAGAAGCCTCAGCGGAAATGGGCCTCATCTCGCCTGGAGGGCAAAACCTCATGGATTTTCTCGAGTTGCGGCAGGTGATCTCGACTTACGACGGGGATCTCAGGGACCCGCTCTGGTGGCCTCAGGAAAGGCCAGTCCCCATGCGAGTTCCTCGGGGGCCTCTCGGGATTCCTCTCCCATCGATGCCGGGGCCAAAAACCTTGTGTGGATCGAGGCCGGAACCTGAGGATTCCTCTCCAGTTCTGATATGGATCTTGGGGTACTTCTGGAGTCTCCCCAGGGGAGTCAGTCCTCGTCTCGAATGCGGACATGCACTTTCGCTTTCCTCCAGAGCAGTAGCAGCGTTGTCACGAAGTCCGCCGCGTGGATCAAAGGATCTATGGTTTTCCCTCGAGTCTTTCCCACGAGGCTTTCACACGAGGCTTTCCCACAGGGCTGTCCCACGTGCACACGTGGTGGGAGTCGATCCTCGGATTGAACGTCAAGGCAGTGCAGGGAAAACAGCTTCCTCTGGAATGGACTGACACATCTGGGGGACTCTTGGAATGGTGGCAAGACCCTGGAGTTCCTCTCGCCTTTGCTGTGGAGATCGCCTCCTCTTGAGATGCGACGGGAACACCGGGAATTCTTTCCCTACGAAACAGGGAAAGGATCCCTCATCTCGAGCTAGGAGGCGGAAACGGGGCTCCCCTGGATGTGTGCAGGACCCCACGTTCTTCCTCTCGAGTGGAGACGTGTATGTCGGGGAACTTCTGGACTTGCAGCAAGGGTTTGAAGGACCCTTTGGGAGTTCCAGTGGTTAGATGTGATTAGCCTCGAGAAGCCTCAGCGGAAATGGGCCTCATCTCGCCTGGAGGGCAAAACCTCCTGGATTTTCTCGAGTTGCGGCAGGTGCTCTAGACTTACGTCGGGGACCTCAGGGACCCGCTCGGTTGGCCTCAGGAAAGGCCAGTCCCCATGCGAGTTCCTCTGGGGCCTCTCGGGATTCCTCTCCCATCGAGGCCGGGGCCTAAGACCTTGTGTGGAGTCGGGGCCGGAATCTGGGGATTCCTCTCCAGTGCTCACATGGATCTTGGGGTTCTTCTGGAGTCTTCCCAGGGGAGTCAGTCCTCGTCTCGATTGCGGGCATGCACTTGCGCTACCCTCCAGTGCGGTAGGAGCAGTGTCACGCAGTCTGCGGCGTGGATCAAAGGATCTATATTTTTCCCTCGAGTCTTTCCCACGAGGCTTTCCCACGAGGCGTTCCCCCAGGGATGTCCCACGTGCACACGTGTTGGGAGTCGATCCTCGGTTTGAACGTCAAGGCAGTGCAGGGAAAACAGGTTCCTCTGCAATGGACTGACACATCTGGGGGACTCTTGGAATGGTGGCACGACCCTGGATTTCCTCTCGCCTTTCCTGTGGAGAGCGCCTCCTCTTGAGATGCGACGGGAACGCCGGGAATTCTTTCCCTACGAAACAGGGATAGGATCACTCATCTCGAACTAAGAGGCGGAAATGGGCTCCAATGGATGTTTGCGGCACCACACGTGCTTCCTCTCGAGTGGAGACGTGTATGTCGGGGAACATCTGGACTTGCAGCAAGGGTGTGAAGGACCCTTTGGAAGTTCCAGTGGTTAGATGTGATTAGCCTCGAGAAGCCTCAGCGGAAATGGGCCTCATCTCGCCTGGAGGGCAAAACCTCCTGGATTTTCTCGAGTTGCGGCAGGTGCTCTCGACTTACGACGGGGACGTCAGGGACCCGCTCTGGTGGCCTCAGGAAAGGCCAGTCCCCATGCGAGTTCCTGTGGGGCCTCTCGGGATTCCTCTCCCGTCGATGCCGGGGCCTAAGACCTTGTGTGGAGTCGGGGCCGGAACCTGAGGATTCCTCTCCAGTGCTTACATGGATCTTGGGGTACTTCTGGAGTCTCCCCAGGGGAGTCAGTCCTCGTCTCGAATGCGGGCATACACTTGCGCTTTCCTCCAGAGCGGTAGCAGCAGTGTCACACAGTCCGCCGCGTGGATCAAAGGATCTATGGTTTTCCCTCGAGTCTTTCCCACGAGGCTTTCCCACGAGTCTTTCCCACGTGCACACGTGGTGGGAGTCGATCCTCGGCTTGAACGTCAAGGCAGTGCAGGGAAAACAGGTTCCTCTGAAATGGACTGACACATCTGGGGGACTCTTGGAATGGTGGCACGACCCTGGAGTTCCTCTCGCCTTTCCTGTGGAGAGCGCCTTCTCTTGAGATGCGACGGGAACGCCGGGAATTCTTTCCCTACGAAACAGGGAAAGGATCCCTCATATCGAGCTAGGCGGCGGAAACGGGGCTCCCCTGGATGTGTGCGCGACCCTTGTGCTTCCTCTCGAGAGGAGACGGGTATGTCGGGGAACTTCTTGAGTTCCAGCAAGGGTGTGATTGACCCTTTGGAAGTTCCAGTGGTTAGATGTGATTAGCCTTGAGAAGCCTCAGCGGAAATGGGCCTCATCTCGCCTGGAGGGCAAAACCTCCTGGATTTTCTCGAGTTGCGGCAGATGCTCTCGACTTACGATGGGGACCACAGGGACCCGCTCTGGTGGCCTCAGGAAAGGCCAGTCCCCATGCGAGTTCCTCGGGGGCCTCTCGGGATTCCTCTCCCGTCGATGCCGGGGCCTAAGACCTTGTGTGGAGTCGGGGCCGGAACCTGAGGATTCCTCTCCAGTGCTGACATGGATCTTGGGGTACTTCTGGAGTCTCCCCAGGGGAGTCAGTCCTCGTCTCGATTGCGGGCATGCAATTGCGCTTTCCTCCAGAGTGGTAGCAGCAGTGTCACGCAATCCGCCGCGTGGACCAAGGGTTCTATGGCTTTCCCTCAAGGCTTTCCCACGATGCTTTCACACAGGGCTGGCCCACGTGCCACTGTGGTGGGAGTCGATTCTCGGCATGAACGTCGAGGCAGTGCAGGGAAAATACGTTCCTCTGGAATGGACTGACACATCTGGGGGACTCTTGGAATGGTGGCAAGACCCTGGAGTTCCTCTCGCCTTTGCTGTGGAGAGCGCCTCCTCTTGAGATGCGACGGGAACGCCGGGAATTCTTTCCCTACGAAACAGGGAAAGGATCCCTCATCTCGAGCTAGGAGGCGGAAACGGGGCTCCCCTGGATGTGTGCGGGACCCTCGTGCTTCCTCTGGAGTGGAGACGTGTATGTCGGGGAACTTCTGGACTTGCAGCAAGGGTTTGAAGGACCCTTTGGGAGTTCCAGTGGTTAGATGTGATTAGCCTCGAGAAGCCTCAGCGGAAATGGGCCTCATCTCGCCTGGAGGGCAAAACCTCCTGGATTTTCTCGAGTTGCGGCCGGTGCTCTAGACTTACGTCGGGGACCTCAGGGACCCGCTCGGTTGGCCTCAGGAAAGGCCAGTCCCCATGCGAGTTCCTCTGGGGCCTCTCGGGATTCCTCTCCCATCGAGGCCGGGGCCTAAGACCTTGTGTGGAGTCGGGGCCGGAATCTGGGGATTCCTCTCCAGTGCTCACATGGATCTTGGGGTACTTCTGGAGTCTTCCCAGGGGAGTCAGTCCTCGTCTCGATTGCGGGCATGCACTTGCGCTACCCTCCAGTGCGGTAGGAGCAGTGTCACGCAGTCTGCGGGGTGGATCAAAGGATCTATATTTTTCCCTCGAGTCTTTCCCACGAGGCTTTCCCACGAGGCGTTCCCCCAGGGATGTCCCACGTGCACACGTGGTGGGAGTCGATCCTCGGCTTGAACGTCAAGGCAGTGCAGGGAAAACAGGTTCCTCTGCAATGGACTGACACATCTGGGGGACTCTTGGAATGGTGGCACGACCCTGGATTTCCTCTCGCCTTTCCTGTGGAGAGCGCCTCCTCTTGAGATGCGACGGGAACGCCGGGAATTCTTTCCCTACGAAACAGGGATAGGATCACTCATCTCGAACTAAGAGGCGGAAAAGGGCTCCAATGGATGTTTGCGGCACCCCACGTGCTTCCTCTCGAGTGGAGACGTGTATGTCGGGGAACATCTGGACTTGCAGCAAGGGTGTGAAGGTCCCTTTGGAAGTTCCAGTGGTTAGATGTGATTAGCCTCGAGAAGCCTCAGCGGAAATGGGCCTCATCTCGCCTGGAGGGCAAAACCTCCTGGATTTTCTCGAGTTGCGGCAGGTGCTCTCGACTTACGACGGGGACGTCAGGGACCCGCTCTGGTGGCCTCAGGAAAGGCCAGTCCCCATGCGAGTTCCTGAGGGGCCTCTCGGGATTCCTCTCCCGTCGATGCCGGGGCCTAAGAACTTGTGTGGAGTCGGGGCCGGAACCTGAGGATTCCTCTCCAGTGCTTACATGGATCTTGGGGTACTTCTGGAGTCTCCCCAGGGGAGTCAGTCCTCGTCTCGAATGCGGGCATACACTTGCGCTTTCCTCCAGAGCGGTAGCAGCAGTGTCACACAGTCCGCCGCGTGGATCAAAGGATCTATGGTTTTCCCTCGAGTCTTTCCCACGAGGCTTTCCCACGAGGCTTTCCCACAGGGCTGTCCCACGTGCACACGTGGTGGGAGTCGATCCTCGGCTTGAACGTCAAGGCAGTGCAGGGAAAACAGGTTCCTCTGAAATGGACTGACACATCTGGGGGACTCTTGGAATGGTGGCACGACCCTGGAGGTCCTCTCGCCTTTCCTGTGGAGAGCGCCTTCTCTTGAGATGCGACGGGAACGCCGGGAATTCTTTCCCTACGAAACAGGGAAAGGATCCCTCATATCGAGCTAGGCGGCGGAAACGGGGCTCCCCTGGATGTTTTCGCGACCCTTGTGCTTCCTCTCGAGAGGAGACGGGTATGTCGGGGAACTTCTTGAGTTGCAGCAAGGGTGTGATTGACCCTTTGGAAGTTCCAGTGGTTAGATGTGATTAGCCTCGAGAAGCCTCAGCGGAAATGGGCCTCATCTCGCCTGGAGGGCAAAACCTCCTGGATTTTCTCGAGTTGCGGCAGATGCTCTCGACTTACGATGGGGACCACAGGGACCCGCTCTGGTGGCCTCAGGAAAGGCCAGTCCCCATGCGAGTTCCTCGGGGGCCTCTCGGGATTCCTCTCCCGTCGATGCCGGGGCCTAAGACCTTGTGTGGAGTCGGGGCCGGAACCTGAGGATTCCTCTCCAGTGCTGACATGGATCTTGGGGTACTTCTGGACTCTCCCAAGGGGAGTCAGTCCTCGTCTCGATTGCGGGCATGCAATTGCGTTTTCCTCCAGAGTGGTAGCAGCAGTGTCACGCAATCCGCCGCGTGGACCAAGGGTTCTATGGCTTTCCCTCAAGGCTTTCCCACGATGCTTTCACACAGGGCTGGCCCACGTGCCACTGTGGTGGGAGTCGATTCTCGGCATGAACGTCGAAGCAGTGCAGGGAAAATACGTTCCTCTGGAATGGACTGACACATCTGGGGGACTCTTGGAATGGTGGCAAGACCCTGGAGTTCCTCTCGCCTTTGCTGTGGAGAGCGCCTCCTCTTGAGATGCGACGGGAACGCCGGGAATTCTTTCCCTACGAAACAGGGAAAGGATCCCTCATCTCGAGCTAGGAGGCGGAAACGGGGCTCCCCTGGATGTGTGCAGGACCCTCGTGCTTTCTCTCGAGTGGAGACGGGTAAGTCGGGGAACTTCTTGAGTTGCAGCAAGGGTGTGAAAGACCCTTTGGAAGTTCCAGTGGTTAGATGTGATTAGCCTCGAGAAGCCTCAGCGGAAATGGGCCTCATCTCGCCTGGAGGGCAAAACCTCATGGATTTTCCCGAGTTGCGGCAGGTGCTCTCGACTTACGACGGGGACCTCGGGGACCCGCCCTGGTGGCCTCAGGAAAGGCCAGTCCCCATGCGAGTTCCTCGGGGGCCTCTCGGGATTCCTCTCCCGTCGATGCCGGGGCCTAAGACCTTGTTTGGTGTCAGGGCCGGAACCTGAGGATTCCTCTCCAGGGCTGATATGGATCTTGGGGTACTTCTGGAGTCTCCCCAGGGGAGTCAGTCCTCGTCTCGAATGCGGGCATGCACTTGCGCTTTCCTCCAGAGCGGTAGCAGCAGTGTCATGCAGTCCGCCGCGTGGATCAGAGGATCTATGGTTTTCCCTCCAGTCTTTCCCAGGTAGCTTTCCCACGAGGCTTTCCCACAGGGCTGTCCCACGTGCACACGTGGTGGGAGTCAATCCTCGGCTTAAACGTCAATGCAGTGCAGGGAAAACAGGTTCCTCTGGAATGGACTGACACATATGGGGGACTCTTGGAATGGTGGCACGACCCTGGAGTTCCTCTGGCCTTTCCAGTTGAGAGCGCCTCCTCTTGAGATGCGACGGGAATGCCGGGAATTCTTTCCCTACGATACAGGGAAAGGATCCCTCATCTCGAGCTAGGAGGCGGACACGGGGCTCCCCTGGATGTGTGCGGGACCCTCGTGCTTCATCTCGAGTGGAGACGGGTATGTCAGGGAACTTCTGGACTTGCAGCAAGGGTGTGAAGGACCCTTTGGAAGTTCCAGTGGTAGATGTGATTAGCCTCGAGAAGCCTCAGCGGAAATGGGCCTCATCTCGCCTGGAGGGCAAAACCTCCTGGATTTTCTCGAGTTGTGGCAGATGCTCCCGACTTATGATGGGGACCTCAGGGACCCGCTCTCGTGGCCTCAGGAAAGTCCAGTCCCCATGCGAGTTCCTCGCGGGCCTCTCGGGATTCCTCTCCCGTCGATGCCGGGGCCTAAGACCTTGTGTGGAGTCGGGGCCGGAACCTGAGGATTCCTCTCCAGTGCTGACATGGATCTTGGGGTACTTCTGGAGTCTCCCCAGGGGAGTCAGTCCTCGTCTCGAATGCGGGCATACACTTGCGCTTTCCTCCAGAGCGGTAGCAGCAGTGTCACACAGTCTGCCGCGTGGATCAAAGGATCTATGGTTTTCCCTCGAGTCTTTCCCACGAGGCTTTCCCACGAGGCTTTCCCACAGGGCTGACCCACGTGCACACGTGGTGGGAGTCGATCCTCGGCTTGAACGTCAAGGCAGTGCAGGGAAAACAGGTTCCTCTGAAATGGACTGACACATCTGGGGGACTCTTGGAATGGTGGCACGACCCTGGAGTTCCTCTCGCCTTTCCTGTGGAGAGCGCCTTCTCTTGAGATGCGACGGGAACGCCGGGAATTCTTTCCCTACGAAACAGGGAAAGGATCCCTCATATCGAGCTAGGCGGCGGAAACGGGGCTCCCCTGGATGTGTGCGCGACCCTTGTGCTTCCTCTCGAGAGGAGACGGGTATGTCGGGGAACTTCTTGAGTTGCAGCAAGGGTGTGATTGACCCTTTGGAAGTTCCAGTGGTTAGATGTGATTAGCCTTGAGAAGCCTCAGCGGAAATGGGCCTCATCTCGCCTGGAGGGCAAAACCTCCTGGATTTTCTCGAGTTGCGGCAGATGCTCTCGACTTACGATGGGGACCACAGGGACCCGCTCTGGTGGCCTCAGGAAAGGCCAGTCCCCATGCGAGTTCCTCGGGGGCCTCTCGGGATTCCTCTCCCGTCGATGCCGGGGCCTAAGACCTTGTGTGGAGTCGGGGCCGGAACCTGAGGATTCCTCTCCAGTGCTGACATGGATCTTGGGGTACTTCTGGAGTCTCCCCAGGGGAGTCAGTCCTCGTCTCGATTGCGGGCATGCAATTGCGCTTTCCTCCAGAGTGGTAGCAGCAGTGTCACGCAATCCGCCGCGTGGACCAAGGGTTCTATGGCTTTCCCTCAAGGCTTTCCCACGATGCTTTCACACAGGGCTGGCCCACGTGCCACTGTGGTGGGAGTCGATTCTCGGCATGAACGTCGAGGCAGTGCAGGGAAAATACGTTCCTCTGGAATGGACTGACACATCTGGGGGACTCTTGGAATGGTGGCAAGACCCTGGAGTTCCTCTCGCCTTTGCTGTGGAGAGCGCCTCCTCTTGAGATGCGACGGGAACGCCGGGAATTCTTTCCCTACGAAACAGGGAAAGGATCCCTCATCTCGAGCTAGGAGGCGGAAACGGGGCTCCCCTGGATGTGTGCGGGACCCTCGTGCTTCCTCTGGAGTGGAGACGTGTATGTCGGGGAACTTCTGGACTTGCAGCAAGGGTTTGAAGGACCCTTTGGGAGTTCCAGTGGTTAGATGTGATTAGCCTCGAGAAGCCTCAGCGGAAATGGGCCTCATCTCGCCTGGAGGGCAAAACCTCCTGGATTTTCTCGAGTTGCGGCAGGTGCTCTAGACTTACGTCGGGGACCTCAGGGACCCGCTCGGTTGGCCTCAGGAAAGGCCAGTCCCCATGCGAGTTCCTCTGGGGCCTCTCGGGATTCCTCTCCCATCGAGGCCGGGGCCTAAGACCTAGTGTGGAGTCGGGGACGGAATCTGGGGATTCCTCTCCAGTGCTCACATGGATCTTGGGGTACTTCTGGAGTCTTCCCAGGGGAGTCAGTCCTCGTCTCGATTGCGGGCATGCACTTGCGCTACCCTCCAGTGCGGTAGGAGCAGTGTCACGCAGTCTGCGGGGTGGATCAAAGGATCTATATTTTTCCCTCGAGTCTTTCCCACGAGGCTTTCCCACGAGGCGTTCCCCCAGGGATGTCCGACGTGCACACGTGGTGGGATTCGATCCTCGGCTTGAACGTCAAGGCAGTGCAGGGAAAACAGGTTCCTCTGCAATGGACTGACACATCTGGGGGACTCTTGGAATGGTGGCACGACCCTGGATTTCCTCTCGCCTTTCCTGTGGAGAGCGCCTCCTCATGAGATGCGACGGGAACGCCGGGAATTCTTTCCCTACGAAACAGGGATAGGATCACTCATCTCGAACTAAGAGGCGGAAAAGGGCTCCAATGGATGTTTGCGGCACCCCACGTGCTTCCTCTCGAGTGGAGACGTGTATGTCGGGGAACATCTGGACTTGCAGCAAGGGTGTGAAGGACCCTTTGGAAGTTCCAGTGGTTAGATGTGATTAGCCTCGAGAAGCCTCAGCGGAAATGGGCCTCATCTCGCCTGGAGGGCAAAACCTCCTGGATTTTCTCGAGTTGCGGCAGGTGCTCTCGACTTACGACGGGGACGTCAGGGACCCGCTCTGGTGGCCTCAGGAAAGGCCAGTCCCCATGCGAGTTCCTGGGGGGCCTCTCGGGATTCCTCTCCCGTCGATGCCGGGGCCTAAGAACTTGTGTGGAGTCAGGGCCGGAACCTGAGGATTCCTCTCCAGTGCTTACATGGATCTTGGGGTACTTCTGGAGTCTCCCCAGGGGAGTCAGTCCTCGTCTCGAATGCGGGCATACACTTGCGCTTTCCTCCAGAGCGGTAGCAGCAGTGTCACACAGTCCGCCGCGTGGATCAAAGGATCTATGGTTTTCCCTCGAGTCTTTCCCACGAGGCTTTCCCACGAGGCTTTCCCACAGGGCTGTCCCACGTGCACACGTGGTGGGAGTCGATCCTCGGCTTGAACGTCAAGGCAGTGCAGGGAAAACAGGTTCCTCTGAAATGGACTGACACATCTGGGGGTCTCTTGGAATGGTGGCACGACCCTGGAGTTCCTCTCGCCTTTCCTGTGGAGAGCGCCTTCTCTTGAGATGCGACGGGAACGCCGGGAATTCTTTCCCTACGAAACAGGGAAAGGATCCCTCATATCGAGCTAGGCGGCGGAAACGGGGCTCCCCTGGATGTTTTCGCGACACTTGTGCTTCCTCTCGAGAGGAGACGGATATGTCGGGGAACTTCTTGAGTTGCAGCAAGGGTGTGATTGACCCTTTGGAAGTTCCAGTGGTTAGATGTGATTAGCCTCGAGAAGCCTCAGCGGAAATGGGCCTCATCTCGCCTGGAGGGCAAAACCTCCTGGATTTTCTCGAGTTGCGGCAGATGCTCTCGACTTACGATGGGGACCACAGGGACCCGCTCTGGTGGCCTCAGGAAAGGCCAGTCCCCATGCGAGTTCCTCGGGGGCCTCTCGGGATTCCTCTCCCGTCGATGCCGGGGCCTAAGACCTTGTGTGGAGTCGGGGCCGGAACCTGAGGATTCCTCTCCAGTGCTGACATGGATCTTGGGGTACTTCTGGAGTCTCCCCAGGGGAGTCAGTCCTCGTCTCGATTGCGGGCATGCAATTGCGCTTTCCTCCAGAGTGGTAGCAGCAGTGTCACGCAATCCGCCGCGTGGACCAAGGGTTCTATGGCTTTCCCTCAAGGCTTTCCCACGATGCTTTCACACAGGGCTGGCCCACGTGCCACTGTGGTGGGAGTCGATTCTCGGCATGAACGTCGAAGCAGTGCAGGGAAAATACGTTCCTCTGGAATGGACTGACACATCTGGGGGACTCTTGGAATGGTGGCAAGACCCTGGAGTTCCTCTCGCCTTTGCTGTGGAGAGCGCCTCCTCTTGAGATGCGACGGGAACGCCGGGAATTCTTTCCCTACGAAACAGGGAAAGGATCCCTCATCTCGAGCTAGGAGGCGGAAACGGGGCTCCCCTGGATGTGTGCAGGACCCTCGTGCTTTCTCTCGAGTGGAGACGGGTAAGTCGGGGAACTTCTTGAGTTGCAGCAAGGGTGTGAAAGACCCTTTGGAAGTTCCAGTGGTTAGATGTGATTAGCCTCGAGAAGCCTCAGCGGAAATGGGCCTCATCTCGCCTGGAGGGCAAAACCTCATGGATTTTCCCGAGTTGCGGCAGGTGCTCTCGACTTACGACGGGGACCTCGGGGACCCGCCCTGGTGGCCTCAGGAAAGGCCAGTCCCCATGCGAATTCCTCGGGGGCCTCTCGGGATTCCTCTCCCGTCGATGCCGGGGCCTAAGACCTTGTTTGGTGTCAGGGCCGGAACCTGAGGATTCCTCTCCAGGGCTTATATGGATCTTGGGGTACTTCTGGAGTCTCCCCAGGGGAGTCAGTCCTCGTCTCGAATGCGGGCATGCACTTGCGCTTTCCTCCAGAGCGGTAGCAGCAGTGTCATGCAGTCCGCCGCGTGGATCAGAGGATCTATGGTTTTCCCTCCAGTCTTTCCCACGTAGCTTTCCCACGAGGCTTTCACACAGGGCTGTCCCACGTGCACACGTGGTGGGAGTCAATCCTCGGCTTGAACGTCAATGCAGTGCAGGGAAAACAGGTTCCTCTGGAATGGACTGACACATATGGGGGACTCTTGGAATGGTGGCACGACCCTGGAGTTCCTCTGGCCTTTCCAGTTGAGAGCGCCTCCTCTTGAGATGCGACGGGAATGCCGGGAATTCTTTCCCTACGATACAGGGAAAGGATCCCTCATCTCGAGCTAGGAGGCGGACACGGGGCTCCCCTGGATGTGTGCGGGACCCTCGTGCTTCATCTCGAGTGGAGACGGGTATGTCAGGGAACTTCTGGACTTGCAGCAAGGGTGTGAAGGACCCTTTGGAAGTTCCAGTGGTTAGATGTGATTAGCCTCGAGAAGCCTCAGCGGAAATGGGCCTCATCTCGCCTGGAGGGCAAAACCTCCTGGATTTTCTCGAGTTGTGGCAGATGCTCCCGACTTATGATGGGGACCTCAGGGACCCGCTCTCGTGGCCTCAGGAAAGTCCAGTCCCCATGCGAGTTCCTCGCGGGCCTCTCGGGATTCCTCTCCCGTCGATGCCGGGGCCTAAGACCTTGTGTGGAGTCGGGGCCGGAACCTGAGGATTCCTCTCCAGTGCTGACATGGATCTTGGGGTACTTCTGGAGTCTCCCCAGGGGAGTCAGTCCTCGTCTCGAATGCGGGCATACACTTGCGCTTTCCTCCAGAGCGGTAGCAGCAGTGTCACACAGTCTGCCGCGTGGATCAAAGGATCTATGGTTTTCCCTCGAGTCTTTCCCACGAGGCTTTCCCACGAGGCTTTCCCACAGGGCTGACCCACGTGCACACGTGGTGGGAGTCGATCCTCGGCTTGAACGTCAAGGCAGTGCAGGGAAAACAGGTTCCTCTGAAATGGACTGACACATCTGGGGGACTCTTGGAATGGTGGCACGACCCTGGAGTTCCTCTCGCCTTTCCTGTGGAGAGCGCCTTCTCTTGAGATGCGACGGGAACGCCGGGAATTCTTTCCCTACGAAACAGGGAAAGGATCCCTCATATCGAGCTAGGCGGCGGAAACGGGGCTCCCCTGGATGTGTGCGCGACCCTTGTGCTTCCTCTCGAGAGGAGACGGGTATGTCGGGGAACTTCTTGAGTTGCAGCAAGGGTGTGATTGACCCTTTGGAAGTTCCAGTGGTTAGATGTGGTAAGCCTTGAGAAGCCTCAGCGGAAATGGGCCTCATCTCGCCTGGAGGGCAAAACCTCCTGGATTTTCTCGAGTTTCGGCAGATGCTCTCGACTTACGATGGGGACCACAGGGACCCGCTCTGGTGGCCTCAGGAAAGGCCAGTCCCCATGCGAGTTCCTCGGGGGCCTCTCGGGATTCCTCTCCCGTCGATGCCGGGGCCTAAGACATTGTGTGGACTCGGGGCCGGAACCTGAGGATTACTCTCCAGTGCTGACATGGATCTTGGGGTACTTCTGGAGTCTCCCCAGGGGAGTCAGTCCTCGTCTCGATTGCGGGCATGCAATTGCGCTTTCCTCCAGAGTGGTAGCAGCAGTGTCACGCAATCCGCCGCGTGGACCAAGGGTTCTATGGCTTTCCCTCAAGGCTTTCCCACGATGCTTTCACACAGGGCTGGCCCACGTGCCACTGTGGTGGGAGTCGATTCTCGGCATGAACGTCGAGGCAGTGCAGGGAAAATACGTTCCTCTGGAATGGACTGACACATCTGGGGGACTCTTGGAATGGTGGCAAGACCCTGGAGTTCCTCTCGCCTTTGCTGTGGAGAGCGCCTCCTCTTGAGATGCGACGGGAACGCCGGGAATTCTTTCCCTACGAAACAGGGAAAGGATCCCTCATCTCGAGCTAGGAGGCGGAAACGGGGCTCCCCTGGATGTGTGCGGGACCCTCGTGCTTCCTCTCGAGTGGAGACGTGTATGTCGGGGAACTTCTGGACTTGCAGCAAGGGTTTGAAGGACCCTTTGGGAGTTCCAGTGGTTAGATGTGATTAGCCTCGAGAAGCCTCAGCGGAAATGGGCCTCATCTCGCCTGGAGGGCAAAACCTCCTGGATTTTCTCGAGTTGCTGCAGGTGCTCTAGACTTACGTCGGGGACCTCAGGGACCCGCTCGGTTGGCCTCAGGAAAGGCCAGTCCCCATGCGAGTTCCTCTGGGGCCTCTCGGGATTCCTCTCCCATCGAGGCCGGGGCCTAAGACCTTGTGTGGAGTCGGGGCCGGAATCTGGGGATTCCTCTCCAGTGCTCACATGGATCTTGGGCTACTTCTGGAGTCTTCCCAGGGGAGTCAGTCCTCGTCTCGATTGCGGGCATGCACTTGCGCTACCCTCCAGTGCGGTAGGAGCAGTGTCACCCAGTCTGCGGGGTGGATCAAAGGATCTATATTTTTCCCTCGAGTCTTTCCCACGAGGCTTTCCCACGAGGCGTTCCCCCAGGGATGTCCCACGTGCACACGTGGTGGGAGTCGATCCTCGGCTTGAACGTCAAGGCAGTGCAGGGAAAACAGGTTCCTCTGCAATGGACTGACACATCTGGGGGACTCTTGCAATGGTGGCACGACCCTGGATTTCCTCTCGCCTTTCCTGTGGAGAGCGCCTCCTCTTGAGATGCGACGGGAACGCCGGGAATTCTTTCCCTACGAAACAGGGATAGGATCACTCATCTCGAACTAAGAGGCGGAAAAGGGCTCCAATGGATGTTTGCGGCACCCCACGTGCTTCCTCTCGAGTGGAGACGTGTATGTCGGGGAACATCTGGACTTGCAGCAAGGGTGTGAAGGACCCTTTGGAAGTTCCAGTGGTTAGATGTGATTAGCCTCGAGAAGCCTCAGCGGAAATGGGCCTCATCTCGCCTGGAGGGCAAAACCTCCTGGATTTTCTCGAGTTGCGGCAGGTGCTCTCGACTTACGACGGGGACGTCAGGGACCCGCTCTGGTGGCCTCAGGAAAGGCCAGTCCCCATGCGAGTTCCTGGGGGGCCTCTCGGGATTCCTCTCCCGTCGATGCCGGGGCCTAAGAACTTGTGTGGAGTCGGTGCCGGAACCTGAGGATTCCTCTCCAGTGCTTACATGGATCTTGGGGTACTTCTGGAGTCTCCCCAGGGGAGTCAGTCCTCGTCTCGAATGCAGGCATACACTTGCGCTTTCCTCCAGAGCGGTAGCAGCAGTGTCACACAGTCTGCCACGTGGATCAAAGGATCTATGGTTTTCCCTCGAGTCTTTCCCACGAGGCTTTCCCACGAGGCTTTCCCACAGGGCTGTCCCACGTGCACACGTGGTGGGAGTCGATCCTCGGCTTGAACGTCAAGGCAGTGCAGGGAAAACAGGTTCCTCTGGAATGGACTGACACATCTGGGGGACTCTTTGAATGGTGGCACGACCCTGGAGTTCCTCTCGCCTTTCCTGTGGAGAGCGCCTTCTCTTGAGATGCGACGGGAACGCCGGGAATTCTTTCCCTACGAAACAGGGAAAGGATCCCTCATATCGAGCTAGGCGGCGGAAACGGGGCTCCCCTGGATGTGTGCGCGACCCTTGTGCTTCCTCTCGAGAGGAGACGGGTATGTCGGGGAACTTCTTGAGTTGCAGCAAGGGTGTGATTGACCCTCTGGAAGTTCCAGTGGTTAGATGTGATTAGCCTCGAGAATCCTCAGCGGAAATGGGCCTCATCTCGCCTGGAGGGCAAAACCTCCTGGATTTTCTCGAGTTGCGGCAGATGCTCTCGACTTACGATGGGGACCACAGGGACCCGCTCTGGTGGCCTCAGGAAAGGCCAGTCCCCATGCGAATTCCTCGGGGGCCTCTCGGGATTCCTCTCCCGTCGATGCCGGGGCCTAAGACCTTGTGTGGAGTAGGGGCCGGAACCTGAGGATTCCTCTCCAGGGCTTATATGGATCTTGGGGTACTTCTGGAGTCTCCCCAGGGGAGTCAGTCCTCGTCTCGAATGCGGGCATGCACTTGCGCTTTCCTCCAGAGCGGTAGCAGCAGTGTCATGCAGTCCGCCGCGTGGATCAAAGGATCTATGGTTTTCCCTCCAGTCTTTCCCACGTAGCTTTCCCACGAGGCTTTCCCACAGGGCTGTCACACGTGCACACGTGGTGGGAGTCAATCCTCGGCTTGAACGTCAATGCAGTGCAGGGAAAACAGGTTCCTCTGGAATGGACTGACACATATGGGGGACTCTTGGAATGGTGGCACGACCCTGGAGTTCCTCTGGCCTTTCCAGTTGAGAGCGCCTCCTCTTGAGATGCGACGGGAATGCCAGGAATTCTTTCCCTACGATACAGGGAAAGGATCCCTCATCTCGAGCTAGGAGGCGGAAACGGGGCTCCCCTGGATGTGTGCGGGACCCTCGTGCTTCATCTCGAGTGGAGACGGGTATGTCAGGGAACTTCTGGACTTGCAGCAAGGGTGTGAAGGACCCTTTGGAAGTTCCAGTGGTTAGATGTGATTAGCCTCGAGAAGCCTCAGCGGAAATGGGCCTCATCTCGCCTGGAGGGCAAAACCTCCTGGATTTTCTCGAGTTGTGGCAGATGCTCCCGACTTATGACGGGGACCTCAGGGACCCGCTCTCGTGGCCTCAGGAAAGTCCAGTCCCCATGCGAGTTCCTCACGGGCCTCTCGGGATTCCTCTCCCGTCGATGCCGGGGCCTAAGACCTTGTGTGGAGTCGGGGCCGGAACCTGAGGATTCCTCTCCATTGCTGACATGGATCTTGGGGTACTTCTGGAGTCTCCCCAGGGGAGTCAGTCCTCGTCTCGAATGCGGGCATACACTTGCGCTTTCCTCCAGAGCGGTAGCAGCAGTGTCACACAGTCTGCCGCGTGGATCAAAGGATCTATGGTTTTCCCTCGAGTCTTTCCCACGAGGCTTTCCCACGAGGCTTTCCCACAGGGCTGTCCCACGTGCACACTGGTGGGAGTCGATCCTCGGCTTGAACGTCAAGGCAGTGCAGGGAAATCAGGTTCCTCTGAAATGGACTGACACATCTGTGGGACTCTTGGAATGGTGGCACGACCCTGGAGTTCCTCTCGCCTTTCCTGTGTAGAGCGCCATCTCTTGAGATGCGACGGGAACGCCGGGAATTTTTTCCCTACGAAACAGGGATAGGATCCCTCATCTCGAGCTAGGCGGCGGAAACGGGGCTCCCCTGGATGTGTGTGCGACCCTCGTGTTCCTCTCGAGAGGAGACGGGTATGTCGTGGAACTTCTTGAGTTGCAGCAAGGGTGTGAAGGACCCTTTGGAAGTTCCAGTGGTTAGATGAAATTAGCCTCGAGAAGCCTCAGCGGAAATGGGCCTCATCTCGCCTGGAGGGCAAGACCTCCTGGATTTTCTCGAGTTTCGGCAGGTGCTCTCGACTTACGACGGGTACCTCGGGACCCGCTCTAGTGGCCTCAGGAAAGGCCAGTCCCCATGAGAGTTCCTCGGGGGCCTCTCGGGATTCCTCTCCCGTCGATGCCGGGGCCTAAGACCTTGTGTGGAGTCGGGGCCGGAACCTGAGGATTCCTCTCCTGTGCTGACATGGATCTTGGGGTTCTTCTGGAGTCTCCCCAGAGGATTCAGTCCTCGTCTCGAATGCGGGTATGCACTTGCGCTTTCCCCCAGAGCGGTAGCAGCAGTGTCACGCAGTCCGCCACGTGGATCAAAGGATCTATGGTTGTCCCTCGAGTCTTTCCCACGAGCCTTTCCCACGAGGCTTTCCCACAGGGCTGTCCAACGTGCACATGTGGTGGGAGTCGATCCTCGGTTGAACGTCAAGGCAGTGCAGGGAAAACAGGTTCCTCTGGAATGGACTGACACATCTGGGGGACTCTTGGAATGGTGGCACGACCCTGGAGTTCCTCTCGTCTTTCCTGTGGAAAGCGCCTCCTCTTGAGATGTGACGGGAACGCCGGGAATTCTTTCCCTACGAAACAGGGAAAGGATCCCTCATCTCGAGCTATCAGGCGGAAACGGGGCTCCCCTGGATGTGTGCAGGACCCTCGTGCTTCCTCTCGAGTGGACACAGGTATGTCGGGGAAATTCTTGACTTGCAGCAAGGGTGTGAAGGACCCTTTGGAAGTTGCAGTGGTTAGATGTGATTAGCCTCGAGAAGCCTCAGCGGAAATGGGCCTCATCTCGCCTGGAGGGCAAAACCTCCTGGAATTTCTCGAGTTGCGGCAGGTGCTCTCGACTTACGACGGGGACCTCGGGGACACGCTCTGCTGGCTGCAGGAAAGGCCAGTCCCCATGCGAGTTCCTCGGGGGCCTCTCGGGATTCCTCTCCCGTCGATGCCGGGGCCTAATACCTTGAGTGGAGTCGGGGCCGGAACCTGAGGATTCCTCTCCAGTGCTGACATGGATCTTGGGGTACTTCTGGAGTCTCCCCAGGGGAGTCAGTCCTCGTCTCGAATGCGGGCATGCACTTGCGCTTTCCTCCAGAGCGGTAGCAGCAGTGTCACGCAGTCCGCCGCGTGGATCAAAGGATCTATGGTTTTCCCTCGAGTCTTTCCCACGAGGCTTTCCCACGAGGCTTTCCCACAGGGCTGTCCCACGTGTACAAGTGGTGGGAGTCGATCCTCGGCTTGAACGTCAAGGCAGTGCAGGGAAAAAAGGTTCCTCTGGAATGGACTGACACATCTGGGGGACTCTTGGAATGGTGGCACGACCCTGGAGTTCCTCTCGCCTTTCCTGTGGAGAGCGCCTCCTCTTGAAATGCGACGGGAACGCCGGGAATTCTTTCCCTACGAAACAGGGAAAGGATCCCTCATCTCGAGCTAGGAGGCGGAAACGGGGCTCCCCTGGATGTGTGCGGGACCCTCGTGCTTCCTCTCGAGTGGAGACGTGTATGTCGGGAAACTTCTTGAGTTGCAGCAAGGGTGTGAAGGACCCTTTGGAAGTTCCAGTGGTTAGATGTGATTAGCCTCGAGAAGCCTCAGCGGAAATGGGCCTCATCTCGCCTGGAGGGCAACACCTCGTGGATTTTCTAGAGTTGCGGCAGGTGCTCTCGACTTACGACGGGGACCTCAGGGACCCGCTCTGGTGGCCTCAGGAAAGGCCAGTCGCCATGCGAGTTCCTCGGGGGCCTCTCGGGATTCCTCTCCCGTGGATGCCGGGGCCTAAGACCTTGTGTGGAGTCGGGGCCGGAACCTGAGGATTACTCTCCAGTGCTGACATGGATCTTGGGGTACTTCTGGAGTCTCCCCAGGGGAGGTAGTCCTCGTCTCGAATGCGGACATGCACTTGCGCTTTCCTCCAGAGTGGTAGCAGCAGTGTCACGCAGTCCGCCGCGTGGATCAAAGGATCTATGGTTTTCCCACGAGTCTTTCCCACGAGGCTTTCCCACGAGGCTTTCCCACAGGGCTGTCCCACGTGCACACGTGGTGGGAGTCGATCCTCGGCTTGAACGTCATGGTAGTGCAGGGAAAACAGGTTCCTCTGGAATGGACTGACACATCTGGGGGACTCTTGGAATGGTGGCACGACCCTGTAGTTCCTCTCGCCTTTCCTGTGGAGAGCGCCTCCTCTTGAGATGCGCCGGGAACGCCGGGAATTCTTTCCCTACGAAACAGGGAAAGGATCCCTCATCTCGAGCTAGGAGGCGGAAACGGGGCTCCCCTGGATGTGTGCGGGACCCTCGTGTTCCTCTCGAGTGCAGACAGTATGTCGGGGAACTTCTTGAGTTGCAACAAGGGTGTGAAGGACCCTTTGGAATTTCCAGAGGTTAGATGTGATTAGCCTGGAGAAGCCTCAGCGGAAATGGGCCACATCTCGCCTGGAGGTCAAAACCTCCTAGATTTTCTCGAGTTGCGGCAGGTGCCCTCGACTTACGACGGGGAACTCGGGGACCCGCTCTGGTGGCCTCAGGAAAGGCCAGTCCCCATGCGAGTTGCTCGGGGGCCTCTCGGGATTCCTCTCCCGTCGATGCCGGGGCCGAAGACCTTGTGTGGATTCGGGGCCGGAACCTGAGGATTCCTCTCCAGTGCTGACATGGATCTTGGAGTACTTTTGGAGTCTCCCCAGAGGAGTCAGTCCTCGTCTCGAATGCGGGCATACACTTGCGCTTTCATCCAGAACGGTAGCAGCAGTGTCACGCAGTCCGCCGCGTGTATCAAAGGATCTATGCTTTTCCCTCGAGTCTTTCCCACGAGGCTTTCCCAAGAGGCTTTCCCACGAGGCTTTCCCACAGGGCTGTCCCACGTGCACACGTGGTGGGAGTCGATCCTCGGCTTGAACGTCAAGGCAGTGCAGGGAAAACAGGTTCCTCTGGAATGGACTGACACATCTGGGGGACTCTTGGAATGGTGGCACGACCCTGGAGTTCCTCTCGCTTTCCTGTGGAGAGAGCCTCCTCTTGAGATGCGACGGGAACGCTGGGAATTCTTTCCCTACGAAACAGGGAAAGGATCCCTCATCTCGAGCTAGGAGGCGGAAACGGGGCTCCCCTGGATGTGTGTGGGACCCTCGTGCTTCCTCTCGAGTGGAGACGTGTATGTCGGGGAACTTCTTGAGTTGCAGCAAGGGTGTGAAGGACCCTTTGGAAGTTCCAGAGGTTAGATGTGATTAGCCTCGAGAAGCCTCAGCGGAAATGGGCCTCATCTCGCCTGGAGGGCAAAACCTCCTGGATTTTCTCGAGTTGCGGCAGGTGCTCTCGACTTACGACGGGGACCTCGGGGACCCGCTCTGGTGGCCTCAGGAAACGCCAGTCCCCATGCGAGTTCCTCGGGGGCCTCTCGGGATTCCTCTCCCGTCGATGCGGGGGCCTAAGACCTTGTGTGGAGTCGGGGCCGGAAACAGAGGATTCCTCTCCAGTGCAGACATGGATCTTGGGGTACTTCTGGAGTCTCCCCAGGGGAGTCAGTCCTCGTCTCGAATGCGGGAATGCCCTTGCGCTTTCCTCCAGAGCGGTAGGAGCAGTGTCACGCAGTCCGCCGCGTGGATCAAAGGATCTATGGTTTCCCTCGCGTCTTTCCCACGATGCTTTCCCACGAGGCTTTCCCACTGGGCTGTCCCACGTGCACACGTGGTGGGAGTCGATCCTCGGCTTGAACGTCAAGGCAGTGCAGGGAAAACAGGTTCCTCTGGAATGGACTGACACATCTGGGGGACTCTTGGAATGGTGGCACGACCCTGGAGTTCCTCTCGCCTTTCCTGTGGAGAGCGCCTCCTCTTGAGATGCGACGGGAACAACGGGAATTCTTTCCCTATGAAACAGGGAAAGGATCCCTCATCTCGAGCTAGGAGGCGGAAACGGGGCTCCCCTGGTTGTGTGCGGGACACTCGTGCTTCCTCTCGAGTGGAGATGGGTATGTCGGGGAACTTCTTGAGTTGCAGAAAGGGTGTGAAGGACCCTTTGGAAGTTCCAGTGGTTAGATGTGATTAGCCTCGAAAAGCCTCAGCGGAAATGGGCCTCATCGCGCCTGGAGGGCAAAACCTCCTGGATTTTCTCGAGTTGCGGCAGGTGCTCTCGACTTACGACGGGGACCTCTGGTACCCGCTCTGGTGGCCTCAGGAAAGGCCAGTCCCCATGCGAGTTCCTCGGGGGCCTCTCGGGATTCCTCTCACGTCGATGCCGCGGCCTAAGACCTTGTGTGGAGTCGGGGCCGGAACCTGAGGATTCCTCTCCAGTGCTGACATGGATCTTGGAGTACTTCTGGAGTCTCCCCAGGGAAGTCAGTCCTCGTCTCGAATGCGGGCATGCACTTGCGCTTTCCTCCAGAGCGGTAGCAGCATTGTCACGCAGTCCGCCGTGTGGATCAAAGGATCTATGGTTTTCCCTCGATTCTTTCCCACGAGGCTTTTCCACGAGGCTTTCCCACAGGGCTGTCCCACGTGCACACGTGGTGGGAGTCGATCCTCGGCTTGAACGTCAAGGCAGTGCAGGGTAAACAGCTTCCTCTGGAATGGACTGACACATCTGGGGGACTCTTGGAATGGTGGCACGACCCTGGAGTTCCTCTCGCCTTTCCTGTGGAGAGCACCTTCTCTTGAGATGCGACGGGAACGCCGGGAATTCTTTCCCTACGAAACAGGGAAAGGATCCCTCATCTCGAGCTAGGAGGCGGAAACGGGGCTCCCCTGGATGTGTGCGGGACCCTCGTGCTTCCTCTCGAGTGGAGACGGGTATGTCGGGGAACCTCTTGAGTTGCAGCAAGGGTGTGAAGGACCCTTTTGAAGTTCCAGTGGTTAGATGTGATTAGCCTCGAGAAGCGTCAGCGGAAATGGGCCTCATCTCGCCTGGAGGGTAAAACCTCCTGGATTTTCTCGAGTTGCGGCAGGTGCCCTCGACTTACGACGGGGACCTCAGGGACCCGCTCTGGTGGCCTCAGGAAAGGCCAGTCCCCATGCGAGGTCCTCGGGGGCCTTTCGGTATTCCTCTCCCGACGATGCCGGGGCCTAAGACCTTGTGTGGAGTCGGGGCCGGAACCTGAGGATTCCTCTGCAGTGCTGACATGGATCTTGGGGTACTTCTGGAGTCTCCCCAGGGGAGTCAGTCCTCGTCTCGAATGCGGGCATGCACTTGCGCTTTCCTCCAGAGCGGTAGCAGCAGTGTCACGCAGTCCGCCGCGTGGATCAAAGGATCTATGGTTTTCCCTCGAGTCTTTCCCACGAGGCTTTCCCACGAGGCTTTCCCACAGGGCTGTCCCACGTGCACACGTGGTGGGACTCGATCCTCGGCTTGAACGTCAAGGCAGTGCAGGGAAAACAGGTTCCTCTGGAATGGACTGGCACATCTGGGGGACTATTGGAATGGTGGCACGACCCTGGAGTTCCTCTTGCCTTTCCAGTGGAGAGCGCCTCCTCTTGAGATGCGACGGGAACGCCGGGAATTCTTTCCATACGAAACAGGGAAAGGATCCCTCATCTCGAGCTAGGAGGCGGAAACGGGGCTCCCTAGGATGTGTGCGGGACCCCACGTGCTTCCTCTCGAGTGGAGACGGGTATGTCGGGGAACTTCTTGAGTTGCAGCAAGGGTGTGAAGTCCCTTTGGAAGTTCCAGTGGTTAGACGTGATTGGCCTCGAGAAGCTTCAGTGGAAATGGGCCTCATCTCGCCTGGAGGGCAAAACCTCCTGGATTTTCTCGAGTTGAGGCAGGTGCTCTCGACTTACGACGGGGACCTCAGGGACCCGCTCTGGTGGCCTCAGGAAAGGCCAGTCCCCATGCGAGTTCCTCGGGGTCCTCTCGGGATTCCTCTCCCGTCGATGCCGGGGCCTAAGACCTTGTGTGGAGTCGGGGCCGGAACCTGAGAATTCCTCTCCAGTGCTGACATGCATCTTGGGGTACTTCTGGAGTCTCCCCAGGGGAGTCAGTCCTCTTCTTGAATGCGGGCATGCACTTGCGCTTTCCTCCAGAGCGGTAGCAACAGTGTCACGCAGTCCGCCGCGTGGATCAAAGGATCTATGATTTTCCCTCGAGGCTTTCCCACGAGGCTTTCCCACGAGGCTTTCCCACAGGGCTGTCCCACGTGCACACGTGGTGGGAGTCGATCCTCGGATTGAACGTCAAGGCAGTGCAGGGAAAACAGGTTCCTCTGGATGGACTGACACATCTGGGGGACTCTGGAATGGTGGCACGACCCTGGAGTTCCTCTCGCCTTTCCTGTGGAGAGCGCCTCCTCTTGAGATGCGACGGGAACGCCGGGAATTCTTTCCCTACGAAACAGGGAAAGGATCCCTCATCTCGAGCTAGGAGGCGGAAACGGGGCTCCCCTGGATGTGTGCGGGACCCCACGTGCTTCCTCTCGAGTGGAGACGGGTATGTCGGGGAACTTCTTGAGTTGCAACAAGGGTGAGAAGGACCCTTAGGAAGTTCCAGTGGTTAGACGTGATTAGCCTCGAGAAGCCTCAGCGGAAATGGGCCTCATCTCGCCTGGAGGGCAAAACCTCGTGGATTTTCTCGAGTTGCGGCAGGTGCTCTCGACTTACGACGGGGACCTCAGGGACACGCTCTGGTGGCCTTAGGAAAGGCCAGTCCCCATGCGAGTTCCTCGGTGGCCTCTCAGGATTCCTTTCCCGTCGATGCGGGGGACTAATACCTTGTGTGGAGTAGGGGCCGGAACCTGAGGATTCCTCTGCAGTGCTGACATGGATCTTGGGGTACTTCTGGAGTCTCCCCAGGGGAGTCAGTCCTCGTCTCGAATGCGGGCATGCACTTGCGCTTTCCTCCAGAGCGGTAGCAGCAGTGTCACGCAGTCCGCCGCGTGGATCAAAGGATCTATGGTTTTCCCTCGAGTCTTTCCCACGAGGCTTTCCCACGAGGCTTTCCCACAGGGCTGTCCCACGTGCACACGTGGTGGGAGTAGATCCTCGGCTTGAACGTCAAGGCAGTGCAGGGAAAACAGGTTCCTCTGGAATGGACTGACACATCTGGGGTCTCTTGGAATGGTGGCACGACCCTGGAGTTCCTCTCGCCTTTCCTGTGGAGAGCGCCTCCTCTTGAGATGCGACGGGAACGCCGGGAATTCTTTCCCTACGAAACAGGGAAAGGATCCCTCATCTCGAGCTAGGAGGCGGAAACGGGGCTCCCCTGGATGTGTGCGGGACCCTCGTGCTTCCTCTCGAGTGGAGACGGGTATGTTGGGGAACTTCTTGAGTTGCAGCAAGGGTGTGAAGGACCCTTTGGAAGTTCCATTGGTTAGATGTGATTAGCCTCGAGAAGCCTCAGCGGAAATGGGCCTCATCTCGCCTGGAGGGCAAAACCTCCTGGATTTTCTCGAGTTGCGGCAGGTGCTCTCGACTTACGACGGGGACCTCAGCGACACGCTCTGGTGGCCTCAGGAAAGGCCAGTCCCCTTGCGAGTTCCTCGGGGGCCTCTCAGGATTCCTTTCCCGTCGATGCGGGGGACTAATACCTTGTGTGGAGTAGGGGCCGGAACCTGAGGATTCCTCTCGAGTGCTGACATGGATCTTGGGGTACTTCTGGAGTCTCCCCAGGGGAGTCAGTCCTCGTCTCGAATGCGGGCATGCACTTGCGCTTTCCTCCAGAGCGGTAGCAGCAGTGTCACACAGTCCGCCGCGTGGATCAAAGGATCTATGGTTTTCCCTCGAGTCTTTCCCATGAGGCTTTCCCACGAGGCTTTCCCACAGGGCTGTCCCACGTGCACACGTGGTGGGAGTCGATCCTCGGCTTGAACGTCAAGGCAGTGCAGGGAAAACAGGTTCCTCTGTAATGTACTGACACATTTCGGGGACTCGTGGAATGGTGGCACGACCCTGGAGTTCCTCTCGCCTTTCCTGTGGAGAGTGCCCCCTCTTGAGATGCGACGGGAACGCCGGGAATTCTTTCCCTACGAAACAGGGAAAGGATCCCTCATCTCGAGCTAGGAGGCGGAAACGGGGCTCCCCTGGATATGTGCGGGACCCCATGTGCTTCCTCTCGAGTGGAGACGGGTAAGTCGGGGAACTTCTTGAGTTGCAGCAAGGGTGTGAAGGACCCTTTGGAAGTTCCAGTGGTTTGATGTGATTAGCCTCGAGAAGCCTCAGCGGAAATGGGCCTCATCTCGCCTGGAAGGCAAAACCTCCTGTATTTTCTCGAGTTGCGGCAGGTGCTCTCGACTTACGACCGGGACCTCAGGGAACCGCTCTGGTGGCCTCAGGAAAGGCCAGTCCCCATGCGAGTTCCTCGGGGACCTCTCGGGATTCCTCTCCCGTCGATCCCGGGGCCTAAGACCTTGTGTGAAGTCGGGGCCGGAAACTGAGGATTCCTCTCCAGTGCTGACATGGATCTTGGGGTACTTCTGGAGCCTTCCGAGGGGAGTCAGTCCTCTTCTCGAATGCGGGCAGGCACTTGCGCTTTCCTCCAGAGCAGTAGCAGCAGTGTCACGCAGTCCGCCCCGTGGATCAAAGGATCTATGGTTTTCCCTCGAGTCTTTCCACGAGGCTTTCCCACGAGGTTTTCCCACAGGGCTGTCCCACGTGCACATGTGGTGGGAGTCGATCCTCGGCTTGAACGTCAAAGCAGTGCAGGGGAAACAGGTTCCTCTGGAATGGACTGACACATCTGGGGGACTCTTGGAATGGTGGCACGACCCTGGAGTTCCTCTCTCCTTTCCTGTGGAGAGTGCCTCCTCTTGAGATACGAGGGGAACGCCGGGAATTCTTTCCCTACGAAACAAGGAAAGGATCCCTCATCTCGAGCTAGGAGGCTGAAACGGGGCTCCCCTGGATGTGTGCGGGACCCCACGTGCTTCCTCTCGAGTGGAGACGGGTATGTCGCGGAACTTCTTGAGTTGCAGCAAGGGTGTGAAGGACCCTTTGGAAGTTCCAGTAGTTAGATGTGATTAGCCTCGAGAAGCCTCAGCGGAAATGGGCTTCATCTCGCCTGGAGGGCCAAACCTCCTGTATTTTCTCGAGTTGCGGCAGGTGCTCTCGACTTACGACCGGGACGTCAGGGACCCGCTCTGGTGGCCTCAGGAAAGGCCAGTCCCCATGCTAGTTCCTCGGGGGCCTCTCGGGATTCCTCTCCGGTCTATGCCGGGGCCTAGGACCTAGTGTGGAGTCGGGGCCGGAACCTGAGGATTCCTCTCCAGTGCTGACATGGATCTTGGGGTACTTCTGGAGTCTCCCCAGGGGAGTCAGTCCTCTTCTTGAATGCGGGCATGCACTTGCGCTTTCCTCCAGAGCGGTAGCAGCAGTGTCACGCAGTCCGCCGCGTGGATCAAAGGATCTATGGTTTTCCCTCGGGTCTTTCCCACGAGGCTTTCCCACGAGGCTTTCCCACAGGGCTGTCCCACGTGCACACGTGGTGGGAGTCTATCTTCGGCTTGAATGTCAAGGCAGTACAGGGAAAACAGGTTCCTCTGGAATGGACTGACACATCTGGGGTCTCTTGGAATGGTGGCTCGACCCTAGAGTTCCTCTCGCCTTTCCTGTGGAGAGCGCCTCCTCTTGAGATGCGACGGGAACGCCGGGAATTCTTTCCCTACGAAACAGGGAAAGGATCCTTCATCTCGATCTAGGAGGCGGAAACGGGGCTCCCCTGGATGTGTGCGGGACCCTCGTGCTTCCTCTCGAGTGGAGACGGGTATGTTGGGGAACTTCTTGAGTTGCAGGAAGGGTGTGAAGGACCTTTTGGAAGTTCCATTGGTTAGATGTGATTAGCCTCGAGAAGCCTCAGCGGAAATGGGCCTCATCTCGGCTGGAGGGCAAAACCTCCTGGATTTTCTCGAGTTGCGGCAGGTGTTCTCGACTTACGACGGGGACCTCAGAGACCCGCTCTGGAGGCCTCAGGAAAGGCCAGTCCCCATGCGAGTTCCTCGGGGGCCTCTCGGGATTCCTCTCCCGTCGATGCCGGGGCGTAAGACCTTGTGTGGAGTCGAGGCCGGAACCTGAGGATTCCTCTCCAGTGCTGACATGGATCTTGGGGTACTTCTGGAGTCTCCCCAGGGGAGTCAGTCCTCGTCTCGAATGCGGGCCTGCACTTGGGCTTTCCTCCAGAGCAGTAGGAGCAGTGTCACGCAGTCCGCATGTGTGGATCAAAGTATCTATGGTTTTCCCTCGAGTCTTTCCCACGAGGCTTTCCCACGAGGCTTTCCCACAGGGCTGTCCCACGTGCACACGTAGTGGGAGTCGATCCTCGGCTTGAACGTCAAGGCAGTGCAGGGAAAACAGGTTCCTCTGTAATGGACTGACACATCTCAGGGACTCGTGGAATGGTGGCACGACCCTGGAGTTCCTCTCGCCTTTCCTGTGGAGAGAGCCTCCTCTTGAGATGCGACAGGAACGCCGGGAATTCTTTCCCTACGAAACAGGGAAAGGATCCCTCATCTCGAGCTAGGAGGCGGATACGGGGCTCCCCTGGATGTGTGCGGGACCCTCGTGCTTCCTCTGGAGTGGAGACGGGTATGTCGCGGAACTGCTTGAGTTGCAGCAAGGGTGTGAAGGACCCTTTGAAAGTTCCAGTGGTTAGATGTGATTAGCCTCGAGAAGCCTCAGCGGAAATGGGCCTCATCTCGCCTGGAGGGCAAAACCTCCTGGATTTTCTAGAGTTGCGGCAGGTGCTCTCGACTTACGACGGGGACCTCAGGGACCCGCTCTGGTGGCCTCAGGAAAGGCCAGTCTCCATGCGAGTTCCTCGGGGGCCTCTCGGGATTCCATTCCCGTCGATGCCGGGGCCTAAGACCTTGTGTGGAGTCGGGGCCGGAACCTGAGGATTCCTCTCCAGTGCTGACATGGATCTTGGGGTACTTATGGAGTCTCCCCAGATGAGTCAGTCCTCGTCTCGAATGCGGGCATGCACTTGCGCTTTCCTCCAGAGCGGTAGCAGCAGTGGCACGCAGTCCGCCGCGTGGATCAAAGGATCGATGGTTTTCCCTCGTGTCTTTCCCACGAGGCTTTCCCACGAGGCTTTCCCACAGGGCTGTCCCACGTGCACACGTGGTGGGAGTCGATCCTCGGCTTGAACGTCAAGGCATTACAGGGAAAAGAGGTTCCTCTGGAATGGACTGACACATCTGGGGTCTCTTGGAATGGTGGCACGACACTGGAGTTCCTCTCGCCTTTCCTGTGGAGAGCGCCTGCTCTTGAAATGCGACGGGAACGCCGGGAATTCTTTCCCTACGAAACAGGGAAAGGATCCCTCATCTCGAGCTAGGAGGCGGAAACGGGGCTCCCCTGGATGTGTGCGGGACCCCACGTGCCTCCTCTCGAGTGGAGATGGTTATGTCGGGGAACTGCTTGAGTTGCAGCAAGGGTGTGAAGGACCCTTTGGAAGTTCCAGTGGTCAGATGTGATTAGCCTCGAGAAGCCTCAGCGGAAATGGGCCTCATCTCGCCTGGAGGGCAAAACCTCCTGGATTTTCTCGAGTTGCGGCAGGTGCTCTCGACTTACGACGGGGACCTCAGGGACCCGCTCTGGTGGCCTCAGGAAAGGCCAGTCCCCATGCGAGTTCCTCGGGGGACTCTCGGGATTCCTCTCCCGTCGATGCCGGGGCCTAAGACCTTGTGTGGAGTCGGGGCCGGAACCTGAGGATTCCTCTCCAGTGCTGACATGGATCTTGGGGTACTTCTGGAGTCTCCCCAGGGGAGTCAGTCCTCGTCTCGAATGCGGGCATGCACTTGCGTTTTCCTCGAGAGTGGTAGGAGCAGTGTCACGCAGTCCGCCGCGTGGATCAAAGGATCTATGGTTTTCCCGCGAGTCTTTCCCATGAGGCTTTCCCACGAGGCTTTCCCACACGGCTGTCCCACGTGCACACGTGGTGGGAGTCGATCCTCGGCTTGAACGTCAAGGCAGTGCAGGGAAAACAGGTTCCTCTGGAATGTACTGACACATCTGGAGGACTCTTGGAATGGTGGCACGACCCTGGAGTTCCTCTCGCCTTTCCTGTGGAGAGCGCCTCCTCTTGAGATGCGAGGGGAACGCCGGGAATTCTTTCCCTACGAAACAGGGAAAGGATCAATCATGTCGAGCTAGGAGGCGGAAATGGGGCTCCTCTGGATGTGTGCGGGACCCTCGTGCTTCCTCTCGAGTGGAGACGGGTATGTTGGGGAACTTCTTGAGTTGCAGCAAGGGTGTGAAAGACCCTTTGGTAGTTCCAGTTGTTAGACGTGATTAGCCTCGAGAAGCCTCAGCGGAAATGGGCCTCATCTCGCCTGGAGGGCAAAACCTCCTGGATTTTCTTGAGTTGTGGCAGGTGCTCTCGACTTACGACGGGGACCTCAGGGACCCGCTCTGGTGGCCTCAGGAAAGGCCAGTCCCCATGCGAGTTCCTCGGGGGCCTCTCGGGATTCCTCTCCCGTCGATGCCGGGGCCTAAGACCTTGTGTGGAGTCGGGGCCGGAACCTGAGGATTCCTCTCCAGTGCTGACATGGATCTTGGGGTACTTCTGGAGTCTCCCCAGGGGAGTCAGTCCTCGTCTCGAATGCGGGCATGCACTTCTGCTTTCCTCCAGAGCGGTAGCAGCATTGTCACGCAGTCCGCCGCGTGGATCAAAGGATCTATGGATTTCCCTCTAGTCTTTCCCACGAGGCTTTCCCCCGAGTCTTTCCCACGAGGCTTTCCCACAGGGCTGTACCACGTGCACACGTGGTGGGAGTCGATCCTCGGCTTGAACGTCAAGGCAGTGCAGGGAAAACAGGTTCCTCTGGAATGGACTGACACATCCGGGGGTCTCTTGGAATGGTGACACGACCCTGGAGTTCCTCTCGCCTTTCCTGTGGAGAGTGCCTCCTCTTGAGATGCGACGTGAACGCCGGGAATTCTTTCCCTACGAAACAGGGAAAGAATCCCTCATCTCGAGCTAGGAGGCGGAAACGGGGCTCCCCTGGATGTGTGCGGGAACCCACGTGCTTCCTCTCGAGTGGAGACGGGTATGTCGCGGAACTTCTTGAGTTGCAGCAAGGGTGTGAAGGACCTTTTGGAAGTTCCAGTGGTTAGATGTGATTAGCCTCGAGAAGGCTCAGCGGAAATGGGCCTCATCTCGCCTGGAGGGCAAAACCTCCTGGATTTTCTCGAGTTGCGGCAGGTGCTCTCGACTTACGACGGGGACCTCAGGGCCCCGCTCTGGTGGCCTCAGGAAAGGCCAGTCCCCATGCGAGTTCCTCGGGGGCCTCTCGGGATTCCTCTCCCGTCGTTGCCGGGGCCTAAGACCTTGTGTGGAGTCGGGGCCGGAACCTGAGGATTCCTCTCCAGTGCTGACATGGATCTTGGGGTACTTCTGGAGTCTCCCCAGGGGAGACAGTCCTCGTTTCGAATGCGGGCATGCACTTGCGCTTTCCTCCAGAGCAGTAGCAGCAGTGTCACGCAGTCCGCCACGTGGATCAAAGGATCTATGGTTTTCCCTCGAGTCTTTCCCACGAGGCTTTCCCACGAGGCTCCCACAGGGCTGTCCCACGTGCACACTTAGTGGGAGTCGATCCTCGGCTTGAACGTCAAGGCAGTGCAGGGAAAACAGGTTCCTCTGGAATGGACTGACACATCTGGGGGTCTCTTGGAATGGTGCCACGACCCTGGAGTTCCTCTCGCCTTTCCTGTGGAGAGCGCCTCCTCTTGAGATGCGACGGGAACGCCGGGAATTCTTTCCCAACTAAACAGGGAAAGGATCCCTCATCTCGAGCTAGGAGGCGGAAACGGGGCTCCCCTGGATGTGTGCGGGACCCCACGTGCTTCCTCTCGAGTGGAGACGGGTATGTCGGGGAACTGCTTGAGTTGCAGCAAGGGTGTGAAGGACCCTTTGGAAGTTCCAGGGGTTAGATGTGATTAGCCTCGAGAAGGCTCAGCGGAAAAGGGCCTCATCTCGCCTGGAGGGCAAAACCTCCTGGATTTTCTCGAGTTGCGGCAGGTGCTCTCGACTTACGACGGGGACCACAGGGCCCCGCTCCTGTGGCCTCAGGAAAGGCCAGTCCCCATGCGAGTTCCTCGGGGGCCTCTCGGGATTCCTCTCCCGTCGATGCCGGGGCCTAAGACCTTGTGTGGAGTCGGGGCCGGAACCTGAGGATTCCTCTCCAGTGCTGACATGGATCTTGGGGTACTTTTGGAGTCTCCCCAGGGGAGTCAGTCCTAGTCTCGAATGCGGGCATGCACTTGCGCTTTCCTCCAGAGCGGTAGCAGCAGTGTCAGGCAGTCCGCCGCGTGGATCAAAAGATCTATGGTTTTCCCTCGAGTCTTTCCCACGAGGCTTTCCCACGGGGCTTTCCCACAGGGCTGTCCCACGTTCACACGTGGTGGGAGTCGATCGTCGGCTTGAACGTCATGGCAGTGCAGGGAAAACAGGTTCCTCTGGAATGGACTGACACATCTGGGGGACTCTTGGAATGGTGGCACGACCCTGGAGTTCCTCTCGCCTTTCCTGTGGAGAGCGCCTCCTCTTGAGATGCGAGGGGAACGCCGGGAATTCTTTCCCTACGAAACAGGGAAAGGATCAATCATGTCGAGCTAGGAGGCGGAAATGGGGCTCCTCTGGATGTGTGCGGGACCCTCGAGCTTCCTCTCGAGTGGAGACGGGTATGTTGGGGAACTTCTTGAGTTGCAGCAAGGGTGTGAAAGACCCTTTGGAAGTTCCAGTTGTTAGACGTGATTAGCCTCGAGAAGCCTCAGCGGAAATGGGCCTCATCTCGCCTGGAGGGCAAAACCTCCTGGATTTTCTTGAGTTGTGGCAGGTGCTCTCGACTTCCGACGGGGACATCAGGGACCCGCTTTGGTGGCCTCAGGAAAGGCCAGTCCCCATGCGAGTTCCTCGGGGGCCTCTCGGGATTCCTCTCCCGTCGATGCCGGGGCCTAAGACCTTGTGTGGAGTCGGGGCCGGAACCTGAGGATTCCTCTCCAGTGCTGACATGGATCTTGGGGTACTTCTGGAGTCTCCCCAGGGGAGTCAGTCCTCGTCTCGAATGCGGGCATGCACTTCTGCTTTCCTCCAGAGCGGTAGCAGCATTGTCACGCAGTCCGCCGCGTGGATCAAAGGATCTATGGATTTCCCTCTAGTCTTTCCCACGAGGCTTTCCCCCGAGGCTTTCCCACGAGGCTTTCCCACAGGGCTGTACCACGTGCACACGTGGTGGGAGTCGATCCTCGGCTTGAACGTCAAGGCAGTGCAGGGAAAACAGGTTCCTCTGGAATGGACTGACACATCCGGGGGTCTCTTGGAATGGTGACACGACCCTGGAGTTCCTCTCGCCTTTCCTGTGGAGAGTGCCTCCTCTTGAGATGCGACGTGAACGCCGGGAATTCTTTCCCTACGAAACAGGGAAAGGATCCCTCATCTCGAGCTAGGAGGCGGAAACGGGGCTCCCCTGGATGTGTGCGGGAACCCACGTGCTTCCTCTCGAGTGGAGACGGGTATGTCACGGAACTTCTTGAGTTGCAGCAAGGGTGTGAAGGACCTTTTGGAAGTTCCAGTGGTTAGATGTGATTAGCCTCGAGAAGCCTCAGCGGAAATGGGCCTCATCTCGCCTGGAGGGCAAAACCTCCTGGATTTTCTCGAGTTGCGGCAGGTGCTCTCGACTTACGACGGGGACCTCAGGGCCCCGCTCTGGTGGCCTCAGGAAAGGCCAGTCCCCATGCGAGCTCCTCGGGGGCCTCTCGGGATTCCTCTCCCGTCGTTGCCGGGGCCTAAGACCTTGTGTGGAGTCGGGGCCGGAACCTGAGGATTCCTCTCCAGTGCTGACATGGATCTTGGGCGACTTCTGGAGTCTCCCCAGGGGAGACAGTCCTCGTTTCGAATGCGGGCATGCACTTGAGCTTTCCTCCAGAGCAGTAGCAGCAGTGTCACGCAGTCCGCCACGTGGATCAAAGGATCTATGGTTTTCCCTCGAGTCTTTCCCACGAGGCTTTCCCACGAGGCTCCCACAGGGCTGTCCCACGTGCACACTTGGTGGGAGTCGATCCTCGGCTTGAACGTCAAGGCAGTGCAGGGAAAACAGGTTCCTCTGGAATGGACTGACACATCTGGGGGTCTCTTGGAATGGTGCCACGACCCTGGAGTTCCTCTCGCCTTTCCTGTGGAGATCGCCTCCTCTTGAGATGCGACGGGAACCCCGGGAATTCTTTCCCTACGAAAAAGGGAAAGGATCCCTCATCTCGAGCTAGGAGGCGGAAACGGGGCTCCCCTGGATGTGTGCGGGACCCCACGTGCTTCCTCTCAAGTGGAGACTGGTATGTCGGGGAACTTCTTGAGTTGCAGCAAGGGTGTGAAGGACCCTTTGGAAGTTCCAGTGGTGGGATATGATTAGCCTCGAGAAGCCTCAGCGAAAATGGGCCTCATCTCGCCTGGAGGGCAAAACCTCCTGGATTTTCTCGACTTGCGGCAGGTGCTCTCGACTTACGACGGGGACCTCAGGGACCCGCTCTGGAGGCCTCAGGAAAGGCCAGTCCGCATGCGAGTTCCTCGGGGGCCTCTCGGGATTCCTCTCCCGTCGATGCCGGGGCCTAAGACCTGGTGTGGAGTCGGGGCCGGAACCTGAGGATTCCTCTTCAGTGCTGACATGGATCTTGGGGTACTTCTGGAGTCTCCCCAGGGGAGTCAGTCCTCGTCTCGAATGCGGGCATGCACTTGCGCTTTCCTCCAGAGTGGTAGCAGCAGTGTCACGCAGTCCGCCGCGTGGATCAAAGGATCTATGGTTTTCCCTCGTGTCTTTCCCACGAGGCTTTCCCACGAGGCTTTCCCACAGGGCTGTCCCACGTGCACACGTGGTGGGAGTCGATCCTCGGCTTGAACGTCAAGTCAGTGCAGGGAAAACAGGTTCCTCTGGAATGGACTGACACATCTGGGGGACTCTTGTAATGGTGGCACGACCCTGGAGTTCCTCTCGCCTTTCCTGTGGAGAGCGCCTCCTCTTGAGATGCGACGGGAACACCGGGAATTCTTTCCCTACGAAACAGGGAAAGGATCCCTCATCTCGAGCTAGGAGGCCGAAACGGTGCTCCCCTGGATGTGTGCTGGACCCTCGTGCTTCCTCTCGAGTGGAGACGGGTATGTCGCGGAACTGCTTGAGTTGCAACAAGAGTGTGAAGGACCCTTTGGAAGTTCCAGTGGTTAGATGTGATTAGCCTCGAGAAGCCTCAGCGGAAATGGGCCTCATCTCGCCTGGAGGGCAAAACCTCCTGAATTTTCTCGAGTTGCGGCAGGTGCTCTCGACCTACGACGGGGACCTCAGGGACCCGCTCTGGAGGCCTCAGGAAAGGCCAGTCCCCATGCGAGTTCCTCGGGGGCCTCTCGGGATTCCTCTCCCGTCGATGCCAGGGCCTAAGACCTTGTGTGGAGTCGGGGCCGGAACCTGAGGAATCCTCTCAAGTGCTGACATGGATCTTGGGGTACTTCTGGAGTCTCCCCAGGGGAGTCAGTCCTCGTCTCGAATGCGGGCATGCACTTGCGCTTTCCTCCAGAGTGGTAGCAGCAGTGTCACGCAGTCCGCCGCGTGGATCAAAGGATCTATGGTTTTCCCTCGAGTCTTTCCCACCAGGCTTTCCCACGAGGCTTTCCCACAGGGCAGTCCCACGTGCACACGTGGTGGGAGTCGATCCTCGGCTTGAACGTCAAGGCAGTGCAGGGAAAACAGGTTCCTCTGGAATGGACTGACACATCTGGGGGACTCTTGGAATGGTGGCACGACCCTGGAGTTCCTCTCGCCTTTCCTGTGGAGAGTGCCTCCTCTTGAGATGCGACGGGAAAGCCGGGAATTCTTTCCCTACGAAACAGCGAAAGGATCCCTTATCTCGAGCTAGGAGGCGGAAACGGGGCTCCCCTGGATATGTGGGGGACCCCATGTGCTTCCTCTCGATTGGAGACGGGTATGTCGGGGAACTTCTTGAGTTGCAGCAAGGGTGTGTAGGACCCTTTGGAAGTTCCAGTGGTTGATGTGATTAGCCTCGAGAAGCCTCAGCAGAAATGGGCCTCATCTCGCCTGGAAGGCAAAAACTCCTGGATTTTCTCGAGTTGCGGAGGGTGCTCTCGACTTCCGACCGGGACCTCAGGGACCCGCTCTGGTGGCCTCAGGAAAGGCCAGTCCCCATGCGAGTTCCTCGGGGGCCTCTCGGGATTCCTCTCCCGTCGATGCCGGGGCCTAAGACCTTGTGTGGATTCGAGGCCGGAACCTGAGGATTCCTCTCCAGTGCTGACATGGATCTTGGGGTACTTCTGGAGTCTCCCCAGGGGAGTCAGTCCTCGTCTCGAATGCGGGCCTGCACTTGGGCTTTCCTCCAGAGCAGTAGGAGCAGTGTCACGCAGTCCGCCGTGTGGATCAAAGTATCTATGGTTTTCCCTCGAGTCTTTCCCACGAGGCTTTCCCACGAGGCTTTCCCACAGGGCTGTCCCACGTGCACACGTAGTGGGAGTCGATCCTCGGCTTGAACGTCAAGGCAGTGCAGGGAAAACAGGTTCCTCTGTAATGGACTGACACATCTCAGGGACTCGTGGAATGGTGGCACGACCCTGGAGTTCCTCTCGCCTTTCCTGTGGAGAGAGCCTCCTCTTGAGATGCGACAGGAACGCCGGGAATTCTTTCCCTACGAAACAGGGAAAGGATCCCTCATCTCGAGCTAGGAGGCGGATACGGGGCTCCCCTGGTTGTGTGCGGGAACCTCGTGCTTCCTCTGGAGTGGAGACGGGTATGTCGCGGAACTGCTTGAGTTGCAGCAAGGGTGTGAAGGACCCTTTGAAAGTTCCAGTGGTTAGATGTGATTAGCCTCGAGAAGCCTCAGCGGAAATGGGCCTCATCTCGCCTGGAGGGCAAAACCTCCTGGATTTTCTCGAGTTGCGGCAGGTGCTCTCGACATTCGACGGGGACCTCAGGGACCCGCTCTGGTGGCCTCAGGAAAGGCCAGTCTCCATGCGAGTTCCTCGGGGGCCTCTCGGGATTCCATTCCCGTCGATGCCGGGGCCTAAGACCTTGTGTGGAGTCGGGGCCGGAACCTGAGGATTCCTCTCCAGTGCTGACATGGATCTTGGGGTACTTATGGAGTCTCCCCAGATGAGTCAGTCCTCGTCTCGAATGCGGGCATGCACTTGCGCTTTCCTCCAGAGCGGTAGCAGCAGTGGCACGCAGTCCGCCGCGTGGATCAAAGGATCGATGGTTTTCCCTCGTGTCTTTCCCACGAGGCTTTCCCACGAGGCTTTCCCACAGGGCTGTCCCACGTGCACACGTGGTGGGAGTCGATCCTCGGCTTGAACGTCAAGGCATTACAGGGAAAAGAGGTTCCTCTGGAATGGACTGACACATCTGGGGTCTCTTGGAATGGTGGCACGACACTGGAGTTCCTCTCGCCTTTCCTGTGGAGAGCGCCTCCTCTTGAGATGCGACGGGAACGCCGGGAATTCTTTCCCTACGAAACAGGGAAAGGATCCCTCATCTCGAGCTAGGAGGCGGAAACGGGGCTCCCCTGGATGTGTGCGGGACCCCACGTGCCTCCTCTCGAGTGGAGACGGGTATGTCGCGGAACTGCTTGAGTTGCAGCAAGGGTGTGAAGGACCCTTTGGAAGTTCCAGTGGTCAGATGTGATTAGCCTCGAGAAGCCTCAGCGGAAATGGGCCTCATCTCGCCTGGAGGGCAAAACCTCCTGGATTTTCTCGAGTTGCGGCAGGTGCTCTCGACTTACGACGGGGACCTCAGGGACCCGCTCTGGTGGCCTCAGGAAAGGCCAGTCCCCATGCGAGTTCCTCGGGGGCCTCTCGGGATTCCTCTCCGGTCGATGCCGGGGCCTAAGACCTTGTGTGGAGTCGGGGCCGGAACCTGAGGATTCCTCTCCAGTGCTGACATGGATCTTGGGGTACTTCTGGAGTCTCCCCAGGGGAGTCAGTCCTCGTCTCGAATGCGGGCATGCACTTGCGTTTTCCTCCAGAGTGGTAGGAGCAGTGTCACGCAGTCCGCCGCGTGGATCAAAGGATCTATGGTTTTCCCGCGAGTCTTTCCCATGAGGCTTTCCCACGAGGCTTTCCCACAGGGCTGTCCCACGTGCACACGTGGTGGGAGTCGATCCTCGGCTTGAACGTCAAGGCAGTGCAGGGAAAACAGGTTCCTCTGGAATGTACTGACACATCTGGAGGACTCTTGGAATGGTGGCACGACCCTGGAGTTCCTCTCGCCTTTCCTGTGGAGAGCGCCTCCTCTTGAGATGCGAGGGGAACGCCGGGAATTCTTTCCCTACGAAACAGGGAAAGGATCAATCATGTCGAGCTAGGAGGCGGAAATGGGGCTCCTCTGGATGTGTGCGGGACCCTCGTGCTTCCTCTCGAGTGGAGACGGGTATGTTGGGGAACTTCTTGAGTTGCAGCAAGGGTGTGAAAGACCCTTTGGTAGTTCCAGTTGTTAGACGTGATTAGCCTCGAGAAGCCTCAGCGGAAATGGGCCTCATCTCGCCTGGAGGGCAAAACCTCCTGGATTTTCTTGAGTTGTGGCAGGTGCTCTCGACTTACGACGGGGACCTCTGGGACCCGCTCTGGTGGCCTCAGGAAAGGCCAGTCCCCATGCGAGTTCCTCGGGGGCCTCTCGGGATTCCTCTCCGGTCGATGCCGGGGCCTAAGACCTTGTGTGGAGTCGGGGCCGGAACCTGAGGATTCCTCTCCAGTGCTGACATGGATCTTGGGGTACTTCTGGAGTCTCCCCAGGGGAGTCAGTCCTCGTCTCGAATGCGGGCATGCACTTGCGTTTTCCTCCAGAGTGGTAGGAGCAGTGTCACGCAGTCCGCCGCGTGGATCAAAGGATCTATGGTTTTCCCGCGAGTCTTTCCCATGAGGCTTTCCCACGAGGCTTTCCCACAGGGCTGTCCCACGTGCACACGTGGTGGGAGTCGATCCTCGGCTTGAACGTCAAGGCAGTGCAGGGAAAACAGGTTCCTCTGGAATGTACTGACACATCTGGAGGACTCTTGGAATGGTGGCACGACCCTGGAGTTCCTCTCGCCTTTCCTGTGGAGAGCGCCTCCTCTTGAGATGCGAGGGGAACGCCGGGAATTCTTTCCCTACGAAACAGGGAAAGGATCAATCATGTCGAGCTAGGAGGCGGAAATGGGGCTCCTCTGGATGTGTGCGGGACCCTCGTGCTTCCTCTCGAGTGGAGACGGGTATGTTGGGGAACTTCTTGAGTTGCAGCAAGGGTGTGAAAGACCCTTTGGTAGTTCCAGTTGTTAGACGTGGTTAGCCTCGAGAAGCCTCAGCGGAAATGGGCCTCATCTCGCCTGGAGGGCAAAACCTCCTGGATTTTCTTGAGTTGTGGCAGGTGCTCTCGACTTACGACGGGGACCTCTGGGACCCGCTCTGGTGGCCTCAGGAAAGGCCAGTCCCCATGCGAGTTCCTCGGGGGCCTCTCGGGATTCCTCTCCCGTCGATGCCGGGGCCTAAGACCTTGTGTGGAGTCGGGGCCGGAACCTGAGGATTCCTCTCCAGTGCTGACATGGATCTTGGGGTACTTCTGGAGTCTCCCCAGGGGAGTCAGTCCTCGTCTCGAATGCGGGCATGCACTTCTGCTTTCCTCCAGAGCGGTAGCAGCATTGTCACGCAGTCCGCCGCGTGGATCAAAGGATCTATGGATTTCCCTCTAGTCTTTCCCACGAGGCTTTCCCCCGAGGCTTTCCCACGAGGCTTTCCCACAGGGCTGTACCACGTGCACACGTGGTGGGAGTCGATCCTCGGCTTGAACGTCAAGGCAGTGCAGGGAAAACAGGTTCCTCTGGAATGGACTGACACATCCGGGGGTCTCTTGGAATGGTGACACGACCCTGGAGTTCCTCTCGCCTTTCCTGTGGAGAGTGCCTCCTCTTGAGATGCGACGTGAACGCCGGGAATTCTTTCCCTACGAAACAGGGAAAGAATCCCTCATCTCGAGCTAGGAGGCGGAAACGGGGCTCCCCTGGATGTGTGCGGGAACCCACGTGCTTCCTCTCGAGTGGAGACGGGTATGTCGCGGAACTTCTTGAGTTGCAGCAAGGGTGTGAAGGACCTTTTGGAAGTTCCAGTGGTTAGATGTGATTAGCCTCGAGAAGCCTCAGCGGAAATGGGCCTCATCTCGCCTGGAGGGCAAAACCTCCTGGATTTTCTCGAGTTGCGGCAGGTGCTCTCGACTTACGACGGGGACCTCAGGGCCCCGCTCTGGTGGCCTCAGGAAAGGCCAGTCCCCATGCGAGTTCCTCGGGGGCCTCTCGGGATTCCTCTCCCGTCGTTGCCGGGGCCTAAGACCTTGTGTGGAGTCGGGGCCGGAACCTGAGGATTCCTCTCCAGTGCTGACATGGATCTTGGGCGACTTCTGGAGTCTCCCCAGGGGAGACAGTCCTCGTTTCGAATGCGGGCATGCACTTGCGCTTTCCTCCAGAGCAGTAGCAGCAGTGTCACGCAGTCCGCCACGTGGATCAAAGGATCTATGGTTTTCCCTCGAGTCTTTCCCACGAGGCTTTCCCTCGAGGCTCCCACAGGGCTGTCCCACGTGCACACTTGGTGGGAGTCGATCCTCGGCTTGAACGTCAAGGCAGTGCAGGGAAAACAGGTTCCTCTGGAATGGACTGACACATCTGGGGGTCTCTTGGAATGGTGCCACGACCCTGGAGTTCCTCTCGCCTTTCCTGTGGAGAGCGCCTCCTCTTGAGATGCGACGGGAACGCCGGGAATTCTTTCCCAACTAAACAGGGAAAGGATCCCTCATCTCGAGCTAGGAGGCGGAAACGGGGCTCCCCTGGATGTGTGCGGGACCCCACGTGCTTCCTCTCGAGTGGAGACGGGTATGTCGGGGAACTGCTTGAGTTGCAGCAAGGGTGTGAAGGACCCTTTGGAAGTTCCAGGGGTTAGATGTGATTAGCCTCCAGAAGCCTCAGCGGAAAAGGGCCTCATCTCGCCTGGAGGGCAAAACCTCCTGGATTTTCTCGAGTTGCGGCAGGTGCTCTCGACTTACGACGGGGACCACAGGGCCCCGCTCCTGTGGCCTCAGGAAAGGCCAGTCCCCATGCGAGTTCCTCGGGGGCCTCTCGGGATTCCTCTCCCGTCGATGCCGAGGCCTAAGACCTTGTGTGGAGTCGGGGCCGGAACCTGAGGATTCCTCTCCAGTGCTGACATGGATCTTGGGGTACTTTTGGAGTCTCCCCAGGGGAGTCAGTCCTAGTCTCGAATGCGGGCATGCACTTGCGCTTTCCTCCAGAGCGGTAGCAGCAGTGTCACGCAGTCCGCCCCGTGGATCAAAAGATCTATGGTTTTCCCTCAAGTCTTTCCCACGAGGCTTTCCCACGGGGCTTTCCCACAGGGCTGTCCCACGTTTACACGTGGTGGGAGTCGATTGTCGGCTTGAACGTCATGGCAGTGCAGGGAAAACAGGTTCCTCTGGAATGGACTGACACATCTGGGGGACTCTTGGAATGGTGGCACGACCCTGGAGTTCCTCTCGCCTTTCCTGTGGAGAGCGCCTCCTCTTGAGATGCGAGGGGAACGCCGGGAATTCTTTCCCTACGAAACAGGGAAAGGATCAATCATGTCGAGCTAGGAGGCGGAAATGGGGCTCCTCTGGATGTGTGCGGGACCCTCGTGCTTCCTCTCGAGTGGAGACGGGTATGTTGGGGAACTTCTTGAGTTGCAGCAAGGGTGTGAAAGACCCTTTGGAAGTTCCAGTTGTTAGACGTGATTAGCCTCGAGAAGCCTCAGCGGAAATGGGCCTCATCTCGCCTGGAGGGCAAAACCTCCTGGATTTTCTTGAGTTGTGGCAGGTGCTCTCGACTTCCGACGGGGACCTCAGGGACCCGCTCTGGTGGCCTCAGGAAAGGCCAGTCCCCATGCGAGTTCCTCGGGGGCCTCTCGGGATTCCTCTCCCGTCGATGCCGGGGCCTAAGACCTTGTGTGGAGTCGGGGCCGGAACCTGAGGATTCCTCTCCAGTGCTGACATGGATCTTGGGGTACTTCTGGAGTCTCCCCAGGGGAGTCAGTCCTCGTCTCGAATGCGGGCATGCACTTCTGCTTTCCTCCAGAGCGGTAGCAGCATTGTCACGCAGTCCGCCGCGTGGATCAAAGGATCTATGGATTTCCCTCTAGTCTTTCCCACGAGGCTTTCCCCCGAGGCTTTCCCACGAGGCTTTCCCACAGGGCTTTACCACGTGCACACGTGGTGGGAGTCGATCCTCGGCTTGAACGTCAAGGCAGTGCAGGGAAAACAGGTTCCTCTGGAATGGACTGACACATCCGGGGGTCTCTTGGAATGGTGACACGACCCTGGAGTTCCTCTCGCCTTTCCTGTGGAGAGTGCCTCCTCTTGAGATGCGACGTGAACGCCGGGAATTCTTTCCCTACGAAACAGGGAAAGGATCCCTCATCTCGAGCTAGGAGGCGGAAACGGGGCTCCCCTGGATGTGTGCGGGAACCCACGTGCTTCCTCTCGAGTGGAGACGGGTATGTCGCGGAACTTCTTGAGTTGCAGCAAGGGTGTGAAGGACCTTTTGGAAGTTCCAGTGGTTAGATGTGATTAGCCTCGAGAAGCCTCAGCGGAAATGGGCCTCATCTCGCCTGGAGGGCAAAACCTCCTGGATTTTCTAGAGTTGCGGCAGGTGCTCTCGACTTACGACGGGGACCTCAGGGACCCGCTCTGGTGGCCTCAGGAAAGGCCAGTCCCCATGCGAGTTCCTCGGGGGCCTCTCGGGATTCCTCTCCCGTCGATGCCGGGGCCTAAGACCTTGTGTGGAGTCGGGGCCGGAACCTGAGGATTCCTCTCCAGTGCTGACATGGATCTTAGGGTACTTCTGGAGTCTCCCCAGGGGAGACAGTCCTCGTTTCGAATGCGGGCATGCACTTGCGCTTTCCTCCAGAGCAGTAGCAGCAGTGTCACGCAGTCCGCCACGTGGATCAAAGGATCTATGGTTTTCCCTCGAGTCTTTCCCACGAGGCTTTCCCACGAGGCTTTCCCACAGGGCTGTCCCACGTGCACACTTGGTGGGAGTCGATCCTCGGCTTGAACGTCAAGGCAGTGCAGGGAAAACAGGTTCCTCTGGAATGGACTGACACATCTGGGGGACTCTTGGAATGGTGGCACGACCCTGGAGTTCCTCTCGCCTTTCCTGTGGAGAGCGCCTCCTCTTGAGATGCGACGGGAACGCCGAGAATTCTTTCCCTACGAAACAAGGAAAGGATCCCTCATCTCGAGCTAGGTGGCGGAAACGGGGCTCCCCTGGATGTGTTCGGGACCCCACGTGCTTCCTCTCAAGTGGAGACGGGTATGTCGGGGAACTTCTTGAGTTGCAGCAAGGGTGTGAAGGACCCTTTGGAAGTTCCAGTGGTTAGATGTGATTAGCCTCGAGAAGCCTCAGCGGAAATGGGCCTCATCTCGCCTGGAGGGCAAAACCTCCTGGATTTTCTCGAGTTGCGGCAGGTGCTCTCGACTTACGACGGGGACCTCAGGGACCCGCTCTGGTGGCCTCAGGAAAGGCCAGTCCCCATGCGAGTTCCTCGGGGGCCTCTCGGGATTCCTCTCCCGTCGATGCCGGGGCCTAAGACCTTGTGTGGTGTCGGGGCCGGAACCTGAGGATTCCTCTCCAGTGCTGACATGGATCTTGGGGTACTTCTGGAGTCACCCCAGGGGAGTCAGTCCTCGTCTCGAATGCGGGCATGCACTTGCGGTTTCCTCCAGAGCAGTAGCAGCAGTGTCACGCAGTACGCCGCGTGGATCAAAGGATCTATGATTTTCCCTCGAGTCTTTCCCACGAGGCTTTCCCACGAGGCTTTCCACAGGGCTGTCCCACGTGCACACGTGGTGGGAGTCGATCCTCGGCTTGAACGTCAAGGCAGTGCAGGGAAAACAGGTTCCTCTGGAATGGACTGACACATCTGGGGGACTCTTGGAATGGTGGCACGACCCTGGAGTTCCTCTCGCCTTTCCTGTGGAGAGGGCCTCCTCTTGAGATGCGACGGGAACGCCGGGAATTCTTTCCCTACGAAACAGGGAAAGGATCCCTCATCTCGAGCTAGGAGGCGGAAACGGGTTCCCCTGGATGTGTGCGGGACCCTCGTGCTTCCTCTCGAGTGGAGACGTGTATGTCGGGGAACTTCTTGAGTTGCAGCAAGGGTGTGAAGGACCCTTTGGAAGTTCCAGTGGTTAGATGTGATTAGCCTCGAGAAGGCTCAGCGGAAATGGGCCTCATCTCGCCTGGAGGGCAAAACCTCCTGGATTTTCTCGAGTTGCGGCAGGTGCTCTCGACTTACGACGGGGACCTCAGGGCCCCGCTCTGGTGGCCTCAGGAAAGGCCAGTCCCCATGCGAGTTCCTCGGGGGCCTCTCGGGATTCCTCTCCCGTCGTTGCCGGGGCCTAAGACCTTGTGTGGAGTCGGGGCCGGAACCTGAGGATTCCTCTCCAGTGCTGACATGGATCTTGGGCGACTTCTGGAGTCTCCCCAGGGGAGACAGTCCTCGTTTCGAATGCGGGCATGCACTTGCGCTTTCCTCCAGAGCAGTAGCAGCAGTGTCACGCAGTCCGCCACGTGGATCAAAGGATCTATGGTTTTCCCTCGAGTCTTTCCCACGAGGCTTTCCAACGAGGCTTTCCCACAGGGCTGTCCCACGTGCACACTTGGTGGGAGTCGATCCTCGGCTTGAACGTCAAGGCAGTGCAGGGAAAACAGGTTCCTCTGGAATGGACTGACACATCTGGGGGTCTCTTGGAATGGTGCCACGACCCTGGAGTTCCTCTCGCCTTTCCTGTGGAGAGCGCCTCCTCTTGAGATGCGACGGGAACGCCGGGAATTCTTTCCAACTAAACAGGGAAAGGATCCCTCATCTCGAGCTAGGAGGCGGAAACGGGGCTCCCCTCGATGTGTGCGGGACCCCACGTGCTTCCTCTCGAGTGGAGACGGGTATGTCGGGGAACTGCTTGAGTTGCAGCAAGGGTGTGAAGGACCCTTTGGAAGTTCCAGGGGTTAGATGTGATTAGCCTCCAGAAGCCTCAGCGGAAAAGGGCCTCATCTCGCCTGGAGGGCAAAACCTCCTGGATTTTCTCGAGTTGCGGCAGGTGCTTTCGACTTACGACGGGGACCACAGGGCCCAGCTCCTGTGGCCTCAGGAAAGGCCAGTCCCCATGCGAGTTCCTCGGGGGCCTCTCGGGATTCCTCTGCCGTCGATGCCGAGGCCTAAGACCTTGTGTGGAGTCGGGGCCGGAACCTGAGGATTCCTCTCCAGTGCTGACATGGATCTTGGGGTACTTTTGGAGTCTCCCCAGGGGAGTCAGTCCTAGTCTCGAATGCGGGCATGCACTTGCGCTTTCCTCCAGAGCGGTAGCAGCAGTGTCAGGCAGTCCGCCGCGTGGATCAAAAGATCTATGGTTTTCCCTCGAGTCTTTCCCACGAGGCTTTCCCACGGGGCTTTCCCACAGGGCTGTCCCACGTTCACACGTGGTGGGAGTCGATCGTCGGCTTGAACGTCATGGCAGTGCAGGGAAAACAGGTTCCTCTGGAATGGACTGACACATCTGGGGGACTCTTGGAATGGTGGCACGACCCTGGAGTTCCTCTCGCCTTTCCTGTGGAGAGCGCCTCCTCTTGAGATGCGACGTGAACGCCGGGAATTCTTTCCCTACGAAACAGGGAAAGGATCCCTCATGTCGAGCTAGGAGGCGGAAATGGGGCTCCTCTGGATGTGTGCGGGACCCTCGTGCTTCCTCTCGAGTGGAGACGGGTATGTTGGGGAACTTCTTGAGTTGCAGCAAGGGTGTGAAAGACCCTTTGGAAGTTCCAGTTGTTAGACGTGATTAGCCTCGAGAAGCCTCAGCGGAAATGGGCCTCATCTCGCCTGGAGGGCAAAACCTCCTGGATTTTCTTGAGTTGTGGCAGGTGCTCTCGGCTTACGACGGGTACCTCCGGGACCCGCTCTGGTGGCCTCAGGACAGGCCAGTCCCCATGCGAGTTCCTCGGGGGCCTCTCGGGATTCCTCTCCCGTCGATGCCGGGGCCTAAGACCTTGTGTGGAGTCGGGGCCGGAACCTGAGGATTCCTCTCCAGTGCTGACATGGATCTTGGGGTACTTCTGGAGTCTCCCCAGGGGAGTCAGTCCTCGTCTCGAATGCGGGCATGCACTTCTGTTTTCCTCCAGAGCGGTAGCAGCATTGTCACGCAGTCCGCCGCGTGGATCAAAGGATCTATGGATTTCCCTCTAGTCTTTCCCACGAGGCTTTCCCCCGAGGCTTTCCCACAGGGCTGTCCCACGTGCACACGTGGTGGGAGTCGATCCTCAGCTTGAAAGTCAAGGCAGTGCAGGGAAAACAGGATCCTCTGTAATGGACTGACACATCTGGGGTCTCTTGGATTGGTGGCACGACCCTGGAGTTCCTCTCGCCTTTCCTGTGGAGAGCGCCTCCTCTTGAGATGCGACGGTAACGCCGGGAATTCTTTCCCTACGAAACAGGGGAAGGATCCCTCATCTCGAGCTAGGTGGCGAAACGGGGCTCCCCTGGATGTGTTCGGGACCCCACGTGTTTCCTCTCAAGTGCAGACGGGTATGTCGGGGAACTTCTTGAGTTGCAGCAAGGGTGTGAAGGACCCTTTGGAAGTTCCAGTGGTTAGATGTGATTAGCCTCGAGAAGCCTCAGCGGAAATGGGCCTCATCTCGCCTGGAGGGCCAAACCTCCTGGATTTTCTCGAGTTGCGGCAGGTGCTCTCGACTTACGACGGGGACCTCAGGGACCCGCTCTGGTGGCCTCAGGAAAGGCCAGTCCCCATGCGAGTTCCTCGGGGGCCTCTCGGGATTCCTCTCCCGTCGATGCCGGGGCCTAAGACCTTGTGTGGTGTCGGGGCCGGAACCTGAGGATTCCTCTCCAGTGCTGACATGGATCTTGGGGTACTTCTGGAGTCACCCCAGGGGAGTCAGTCCTCGTCTTGAATGCGGGCATGCACTTGCGGTTTCCTCCAGAGCAGTAGCAGCAGTGTCACGCAGTACGCCGAGTGCATCAAAGTATCTATGATTTTCCCTCGAGTCTTTCCCTCGAGGCTTTCCCACGAGGCTTTCCACAGGGCTGTCCCACGTGCACACGTGGTGGGAGTCGATCCTCGGCTTGAACGTCAAGGCAGTGCAGGGAAAACAGGTTCCTCTGTAATGGACTGACACATCTGGGGGACTCTTGGAATGGTGGCACGACCCTGGAGTTCCTCTCGCCTTTCCTGTGGAGAGGGCCTCCTCTTGAGATGCGACGGGAACGCCGGGAATTCTTTCCCTACGAAACAGGGAAAGGATCCCTCATCTCGAGCTAGGAGGCGGAAACGGGCTCCCCTGGATGTGTGCGGGACCCTCGTGCTTCCTCTCGAGTGGAGACGGGTTTGTCGGGGAACTTCTTGAGTTGCAGCAAGGGTGTGAAGGACCCTTTGGAAGTTCCAGTGGTTAGATGTGATTAGCCTCGAGAAGGCTCAGCGGAAATGGGCCTCATCTCGCCTGGAGGGCAAAACCTCCTGGATTTTCTCGAGTTGCGGCAGGTGCTCTCGACTTACGACGGGGACCACAGGGCCCCGCTCCTGTGGCCTCAGGAAAGGCCAGTCCCCATGCGAGTTCCTCGGGGGCCTCTCGGGATTCCTCTGCCGTCGATGCCGAGGCCTAAGACCTTGTGTGGATTCGGGGCCGGAACCTGAGGATTCCTCTCCAGTGCTGACATGGATCTTGGGGTACTTTTGGAGTCTCCCCAGGGGAGTCAGTCCTAGTCTCGAATGCGGGCATGCACTTGCGCTTTCCTCCAGAGCGGTAGCAGCAGTGTCAGGCAGTCCGCCGCGTGGATCAAAAGATCTATGGTTTTCCCTCGAGTCTTTCCCACGAGGCTTTCCCACGGGGCTTTCCCACAGGGCTGTCCCACGTTCACACGTGGTGGGAGTCGATCGTCGGCTTGAACGTCATGGCAGTGCAGGGAAAACAGGTTCCTCTGGAATGGACTGACACATCTGGGGGACTCTTGGAATGGTGGCACGACCCTGGAGTTCCTCTCGCCTTTCCTGTGGAGAGCGCCTCCTCTTGAGATGCGACGTGAACGCCGGGAATTCTTTCCCTACGAAACAGGGAAAGGATCCCTCATGTCGAGCTAGGAGGCGGAAATGGGGCTCCTATGGATGTGTGCGGGACCCTCGTGCTTCCTCTCGAGTGGAGACGGGTATGTTGGGGAACTTCTTGAGTTGCAGCAAGGGTGTGAAAGACCCTTTGGAAGTTCCAGTTGTTAGACGTGATTAGCCTCGAGAAGCCTAAGCGGAAATGGGCCTCATCTCGCCTGGAGGGCAAAACCTCCTGGATTTTCTTGAGTTGTGGCAGGTGCTCTCGACTTACGACGGGTACCTCCGGGACCCGCTCTGGTGGCCTCAGGAAAGGCCAGTCCCCATGCGAGTTCCTCGGGGGCCTCTCGGGATTCCTCTCCCGTCGATGCCGGGGCCTAAGACCTTGTGTGGAGTCGGGGCCGGAACCTGAGGATTCCTCTCCAGTGCTGACATGGATCTTGGGGTACTTCTGGAGTCTCCCCAGGGGAGTCAGTCCTCGTCTCGAATGCGGGCATGCACTTCTGCTTTCCTCCAGAGCGGTAGCAGCATTGTCACGCAGTCCGCCGCGTGGATCAAAGGATCTATGGATTTCCCTCTAGTCTTTCCCACGAGGCTTTCCCCCGAGGCTTTCCCACAGGGCTGTCCCACGTGCACACGTGGTGGGAGTCGATCCTCAGCTTGAAAGTCAAGGCAGTGCAGGGAAAACAGGATCCTCTGTAATGGACTGACACATCTGGGGTCTCTTGGAATGCTGGCACGACCCTGGAGTTCCTCTCGCCTTTCCTGTGGAGAGCACCTCCTCTTGATATGCGACGGGAACGCCGGGAATTCTTTCCCTACGAAACAGGGAAAGGATCCCTCATCTCGAGCTAGGAGGCGGAAACGGGGCTCCCCTGGATGTTTTCGCGACACTTGTGCTTCCTCTCGAGAGGAGACGGATATGTCGGGGAACTTCTTGAGTTGCAGCAAGGGTGTGATTGACCCTTTGGAAGTTCCAGTGGTTAGATGTGATTAGCCTCGAGAAGCCTCAGCGGAAATGGGCCTCATCTCGCCTGGAGGGCAAAACCTCCTGGATTTTCTCGAGTTGCGGCAGATGCTCTCGACTTACGATGGGGACCACAGGGACCCGCTCTGGTGGCCTCAGGAAAGGCCAGTCCCCATGCGAGTTCCTCGGGGGCCTCTCGGGATTCCTCTCCCGTCGATGCCGGGGCCTAAGACCTTGTGTGGAGTCGGGGCCGGAACCTGAGGATTCCTCTCCAGTGCTGACATGGATCTTGGGGTACTTCTGGAGTCTCCCCAGGGGAGTCAGTCCTCGTCTCGATTGCGGGCATGCAATTGCGCTTTCCTCCAGAGTGGTAGCAGCAGTGTCACGCAATCCGCCGCGTGGACCAAGGGTTCTATGGCTTTCCCTCAAGGCTTTCCCACGATGCTTTCACACAGGGCTGGCCCACGTGCCACTGTGGTGGGAGTCGATTCTCGGCATGAACGTCGAAGCAGTGCAGGGAAAATACGTTCCTCTGGAATGGACTGACACATCTGGGGGACTCTTGGAATGGTGGCAAGACCCTGGAGTTCCTCTCGCCTTTGCTGTGGAGAGCGCCTCCTCTTGAGATGCGACGGGAACGCCGGGAATTCTTTCCCTACGAAACAGGGAAAGGATCCCTCATCTCGAGCTAGGAGGCGGAAACGGGGCTCCCCTGGATGTGTGCAGGACCCTCGTGCTTTCTCTCGAGTGGAGACGGGTAAGTCGGGGAACTTCTTGAGTTGCAGCAAGGGTGTGAAAGACCCTTTGGAAGTTCCAGTGGTTAGATGTGATTAGCCTCGAGAAGCCTCAGCGGAAATGGGCCTCATCTCGCCTGGAGGGCAAAACCTCATGGATTTTCCCGAGTTGCGGCAGGTGCTCTCGACTTACGACGGGGACCTCGGGGACCCGCCCTGGTGGCCTCAGGAAAGGCCAGTCCCCATGCGAATTCCTCGGGGGCCTCTCGGGATTCCTCTCCCGTCGATGCCGGGGCCTAAGACCTTGTTTGGTGTCAGGGCCGGAACCTGAGGATTCCTCTCCAGGGCTTATATGGATCTTGGGGTACTTCTGGAGTCTCCCCAGGGGAGTCAGTCCTCGTCTCGAATGCGGGCATGCACTTGCGCTTTCCTCCAGAGCGGTAGCAGCAGTGTCATGCAGTCCGCCGCGTGGATCAGAGGATCTATGGTTTTCCCTCCAGTCTTTCCCACGTAGCTTTCCCACGAGGCTTTCACACAGGGCTGTCCCACGTGCACACGTGGTGGGAGTCAATCCTCGGCTTGAACGTCAATGCAGTGCAGGGAAAACAGGTTCCTCTGGAATGGACTGACACATATGGGGGACTCTTGGAATGGTGGCACGACCCTGGAGTTCCTCTGGCCTTTCCAGTTGAGAGCGCCTCCTCTTGAGATGCGACGGGAATGCCGGGAATTCTTTCCCTACGATACAGGGAAAGGATCCCTCATCTCGAGCTAGGAGGCGGACACGGGGCTCCCCTGGATGTGTGCGGGACCCTCGTGCTTCATCTCGAGTGGAGACGGGTATGTCAGGGAACTTCTGGACTTGCAGCAAGGGTGTGAAGGACCCTTTGGAAGTTCCAGTGGTTAGATGTGATTAGCCTCGAGAAGCCTCAGCGGAAATGGGCCTCATCTCGCCTGGAGGGCAAAACCTCCTGGAATTTCTCGAGTTGCGGCAGGTGCTCTCGACTTACGACGGGGACCTCGGGGACACGCTCTGCTGGCTGCAGGAAAGGCCAGTCCCCATGCGAGTTCCTCGGGGGCCTCTCGGGATTCCTCTCCCGTCGATGCCGGGGCCTAATACCTTGAGTGGAGTCGGGGCCGGAACCTGAGGATTCCTCTCCAGTGCTGACATGGATCTTGGGGTACTTCTGGAGTCTCCCCAGGGGAGTCAGTCCTCGTCTCGAATGCGGGCATGCACTTGCGCTTTCCTCCAGAGCGGTAGCAGCAGTGTCACGCAGTCCGCCGCGTGGATCAAAGGATCTATGGTTTTCCCTCGAGTCTTTCCCACGAGGCTTTCCCACGAGGCTTTCCCACAGGGCTGTCCCACGTGTACAAGTGGTGGGAGTCGATCCTCGGCTTGAACGTCAAGGCAGTGCAGGGAAAAAAGGTTCCTCTGGAATGGACTGACACATCTGGGGGACTCTTGGAATGGTGGCACGACCCTGGAGTTCCTCTCGCCTTTCCTGTGGAGAGCGCCTCCTCTTGAAATGCGACGGGAACGCCGGGAATTCTTTCCCTACGAAACAGGGAAAGGATCCCTCATCTCGAGCTAGGAGGCGGAAACGGGGCTCCCCTGGATGTGTGCGGGACCCTCGTGCTTCCTCTCGAGTGGAGACGTGTATGTCGGGAAACTTCTTGAGTTGCAGCAAGGGTGTGAAGGACCCTTTGGAAGTTCCAGTGGTTAGATGTGATTAGCCTCGAGAAGCCTCAGCGGAAATGGGCCTCATCTCGCCTGGAGGGCAACACCTCGTGGATTTTCTAGAGTTGCGGCAGGTGCTCTCGACTTACGACGGGGACCTCAGGGACCCGCTCTGGTGGCCTCAGGAAAGGCCAGTCGCCATGCGAGTTCCTCGGGGGCCTCTCGGGATTCCTCTCCCGTGGATGCCGGGGCCTAAGACCTTGTGTGGAGTCGGGGCCGGAACCTGAGGATTACTCTCCAGTGCTGACATGGATCTTGGGGTACTTCTGGAGTCTCCCCAGGGGAGGTAGTCCTCGTCTCGAATGCGGACATGCACTTGCGCTTTCCTCCAGAGTGGTAGCAGCAGTGTCACGCAGTCCGCCGCGTGGATCAAAGGATCTATGGTTTTCCCACGAGTCTTTCCCACGAGGCTTTCCCACGAGGCTTTCCCACAGGGCTGTCCCACGTGCACACGTGGTGGGAGTCGATCCTCGGCTTGAACGTCATGGTAGTGCAGGGAAAACAGGTTCCTCTGGAATGGACTGACACATCTGGGGGACTCTTGGAATGGTGGCACGACCCTGTAGTTCCTCTCGCCTTTCCTGTGGAGAGCGCCTCCTCTTGAGATGCGCCGGGAACGCCGGGAATTCTTTCCCTACGAAACAGGGAAAGGATCCCTCATCTCGAGCTAGGAGGCGGAAACGGGGCTCCCCTGGATGTGTGCGGGACCCTCGTGTTCCTCTCGAGTGCAGACAGTATGTCGGGGAACTTCTTGAGTTGCAACAAGGGTGTGAAGGACCCTTTGGAATTTCCAGAGGTTAGATGTGATTAGCCTGGAGAAGCCTCAGCGGAAATGGGCCACATCTCGCCTGGAGGTCAAAACCTCCTAGATTTTCTCGAGTTGCGGCAGGTGCCCTCGACTTACGACGGGGAACTCGGGGACCCGCTCTGGTGGCCTCAGGAAAGGCCAGTCCCCATGCGAGTTGCTCGGGGGCCTCTCGGGATTCCTCTCCCGTCGATGCCGGGGCCGAAGACCTTGTGTGGATTCGGGGCCGGAACCTGAGGATTCCTCTCCAGTGCTGACATGGATCTTGGAGTACTTTTGGAGTCTCCCCAGAGGAGTCAGTCCTCGTCTCGAATGCGGGCATACACTTGCGCTTTCATCCAGAACGGTAGCAGCAGTGTCACGCAGTCCGCCGCGTGTATCAAAGGATCTATGCTTTTCCCTCGAGTCTTTCCCACGAGGCTTTCCCAAGAGGCTTTCCCACGAGGCTTTCCCACAGGGCTGTCCCACGTGCACACGTGGTGGGAGTCGATCCTCGGCTTGAACGTCAAGGCAGTGCAGGGAAAACAGGTTCCTCTGGAATGGACTGACACATCTGGGGGACTCTTGGAATGGTGGCACGACCCTGGAGTTCCTCTCGCTTTCCTGTGGAGAGAGCCTCCTCTTGAGATGCGACGGGAACGCTGGGAATTCTTTCCCTACGAAACAGGGAAAGGATCCCTCATCTCGAGCTAGGAGGCGGAAACGGGGCTCCCCTGGATGTGTGTGGGACCCTCGTGCTTCCTCTCGAGTGGAGACGTGTATGTCGGGGAACTTCTTGAGTTGCAGCAAGGGTGTGAAGGACCCTTTGGAAGTTCCAGAGGTTAGATGTGATTAGCCTCGAGAAGCCTCAGCGGAAATGGGCCTCATCTCGCCTGGAGGGCAAAACCTCCTGGATTTTCTCGAGTTGCGGCAGGTGCTCTCGACTTACGACGGGGACCTCGGGGACCCGCTCTGGTGGCCTCAGGAAACGCCAGTCCCCATGCGAGTTCCTCGGGGGCCTCTCGGGATTCCTCTCCCGTCGATGCGGGGGCCTAAGACCTTGTGTGGAGTCGGGGCCGGAAACAGAGGATTCCTCTCCAGTGCAGACATGGATCTTGGGGTACTTCTGGAGTCTCCCCAGGGGAGTCAGTCCTCGTCTCGAATGCGGGAATGCCCTTGCGCTTTCCTCCAGAGCGGTAGGAGCAGTGTCACGCAGTCCGCCGCGTGGATCAAAGGATCTATGGTTTCCCTCGCGTCTTTCCCACGATGCTTTCCCACGAGGCTTTCCCACTGGGCTGTCCCACGTGCACACGTGGTGGGAGTCGATCCTCGGCTTGAACGTCAAGGCAGTGCAGGGAAAACAGGTTCCTCTGGAATGGACTGACACATCTGGGGGACTCTTGGAATGGTGGCACGACCCTGGAGTTCCTCTCGCCTTTCCTGTGGAGAGCGCCTCCTCTTGAGATGCGACGGGAACAACGGGAATTCTTTCCCTATGAAACAGGGAAAGGATCCCTCATCTCGAGCTAGGAGGCGGAAACGGGGCTCCCCTGGTTGTGTGCGGGACACTCGTGCTTCCTCTCGAGTGGAGATGGGTATGTCGGGGAACTTCTTGAGTTGCAGAAAGGGTGTGAAGGACCCTTTGGAAGTTCCAGTGGTTAGATGTGATTAGCCTCGAAAAGCCTCAGCGGAAATGGGCCTCATCGCGCCTGGAGGGCAAAACCTCCTGGATTTTCTCGAGTTGCGGCAGGTGCTCTCGACTTACGACGGGGACCTCTGGTACCCGCTCTGGTGGCCTCAGGAAAGGCCAGTCCCCATGCGAGTTCCTCGGGGGCCTCTCGGGATTCCTCTCACGTCGATGCCGCGGCCTAAGACCTTGTGTGGAGTCGGGGCCGGAACCTGAGGATTCCTCTCCAGTGCTGACATGGATCTTGGAGTACTTCTGGAGTCTCCCCAGGGAAGTCAGTCCTCGTCTCGAATGCGGGCATGCACTTGCGCTTTCCTCCAGAGCGGTAGCAGCATTGTCACGCAGTCCGCCGTGTGGATCAAAGGATCTATGGTTTTCCCTCGATTCTTTCCCACGAGGCTTTTCCACGAGGCTTTCCCACAGGGCTGTCCCACGTGCACACGTGGTGGGAGTCGATCCTCGGCTTGAACGTCAAGGCAGTGCAGGGTAAACAGCTTCCTCTGGAATGGACTGACACATCTGGGGGACTCTTGGAATGGTGGCACGACCCTGGAGTTCCTCTCGCCTTTCCTGTGGAGAGCACCTTCTCTTGAGATGCGACGGGAACGCCGGGAATTCTTTCCCTACGAAACAGGGAAAGGATCCCTCATCTCGAGCTAGGAGGCGGAAACGGGGCTCCCCTGGATGTGTGCGGGACCCTCGTGCTTCCTCTCGAGTGGAGACGGGTATGTCGGGGAACCTCTTGAGTTGCAGCAAGGGTGTGAAGGACCCTTTTGAAGTTCCAGTGGTTAGATGTGATTAGCCTCGAGAAGCGTCAGCGGAAATGGGCCTCATCTCGCCTGGAGGGTAAAACCTCCTGGATTTTCTCGAGTTGCGGCAGGTGCCCTCGACTTACGACGGGGACCTCAGGGACCCGCTCTGGTGGCCTCAGGAAAGGCCAGTCCCCATGCGAGGTCCTCGGGGGCCTTTCGGTATTCCTCTCCCGACGATGCCGGGGCCTAAGACCTTGTGTGGAGTCGGGGCCGGAACCTGAGGATTCCTCTGCAGTGCTGACATGGATCTTGGGGTACTTCTGGAGTCTCCCCAGGGGAGTCAGTCCTCGTCTCGAATGCGGGCATGCACTTGCGCTTTCCTCCAGAGCGGTAGCAGCAGTGTCACGCAGTCCGCCGCGTGGATCAAAGGATCTATGGTTTTCCCTCGAGTCTTTCCCACGAGGCTTTCCCACGAGGCTTTCCCACAGGGCTGTCCCACGTGCACACGTGGTGGGACTCGATCCTCGGCTTGAACGTCAAGGCAGTGCAGGGAAAACAGGTTCCTCTGGAATGGACTGGCACATCTGGGGGACTATTGGAATGGTGGCACGACCCTGGAGTTCCTCTTGCCTTTCCAGTGGAGAGCGCCTCCTCTTGAGATGCGACGGGAACGCCGGGAATTCTTTCCATACGAAACAGGGAAAGGATCCCTCATCTCGAGCTAGGAGGCGGAAACGGGGCTCCTCTAGATGTGTGCGGGACCCCACGTGCTTCCTCTCGAGTGGAGACGGGTATGTCGGGGAACTTCTTGAGTTGCAGCAAGGGTGTGAAGTCCCTTTGGAAGTTCCAGTGGTTAGACGTGATTGGCCTCGAGAAGCTTCAGTGGAAATGGGCCTCATCTCGCCTGGAGGGCAAAACCTCCTGGATTTTCTCGAGTTGAGGCAGGTGCTCTCGACTTACGACGGGGACCTCAGGGACCCGCTCTGGTGGCCTCAGGAAAGGCCAGTCCCCATGCGAGTTCCTCGGGGTCCTCTCGGGATTCCTCTCCCGTCGATGCCGGGGCCTAAGACCTTGTGTGGAGTCGGGGCCGGAACCTGAGAATTCCTCTCCAGTGCTGACATGCATCTTGGGGTACTTCTGGAGTCTCCCCAGGGGAGTCAGTCCTCTTCTTGAATGCGGGCATGCACTTGCGCTTTCCTCCAGAGCGGTAGCAACAGTGTCACGCAGTCCGCCGCGTGGATCAAAGGATCTATGATTTTCCCTCGAGGCTTTCCCACGAGGCTTTCCCACGAGGCTTTCCCACAGGGCTGTCCCACGTGCACACGTGGTGGGAGTCGATCCTCGGATTGAACGTCAAGGCAGTGCAGGGAAAACAGGTTCCTCTGGATGGACTGACACATCTGGGGGACTCTGGAATGGTGGCACGACCCTGGAGTTCCTCTCGCCTTTCCTGTGGAGAGCGCCTCCTCTTGAGATGCGACGGGAACGCCGGGAATTCTTTCCCTACGAAACAGGGAAAGGATCCCTCATCTCGAGCTAGGAGGCGGAAACGGGGCTCCCCTGGATGTGTGCGGGACCCCACGTGCTTCCTCTCGAGTGGAGACGGGTATGTCGGGGAACTTCTTGAGTTGCAACAAGGGTGAGAAGGACCCTTAGGAAGTTCCAGTGGTTAGACGTGATTAGCCTCGAGAAGCCTCAGCGGAAATGGGCCTCATCTCGCCTGGAGGGCAAAACCTCGTGGATTTTCTCGAGTTGCGGCAGGTGCTCTCGACTTACGACGGGGACCTCAGGGACACGCTCTGGTGGCCTTAGGAAAGGCCAGTCCCCATGCGAGTTCCTCGGTGGCCTCTCAGGATTCCTTTCCCGTCGATGCGGGGGACTAATACCTTGTGTGGAGTAGGGGCCGGAACCTGAGGATTCCTCTCGAGTGCTGACATGGATCTTGGGGTACTTCTGGAGTCTCCCCAGGGGAGTCAGTCCTCGTCTCGAATGCGGGCATGCACTTGCGCTTTCCTCCAGAGCGGTAGCAGCAGTGTCACACAGTCCGCCGCGTGGATCAAAGGATCTATGGTTTTCCCTCGAGTCTTTCCCATGAGGCTTTCCCACGAGGCTTTCCCACAGGGCTGTCCCACGTGCACACGTGGTGGGAGTCGATCCTCGGCTTGAACGTCAAGGCAGTGCAGGGAAAACAGGTTCCTCTGTAATGTACTGACACATTTCGGGGACTCGTGGAATGGTGGCACGACCCTGGAGTTCCTCTCGCCTTTCCTGTGGAGAGTGCCCCCTCTTGAGATGCGACGGGAACGCCGGGAATTCTTTCCCTACGAAACAGGGAAAGGATCCCTCATCTCGAGCTAGGAGGCGGAAACGGGGCTCCCCTGGATATGTGCGGGACCCCATGTGCTTCCTCTCGAGTGGAGACGGGTAAGTCGGGGAACTTCTTGAGTTGCAGCAAGGGTGTGAAGGACCCTTTGGAAGTTCCAGTGGTTTGATGTGATTAGCCTCGAGAAGCCTCAGCGGAAATGGGCCTCATCTCGCCTGGAAGGCAAAACCTCCTGTATTTTCTCGAGTTGCGGCAGGTGCTCTCGACTTACGACCGGGACCTCAGGGAACCGCTCTGGTGGCCTCAGGAAAGGCCAGTCCCCATGCGAGTTCCTCGGGGACCTCTCGGGATTCCTCTCCCGTCGATCCCGGGGCCTAAGACCTTGTGTGAAGTCGGGGCCGGAAACTGAGGATTCCTCTCCAGTGCTGACATGGATCTTGGGGTACTTCTGGAGCCTTCCGAGGGGAGTCAGTCCTCTTCTCGAATGCGGGCAGGCACTTGCGCTTTCCTCCAGAGCAGTAGCAGCAGTGTCACGCAGTCCGCCCCGTGGATCAAAGGATCTATGGTTTTCCCTCGAGTCTTTCCACGAGGCTTTCCCACGAGGTTTTCCCACAGGGCTGTCCCACGTGCACATGTGGTGGGAGTCGATCCTCGGCTTGAACGTCAAAGCAGTGCAGGGGAAACAGGTTCCTCTGGAATGGACTGACACATCTGGGGGACTCTTGGAATGGTGGCACGACCCTGGAGTTCCTCTCTCCTTTCCTGTGGAGAGTGCCTCCTCTTGAGATACGAGGGGAACGCCGGGAATTCTTTCCCTACGAAACAAGGAAAGGATCCCTCATCTCGAGCTAGGAGGCTGAAACGGGGCTCCCCTGGATGTGTGCGGGACCCCACGTGCTTCCTCTCGAGTGGAGACGGGTATGTCGCGGAACTTCTTGAGTTGCAGCAAGGGTGTGAAGGACCCTTTGGAAGTTCCAGTAGTTAGATGTGATTAGCCTCGAGAAGCCTCAGCGGAAATGGGCTTCATCTCGCCTGGAGGGCCAAACCTCCTGTATTTTCTCGAGTTGCGGCAGGTGCTCTCGACTTACGACCGGGACCTCAGGGACCCGCTCTGGTGGCCTCAGGAAAGGCCAGTCCCCATGCTAGTTCCTCGGGGGCCTCTCGGGATTCCTCTCCGGTCTATGCCGGGGCCTAGGACCTAGTGTGGAGTCGGGGCCGGAACCTGAGGATTCCTCTCCAGTGCTGACATGGATCTTGGGGTACTTCTGGAGTCTCCCCAGGGGAGTCAGTCCTCTTCTTGAATGCGGGCATGCACTTGCGCTTTCCTCCAGAGCGGTAGCAGCAGTGTCACGCAGTCCGCCGCGTGGATCAAAGGATCTATGGTTTTCCCTCGGGTCTTTCCCACGAGGCTTTCCCACGAGGCTTTCCCACAGGGCTGTCCCACGTGCACACGTGGTGGGAGTCTATCTTCGGCTTGAATGTCAAGGCAGTACAGGGAAAACAGGTTCCTCTGGAATGGACTGACACATCTGGGGTCTCTTGGAATGGTGGCTCGACCCTAGAGTTCCTCTCGCCTTTCCTGTGGAGAGCGCCTCCTCTTGAGATGCGACGGGAACGCCGGGAATTCTTTCCCTACGAAACAGGGAAAGGATCCTTCATCTCGATCTAGGAGGCGGAAACGGGGCTCCCCTGGATGTGTGCGGGACCCTCGTGCTTCCTCTCGAGTGGAGACGGGTATGTTGGGGAACTTCTTGAGTTGCAGCAAGGGTGTGAAGGACCTTTTGGAAGTTCCATTGGTTAGATGTGATTAGCCTCGAGAAGCCTCAGCGGAAATGGGCCTCATCTCGGCTGGAGGGCAAAACCTCCTGGATTTTCTCGAGTTGCGGCAGGTGTTCTCGACTTACGACGGGGACCTCAGAGACCCGCTCTGGAGGCCTCAGGAAAGGCCAGTCCCCATGCGAGTTCCTCGGGGGCCTCTCGGGATTCCTCTCCCGTCGATGCCGGGGCGTAAGACCTTGTGTGGAGTCGAGGCCGGAACCTGAGGATTCCTCTCCAGTGCTGACATGGATCTTGGGGTACTTCTGGAGTCTCCCCAGGGGAGTCAGTCCTCGTCTCGAATGCGGGCCTGCACTTGGGCTTTCCTCCAGAGCAGTAGGAGCAGTGTCACGCAGTCCGCATGTGTGGATCAAAGTATCTATGGTTTTCCCTCGAGTCTTTCCCACGAGGCTTTCCCACGAGGCTTTCCCACAGGGCTGTCCCACGTGCACACGTAGTGGGAGTCGATCCTCGGCTTGAACGTCAAGGCAGTGCAGGGAAAACAGGTTCCTCTGTAATGGACTGACACATCTCAGGGACTCGTGGAATGGTGGCACGACCCTGGAGTTCCTCTCGCCTTTCCTGTGGAGAGAGCCTCCTCTTGAGATGCGACAGGAACGCCGGGAATTCTTTCCCTACGAAACAGGGAAAGGATCCCTCATCTCGAGCTAGGAGGCGGATACGGGGCTCCCCTGGATGTGTGCGGGACCCTCGTGCTTCCTCTGGAGTGGAGACGGGTATGTCGCGGAACTGCTTGAGTTGCAGCAAGGGTGTGAAGGACCCTTTGAAAGTTCCAGTGGTTAGATGTGATTAGCCTCGAGAAGCCTCAGCGGAAATGGGCCTCATCTCGCCTGGAGGGCAAAACCTCCTGGATTTTCTAGAGTTGCGGCAGGTGCTCTCGACTTACGACGGGGACCTCAGGGACCCGCTCTGGTGGCCTCAGGAAAGGCCAGTCTCCATGCGAGTTCCTCGGGGGACTCTCGGGATTCCATTCCCGTCGATGCCGGGGCCTAAGACCTTGTGTGGAGTCGGGGCCGGAACCTGAGGATTCCTCTCCAGTGCTGACATGGATCTTGGGGTACTTATGGAGTCTCCCCAGATGAGTCAGTCCTCGTCTCGAATGCGGGCATGCACTTGCGCTTTCCTCCAGAGCGGTAGCAGCAGTGGCACGCAGTCCGCCGCGTGGATCAAAGGATCGATGGTTTTCCCTCGTGTCTTTCCCACGAGGCTTTCCCACGAGGCTTTCCCACAGGGCTGTCCCACGTGCACACGTGGTGGGAGTCGATCCTCGGCTTGAACGTCAAGGCATTACAGGGAAAAGAGGTTCCTCTGGAATGGACTGACACATCTGGGGTCTCTTGGAATGGTGGCACGACACTGGAGTTCCTCTCGCCTTTCCTGTGGAGAGCGCCTCCTCTTGAGATGCGACGGGAACGCCGGGAATTCTTTCCCTACGAAACAGGGAAAGGATCCCTCATCTCGAGCTAGGAGGCGGAAACGGGGCTCCCCTGGATGTGTGCGGGACCCCACGTGCCTCCTCTCGAGTGGAGATGGTTATGTCGGGGAACTGCTTGAGTTGCAGCAAGGGTGTGAAGGACCCTTTGGAAGTTCCAGTGGTCAGATGTGATTAGCCTCGAGAAGCCTCAGCGGAAATGGGCCTCATCTCGCCTGGAGGGCAAAACCTCCTGGATTTTCTCGAGTTGCGGCAGGTGCTCTCGACTTACGACGGGGACCTCAGGGCCCCGCTCTGGTGGCCTCAGGAAAGGCCAGTCCCCATGCGAGTTCCTCGGGGGCCTCTCGGGATTCCTCTCCCGTCGATGCCGGGGCCTAAGACCTTGTGTGGAGTCGGGGCCGGAACCTGAGGATTCCTCTCCAGTGCTGACATGGATCTTGGGGTACTTCTGGAGTCTCCCCAGGGGAGTCAGTCCTCGTCTCGAATGCGGGCATGCACTTCTGCTTTCCTCCAGAGCGGTAGCAGCATTGTCACGCAGTCCGCCGCGTGGATCAAAGGATCTATGGATTTCCCTCTAGTCTTTCCCACGAGGCTTTCCCCCGAGGCTTTCCCACGAGGCTTTCCCACAGGGCTGTACCACGTGCACACGTGGTGGGAGTCGATCCTCGGCTTGAACGTCAAGGCAGTGCAGGGAAAACAGGTTCCTCTGGAATGGACTGACACATCCGGGGGTCTCTTGGAATGGTGACACGACCCTGGAGTTCCTCTCGCCTTTCCTGTGGAGAGTGCCTCCTCTTGAGATGCGACGTGAACGCCGGGAATTCTTTCCCTACGAAACAGGGAAAGGATCCCTCATCTCGAGCTAGGAGGCGGAAACGGGGCTCCCCTGGATGTGTGCGGGAACCCACGTGCTTCCTCTCGAGTGGAGACGGGTATGTCGCGGAACTTCTTGAGTTGCAGCAAGGGTGTGAAGGACCTTTTGGAAGTTCCAGTGGTTAGATGTGATTAGCCTCGAGAAGCCTCAGCGGAAATGGGCCTCATCTCGCCTGGAGGGCAAAACCTCCTGGATTTTCTCGAGTTGCGGCAGGTGCTCTCGACTTACGACGGGGACCTCAGGGCCCCGCTCTGGTGGCCTCAGGAAAGGCCAGTCCCCATGCGAGCTCCTCGGGGGCCTCTCGGGATTCCTCTCCCGTCGTTGCCGGGGCCTAAGACCTTGTGTGGAGTCGGGGCCGGAACCTGAGGATTCCTCTCCAGTGCTGACATGGATCTTGGGCGACTTCTGGAGTCTCCCCAGGGGAGACAGTCCTCGTTTCGAATGCGGGCATGCACTTGAGCTTTCCTCCAGAGCAGTAGCAGCAGTGTCACGCAGTCCGCCACGTGGATCAAAGGATCTATGGTTTTCCCTCGAGTCTTTCCCACGAGGCTTTCCCACGAGGCTCCCACAGGGCTGTCCCACGTGCACACTTGGTGGGAGTCGATCCTCGGCTTGAACGTCAAGGCAGTGCAGGGAAAACAGGTTCCTCTGGAATGGACTGACACATCTGGGGGTCTCTTGGAATGGTGCCACGACCCTGGAGTTCCTCTCGCCTTTCCTGTGGAGATCGCCTCCTCTTGAGATGCGACGGGAACCCCGGGAATTCTTTCCCTACGAAAAAGGGAAAGGATCCCTCATCTCGAGCTAGGAGGCGGAAACGGGGCTCCCCTGGATGTGTGCGGGAGCCCACGTGCTTCCTCTCAAGTGGAGACTGGTATGTCGGGGAACTTCTTGAGTTGCAGCAAGGGTGTGAAGGACCCTTTGGAAGTTCCAGTGGTGGGATATGATTAGCCTCGAGAAGCCTCAGCGAAAATGGGCCTCATCTCGCCTGGAGGGCAAAACCTCCTGGATTTTCTCGACTTGCGGCAGGTGCTCTCGACTTACGACGGGGACCTCAGGGACCCGCTCTGGAGGCCTCAGGAAAGGCCAGTCCGCATGCGAGTTCCTCGGGGGCCTCTCGGGATTCCTCTCCCGTCGATGCCGGGGCCTAAGACCTGGTGTGGAGTCGGGGCCGGAACCTGAGGATTCCTCTTCAGTGCTGACATGGATCTTGGGGTACTTCTGGAGTCTCCCCAGGGGAGTCAGTCCTCGTCTCGAATGCGGGCATGCACTTGCGCTTTCCTCCAGAGTGGTAGCAGCAGTGTCACGCAGTCCGCCGCGTGGATCAAAGGATCTATGGTTTTCCCTCGTGTCTTTCCCACGAGGCTTTCCCACGAGGCTTTCCCACAGGGCTGTCCCACGTGCACACGTGGTGGGAGTCGATCCTCGGCTTGAAAGTCAAGTCAGTGCAGGGAAAACAGGTTCCTCTGGAATGGACTGACACATCTGGGGGACTCTTGTAATGGTGGCACGACCCTGGAGTTCCTCTCGCCTTTCCTGTGGAGAGCGCCTCCTCTTGAGATGCGACGGGAACACCGGGAATTCTTTCCCTACGAAACAGGGAAAGGATCCCTCATCTCGAGCTAGGAGGCCGAAACGGTGCTCCCCTGGATGTGTGCTGGACCCTCGTGCTTCCTCTCGAGTGGAGACGGGTATGTCGCGGAACTGCTTGAGTTGCAACAAGAGTGTGAAGGACCCTTTGGAAGTTCCAGTGGTTAGATGTGATTAGCCTCGAGAAGCCTCAGCGGAAATGGGCCTCATCTCGCCTGGAGGGCAAAACCTCCTGAATTTTCTCGAGTTGCGGCAGGTGCTCTCGACCTACGACGGGGACCTCAGGGACCCGCTCTGGAGGCCTCAGGAAAGGCCAGTCCCCATGCGAGTTCCTCGGGGGCCTCTCGGGATTCCTCTCCCGTCGATGCCAGGGCCTAAGACCTTGTGTGGAGTCGGGGCCGGAACCTGAGGAATCCTCTCAAGTGCTGACATGGATCTTGGGGTACTTCTGGAGTCTCCCCAGGGGAGTCAGTCCTCGTCTCGAATGCGGGCATGCACTTGCGCTTTCCTCCAGAGTGGTAGCAGCAGTGTCACGCAGTCCGCCGCGTGGATCAAAGGATCTATGGTTTTCCCTCGAGTCTTTCCCACCAGGCTTTCCCACGAGGCTTTCCCACAGGGCAGTCCCACGTGCACACGTGGTGGGAGTCGATCCTCGGCTTGAACGTCAAGGCAGTGCAGGGAAAACAGGTTCCTCTGGAATGGACTGACACATCTGGGGGACTCTTGGAATGGTGGCACGACCCTGGAGTTCCTCTCGCCTTTCCTGTGGAGAGTGCCTCCTCTTGAGATGCGACGGGAAAGCCGGGAATTCTTTCCCTACGAAACAGCGAAAGGATCCCTTATCTCGAGCTAGGAGGCGGAAACGGGGCTCCCCTGGATATGTGGGGGACCCCATGTGCTTCCTCTCGATTGGAGACGGGTATGTCGGGGAACTTCTTGAGTTGCAGCAAGGGTGTGTAGGACCCTTTGGAAGTTCCAGTGGTTGATGTGATTAGCCTCGAGAAGCCTCAGCAGAAATGGGCCTCATCTCGCCTGGAAGGCAAAAACTCCTGGATTTTCTCGAGTTGCGGAGGGTGCTCTCGACTTCCGACCGGGACCTCAGGGACCCGCTCTGGTGGCCTCAGGAAAGGCCAGTCCCCATGCGAGTTCCTCGGGGGCCTCTCGGGATTCCTCTCCCGTCGATGCCGGGGCCTAAGACCTTGTGTGGATTCGAGGCCGGAACCTGAGGATTCCTCTCCAGTGCTGACATGGATCTTGGGGTACTTCTGGAGTCTCCCCAGGGGAGTCAGTCCTCGTCTCGAATGCGGGCCTGCACTTGGGCTTTCCTCCAGAGCAGTAGGAGCAGTGTCACGCAGTCCGCCGTGTGGATCAAAGTATCTATGGTTTTCCCTCGAGTCTTTCCCACGAGGCTTTCCCACGAGGCTTTCCCACAGGGCTGTCCCACGTGCACACGTAGTGGGAGTCGATCCTCGGCTTGAACGTCAAGGCAGTGCAGGGAAAACAGGTTCCTCTGTAATGGACTGACACATCTCAGGGACTCGTGGAATGGTGGCACGACCCTGGAGTTCCTCTCGCCTTTCCTGTGGAGAGAGCCTCCTCTTGAGATGCGACAGGAACGCCGGGAATTCTTTCCCTACGAAACAGGGAAAGGATCCCTCATCTCGAGCTAGGAGGCGGATACGGGGCTCCCCTGGTTGTGTGCGGGAACCTCGTGCTTCCTCTGGAGTGGAGACGGGTATGTCGCGGAACTGCTTGAGTTGCAGCAAGGGTGTGAAGGACCCTTTGAAAGTTCCAGTGGTTAGATGTGATTAGCCTCGAGAAGCCTCAGCGGAAATGGGCCTCATCTCGCCTGGAGGGCAAAACCTCCTGGATTTTCTCGAGTTGCGGCAGGTGCTCTCGACATTCGACGGGGACCTCAGGGACCCGCTCTGGTGGCCTCAGGAAAGGCCAGTCTCCATGCGAGTTCCTCGGGGGCCTCTCGGGATTCCATTCCCGTCGATGCCGGGGCCTAAGACCTTGTGTGGAGTCGGGGCCGGAACCTGAGGATTCCTCTCCAGTGCTGACATGGATCTTGGGGTACTTATGGAGTCTCCCCAGATGAGTCAGTCCTCGTCTCGAATGCGGGCATGCACTTGCGCTTTCCTCCAGAGCGGTAGCAGCAGTGGCACGCAGTCCGCCGCGTGGATCAAAGGATCGATGGTTTTCCCTCGTGTCTTTCCCACGAGGCTTTCCCACGAGGCTTTCCCACAGGGCTGTCCCACGTGCACACGTGGTGGGAGTCGATCCTCGGCTTGAACGTCAAGGCATTACAGGGAAAAGAGGTTCCTCTGGAATGGACTGACACATCTGGGGTCTCTTGGAATGGTGGCACGACACTGGAGTTCCTCTCGCCTTTCCTGTGGAGAGCGCCTCCTCTTGAGATGCGACGGGAACGCCGGGACTTCTTTCCCTACGAAACAGGGAAAGGATCCCTCATCTCGAGCTAGGAGGCGGAAACGGGGCTCCCCTGGATGTGTGCGGGACCCCACGTGCCTCCTCTCGAGTGGAGATGGTTATGTCGGGGAACTGCTTGAGTTGCAGCAAGGGTGTGAAGGACCCTTTGGAAGTTCCAGTGGTCAGATGTGATTAGCCTCGAGAAGCCTCAGCGGAAATGGGCCTCATCTCGCCTGGAGGGCAAAACCTCCTGGATTTTCTCGAGTTGCGGCAGGTGCTCTCGACTTACGACGGGGACCTCAGGGACCCGCTCTGGTGGCCTCAGGAAAGGCCAGTCCCCATGCGAGTTCCTCGGGGGCCTCTCGGGATTCCTCTCCGGTCGATGCCGGGGCCTAAGACCTTGTGTGGAGTCGGGGCCGGAACCTGAGGATTCCTCTCCAGTGCTGACATGGATCTTGGGGTACTTCTGGAGTCTCCCCAGGGGAGTCAGTCCTCGTCTCGAATGCGGGCATGCACTTGCGTTTTCCTCCAGAGTGGTAGGAGCAGTGTCACGCAGTCCGCCGCGTGGATCAAAGGATCTATGGTTTTCCCGCGAGTCTTTCCCATGAGGCTTTCCCACGAGGCTTTCCCACAGGGCTGTCCCACGTGCACACGTGGTGGGAGTCGATCCTCGGCTTGAACGTCAAGGCAGTGCAGGGAAAACAGGTTCCTCTGGAATGTACTGACACATCTGGAGGACTCTTGGAATGGTGGCACGACCCTGGAGTTCCTCTCGCCTTTCCTGTGGAGAGCGCCTCCTCTTGAGATGCGAGGGGAACGCCGGGAATTCTTTCCCTACGAAACAGGGAAAGGATCAATCATGTCGAGCTAGGAGGCGGAAATGGGGCTCCTCTGGATGTGTGCGGGACCCTCGTGCTTCCTCTCGAGTGGAGACGGGTATGTTGGGGAACTTCTTGAGTTGCAGCAAGGGTGTGAAAGACCCTTTGGTAGTTCCAGTTGTTAGACGTGATTAGCCTCGAGAAGCCTCAGCGGAAATGGGCCTCATCTCGCCTGGAGGGCAAAACCTCCTGGATTTTCTTGAGTTGTGGCAGGTGCTCTCGACTTACGACGGGGACCTCTGGGACCCGCTCTGGTGGCCTCAGGAAAGGCCAGTCCCCATGCGAGTTCCTCGGGGGCCTCTCGGGATTCCTCTCCGGTCGATGCCGGGGCCTAAGACCTTGTGTGGAGTCGGGGCCGGAACCTGAGGATTCCTCTCCAGTGCTGACATGGATCTTGGGGTACTTCTGGAGTCTCCCCAGGGGAGTCAGTCCTCGTCTCGAATGCGGGCATGCACTTGCGTTTTCCTCCAGAGTGGTAGGAGCAGTGTCACGCAGTCCGCCGCGTGGATCAAAGGATCTATGGTTTTCCCGCGAGTCTTTCCCATGAGGCTTTCCCACGAGGCTTTCCCACAGGGCTGTCCCACGTGCACACGTGGTGGGAGTCGATCCTCGGCTTGAACGTCAAGGCAGTGCAGGGAAAACAGGTTCCTCTGGAATGTACTGACACATCTGGAGGACTCTTGGAATGGTGGCACGACCCTGGAGTTCCTCTCGCCTTTCCTGTGGAGAGCGCCTCCTCTTGAGATGCGAGGGGAACGCCGGGAATTCTTTCCCTACGAAACAGGGAAAGGATCAATCATGTCGAGCTAGGAGGCGGAAATGGGGCTCCTCTGGATGTGTGCGGGACCCTCGTGCTTCCTCTCGAGTGGAGACGGGTATGTTGGGGAACTTCTTGAGTTGCAGCAAGGGTGTGAAAGACCCTTTGGTAGTTCCAGTTGTTAGACGTGGTTAGCCTCGAGAAGCCTCAGCGGAAATGGGCCTCATCTCGCCTGGAGGGCAAAACCTCCTGGATTTTCTTGAGTTGTGGCAGGTGCTCTCGACTTACGACGGGGACCTCTGGGACCCGCTCTGGTGGCCTCAGGAAAGGCCAGTCCCCATGCGAGTTCCTCGGGGGCCTCTCGGGATTCCTCTCCCGTCGATGCCGGGGCCTAAGACCTTGTGTGGAGTCGGGGCCGGAACCTGAGGATTCCTCTCCAGTGCTGACATGGATCTTGGGGTACTTCTGGAGTCTCCCCAGGGGAGTCAGTCCTCGTCTCGAATGCGGGCATGCACTTCTGCTTTCCTCCAGAGCGGTAGCAGCATTGTCACGCAGTCCGCCGCGTGGATCAAAGGATCTATGGATTTCCCTCTAGTCTTTCCCACGAGGCTTTCCCCCGAGGCTTTCCCACGAGGCTTTCCCACAGGGCTGTACCACGTGCACACGTGGTGGGAGTCGATCCTCGGCTTGAACGTCAAGGCAGTGCAGGGAAAACAGGTTCCTCTGGAATGGACTGACACATCCGGGGGTCTCTTGGAATGGTGACACGACCCTGGAGTTCCTCTCGCCTTTCCTGTGGAGAGTGCCTCCTCTTGAGATGCGACGTGAACGCCGGGAATTCTTTCCCTACGAAACAGGGAAAGAATCCCTCATCTCGAGCTAGGAGGCGGAAACGGGGCTCCCCTGGATGTGTGCGGGAACCCACGTGCTTCCTCTCGAGTGGAGACGGGTATGTCGCGGAACTTCTTGAGTTGCAGCAAGGGTGTGAAGGACCTTTTGGAAGTTCCAGTGGTTAGATGTGATTAGCCTCGAGAAGCCTCAGCGGAAATGGGCCTCATCTCGCCTGGAGGGCAAAACCTCCTGGATTTTCTCGAGTTGCGGCAGGTGCTCTCGACTTACGACGGGGACCTCAGGGCCCCGCTCTGGTGGCCTCAGGAAAGGCCAGTCCCCATGCGAGTTCCTCGGGGGCCTCTCGGGATTCCTCTCCCGTCGTTGCCGGGGCCTAAGACCTTGTGTGGAGTCGGGGCCGGAACCTGAGGATTCCTCTCCAGTGCTGACATGGATCTTGGGCGACTTCTGGAGTCTCCCCAGGGGAGACAGTCCTCGTTTCGAATGCGGGCATGCACTTGCGCTTTCCTCCAGAGCAGTAGCAGCAGTGTCACGCAGTCCGCCACGTGGATCAAAGGATCTATGGTTTTCCCTCGAGTCTTTCCCACGAGGCTTTCCCTCGAGGCTCCCACAGGGCTGTCCCACGTGCACACTTGGTGGGAGTCGATCCTCGGCTTGAACGTCAAGGCAGTGCAGGGAAAACAGGTTCCTCTGGAATGGACTGACACATCTGGGGGTCTCTTGGAATGGTGCCACGACCCTGGAGTTCCTCTCGCCTTTCCTGTGGAGAGCGCCTCCTCTTGAGATGCGACGGGAACGCCGGGAATTCTTTCCCAACTAAACAGGGAAAGGATCCCTCATCTCGAGCTAGGAGGCGGAAACGGGGCTCCCCTGGATGTGTGCGGGACCCCACGTGCTTCCTCTCGAGTGGAGACGGGTATGTCGGGGAACTGCTTGAGTTGCAGCAAGGGTGTGAAGGACCCTTTGGAAGTTCCAGAGGTTAGATGTGATTAGCCTCCAGAAGCCTCAGCGGAAAAGGGCCTCATCTCGCCTGGAGGGCAAAACCTCCTGGATTTTCTCGAGTTGCGGCAGGTGCTCTCGACTTACGACGGGGACCACAGGGCCCCGCTCCTGTGGCCTCAGGAAAGGCCAGTCCCCATGCGAGTTCCTCGGGGGCCTCTCGGGATTCCTCTCCCGTCGATGCCGAGGCCTAAGACCTTGTGTGGAGTCGGGGCCGGAACCTGAGGATTCCTCTCCAGTGCTGACATGGATCTTGGGGTAATTTTGGAGTCTCCCCAGGGAAGTCAGTCCTAGTCTCGAATGCGGGCATGCACTTGCGCTTTCCTCCAGAGCGGTAGCAGCAGTGTCACGCAGTCCGCCGCGTGGATCAAAAGATCTATGGTTTTCCCTCGAGTCTTTCCCACGAGGCTTTCCCACGGGGCTTTCCCACAGGGCTGTCCCACGTTCACACGTGGTGGGAGTCGATTGTCGGCTTGAACGTCATGGCAGTGCAGGGAAAACAGGTTCCTCTGGAATGGACTGACACATCTGGGGGACTCTTGGAATGGTGGCACGACCCTGGAGTTCCTCTCGCCTTTCCTGTGGAGAGCGCCTCCTCTTGAGATGCGAGGGGAACGCCGGGAATTCTTTCCCTACGAAACAGGGAAAGGATCAATCATGTCGAGCTAGGAGGCGGAAATGGGGCTCCTCTGGATGTGTGCGGGACCCTCGTGCTTCCTCTCGAGTGGAGACGGGTATGTTGGGGAACTTCTTGAGTTGCAGCAAGGGTGTGAAAGACCCTTTGGAAGTTCCAGTTGTTAGACGTGATTAGCCTCGAGAAGCCTCAGCGGAAATGGGCCTCATCTCGCCTGGAGGGCAAAACCTCCTGGATTTTCTTGAGTTGTGGCAGGTGATCTCGACTTCCGACGGGGACATCAGGGACCCGCTTTGGTGGCCTCAGGAAAGGCCAGTCCCCATGCGAGTTCCTCGGGGGCCTCTCGGGATTCCTCTCCCGTCGATGCCGGGGCCTAAGACCTTGTGTGGAGTCGGGGCCGGAACCTGAGGATTCCTCTCCAGTGCTGACATGGATCTTGGGGTACTTCTGGAGTCTCCCCAGGGGAGTCAGTCCTCGTCTCGAATGCGGGCATGCACTTCTGCTTTCCTCCAGAGCGGTAGCAGCATTGTCACGCAGTCCGCCGCGTGGATCAAAGGATCTATGGATTTCCCTCTAGTCTTTCCCACGAGGCTTTCCCCCGAGGCTTTCCCACGAGGCTTTCCCACAGGGCTGTACCACGTGCACACGTGGTGGGAGTCGATCCTCGGCTTGAACGTCAAGGCAGTGCAGGGAAAACAGGTTCCTCTGGAATGTACTGACACATCCGGGGGTCTCTTGGAATGGTGACACGACCCTGGAGTTCCTCTCGCCTTTCCTGTGGAGAGTGCCTCCTCTTGAGATGCGACGTGAACGCCGGGAATTCTTTCCCTACGAAACAGGGAAAGGATCCCTCATCTCGAGCTAGGAGGCGGAAACGGGGCTCCCCTGGATGTGTGCGGGAACCCACGTGCTTCCTCTCGAGTGGAGACGGGTATGTCGCGGAACTTCTTGAGTTGCAGCAAGGGTGTGAAGGACCTTTTGGAAGTTCCAGTGGTTAGATGTGATTAGCCTCGAGAAGCCTCAGCGGAAATAGGCCTCATCTCGCCTGGAGGGCAAAACCTCCTGGATTTTCTCGAGTTGCGGCAGGTGCTCTCGACTTACGACGGGGACCTCAGGGCCCCGCTCTGGTGGCCTCAGGAAAGGCCAGTCCCCATGCGAGCTCCTCGGGGGCCTCTCGGGATTCCTCTCCCGTCGTTGCCGGGGCCTAAGACCTTGTGTGGAGTCGGGGCCAGAACCTGAGGATTCCTCTCCAGTGCTGACATGGATCTTGGGCGACTTCTGGAGTCTCCCCAGGGGAGACAGTCCTCGTTTCGAATGCGGGCATGCACTTGCGCTTTCCTCCAGAGCAGTAGCAGCAGTGTCACGCAGTCCGCCACGTGGATCAAAGGATCTATGGTTTTCCCTCGAGTCTTTCCCACGAGGCTTTCCCACGAGGCTCCCACAGGGCTGTCCCACGTGCACACTTGGTGGGAGTCGATCCTCGGCTTGAACGTCAAGGCAGTGCAGGGAAAACAGGTTCCTCTGGAATGGACTGACACATCTGGGGGTCTCTTGGAATGGTGCCACGACCCTGGAGTTCCTCTCGCCTTTCCTGTGGAGAGCGCCTCCTCTTGAGATGCGACGGGAACGCCGGGAATTCTTTCCCAACTAAACAGGGAAAGGATCCCTCATCTCGAGCTAGGAGGCGGAAACGGGGCTCCCCTGGATGTGTGAGGGACCCCACGTGCTTCCTCTCGAGTGGAGACGGGTATGTCGGGGAACTGCTTGAGTTGCAGCAAGGGTGTGAAGGACCCTTTGGAAGTTCCAGGGGTTAGATGTGATTAGCCTCCAGAAGCCTCAGCGGAAAAGGGCCTCATCTCGCCTGGAGGGCAAAACCTCCTGGATTTTCTCGAGTTGCGGCAGGTGCTCTCGACTTACGACGGGGACCACAAGGCCCCGCTCCTGTGGCCTCAGGAAAGGCCAGTCCCCATGCGAGTTCCTCGGGGGCCTCTCGGGATTCCTCTCCCGTCGATGCCGAGGCCTAAGACCTTGTGTGGAGTCGGGGCCGGAACCTGAGGATTCCTCTCCAGTGCTGACATGGATCTTGGGGTACTTTTGGAGTCTCCCCAGGGGAGTCAGTCCTAGTCTCGAATGCGGGCATGCACTTGCGCTTTCCTCCAGAGCGGTAGCAGCAGTGTCAGGCAGTCCGCCGCGTGGATCAAAAGATCTATGGTTTTCCCTCGAGTCTTTCCCACGAGGCTTTCCCACGGGGCTTTCCCACAGGGCTGTCCCACGTTCACACGTGGTGGGAGTCGATTGTCGGCTTGAACGTCATGGCAGTGCAGGGAAAACAGGTTCCTCTGGAATGGACTGACACATCTGGGGGACTCTTGGAATGGTGGCACGACCCTGGAGTTCCTCTCGCCTTTCCTGTGGAGAGCGCCTCCTCTTGAGATGCGAGGGGAACGCCGGGAATTCTTTCCCTACGAAACAGGGAAAGGATCAATCATGTCGAGCTAGGAGGCGGAAATGGGGCTCCTCTGGATGTGTGCGGGACCCTCGTGCTTCCTCTCGAGTGGAGACGGGTATGTTGGGGAACTTCTTGAGTTGCAGCAAGGGTGTGAAAGACCCTTTGGAAGTTCCAGTTGTTAGACGTGATTAGCCTCGAGAAGCCTCAGCGGAAATGGGCCTCATCTCGCCTGGAGGGCAAAACCTCCTGGATTTTCTTGAGTTGTGGCAGGTGCTCTCGACTTCCGACGGGGACCTCAGGGACCCGCTCTGGTGGCCTCAGGAAAGGCCAGTCCCCATGCGAGTTCCTCGGGGGCCTCTCGGGATTCCTCTCCCGTCGATGCCGGGGCCTAAGACCTTGTGTGGAGTCGGGGCCGGAACCTGAGGATTCCTCTCCAGTGCTGACATGGATCTTGGGGTACTTCTGGAGTCTCCCCAGGGGAGTCAGTCCTCGTCTCGAATGCGGGCATGCACTTCTGCTTTCCTCCAGAGCGGTAGCAGCATTGTCACGCAGTCCGCCGCGTGGATCAAAGGATCTATGGATTTCCCTCTAGTCTTTCCCACGAGGCTTTCCCCCGAGGCTTTCCCACGAGGCTTTCCCACAGGGCTTTACCAGGTGCACACGTGGTGGGAGTCGATCCTCGGCTTGAACGTCAAGGCAGTGCAGGGAAAACAGGTTCCTCTGGAATGGACTGACACATCCGGGGGTCTCTTGGAATGGTGACACGACCCTGGAGTTCCTCTCGCCTTTCCTGTGGAGAGTGCCTCCTCTTGAGATGCGACGTGAACGCCGGGAATTCTTTCCCTACGAAACAGGGAAATGATCCCTCATCTCGAGCTAGGAGGCGGAAACGGGGCTCCCCTGGATGTGTGCGGGAACCCACGTGCTTCCTCTCGAGTGGAGACGGGTATGTCGCGGAACTTCTTGAGTTGCAGCAAGGGTGTGAAGGACCTTTTGGAAGTTCCAGTGGTTAGATGTGATTAGCCTCGAGAAGCCTCAGCGGAAATGGGCCTCATCTCGCCTGGAGGCCAAAACCTCCTGGATTTTCTAGAGTTGCGGCAGGTGCTCTCGACTTACGACGGGGACCTCAGGGACCCGCTCTGGTGGCCTCAGGAAAGGCCAGTCCCCATGCGAGTTCCTCGGGGGCCTCTCGGGATTCCTCTCCCGTCGATGCCGGGGCCTAGACCTTGTGTGGAGTCGGGGCCGGAACCTGAGGATTCCTCTCCAGTGCTGACATGGATCTTAGGGTACTTCTGGAGTCTCCCCAGGGGAGACAGTCCTCGTTTCGAATGCGGGCATGCACTTGCGCTTTCCTCCAGAGCAGTAGCAGCAGTGTCACGCAGTCCGCCACGTGGATCAAAGGATCTATGGTTTTCCCTCGAGTCTTTCCCACGAGGCTTTCCCACGAGGCTTTCCCACAGGGCTGTCCCACGTGCACACTTGGTGGGAGTCGATCCTCGGCTTGAACGTCAAGGCAGTGCAGGGAAAACAGGTTCCTCTGGAATGGACTGACACATCTGGGGGACTCTTGGAATGGTGGCACGACCCTGGAGTTCCTCTCGCCTTTCCTGTGGAGAGCGCCTCCTCTTGAGATGCGACGGGAACGCCGAGAATTCTTTCCCTACGAAACAAGGAAAGGATCCCTCATCTCGAGCTAGGTGGCGGAAACGGGGCTCCCCTGGATGTGTTCGGGACCCCACGTGCTTCCTCTCAAGTGCAGACTGGTATGTCGGGGAACTTCTTGAGTTGCAGCAAGGGTGTGAAGGACCCTTTGGAAGTTCCAGTGGTTAGATGTGATTAGCCTCGAGAAGCCTCAGCGGAAATGGGCCTCATCTCGCCTGGAGGGCAAAACCTCCTGGATTTTCTCGAGTTGCGGCAGGTGCTCTCGACTTACGACGGGGACCTCAGGGACCCGCTCTGGTGGCCTCAGGAAAGGCCAGTCCCCATGCGAGTTCCTCGGGGGCCTCTCGGGATTCCTCTCCCGTCGATGCCGGGGCCTAAGACCTTGTGTGGTGTCGGGGCCGGAACCTGAGGATTCCTCTCCAGTGCTGACATGGATCTTGGGGTACTTCTGGAGTCTCCCCAGGGGAGACAGTCCTCGTTTCGAATGCGGGCATGCACTTGCGCTTTCCTCCAGAGCAGTAGCAGCAGTGTCACGCAGTCCGCCACGTGGATCAAAGGATCTATGGTTTTCCCTCGAGTCTTTCCCACGAGGCTTTCCAACGAGGCTTTCCCACAGGGCTGTCCCACGTGCACACTTGGTGGGAGTCGATCCTCGGCTTGAACGTCAAGGCAGTGCAGGGAAAACAGGTTCCTCTGGAATGGACTGACACATCTGGGGGTCTCTTGGAATGGTGCCACGACCCTGGAGTTCCTCTCGCCTTTCCTGTGGAGAGCGCCTCCTCTTGAGATGCGACGGGAACGCCGGGAATTCTTTCCCAACTAAACAGGGAAAGGATCCCTCATCTCGAGCTAGGAGGCGGAAACGGGGCTCCCCTGGATGTGTGCGGGACCCCACGTGCTTCCTCTCGAGTGGAGACGGGTATGTCGGGGAACTGCTTGAGTTGCAGCAAGGGTGTGAAGGACCCTTTGGAAGTTCCAGGGGTTAGATGTGATTAGCCTCGAGAAGGCTCATTGGAAAAGGGCCTCATCTCGCCTGGAGGGCAAAACCTCCTGGATTTTCTCGAGTTGCGGCAGGTGCTCTCGACTTACGACGGGGACCACAGGGCCCCGCTCCTGTGGCCTCAGGAAAGGCCAGTCCCCATGCGAGTTCCTCGGGGGCCTCTCGGGATTCCTCTCCCGTCGATGCCGGGGCCTAAGACCTTGTGTGGAGTCGGGGCCGGAACCTGAGGATTCCTCTCCAGTGCTGACCTGGATCTTGGGGTACTTCTGGAGTCTCCCCAGGGGAGTCAGTCCTCGTCTCGAATGCGGGCATGCACTTCTGCTTTCCTCCAGAGCGGTAGCAGCATTGTCACGCAGTCCGCCGCGTGGATCAAAGGATCTATGGATTTCCCTCTAGTCTTTCCCACGAGGCTTTCCCCCGAGGCTTTCCCACGAGGCTTTCCCACAGGGCTGTACCACGTGCACACGTGGTGGGAGTCGATCCTCGGCTTGAACGTCAAGGCAGTGCAGGGAAAACAGGTTCCTCTGGAATGGACTGACACATCCGGGGGTCTCTTGGAATGGTGACACGACCCTGGAGTTCCTCTCGCCTTTCCTGTGGAGAGTGCCTCCTCTTGAGATGCGACGTGAACGTCGGGAATTCTTTCCCTACGAAACAGGGAAAGAATCCCTCATCTCGAGCTAGGAGGCGGAAACGGGGCTCCCCTGGATGTGTGCGGGAACCCACGTGCTTCCTCTCGAGTGGAGACGGGTATGTCGCGGAACTTCTTGAGTTGCAGCAAGGGTGTGAAGGACCTTTTGGAAGTTCCAGTGGTTAGATGTGATTAGCCTCGAGAAGCCTCAGCGGAAATGGGCCTCATCTCGCCTGGAGGGCAAAACCTCCTGGATTTTCTCGAGTTGCAGCAGGTGCTCTCGACTTACGACGGGGACCTCAGGGACCCGCTCTGGTGGCCTCAGGAAAGGCCAGTCCCCATGCGAGTTCCTCGGGGGCCTCTCGGGATTCCTCTCCCGTCGTTGCCGGGGCCTAAGACCTTGTGTGGAGTCGGGGCCGGAACCTGAGGATTCCTCTCCAGTGCTGACATGGATCTTGGGCGACTTCTGGAGTCTCCCCAGGGGAGACAGTCCTCGTTTCGAATGCGGGCATGCACTTGCGCTTTCCTCCAGAGCAGTAGCAGCAGTGTCACGCAGTCCGCCACGTGGATCAAAGGATCTATGGTTTTCCCTCGAGTCTTTCCCACGAGGCTTTCCCACGAGGCTCCCACAGGGCTGTCCCACGTGCACACTTGGTGGGAGTCGATCCTCGGCTTGAACGTCAAGGCAGTGCAGGGAAAACAGGTTCCTCTGGAATGGACTGACACATCTGGGGGTCTCTTGGAATGGTGCCACGACCCTGGAGTTCCTCTCGCCTTTCCTGTGGAGAGCGCCTCCTCTTGAGATGCGACGGGAACGCCGGGAATTCTTTCCCAACTAAACAGGGAAAGGATCCCTCATCTCGAGCTAGGAGGCGGAAACGGGGCTCCCCTGGATGTGTGCGGGACCCCACGTGCTTCCTCTCGAGTGGAGACGGGTATGTCGGGGAACTGCTTGAGTTGCAGCAAGGGTGTGAAGGACCCTTTGGAAGTTCCAGGGGTTAGATGTGATTAGCCTCGAGAAGGCTCAGCGGAAAAGGGCCTCATCTCGCCTGGAGGGCAAAACCTCCTGGATTTTCTCGAGTTGCGGCAGGTGCTCTCGACTTACGACGGGGACCACAGGGCCCCGCTCCTGTGGCCTCAGGAAAGGCCAGTCCCCATGCGAGTTCCTCGGGGGCCTCTCGGGATTCCTCTCCCGTCGATGCCGGGGCCTAAGACCTTGTGTGGAGTCGGGGCCGGAACCTGAGGATTCCTCTCCAGTGCTGACATGGATCTTGGGGTACTTTTGGAGTCTCCCCAGGGGAGTCAGTCCTAGTCTCGAATGCGGGCATGCACTTGCGCTTTCCTCCAGAGCGGTAGCAGCAGTGTCAGGCAGTCCGCCGCGTGGATCAAAAGATCTATGGTTTTCCCTCGAGTCTTTCCCACGAGGCTTTCCCACGGGGCTTTCCCACAGGGCTGTCCCACGTTCACACGTGGTGGGAGTCGATCGTCGGCTTGAACGTCATGGCAGTGCAGGGAAAACAGGTTCCTCTGGAATGGACTGACACATCTGGGGGACTCTTGGAATGGTGGCACGACCCTGGAGTTCCTCTCGCCTTTCCTGTGGAGAGCGCCTCCTCTTGAGATGCGAGGGGAACGCCGGGAATTCTTTCCCTACGAAACAGGGAAAGGATCAATCATGTCGAGCTAGGAGGCGGAAATGGGGCTCCTCTGGATGTGTGCGGGACCCTCGTGCTTCCTCTCGAGTGGAGACGGGTATGTTGGGGAACTTCTTGAGTTGCAGCAAGGGTGTGAAAGACCCTTTGGAAGTTCCAGTTGTTAGACGTGATTAGCCTCGAGAAGCCTCAGCGGAAATGGGCCTCATCTCGCCTTGAGGGCAAAACCTCCTGGATTTTCTTGAGTTGTGGCAGGTGCTCTCGACTTCCGACGGGGACATCAGGGACCCGCTTTGGTGGCCTCAGGAAAGGCCAGTCCCCATGCGAGTTCCTCGGGGGCCTCTTGGGATTCCTCTCCCGTCGATGCCGGGGCCTAAGACCTTGTGTGGAGTCGGGGCCGGAACCTGAGGATTCCTCTCCAGTGCTGACATGGATCTTGGGGTACTTCTGGAGTCTCCCCAGGGGAGTCAGTCCTCGTCTCGAATGCGGGCATGCACTTCTGCTTTCCTCCAGAGCGGTAGCAGCATTGTCACGCAGTCCGCCGCGTGGATCAAAGGATCTATGGATTTCCCTCTAGTCTTTCCCACGAGGCTTTCCCCCGAGGCTTTCCCACGAGGCTTTCCCACAGGGCTGTACCACGTGCACACGTGGTGGGAGTCGATCCTCGGCTTGAACGTCAAGGCAGTGCAGGGAAAACAGGTTCCTCTGGAATGGACTGACACATCCGGGGGTCTCTTGGAATGGTGACACGACCCTGGAGTTCCTCTCGCCTTTCCTGTGGAGAGTGCCTCCTCTTGAGATGCGATGTGAACGTCGGGAATTCTTTCCCTACGAAACAGGGAAAGAATCCCTCATCTCGAGCTAGGAGGCGGAAACGGGGCTCCCCTGGATGTGTGCGGGAACCCACGTGCTTCCTCTCGAGTGGAGACGGGTATGTCGCGGAACTTCTTGAGTTGCAGCAAGGGTGTGAAGGACCTTTTGGAAGTTCCAGTGGTTAGATGTGATTAGCCTCGAGAAGCCTCAGCGGAAATGGGCCTCATCTCGCCTGGAGGGCAAAACCTCCTGGATTTTCTCGAGTTGCGGCAGGTGCTCTCGACTTACGACGGGGACCTCAGGAACCCGCTCTGGTGGCCTCAGGAAAGGCCAGTCCCCATGCGAGTTCCTCGGGGGCCTCTCGGGATTCCTCTCCCGTCGTTGCCGGGGCCTAAGACCTTGTGTGGAGTCGGGGCCGGAACCTGAGGATTCCTCTCCAGTGCTGACATGGATCTTGGGCGACTTCTGGAGTCTCCCCAGGGGAGACAGTCCTCGTTTCGAATGCGGGCATGCACTTGCGCTTTCCTCCAGAGCAGTAGCAGCAGTGTCACGCAGTCCGCCACGTGGATCAAAGGATCTATGGTTTTCCCTCGAGTCTTTCCCACGAGGCTTTCCCACGAGGCTCCCACAGGGCTGTCCCACGTGCACACTTGGTGGGAGTCGATCCTCGGCTTGAACGTCAAGGCAGTGCAGGGAAAACAGGTTCCTCTGGAATGGACTGACACATCTGGGGGTCTCTTGGAATGGTGCCACGACCCTGGAGTTCCTCTCGCCTTTCCTGTGGAGAGCGCCTCCTCTTGAGATGCGACGGGAACGCCGGGAATTCTTTCCCAACTAAACAGGGAAAGGATCCCTCATCTCGAGCTAGGAGGCGGAAACGGGGCTCCCCTGGATGTGTGCGGGACCCCACGTGCTTCCTCTCGAGTGGAGACGGGTATGTCGGGGAACTGCTTGAGTTGCAGCAAGGGTGTGAAGGACCCTTTGGAAGTTCCAGGGGTTAGATGTGATTAGCCTCGAGAAGGCTCAGCGGAAAAGGGCCTCATCTCGCCTGGAGGGCAAAACCTCCTGGATTTTCTCGAGTTGCGGCAGGTGCTCTCGACTTACGAAGGGGACCACAGGGCCCCGCTCCTGTGGCCTCAGGAAAGGCCAGTCCCCATGCGAGTTCCTCGGGGGCCTCTCGGGATTCCTCTCCCGTCGATGCCGGGGCCTAAGACCTTGTGTGGAGTCGGGGCCGGAACCTGAGGATTCCTCTCCAGTGCTGACATGGATCTTGGGGTACTTTTGGAGTCTCCCCAGGGGAGTCAGTCCTAGTCTCGAATGCGGGCATGCACTTGCGCTTTCCTCCAGAGCGGTAGCAGCAGTGTCAGGCAGTCCGCCGCGTGGATCAAAAGATCTATGGTTTTCCCTCGAGTCTTTCCCACGAGGCTTTCCCACGGGGCTTTCCCACAGGGCTGTCCCACGTTCACACGTGGTGGGAGTCGATCGTCGGCTTGAACGTCATGGCAGTGCAGGGAAAACAGGTTCCTCTGGAATGGACTGACACATCTGGGGGACTCTTGGAATGGTGGCACGACCCTGGAGTTCCTCTCGCCTTTCCTGTGGAGAGCGCCTCCTCTTGAGATGCGAGGGGAACGCCGGGAATTCTTTCCCTACGAAACAGGGAAAGGATCAATCATGTCGAGCTAGGAGGCGGAAATGGGGCTCCTCTGGATGTGTGCGGGACCCTCGTGCTTCCTCTCGAGTGGAGACGGGTGTGTTGGGGAACTTCTTGAGTTGCAGCAAGGGTGTGAAAGACCCTTTGGAAGTTCCAGTTGTTAGACGTGATTAGCCTCGAGAAGCCTCAGCGGAAATGGGCCTCATCTCGCCTTGAGGGCAAAACCTCCTGGATTTTCTTGAGTTGTGGCAGGTGCTCTCGACTTCCGACGGGGACATCAGGGACCCGCTTTGGTGGCCTCAGGAAAGGCCAGTCCCCATGCGAGTTCCTCGGGGGCCTCTCGGGATTCCTCTCCCGTCGATGCCGGGGCCTAAGACCTTGTGTGGAGTCGGGGCCGGAACCTGAGGATTCCTCTCCAGTGCTGACATGGATCTTGGGGTACTTCTGGAGTCTCCCCAGGGGAGTCAGTCCTCGTCTCGAATGCGGGCATGCACTTCTGCTTTCCTCCAGAGCGGTAGCAGCATTGTCACGCAGTCCGCCGCGTGGATCAAAGGATCTATGGATTTCCCTCTAGTCTTTCCCACGAGGCTTTCCCCCGAGGCTTTCCCACGAGGCTTTCCCACAGGGCTGTACCACGTGCACACGTGGTGGGAGTCGATCCTCGGCTTGAACGTCAAGGCAGTGCAGGGAAAACAGGTTCCTCTGGAATGTACTGACACATCCGGGGGTCTCTTGGAATGGTGACACGACCCTGGAGTTCCTCTCGCCTTTCCTGTGGAGAGTGCCTCCTCTTGAGTTGCGACGTGAACGCCGGGAATTCTTTCCCTACGAAACAGGAAAAGGATCCCTCATCTCGAGCTAGGAGGCGGAAACGGGGCTCCCCTGGATGTGTGCGGGAACCCACGTGCTTCCTCTCGAGTGGAGACGGGTATGCCTGGGAACTTCTTGAGTTGCAGCAAGGGTGTGAAGGACCTTTTGGAAGTTCCAGTGGTTAGATGTGATTAGCCTCGAGAAGCCTCAGCGGAAATGGGCCTCATCTCGCCTGGAGGGCAAAACCTCCTGGATTTTCTCGAGTTGCGGCAGGTGCTCTCGACTTACGACGGGGACCTCAGGGCCCCGCTCTGGTGGCCTCAGGAAAGGCCAGTCCCCATGCGAGCTCCTCGGGGGCCTCTCGGGATTCCTCTCCCGTCGTTGCCGGGGCCTAAGACCTTGTGTGGAGTCGGGGCCGGAACCTGAGGATTCCTCTCCAGTGCTGACATGGATCTTGGGCGACTTCTGGAGTCTCCCCAGGGGAGACAGTCCTCGTTTCGAATGCGGGCATGCACTTGCGCTTTCCTCCAGAGCAGTAGCAGCAGTGTCACGCAGTCCGCCACGTGGATCAAAGGATCTATGGTTTTCCCTCGAGTCTTTCCCACGAGGCTTTCCCACGAGGCTCCCACAGGGCTGTCCCACGTGCACACTTGGTGGGAGTCGATCCTCGGCTTGAACGTCAAGGCAGTGCAGGGAAAACAGGTTCCTCTGGAATGGACTGACACATCTGGGGGTCTCTTGGAATGGTGGCACGACCCTGGAGTTCCTCTCGCCTTTCCTGTGGAGAGCGCCTCCTCTTGAGATGCGACGGGAACGCCGGGAATTCTTTCCCAACTAAACAGGGAAAGGATCCCTCATCTCGAGCTAGGAGGCGGAAACGGGGCTCCCCTGGATGTGTGCGGGACCCCACGTGCTTCCTCTCGAGTGGAGACGGGTATGTCGGGGAACTGCTTGAGTTGCAGCAAGGGTGTGAAGGACCCTTTGGAAGTTCCAGGGGTTAGATGTGATTAGCCTCCAGAAGCCTCAGCGGAAAAGGGCCTCATCTCGCCTGGAGGGCAAAACCTCCTGGATTTTCTCGAGTTGCGGCAGGTGCTCTCGACTTACGACGGGGACCACAGGGCCCCGCTCCTGTGGCCTCAGGAAAGGCCAGTCCCCATGCGAGTTCCTCGGGGGCCTCTCGGGATTCCTCTCCCGTCGATGCTGAGGCCTAAGACCTTGTGTGGAGTCGGGGCCGGAACCTGAGGATTCCTCTCCAGTGCTGACATGGATCTTGGGGTAATTTTGGAGTCTCCCCAGGGGAGTCAGTCCTAGTCTCGAATGCGGGCATGCACTTGCGCTTTCCTCCAGAGCGGTAGCAGCAGTGTCACGCAGTCCGCCGCGTGGATCAAAAGATCTGTGGTTTTCCCTCGAGTCTTTCCCACGAGGCTTTCCCACGGGGCTTTCCCACAGGGCTGTCCCACGTTTACACGTGGTGGGAGTCGATTGTCGGCTTGAACGTCATGGCAGTGCAGGGAAAACAGGTTCCTCTGGAATGGACTGACACATCTGGGGGACTCTTGGAATGGTGGCACGACCCTGGAGTTCCTCTCGCCTTTCCTGTGGAGAGCGCCTCCTCTTGAGATGCGAGGGGAACGCCGGGAATTCTTTCCCTACGAAACAGGGAAAGGATCAATCATGTCGAGCTAGGAGGCGGAAATGGGGCTCCTCTGGATGTGTGCGGGACCCTCGTGCTTCCTCTCGAGTGGAGACGGGTATGTTGGGGAACTTCTTGAGTTGCAGCAAGGGTGTGAAAGACCCTTTGGAAGTTCCAGTTGTTAGACGTGATTAGCCTCGAGAAGCCTCAGCGGAAATGGGCCTCATCTCGCCTGGAGGGCAAAACCTCCTGGATTTTCTTGAGTTGTGGCAGGTGCTCTCGACTTCCGACGGGGACCTCAGGGACCCGCTCTGGTGGCCTCAGGAAAGGCCAGTCCCCATGCGAGTTCCTCGGGGGCCTCTCGGATTCCTCTCCCGTCGATGCTGGGGCCTAAGACCTTGTGTGGAGTCGGGGCCGGAACCTGAGGATTCCTCTCCAGTGCTGACATGGATCTTGGGGTACTTCTGGAGTCTCCCCAGGGGAGTCAGTCCTCGTCTCGAATGCGGGCATGCACTTCTGCTTTCCTCCAGAGCGGTAGCAGCATTGTCACGCAGTCCGCCGCGTGGATCAAAGGATCTATGGATTTCCCTCTAGTCTTTCCCACGAGGCTTTCCCCCGAGGCTTTCCGACGAGGCTTTCCCACAGGGCTTTACCACGTGCACACGTGGTGGGAGTCGATCCTCGGCTTGAACGTCAAGGCAGTGCAGGGAAAACAGGTTCCTCTGGAATGGACTGACACATCCGGGGGTCTCTTGGAATGGTGACACGACCCTGGAGTTCCTCTCGCCTTTCCTGTGGAGAGTGCCTCCTCTTGAGATGCGACGTGAACGCCGGGAATTCTTTCCCTACGAAACAGGGAAAGGATCCCTCATCTCGAGCTAGGAGGCGGAAACGGGGCTCCCCTGGATGTGTGCGGGAACCCACGTGCTTCCTCTCGAGTGGAGACGGGTATGTCGCGGAACTTCTTGAGTTGCAGCAAGGGTGTGAAGGACCTTTTGGAAGTTCCAGTGGTTAGATGTGATTAGCCTCGAGAAGCCTCAGCGGAAATGGGCCGCATCTCGCCTGGAGGGCAAAACCTCCTGGATTTTCTAGAGTTGCGGCAGGTGCTCTCGACTTACGACGGGGACCTCAGGGACCCGCTCTGGTGGCCTCAGGAAAGGCCAGTCCCCATGCGAGTTCCTCGGGGGCCTCTCGGGATTCCTCTCCCGTCGATGCCGGGGCCTAAGACCTTGTGTGGTGTCGGGGCCGGAACCTGAGGATTCCTCTCCAGTGCTGACATGGATCTTGGGGTACTTCTGGAGTCACCCCAGGGGAGACAGTCCTCGTTTCGAATGCGGGCATGCACTTGCGCTTTCCTCCAGAGCAGTAGCAGCAGTGTCACGCAGTCCGCCACGTGGATCAAAGGATCTATGGTTTTCCCTCGAGTCTTTCCCACGAGGCTTTCCCTCGAGGCTCCCACAGGGCTGTCCCACGTGCACACTTGGTGGGAGTCGATCCTCGGCTTGAACGTCAAGGCAGTGCAGGGAAAACAGGTTCCTCTGGAATGGACTGACACATCTGGGGGTCTCTTGGAATGGTGCCACGACCCTGGAGTTCCTCTCGCCTTTCCTGTGGAGAGCGCCTCCTCTTGAGATGCGACGGGAACGCCGGGAATTCTTTCCCAACTAAACAGGGAAAGGATCCCTCATCTCGAGCTAGGAGGCGGAAACGGGGCTCCCCTGGATGTGTGCGGGACCCCACGTGCTTCCTCTCGAGTGGAGACGGGTATGTCGGGGAACTGCTTGAGTTGCAGCAAGGGTGTGAAGGACCCTTTGGAAGTTCCAGGGGTTAGATGTGATTAGCCTCGAGAAGGCTCAGCGGAAAAGGGCCTCATCTCGCCTGGAGGGCAAAACCTCCTGGATTTTCTCGAGTTGCGGCAGGTGCTCTCGACTTACGACGGGGACCACAGGGCCCCGCTCCTGTGGCCTCAGGAAAGGCCAGTCCCCATGCGAGTTCCTCGGGGGCCTCTCGGGATTCCTCTCCCGTCGATGCCGGGGCCTAAGACCTTGTGTGGAGTCGGGGCCGGAACCTGAGGATTCCTCTCCAGTGCTGACATGGATCTTGGGGTACTTTTGGAGTCTCCCCAGGGGAGTCAGTCCTAGTCTCGAATGCGGGTATGCACTTGCGCTTTCCTCCAGAGCGGTAGCAGCAGTGTCAGGCAGTCCGCCGCGTGGATCAAAAGATCTATGGTTTTCCCTCGAGTCTTTCCCACGAGGCTTTCCCACGGGGCTTTCCCACAGGGCTGTCCCACGTTCACACGTGGTGGGAGTCGATCGTCGGCTTGAACGTCATGGCAGTGCAGGGAAAACAGGTTCCTCTGGAATGGACTGACACATCTGGGGGACTCTTGGAATGGTGGCACGACCCTGGAGTTCCTCTCGCCTTTCCTGTGGAGAGCGCCTCCTCTTGAGATGCGAGGGGAACGCCGGGAATTCTTTCCCTACGAAACAGGGAAAGGATCAATCATGTCGACCTAGGAGGCGGAAATGGGGCTCCTCTGGATGTGTGCGGGACCCTCGAGCTTCCTCTCGAGTGGAGACGGGTATGTTGGGGAACTTCTTGAGTTGCAGCAAGGGTGTGAAAGACCCTTTGGAAGTTCCAGTTGTTAGACGTGATTAGCCTCGAGAAGCCTCAGCGGAAATGGGCCTCATCTCGCCTGGAGGGCAAAACCTCCTGGATTTTCTTGAGTTGTGGCAGGTGCTCTCGACTTCCGACGGGGACATCAGGGACCCGCTTTGGTGGCCTCAGGAAAGGCCAGTCCCCATGCGAGTTCCTCGGGGGCCTCTCGGGATTCCTCTCCCGTCGATGCCGGGGCCTAAGACCTTGTGTGGAGTCGGGGCCGGAACCTGAGGATTCCTCTCCAGTGCTGACATGGATCTTGGGGTACTTCTGGAGTCTCCCCAGGGAAGTCAGTCCTCGTCTCGAATGCGGGCATGCACTTCTGCTTTCCTCCAGAGCGGTAGCAGCATTGTCACGCAGTCCGCCGCGTGGATCAAAGGATTTATGGATTTCCCTCTAGTCTTTCCCACGAGGCTTTCCCCCGAGGCTTTCCCACGAGGCTTTCCCACAGGGCTGTACCACGTGCACACGTGGTGGGAGTCGATCCTCGGCTTGAACGTCAAGGCAGTGCAGGGAAAACAGGTTCCTCTGGAATGGACTGACACATCCGGGGGTCTCTTGGAATGGTGACACGACCCTGGAGTTCCTCTCGCCTTTCCTGTGGAGAGTGCCTCCTCTTGAGATGCGATGTGAACGCCGGGAATTCTTTCCCTACGAAACAGGGAAAGGATCCCTCATCTCGAGCTAGGAGGCGGAAACGGGGCTCCCCTGGATGTGTGCGGGAACCCACGTGCTTCCTCTCGAGTGGAGACGGGTATGTCGCGGAACTTCTTGAGTTGCAGCAAGGGTGTGAAGGACCTTTTGGAAGTTCCAGTGGTTAGATGTGATTAGCCTCGAGAAGCCTCAGCGGAAATGGGCCTCATCTCGCCTGGAGGGCAAAACCTCCTGGATTTTCTCGAGTTGCGGCAGGTGCTCTCGACTTACGACGGGGACCTCAGGGCCCCGCTCTGGTGGCCTCAGGAAAGGCCAGTCCCCATGCGAGCTCCTCGGGGGCCTCTCGGGATTCCTCTCCCGTCGTTGCCGGGGCCTAAGACCTTGTGTGGAGTCGGGGCCGGAACCTGAGGATTCCTCTCCAGTGCTGACATGGATCTTGGGCGACATCTGGAGTCTCCCCAGGGGAGACAGTCCTCGTTTCGAATGCGGGCATGCACTTGAGCTTTCCTCCAGAGCAGTAGCAGCAGTGTCACGCAGTCCGCCACGTGGATCAAAGGATCTATGGTTTTCCCTCGAGTCTTTCCCACGAGGCTTTCCCACGAGGCTCCCACAGGGCTGTCCCACGTGCACACTTGGTGGGAGTCGATCCTCGGCTTGAACGTCAAGGCAGTGCAGGGAAAACAGGTTCCTCTGGAATGGACTGACACATCTGGGGGTCTCTTGGAATGGTGCCACGACCCTGGAGTTCCTCTCGCCTTTCCTGTGGAGAGCGCCTCCTCTTGAGATGCGACGGGAACGCCGGGAATTCTTTCCCAACTAAACAGGGAAAGGATCCCTCATCTCGAGCTAGGAGGCGGAAACGGGGCTCCCCTGGATGTGTGAGGGACCCCACGTGCTTCCTCTCGAGTGGAGACGGGTATGTCGGGGAACTGCTTGAGTTGCAGCAAGGGTGTGAAGGACCCTTTGGAAGTTCCAGGGGTTAGATGTGATTAGCCTCCAGAAGCCTCAGCGGAAAAGGGCCTCATCTCGCCTGGAGGGCAAAACCTCCTGGATTTTCTCGAGTTGCGGCAGGTGCTCTCGACTTACGACGGGGACCACAGGGCCCCGCTCCTGTGGCCTCAGGAAAGGCCAGTCCCCATGCGAGTTCCTCGGGGGCCTCTCGGGATTCCTCTCCCGTCGATGCCGAGGCCTAAGACCTTGTGTGGAATCGGGGCCGGAACCTGAGGATTCCTCTCCAGTGCTGACATGGATCTTGGGGTACTTTTGGAGTCTCCCCAGGGGAGTCAGTCCTAGTCTCGAATGCGGGCATGCACTTGCGCTTTCCTCCAGAGCGGTAGCAGCAGTGTCACGCAGTCCGCCGCGTGGATCAAAAGATCTATGTTTTTCCCTCGAGTCTTTCCCACGAGGCTTTCCCACGGGGCTTTCCCACAGGGCTGTCCCACGTTCACACGTGGTGGGAGTCGATTGTCGGCTTGAACGTCATGGCAGTGCAGGGAAAACAGGTTCCTCTGGAATGGACTGACACATCTGGGGGACTCTTGGAATGGTGGCACGACCCTGGAGTTCCTCTCGCCTTTCCTGTGGAGAGCGCCTCCTCTTGAGATGCGAGGGGAACGCCGGGAATTCTTTCCCTACGAAACAGGGAAAGGATCAATCATGTCGAGCTAGGAGGCGGAAATGGGGCTCCTCTGGATGTGTGCGGGACCCTCGTGCTTCCTCTCGAGTGGAGACGGGTATGTTGGGGAACTTCTTGAGTTGCAGCAAGGGTGTGAAAGACCCTTTGGAAGTTCCAGTTGTTAGACGTGATTAGCCTCGAGAAGCCTCAGCGGAAATGGGCCTCATCTCGCCTGGAGGGCAAAACCTCCTGGATTTTCTTGAGTTGTGGCAGGTGATCTCGACTTCCGACGGGGACATCAGGGACCCGCTTTGGTGGCCTCAGGAAAGGCCAGTCCCCATGCGAGTTCCTCGGGGGCCTCTCGGGATTCCTCTCCCGTCGATGCCGGGGCCTAAGACCTTGTGTGGAGTCGGGGCCGGAACCTGAGGATTCCTCTCCAGTGCTGACATGGATCTTGGGGTACTTCTGGAGTCTCCCCAGGGGAGTCAGTCCTCGTCTCGAATGCGGGCATGCACTTCTGCTTTCCTCCAGAGCGGTAGCAGCATTGTCACGCAGTCCGCCGCGTGGATCAAAGGATCTATGGATTTCCCTCTAGTCTTTCCCACGAGGCTTTCCCCCGAGGCTTTCCCACGAGGCTTTCCCACAGGGCTGTACCACGTGCACACGTGGTGGGAGTCGATCCTCGGCTTGAACGTCAAGGCAGTGCAGGGAAAACAGGTTCCTCTGGAATGTACTGACACATCTGGGGGTCTCTTGGAATGGTGACACGACCCTGGAGTTCCTCTCGCCTTTCCTGTGGAGAGTGCCTCCTCTTGAGATGCGACGTGAACGCCGGGAATTCTTTCCCTACGAAACAGGGAAAGGATCCCTCATCTCGAGCTAGGAGGCGGAAACGGGGCTCCCCTGGATGTGTGCGGGAACCCACGTGCTTCCTCTCGAGTGGAGACGGGTATCTCGCGGAACTTCTTGAGTTGCAGCAAGGGTGTGAAGGACCTTTTGGAAGTTCCAGTGGTTAGATGTGATTAGCCTCGAGAAGCCTCAGCGGAAATGGGCCTCATCTCGCCTGGAGGGCAAAACCTCCTGGATTTTCTCGAGTTGCGGCAGGTGCTCTCGACTTACGACGGGGACCTCAGGGCCCCGCTCTGGTGGCCTCAGGAAAGGCCAGTCCCCATGCGAGCTCCTCGGGGGCCTCTCGGGATTCCTCTCCCGTCGTTGCCGGGGCCTAAGACCTTGTGTGGAGTCGGGGCCGGAACCTGAGGATTCCTCTCCAGTGCTGACATGGATCTTGGGCGACTTCTGGAGTCTCCCCAGGGGAGACAGTCCTCGTTTCGAATGCGGGCATGCACTTGCGCTTTCCTCCAGAGCAGTAGCAGCAGTGTCACGCAGTCCGCCACGTGGATCAAAGGATCTATGGTTTTCCCTCGAGTCTTTCCCACGAGGCTTTCCCACGAGGCTCCCACAGGGCTGTCCCACGTGCACACTTGGTGGGAGTCGATCCTCGGCTTGAACGTCAAGGCAGTGCAGGGAAAACAGGTTCCTCTGGAATGGACTGACACATCTGGGGGTCTCTTGGAATGGTGCCACGACCCTGGAGTTCCTCTCGCCTTTCCTGTGGAGAGCGCCTCCTCTTGAGATGCGACGGGAACGCCGGGAATTCTTTCCCAACTAAACAGGGAAAGGATCCCTCATCTCGAGCTAGGAGGCGGAAACGGGGCTCCCCTGGATGTGTGAGGGACCCCACGTGCTTCCTCTCGAGTGGAGACGGGTATGTCGGGGAACTGCTTGAGTTGCAGCAAGGGTGTGAAGGACCCTTTGGAAGTTCCAGGGGTTAGATGTGATTAGCCTCCAGAAGCCTCAGCGGAAAAGGGCCTCATCTCGCCTGGAGGGCAAAACCTCCTGGATTTTCTCGAGTTGCGGCAGGTGCTCTCGACTTACGACGGGGACCACAGGGCCCCGCTCCTGTGGCCTCAGGAAAGGCCAGTCCCCATGCGAGTTCCTCGGGGGCCTCTCGGGATTCCTCTCCCGTCGATGCCGAGGCCTAAGACCTTGTGTGGAGTCGGGGCCGGAACCTGAGGATTCCTCTCCAGTGCTGACATGGATCTTGGGGTACTTTTGGAGTCTCCCCAGGGGAGTCAGTCCTAGTCTCGAATGCGGGCATGCACTTGCGCTTTCCTCCAGAGCGGTAGCAGCAGTGTCAGGCAGTCCGCCGCGTGGATCAAAAGATCTATGGTTTTCCCTCGAGTCTTTCCCACGAGGCTTTCCCACGGGGCTTTCCCACAGGGCTGTCCCACGTTCACACGTGGTGGGAGTCGATTGTCGGCTTGAACGTCATGGCAGTGCAGGGAAAACAGGTTCCTCTGGAATGGACTGACACATCTGGGGGACTCTTGGAATGGTGGCACGACCCTGGAGTTCCTCTCGCCTTTCCTGTGGAGAGCGCCTCCTCTTGAGATGCGAGGGGAACGCCGGGAATTCTTTCCCTACGAAACAGGGAAAGGATCAATCATGTCGAGCTAGGAGGCGGAAATGGGGCTCCTCTGGATGTGTGCGGGACCCTCGTGCTTCCTCTCGAGTGGAGACGGGTATGTTGGGGAACTTCTTGAGTTGCAGCAAGGGTGTGAAAGACCCTTTGGAAGTTCCAGTTGTTAGACGTGATTAGCCTCGAGAAGCCTCAGCGGAAATGGGCCTCATCTCGCCTGGAGGGCAAAACCTCCTGGATTTTCTTGAGTTGTGGCAGGTGCTCTCGACTTCCGACGGGGACCTCAGGGACCCGCTCTGGTGGCCTCAGGAAAGGCCAGTCCCCATGCGAGTTCCTCGGGGGCCTCTCGGGATTCCTCTCCCGTCGATGCCGGGGCCTAAGACCTTGTGTGGAGTCGGGGCCGGAACCTGAGGATTCCTCTCCAGTGCTGACATGGATCTTGGGGTACTTCTGGAGTCTCCCCAGGGGAGTCAGTCCTCGTCTCGAATGCGGGCATGCACTTCTGCTTTCCTCCAGAGCGGTAGCAGCATTGTCACGCAGTCCGCCGCGTGGATCAAAGGATCTATGGATTTCCCTCTAGTCTTTCCCACGAGGCTTTCCCCCGAGGCTTTCCCACGAGGCTTTCCCACAGGGCTTTACCACGTGCACACGTGGTGGGAGTCGATCCTCGGCTTGAACGTCAAGGCAGTGCAGGGAAAACAGGTTCCTCTGGAATGGACTGACACATCCGGGGGTCTCTTGGAATGGTGACACGACCCTGGAGTTCCTCTCGCCTTTCCTGTGGAGAGTGCCTCCTCTTGAGATGCGACGTGAACGCCGGGAATTCTTTCCCTACGAAACAGGGAAAGGATCCCTCATCTCGAGCTAGGAGGCGGAAACGGGGCTCCCCTGGATGTGTGCGGGAACCCACGTGCTTCCTCTCGAGTGGAGACGGGTATGTCGCGGAACTTCTTGAGTTGCAGCAAGGGTGTGAAGGACCTTTTGGAAGTTCCAGTGGTTAGATGTGATTAGCCTCGAGAAGCCTCAGCGGAAATGGGCCTCATCTCGCCTGGAGGCCAAAACCTCCTGGATTTTCTAGAGTTGCGGCAGGTGCTCTCGACTTACGACGGGGACCTCAGGGACCCGCTCTGGTGGCCTCAGGAAAGGCCAGTCCCCATGCGAGTTCCTCGGGGGCCTCTCGGGATTCCTCTCCCGTCGATGCCGAGGCCTAAGACCTTGTGTGGAGTCGGGGCCGGAACCTGAGGATTCCTCTCCAGTGCTGACATGGATCTTAGGGTACTTTTGGAGTCTCCCCAGGGGAGACAGTCCTCGTTTCGAATGCGGGCATGCACTTGCGCTTTCCTCCAGAGCAGTAGCAGCAGTGTCACGCAGTCCGCCACGTGGATCAAAGGATCTATGGTTTTCCCTCGAGTCTTTCCCACGAGGCTTTCCCACGAGGCTTTCCCACAGGGCTGTCCCACGTGCACACTTGGTGGGAGTCGATCCTCGGCTTGAACGTCAAGGCAGTGCAGGGAAAACAGGTTCCTCTGGAATGGACTGACACATCTGGGGGACTCTTGGAATGGTGGCACGACCCTGGAGTTCCTCTCGCCTTTCCTGTGGAGAGCGCCTCCTCTTGAGATGCGACGGGAACGCCGAGAATTCTTTCCCTACGAAACAAGGAAAGGATCCCTCATCTCGAGCTAGGTGGCGGAAACGGGGCTCCCCTGGATGTGTTCGGGACCCCACGTGCTTCCTCTCAAGTGCAGACGGGTATGTCGGGGAACTTCTTGAGTTGCAGCAAGGGTGTGAAGGACCCTTTGGAAGTTCCAGTGGTTAAATGTGATTAGCCTCGAGAAGCCTCAGCGGAAATGGGCCTCATCTCGCCTGGAGGGCAAAACCTCCTGGATTTTCTCGAGTTGCGGCAGGTGCTCTCGACTTACGACGGGGACCTCAGGGACCCGCTCTGGTGGCCTCAGGAAAGGCCAGTCCCCATGCGAGTTCCTCGGGGGCCTCTCGGGATTCCTCTCCCGTCGATGCCGGGGCCTAAGACCTTGTGTGGTGTCGGGGCCGGAACCTGAGGATTCCTCTCCAGTGCTGACATGGATCTTGGGGTACTTCTGGAGTCACCCCAGGGGAGTCAGTCCTCGTCTCGAATGCGGGAATGCACTTGCGGTTTCCTCCAGAGCAGTAGCAGCAGTGTCACGCAGTACGCCGAGTGGATCAAAGGATCTATGATTTTCCCTCGAGTCTTTCCCACGAGGCTTTCCCACGAGGTTTTCCACAGGGCTGTCCCACGTGCACACGTGGTGGGAGTCGATCCTCGGCTTGAACGTCAAGGCAGTGCAGGGAAAACAGGTTCCTCTGGAATGGACTGACACATCTGGGGGACTCTTGGAATGGTGGCACGACCCTGGAGTTCCTCTCGCCTTTCCTGTGGAGAGCGCCTCCTCTTGAGATGCGACGGGAACGCCGGGAATTCTTTCCCTACGAAACAGGGAAAGGATCCCTCATCTCGAGCTAGGAGGCGGAAACGGGTTCCCCTGGATGTGTGCGGGACCCTCGTGCTTCCTCTCGAGTTGAGACGGGTATGTCGGGGAACTTCTTGAGTTGCAGCAAGGGTGTGAAGGACCCTTTGGAAGTTCCAGTGGTTAGATGTGATTAGCCTCGAGAAGGCTCAGCGGAAATGGGCCTCATCTCGCCTGGAGGGCAAAACCTCCTGGATTTTCTCGAGTTGCGGCAGGTGCTCTCGACTTACGACGGGGACCTCAGGGCCCCGCTCTGGTGGCCTCAGGAAAGGCCAGTCCCCATGCGAGTTCCTCGGGGGCCTCTCGGGATTCCTCTCCCGTCGTTGCCGGGGCCTAAGACCTTGTGTGGAGTCGGGGCCGGAACCTGAGGATTCCTCTCCAGTGCTGACATGGATCTTGGGCGACTTCTGGAGTCTCCCCAGGGGAGACAGTCCTCGTTTCGAATGCGGGCATGCACTTGCGCTTTCCTCCAGAGCAGTAGCAGCAGTGTCACGCAGTCCGCCACGTGGATCAAAGGATCTATGGTTTTCCCTCGAGTCTTTCCCACGAGGCTTTCCAACGAGGCTTTCCCACAGGGCTGTCCCACGTGCACACTTGGTGGGAGTCGATCCTCGGCTTGAACGTCAAGGCAGTGCAGGGAAAACAGGTTCCTCTGGAATGGACTGACACATCTGGGGGTCTCTTGGAATGGTGCCACGACCCTGGAGTTCCTCTCGCCTTTCCTGTGGAGAGCGCCTCCTCTTGAGATGCGACGGGAACGCCGGGAATTCTTTCCCAACTAAACAGGGAAAGGATCCCTCATCTCGAGCTAGGAGGCGGAAACGGGGCTCCCCTGGATGTGTGCGGGACCCCACGTGCTTCCTCTCGAGTGGAGACGGGTATGTCGGGGAACTGCTTGAGTTGCAGCAAGGGTGTGAAGGACCCTTTGGAAGTTCCAGGGGTTAGATGTGATTAGCCTCGAGAAGGCTCATTGGAAAAGGGCCTCATCTCGCCTGGAGGGCAAAACCTCCTGGATTTTCTCGAGTTGCGGCAGGTGCTCTCGACTTACGACGGGGACCACAGGGCCCCGCTCCTGTGGCCTCAGGAAAGGCCAGTCCCCATGCGAGTTCCTCGGGGGCCTCTCGGGATTCCTCTCCCGTCGATGCCGGGGCCTAAGACCTTGTGTGGAGTCGGGGCCGGAACCTGAGGATTCCTCTCCAGTGCTGACATGGATCTTGGGGTACTTTTGGAGTCTCCCCAGGGGAGTCAGTCCTAGTCTCGAATGCGGGCATGCACTTGCGCTTTCCTCCAGAGCGGTAGCAGCAGTGTCAGGCAGTCCGCCGCGTGGATCAAAAGATCTATGGTTTTCCCTCGAGTCTTTCCCACGAGGCTTTCCCACGGGGCTTTCCCACAGGGCTGTCCCACGTTCACACGTGGTGGGAGTCGATCGTCGGCTTGAACGTCATGGCAGTGCAGGGAAAACAGTTTCCTCTGGAATGGACTGACACATCTGGGGGACTCTTGGAATGGTGGCACGACCCTGGAGTTCCTCTCGCCTTTCCTGTGGAGAGCGCCTCCTCTTGAGATGCGAGGGGAACGCCGGGAATTCTTTCCCTACGAAACAGGGAAAGGATCAATCATGTCGAGCTAGGAGGCGGAAATGGGGCTCCTCTGGATGTGTGCGGGACCCTCGTGCTTCCTCTCGAGTGGAGACGGGTATGTTGGGGAACTTCTTGAGTTGCAGCAAGGGTGTGAAAGACCCTTTGGTAGTTCCAGTTGTTAGACGTGATTAGCCTCGAGAAGCCTCAGCGGAAATGGGCCTCATCTCGCCTGGAGGGCAAAACCTCCTGGATTTTCTTGAGTTGTGGCAGGTGCTCTCGACTTACGACGGGGACCTCTGGGACCCGCTCTGGTGGCCTCAGGAAAGGCCAGTCCCCATGCGAGTTCCTCGGGGGCCTCTCGGGATTCCTCTCCCGTCGATGCCGGGGCCTAAGACCTTGTGTGGAGTCGGGGCCGGAACCTGAGGATTCCTCTCCAGTGCTGACATGGATCTTGGGGTACTTCTGGAGTCTCCCCAGGGGAGTCAGTCCTCGTCTCGAATGCGGGCATGCACTTTTGCTTTCCTCCAGAGCGGTAGCAGCATTGTCACGCAGTCCGCCGCGTGGATCAAAGGATCTATGGATTTCCCTCTAGTCTTTCCCACGAGGCTTTCCCCCGAGGCTTTCCCACGAGGCTTTCCCACAGGGCTGTACCACGTGCACACGTGGTGGGAGTCGATCCTCGGCTTGAACGTCAAGGCAGTGCAGGGAAAACAGGTTCCTCTGGAATGGACTGACACATCCGGGGGTCTCTTGGAATGGTGACACGACCCTGGACTTCCTCTCGCCTTTCCTGTGGAGAGTGCCTCCTCTTGAGATGCGACGTGAACGTCGGGAATTCTTTCCCTACGAAACAGGGAAAGAATCCCTCATCTCGAGCTAGGAGGCGGAAACGGGGCTACCCTGGATGTGTGCGGGAACCCACGTGCTTCCTCTCGAGTGGAGACGGGTATGTCGCGGAACTTCTTGAGTTGCAGAAAGGGTGTGAAGGACCCTTTGGAAGTTCCAGGGGTTAGATGTGATTAGCCTCGAGAAGCCTCAGCGGAAATGGGCCTCATCTCGCCTGGATGGCAAAACCTCCTGGATTTTCTCGAGGTGCGGCAGGTGCTCTCGACTTACGACGGGGCCCTCAGGGACCCGCTCTGGTGGCCTCAGGAAAGGCCAGTCCCCATGCGAGTTCCTCGGGGGCCTCTCGGGATTCCTCTCCCATCGTTGCCGGGGCCTAAGACCTTGTGTGGAGTCGGGGCCGGAACCTGAGGATTCCTCTCCAGTGCTGACATGGATCTTGGGCGACTTCTGGAGTCTCCCCAGGGGAGACAGTCCTCGTTTCGAATGCGGGCATGCACTTGCGCTTTCCTCCAGAGCAGTAGCAGCAGTGTCACGCAGTCCGCCACGTGGATCAAAGGATCTATGGTTTTCCCTCGAGTCTTTCCCACGAGGCTTTCCCACGAGGCTCCCACAGGGCTGTCCCACGTGCACACTTGGTGGGAGTCGATCCTCGGCTTGAACGTCAAGGCAGTGCAGGGAAAACAGGTTCCTCTGGAATGGACTGACACATCTGGGGGTCTCTTGGAATGGTGCCACGACCCTGGAGTTCCTCTCGCCTTTCCTGTGGAGAGCGCCTCCTCTTGAGATGCGACGGGAACGCCGGGAATTCTTTCCCAACTAAACAGGGAAAGGATCCCTCATCTCGAGCTAGGAGGCGGAAACGGGGCTCCCCTGGATGTGTGCGGGACCCCACGTGCTTCCTCTCGAGTGGAGACGGGTATGTCGGGGAACTGCTTGAGTTGCAGCAAGGGTGTGAAGGACCCTTTGGAAGTTCCAGGGGTTAGATGTGATTAGCCTCCAGAAGCCTCAGCGGAAAAGGGCCTCATCTCGCCTGGAGGGCAAAACCTCCTGGATTTTCTCGAGTTGCGGCAGGTGCTCTCGACTTACGACGGGGACCACAGGGCCCCGCTCCTGTGGCCTCAGGAAAGGCCAGTCCCCATGCGAGTTCCTCGGGGGCCTCTCGGGATTCCTCTCCCGTCGATGCCGGGGCCTAAGACCTTGTGTGGAGTCGGGGCCGGAACCTGAGGATTCCTCTCCAGTGCTGACATGGATCTTGGGGGACTTTTGGAGTCTCCCCAGGGGAGTCAGTCCTAGTCTCGAATGCGGGCATGCACTTGCGCTTTCCTCCAGAGCGGTAGCAGCAGTGTCAGGCAGTCCGCCGCGTGGATCAAAAGATCTATGGTTTTCCCTCGAGTCTTTCCCACGAGGCTTTCCCACGGGGCTTTCCCACAGGGCTGTCCCACGTTCACACGTGGTGGGAGTCGATCGTCGGCTTGAACGTCATGGCAGTGCAGGGAAAACAGGTTCCTCTGGAATGGACTGACACATCTGGGGGACTCTTGGAATGGTGGCTCGACCCTGGAGTTCCTCTCGCCTTTCCTGTGGAGAGCGCCTCCTCTTGAGATGCGAGGGGAACGCCGGGAATTCTTTCCCTACGAAACAGGGAAAGGATCAATCATGTCGAGCTAGGAGGCGGAAATGGGGCTCCTCTGGATGTGTGCGGGACCCTCGTGCTTCCTCTCGAGTGGAGACGGGTATGTTGGGGAACTTCTTGAGTTGCAGCAAGGGTGTGAAAGACCCTTTGGAAGTTCCAGTTGTTAGACGTGATTAGCCTCGAGAAGCCTCAGCGGAAATGGGCCTCATCTCGCCTTGAGGGCAAAACCTCCTGGATTTTCTTGAGTTGTGGCAGGTGCTCTCGACTTCCGACGGGGACATCAGGGACCCGCTTTGGTGGCCTCAGGAAAGGCCAGTCCCCATGCGAGTTCCTCGGGGGCCTCTCGGGATTCCTCTCCCGTCGATGCCGGGGCCTAAGACCTTGTGTGGAGTCGGGGCCGGAACCTGAGGATTCCTCTCCAGTGCTGACATGGATCTTGGGGTACTTCTGGAGTCTCCCCAGGGGAGTCAGTCCTCGTCTCGAATGCGGGCATGCACTTCTGCTTTCCTCCAGAGCGGTAGCAGCATTGTCACGCAGTCCGCCGCGTGGATCAAAGGATCTATGGATTTCCCTCTAGTCTTTCCCACGAGGCTTTCCCCCGAGGCTTTCCCACGAGGCTTTCCCACAGGGCTGTACCACGTGCACACGTGGTGGGAGTCGATCCTCGGCTTGAACGTCAAGGCAGTGCAGGGAAAACAGGTTCCTCTGGAATGTACTGACACATCCGGGGGTCTCTTGGAATGGTGACACGACCCTGGAGTTCCTCTCGCCTTTCCTGTGGAGAGTGCCTCCTCTTGAGATGCGACGTGAACGCCGGGAATTCTTTCCCTACGAAACAGGAAAAGGATCCCTCATCTCGAGCTAGGAGGCGGAAACGGGGCTCCCCTGGATGTGTGCGGGAACCCACGTGCTTCCTCTCGAGTGGAGACGGGTATGCCTGGGAACTTCTTGAGTTGCAGCAAGGGTGTGAAGGACCTTTTGGAAGTTCCAGTGGTTAGATGTGATTAGCCTCGAGAAGCCTCAGCGGAAATGGGCCTCATCTCGCCTGGAGGGCAAAACCTCCTGGATTTTCTCGAGTTGCGGCAGGTGCTCTCGACTTACGACGGGGACCTCAGGGCCCCGCTCTGGTGGCCTCAGGAAAGGCCAGTCCCCATGCGAGCTCCTCGGGGGCCTCTCGGGATTCCTCTCCCGTCGTTGCCGGGGCCTAAGACCTTGTGTGGAGTCGGGGCCGGAACCTGAGGATTCCTCTCCAGTGCTGACATGGATCTTGGGCGACTTCTGGAGTCTCCCCAGGGGAGACAGTCCTCGTTTCGAATGCGGGCATGCACTTGCGCTTTCCTCCAGAGCAGTAGCAGCAGTGTCACGCAGTCCGCCACGTGGATCAAAGGATCTATGGTTTTCCCTCGAGTCTTTCCCACGAGGCTTTCCCACGAGGCTCCCACAGGGCTGTCCCACGTGCACACTTGGTGGGAGTCGATCCTCGGCTTGAACGTCAAGGCAGTGCAGGGAAAACAGGTTCCTCTGGAATGGACTGACACATCTGGGGGTCTCTTGGAATGGTGGCACGACCCTGGAGTTCCTCTCGCCTTTCCTGTGGAGAGCGCCTCCTCTTGAGATGCGACGGGAACGCCGGGAATTCTTTCCCAACTAAACAGGGAAAGGATCCCTCATCTCGAGCTAGGAGGCGGAAACGGGGCTCCCCTGGATGTGTGCGGGACCCCACGTGCTTCCTCTCGAGTGGAGACGGGTATGTCGGGGAACTGCTTGAGTTGCAGCAAGGGTGTGAAGGACCCTTTGGAAGTTCCAGGGGTTAGATGTGATTAGCCTCCAGAAGCCTCAGCGGAAAAGGGCCTCATCTCGCCTGGAGGGCAAAACCTCCTGGATTTTCTCGAGTTGCGGCAGGTGCTCTCGACTTACGACGGGGACCACAGGGCCCCGCTCCTGTGGCCTCAGGAAAGGCCAGTCCCCATGCGAGTTCCTCGGGGGCCTCTCGGGATTCCTCTGCCGTCGATGCCGAGGCCTAAGACCTTGTGTGGAGTCGGGGCCGGAACCTGAGGATTCCTCTCCAGTGCTGACATGGATCTTGGGGTACTTTTGGAGTCTCCCCAGGGGAGTCAGTCCTAGTCTCGAATGCGGGCATGCACTTGCGCTTTCCTCCAGAGCGGTAGCAGCAGTGTCAGGCAGTCCGCCGCGTGGATCAAAAGATCTATGTTTTTCCCTCGAGTCTTTCCCACGAGGCTTTCCCACGGGGCTTTCCCACAGGGCTGTCCCACGTTTACACGTGGTGGGAGTCGATTGTCGGCTTGAACGTCATGGCAGTGCAGGGAAAACAGGTTCCTCTGGAATGGACTGACACATCTGGGGGACTCTTGGAATGGTGGCACGACCCTGGAGTTCCTCTCGCCTTTCCTGTGGAGAGCGCCTCCTCTTGAGATGCGAGGGGAACGCCGGGAATTCTTTCCCTACGAAACAGGGAAAGGATCAATCATGTCGAGCTAGGAGGCGGAAATGGGGCTCCTCTGGATGTGTGCGGGACCCTCGTGCTTCCTCTCGAGTGGAGACGGGTATGTTGGGGAACTTCTTGAGTTGCAGCAAGGGTGTGAAAGACCCTTTGGAAGTTCCAGTTGTTAGACGTGATTAGCCTCGAGAAGCCTCAGCGGAAATGGGCCTCATCTCGCCTGGAGGGCAAAACCTCCTGGATTTTCTTGAGTTGTGGCAGGTGCTCTCGACTTCCGACGGGGACCTCAGGGACCCGCTCTGGTGGCCTCAGGAAAGGCCAGTCCCCATGCGAGTTCCTCGGGGGCCTCTCGGGATTCCTCTCCCGTCGATGCCGGGGCCTAAGACCTTGTGTGGAGTCGGGGCCGGAACCTGAGGATTCCTCTCCAGTGCTGACATGGATCTTGGGGTACTTCTGGAGTCTCCCCAGGGGAGTCAGTCCTCGTCTCGAATGCGGGCATGCACTTCTGCTTTCCTCCAGAGCGGTAGCAGCATTGTCACGCAGTCCGCCGCGTGGATCAAAGGATCTATGGATTTCCCTCTAGTCTTTCCCACGAGGCTTTCCCCCGAGGCTTTCCCACGAGGCTTTCCCACAGGGCTTTACCACGTGCACACGTGGTGGGAGTCGATCCTCGGCTTGAACGTCAAGGCAGTGCAGGGAAAACAGGTTCCTCTGGAATGGACTGACACATCCGGGGGTCTCTTGGAATGGTGACACGACCCTGGAGTTCCTCTCGCCTTTCCTGTGGAGAGTGCCTCCTCTTGAGATGCGACGTGAACGCCGGGAATTCTTTCCCTACGAAACAGGGAAAGGATCCCTCATCTCGAGCTAGGAGGCGGAAACGGGGCTCCCCTGGATGTGTGCGGGAACCCACGTGCTTCCTCTCGAGTGGAGACGGGTATGTCGCGGAACTTCTTGAGTTGCAGCAAGGGTGTGAAGGACCTTTTGGAAGTTCCAGTGGTTAGATGTGATTAGCCTCGAGAAGCCTCAGCGGAAATGGGCCGCATCTCGCCTGGAGGGCAAAACCTCCTGGATTTTCTAGAGTTGCGGCAGGTGCTCTCGACTTACGACGGGGACCTCAGGGACCCGCTCTGGTGGCCTCAGGAAAGGCCAGTCCCCATGCGAGTTCCTCGGGGGCCTCTCGGGATTCCTCTCCCGTCGATGCCGGGGCCTAAGACCTTGTGTGGAGTCGGGGCCGGAACCTGAGGATTCCTCTCCAGTGCTGACATGGATCTTGGGGTACTTCTGGAGTCACCCCAGGGGAGACAGTCCTCGTTTCGAATGCGGGCATGCACTTGCGCTTTCCTCCAGAGCAGTAGCAGCAGTGTCACGCAGTCCGCCACGTGGATCAAAGGATCTATGGTTTTCCCTCGAGTCTTTCCCACGAGGCTTTCCCTCGAGGCTTTCCCACAGGGCTGTCCCACGTGCACACTTGGTGGGAGTCGATCCTCGGCTTGAACGTCAAGGCAGTGCAGGGAAAACAGGTTCCTCTGGAATGGACTGACACATCTGGGGGACTCTTGGAATGGTGGCACGACCCTGGAGTTCCTCTCGCCTTTCCTGTGGAGAGCGCCTCCTCTTGAGATGCGACGGGAACGCCGAGAATTCTTTCCCTACGAAACAAGGAAAGGATCCCTCATCTCGAGCTAGGTGGCGGAAACGGGGCTCCCCTGGATGTGTTCGGGACCCCACGTGCTTCCTCTCAAGTGGAGACGGGTATGTCGGGGAACTTCTTGAGTTGCAGCAAGGGTGTGAAGGACCCTTTGGAAGTTCCAGTGGTTAGATGTGATTAGCCTCGAGAAGCCTCAGCGGAAATGGGCCTCATCTCGCCTGGAGGGCAAAACCTCCTGGATTTTCTCGAGTTGCGGCAGGTGCTCTCGACTTACGACGGGGACCTCAGGGACCCGCTCTGGTGGCCTCAGGAAAGGCCAGTCCCCATGCGAGTTCCTCGGGGGCCTCTCGGGATTCCTCTCCCGTCGATGCCGGGGCCTAAGACCTTGTGTGGTGTCGGGGCCGGAACCTGAGGATTCCTCTCCAGTGCTGACATGGATCTTGGGGTACTTCTGGAGTCACCCCAGGGGAGTCAGTCCTCGTCTCGAATGCGGGCATGCACTTGCGGTTTCCTCCAGAGCAGTAGCAGCAGTGTCACGCAGTACGCCGCGTGGATCAAAGGATCTATGATTTTCCCTCGAGTCTTTCCCACGAGGCTTTACCACGAGGCTTTCCACAGGGCTGTCCCACGTGCACACGTGGTGGGAGTCGATCCTCGGCTTGAACGTCAAGGCAGTGCAGGGAAAACAGGTTCCTCTGGAATGGACTGACACATCTGGGGGACTCTTGGAATGGTGGCACGAACCTGGAGTTCCTCTCGCCTTTCCTGTGGAGAGGGCCTCCTCTTGAGATGCGACGGGAACGCCGGGAATTCTTTCCCTACGAAACAGGGAAAGGATCCCTCATCTCGAGCTAGGAGGCGGAAACGGGTTCCCCTGGATGTGTGCGGGACCCTCGTGCTTCCTCTCGAGTGGAGACGTGTATGTCGGGGAACTTCTTGAGTTGCAGCAAGGGTGTGAAGGACCCTTTGGAAGTTCCAGTGGTTAGATGTGATTAGCCTCGAGAAGGCTCAGCGGAAATGGGCCTCATCTCGCCTGGAGGGCAAAACCTCCTGGATTTTCTCGAGTTGCGGCAGGTGCTCTCGACTTACGACGGGGACCTCAGGGCCCCGCTCTGGTGGCCTCAGGAAAGGCCAGTCCCCATGCGAGTTCCTCGGGGGCCTCTCGGGATTCCTCTCCCGTCGTTGCCGGGGCCTAAGACCTTGTGTGGAGTCGGGGCCGGAACCTGAGGATTCCTCTCCAGTGCTGACATGGATCTTGGGCGACTTCTGGAGTCTCCCCAGGGGAGACAGTCCTCGTTTCGAATGCGGGCATGCACTTGCGCTTTCCTCCAGAGCAGTAGCAGCAGTGTCACGCAGTCCGCCACGTGGATCAAAGGATCTATGGTTTTCCCTCGAGTCTTTCCCACGAGGCTTTCCAACGAGGCTTTCCCACAGGGCTGTCCCACGTGCACACTTGGTGGGAGTCGATCCTCGGCTTGAACGTCAAGGCAGTGCAGGGAAAACAGGTTCCTCTGGAATGGACTGACACATCTGGGGGTCTCTTGGAATGGTGCCACGACCCTGGAGTTCCTCTCGCCTTTCCTGTGGAGAGCGCCTCCTCTTGAGATGCGACGGGAACGCCGGGAATTCTTTCCAACTAAACAGGGAAAGGATCCCTCATCTCGAGCTAGGAGGCGGAAACGGGGCTCCCCTGGATGTGTGCGGGACCCCACGTGCTTCCTCTCGAGTGGAGACGGGTATGTCGGGGAACTGCTTGAGTTGCAGCAAGGGTGTGAAGGACCCTTTGGAAGTTCCAGGGGTTAGATGTGATTAGCCTCCAGAAGCCTCAGCGGAAAAGGGCCTCATCTCGCCTGGAGGGCAAAACCTCCTGGATTTTCTCGAGTTGCGGCAGGTGCTTTCGACTTACGACGGGGACCACAGGGCCCAGCTCCTGTGGCCTCAGGAAAGGCCAGTCCCCATGCGAGTTCCTCGTGGGCCTCTCGGGATTCCTCTGCCGTCGATGCCGAGGCCTAAGACCTTGTGTGGAGTCGGGGCCGGAACCTGAGGATTCCTCTCCAGTGCTGACATGGATCTTGGGGTACTTTTGGAGTCTCCCCAGGGGAGTCAGTCCTAGTCTCGAATGCGGGCATGCACTTGCGCTTTCCTCCAGAGCGGTAGCAGCAGTGTCAGGCAGTCCGCCGCGTGGATCAAAAGATCTATGGTTTTCCCTCGAGTCTTTCCCACGAGGCTTTCCCACGGGGCTTTCCCACAGGGCTGTCCCACGTTCACACGTGGTGGGAGTCGATCGTCGGCTTGAACGTCATGGCAGTGCAGGGAAAACAGGTTCCTCTGGAATGGACTGACACATCTGGGGGACTCTTGGAATGGTGGCACGACCCTGGAGTTCCTCTCGCCTTTCCTGTGGAGAGCGCCTCCTCTTGAGATGCGACGTGAACGCCGGGAATTCTTTCCCTACGAAACAGGGAAAGGATCCCTCATGTCGAGCTAGGAGGCGGAAATGGGGCTCCTCTGGATGTGTGCGGGACCCTCGTTCTTCCTCTCGAGTGGAGACGGGTATGTTGGGGAACTTCTTGAGTTGCAGCAAGGGTGTGAAAGACCCTTTGGAAGTTCCAGTTGTTAGACGTGATTAGCCTCGAGAAGCCTCAGCGGAAATGGGCCTCATCTCGCCTGGAGGGCAAAACCTCCTGGATTTTCTTGAGTTGTGGCAGGTGCTCTCGGCTTACGACGGGTACCTCCGGGACCCGCTCTGGTGGCCTCAGGACAGGCCAGTCCCAATGCGAGTTCCTCGGGGGCCTCTCGGGATTCCTCTCCCGTCGTTGCCGGGGCCTAAGACCTTGTGTGGAGTCGGGGCCGGAACCTGAGGATTCCTCTCCAGTGCTGACATGGATCTTGGGCGACTTCTGGAGTCTCCCCAGGGGAGACAGTCCTCGTTTCGAATGCGGGCATGCACTTGCGCTTTCCTCCAGAGCAGTAGCAGCAGTGTCACGCAGTCCGCCACGTGGATCAAAGGATCTATGGTTTTCCCTCGAGTCTTTCCCACGAGGCTTTCCCACGAGGCTCCCACAGGGCTGTCCCACGTGCACACTTGGTGGGAGTCGATCCTCGGCTTGAACGTCAAGGCAGTGCAGGGAAAACAGGTTCCTCTGGAATGGACTGACACATCTGGGGGTCTCTTGGAATGGTGCCACGACCCTGGAGTTCCTCTCGCCTTTCCTGTGGAGAGCGCCTCCTCTTGAGATGCGACGGGAACGCCGGGAATTCTTTCCCAACTAAACAGGGAAAGGATCCCTCATCTCGAGCTAGGAGGCGGAAACGGGGCTCCCCTGGATGTGTGCGGGACCCCACGTGCTTCCTCTCGAGTGGAGACGGGTATGTCGGGGAACTGCTTGAGTTGCAGCAAGGGTGTGAAGGACCCTTTGGAAGTTCCAGGGGTTAGATGTGATTAGCCTCCAGAAGCCTCAGCGGAAAAGGGCCTCATCTCGCCTGGAGGGCAAAACCTCCTGGATTTTCTCGAGTTGCGGCAGGTGCTCTCGACTTACGACGGGGACCACAGGGCCCCGCTCCTGTGGCCTCAGGAAAGGCCAGTCCCCATGCGAGTTCCTCGGGGGCCTCTCGGGATTCCTCTCCCGTCGATGCCGGGGCCTAAGACCTTGTGTGGAGTCGGGGCCGGAACCTGAGGATTCCTCTCCAGTGCTGACATGGATCTTGGGGGACTTTTGGAGTCTCCCCAGGGGAGTCAGTCCTAGTCTCGAATGCGGGCATGCACTTGCGCTTTCCTCCAGAGCGGTAGCAGCAGTGTCAGGCAGTCCGCCGCGTGGATCAAAAGATCTATGGTTTTCCCTCGAGTCTTTCCCACGAGGCTTTCCCACGGGGCTTTCCCACAGGGCTGTCCCACGTTCACACGTGGTGGGAGTCGATCGTCGGCTTGAACGTCATGGCAGTGCAGGGAAAACAGGTTCCTCTGGAATGGACTGACACATCTGGGGGACTCTTGGAATGGTGGCACGACCCTGGAGTTCCTCTCGCCTTTCCTGTGGAGAGCGCCTCCTCTTGAGATGCGAGGGGAACGCCGGGAATTCTTTCCCTACGAAACAGGGAAAGGATCAATCATGTCGAGCTAGGAGGCGGAAATGGGGCTCCTCTGGATGTGTGCGGGACCCTCGTGCTTCCTCTCGAGTGGAGACGGGTATGTTGGGGAACTTCTTGAGTTGCAGCAAGGGTGTGAAAGACCCTTTGGAAGTTCTAGTTGTTAGACGTGATTAGCCTCGAGAAGCCTCAGCGGAAATGGGCCTCATCTCGCCTTGAGGGCAAAACCTCCTGGATTTTCTTGAGTTGTGGCAGGTGCTCTCGACTTCCGACGGGGACATCAGGGACCCGCTTTGGTGGCCTCAGGAAAGGCCAGTCCCCATGCGAGTTCCTCGGGGGCCTCTCGGGATTCCTCTCCCGTCGATGCCGGGGCCTAAGACCTTGTGTGGAGTCGGGGCCGGAACCTGAGGATTCCTCTCCAGTGCTGACATGGATCTTGGGGTACTTCTGGAGTCTCCCCAGGGGAGTCAGTCCTCGTCTCGAATGCGGGCATGCACTTCTGCTTTCCTCCAGAGCGGTAGCAGCATTGTCACGCAGTCCGCCGCGTGGATCAAAGGATCTATGGATTTCCCTCTAGTCTTTCCCACGAGGCTTTCCCCCGAGGCTTTCCCACGAGGCTTTCCCACAGGGCTGTACCACGTGCACACGTGGTGGGAGTCGATCCTCGGCTTGAACGTCAAGGCAGTGCAGGGAAAACAGGTTCCTCTGGAATGTACTGACACATCCGGGGGTCTCTTGGAATGGTGACACGACCCTGGAGTTCCTCTCGCCTTTCCTGTGGAGAGTGCCTCCTCTTGAGATGCGACGTGAACGCCGGGAATTCTTTCCCTACGAAACAGGAAAAGGATCCCTCATCTCGAGCTAGGAGGCGGAAACGGGGCTCCCCTGGATGTGTGCGGGAACCCACGTGCTTCCTCTCGAGTGGAGACGGGTATGCCTGGGAACTTCTTGAGTTGCAGCAAGGGTGTGAAGGACCTTTTGGAAGTTCCAGTGGTTAGATGTGATTAGCCTCGAGAAGCCTCAGCGGAAATGGGCCTCATCTCGCCTGGAGGGCAAAACCTCCTGGATTTTCTCGAGTTGCGGCAGGTGCTCTCGACTTACGACGGGGACCTCAGGGCCCCGCTCTGGTGGCCTCAGGAAAGGCCAGTCCCCATGCGAGCTCCTCGGGGGCCTCTCGGGATTCCTCTCCCGTCGTTGCCGGGGCCTAAGACCTTGTGTGGAGTCGGGGCCGGAACCTGAGGATTCCTCTCCAGTGCTGACATGGATCTTGGGCGACTTCTGGAGTCTCCCCAGGGGAGACAGTCCTCGTTTCGAATGCGGGCATGCACTTGCGCTTTCCTCCAGAGCAGTAGCAGCAGTGTCACGCAGTCCGCCACGTGGATCAAAGGATCTATGGTTTTCCCTCGAGTCTTTCCCACGAGGCTTTCCCACGAGGCTCCCACAGGGCTGTCCCACGTGCACACTTGGTGGGAGTCGATCCTCGGCTTGAACGTCAAGGCAGTGCAGGGAAAACAGGTTCCTCTGGAATGGACTGACACATCTGGGGGTCTCTTGGAATGGTGCCACGACCCTGGAGTTCCTCTCGCCTTTCCTGTGGAGAGCGCCTCCTCTTGAGATGCGACGGGAACGCCGGGAATTCTTTCCCAACTAAACAGGGAAAGGATCCCTCATCTCGAGCTAGGAGGCGGAAACGGGGCTCCCCTGGATGTGTGCGGGACCCCACGTGCTTCCTCTCGAGTGGAGACGGGTATGTCGGGGAACTGCTTGAGTTGCAGCAAGGGTGTGAAGGACCCTTTGGAAGTTCCAGGGGTTAGATGTGATTAGCCTCCAGAAGCCTCAGCGGAAAAGGGCCTCATCTCGCCTGGAGGGCAAAACCTCCTGGATTTTCTCGAGTTGCGGCAGGTGCTCTCGACTTACGACGGGGACCACAGGGCCCCGCTCCTGTGGCCTCAGGAAAGGCCAGTCCCCATGCGAGTTCCTCGGGGGCCTCTCGGGATTCCTCTCCCGTCGATGCCGAGGCCTAAGACCTTGTGTGGAGTCGGGGCCGGAACCTGAGGATTCCTCTCCAGTGCTGACATGGATCTTGGGGTACTTTTGGAGTCTCCCCAGGGGAGTCAGTCCTAGTCTCGAATGCGGGCATGCACTTGCGCTTTCCTCCAGAGCGGTAGCAGCAGTGTCACGCAGTCCGCCCCGTGGATCAAAAGATCTATGGTTTTCCCTCAAGTCTTTCCCACGAGGCTTTCCCACGGGGCTTTCCCACAGGGCTGTCCCACGTTTACACGTGGTGGGAGTCGATTGTCGGCTTGAACGTCATGGCAGTGCAGGGAAAACAGGTTCCACTGGAATGGACTGACACATCTGGGGGACTCTTGGAATGGTGGCACGACCCTGGAGTTCCTCTCGCCTTTCCTGTGGAGAGCGCCTCCTCTTGAGATGCGAGGGGAACGCCGGGAATTCTTTCCCTACGAAACAGGGAAAGGATCAATCATGTCGAGCTAGGAGGCGGAAATGGGGCTCCTCTGGATGTGTGCGGGACCCTCGTGCTTCCTCTCGAGTGGAGACGGGTATGTTGGGGAACTTCTTGAGTTGCAGCAAGGGTGTGAAAGACCCTTTGGAAGTTCCAGTTGTTAGACGTGATTAGCCTCGAGAAGCCTCAGCGGAAATGGGCCTCATCTCGCCTGGAGGGCAAAACCTCCTGGATTTTCTTGAGTTGTGGCAGGTGCTCTCGACTTCCGACGGGGACCTCAGGGACCCGCTCTGGTGGCCTCAGGAAAGGCCAGTCCCCATGCGAGTTCCTCGGGGGCCTCTCGGGATTCCTCTCCCGTCGATGCCGGGGCCTAAGACCTTGTGTGGAGTCGGGGCCGGAACCTGAGGATTCCTCTCCAGTGCTGACATGGATCTTGGGGTACTTCTGGAGTCTCCCCAGGGGAGTCAGTCCTCGTCTCGAATGCGGGCATGCACTTCTGCTTTCCTCCAGAGCGGTAGCAGCATTGTCACGCAGTCCGCCGCGTGGATCAAAGGATCTATGGATTTCCCTCTAGTCTTTCCCACGAGGCTTTCCCCCGAGGCTTTCCCACGAGGCTTTCCCACAGGGCTTTACCACGTGCACACGTGGTGGGAGTCGATCCTCGGCTTGAACGTCAAGGCAGTGCAGGGAAAACAGGTTCCTCTGGAATGGACTGACACATCCGGGGGTCTCTTGGAATGGTGACACGACCCTGGAGTTCCTCTCGCCTTTCCTGTGGAGAGTGCCTCCTCTTGAGATGCGACGTGAACGCCGGGAATTCTTTCCCTACGAAACAGGGAAAGGATCCCTCATCTCGAGCTAGGAGGCGGAAACGGGGCTCCCCTGGATGTGTGCGGGAACCCACGTGCTTCCTCTCGAGTGGAGACGGGTATGTCGCGGAACTTCTTGAGTTGCAGCAAGGGTGTGAAGGACCTTTTGGAAGTTCCAGTGGTTAGATGTGATTAGCCTCGAGAAGCCTCAGCGGAAATGGGCCTCATCTCGCCTGGAGGGCAAAACCTCCTGGATTTTCTAGAGTTGCGGCAGGTGCTCTCGACTTACGACGGGGACCTCAGGGACCCGCTCTGGTGGCCTCAGGAAAGGCCAGTCCCCATGCGAGTTCCTCGGGGGCCTCTCGGGATTCCTCTCCCGTCGATGCCGGGGCCTAAGACCTTGTGTGGAGTCGGGGCCGGAACCTGAGGATTCCTCTCCAGTGCTGACATGGATCTTAGGGTACTTCTGGAGTCTCCCCAGGGGAGACAGTCCTCGTTTCGAATGCGGGCATGCACTTGCGCTTTCCTCCAGAGCAGTAGCAGCAGTGTCACGCAGTCCGCCACGTGGATCAAAGGATCTATGGTTTTCCCTCGAGTCTTTCCCACGAGGCTTTCCCACGAGGCTTTCCCACAGGGCTGTCCCACGTGCACACTTGGTGGGAGTCGATCCTCGGCTTGAACGTCAAGGCAGTGCAGGGAAAACAGGTTCCTCTGGAATGGACTGACACATCTGGGGGACTCTTGGAATGGTGGCACGACCCTGGAGTTCCTCTCGCCTTTCCTGTGGAGAGCGCCTCCTCTTGAGATGCGACGGGAACGCCGAGAATTCTTTCCCTACGAAACAAGGAAAGGATCCCTCATCTCGAGCTAGGTGGCGGAAACGGGGCTCCCCTGGATGTGTTCGGGACCCCACGTGCTTCCTCTCAAGTGGAGACGGGTATGTCGGGGAACTTCTTGAGTTGCAGCAAGGGTGTGAAGGACCCTTTGGAAGTTCCAGTGGTTAGATGTGATTAGCCTCGAGAAGCCTCAGCGGAAATGGGCCTCATCTCGCCTGGAGGGCAAAACCTCCTGGATTTTCTCGAGTTGCGGCAGGTGCTCTCGACTTACGACGGGGACCTCAGGGACCCGCTCTGGTGGCCTCAGGAAAGGCCAGTCCCCATGCGAGTTCCTCGGGGGCCTCTCGGGATTCCTCTCCCGTCGATGCCGGGGCCTAAGACCTTGTGTGGTGTCGGGGCCGGAACCTGAGGATTCCTCTCCAGTGCTGACATGGATCTTGGGGTACTTCTGGAGTCACCCCAGGGGAGTCAGTCCTCGTCTCGAATGCGGGCATGCACTTGCGGTTTCCTCCAGAGCAGTAGCAGCAGTGTCACGCAGTACGCCGCGTGGATCAAAGGATCTATGATTTTCCCTCGAGTCTTTCCCACGAGGCTTTCCCACGAGGCTTTCCACAGGGCTGTCCCACGTGCACACGTGGTGGGAGTCGATCCTCGGCTTGAACGTCAAGGCAGTGCAGGGAAAACAGGTTCCTCTGGAATGGACTGACACATCTGGGGGACTCTTGGAATGGTGGCACGACCCTGGAGTTCCTCTCGCCTTTCCTGTGGAGAGGGCCTCCTCTTGAGATGCGACGGGAACGCCGGGAATTCTTTCCCTACGAAACAGGGAAAGGATCCCTCATCTCGAGCTAGGAGGCGGAAACGGGTTCCCCTGGATGTGTGCGGGACCCTCGTGCTTCCTCTCGAGTGGAGACGTGTATGTCGGGGAACTTCTTGAGTTGCAGCAAGGGTGTGAAGGACCCTTTGGAAGTTCCAGTGGTTAGATGTGATTAGCCTCGAGAAGGCTCAGCGGAAATGGGCCTCATCTCGCCTGGAGGGCAAAACCTCCTGGATTTTCTCGAGTTGCGGCAGGTGCTCTCGACTTACGACGGGGACCTCAGGGCCCCGCTCTGGTGGCCTCAGGAAAGGCCAGTCCCCATGCGAGTTCCTCGGGGGCCTCTCGGGATTCCTCTCCCGTCGTTGCCGGGGCCTAAGACCTTGTGTGGAGTCGGGGCCGGAACCTGAGGATTCCTCTCCAGTGCTGACATGGATCTTGGGCGACTTCTGGAGTCTCCCCAGGGGAGACAGTCCTCGTTTCGAATGCGGGCATGCACTTGCGCTTTCCTCCAGAGCAGTAGCAGCAGTGTCACGCAGTCCGCCACGTGGATCAAAGGATCTATGGTTTTCCCTCGAGTCTTTCCCACGAGGCTTTCCAACGAGGCTTTCCCACAGGGCTGTCCCACGTGCACACTTGGTGGGAGTCGATCCTCGGCTTGAACGTCAAGGCAGTGCAGGGAAAACAGGTTCCTCTGGAATGGACTGACACATCTGGGGGTCTCTTGGAATGGTGCCACGACCCTGGAGTTCCTCTCGCCTTTCCTGTGGAGAGCGCCTCCTCTTGAGATGCGACGGGAACGCCGGGAATTCTTTCCAACTAAACAGGGAAAGGATCCCTCATCTCGAGCTAGGAGGCGGAAACGGGGCTCCCCTCGATGTGTGCGGGACCCCACGTGCTTCCTCTCGAGTGGAGACGGGTATGTCGGGGAACTGCTTGAGTTGCAGCAAGGGTGTGAAGGACCCTTTGGAAGTTCCAGGGGTTAGATGTGATTAGCCTCCAGAAGCCTCAGCGGAAAAGGGCCTCATCTCGCCTGGAGGGCAAAACCTCCTGGATTTTCTCGAGTTGCGGCAGGTGCTTTCGACTTACGACGGGGACCACAGGGCCCAGCTCCTGTGGCCTCAGGAAAGGCCAGTCCCCATGCGAGTTCCTCGGGGGCCTCTCGGGATTCCTCTGCCGTCGATGCCGAGGCCTAAGACCTTGTGTGGAGTCGGGGCCGGAACCTGAGGATTCCTCTCCAGTGCTGACATGGATCTTGGGGTACTTTTGGAGTCTCCCCAGGGGAGTCAGTCCTAGTCTCGAATGCGGGCATGCACTTGCGCTTTCCTCCAGAGCGGTAGCAGCAGTGTCAGGCAGTCCGCCGCGTGGATCAAAAGATCTATGGTTTTCCCTCGAGTCTTTCCCACGAGGCTTTCCCACGGGGCTTTCCCACAGGGCTGTCCCACGTTCACACGTGGTGGGAGTCGATCGTCGGCTTGAACGTCATGGCAGTGCAGGGAAAACAGGTTCCTCTGGAATGGACTGACACATCTGGGGGACTCTTGGAATGGTGGCACGACCCTGGAGTTCCTCTCGCCTTTCCTGTGGAGAGCGCCTCCTCTTGAGATGAGACGTGAACGCCGGGAATTCTTTCCCTACGAAACAGGGAAAGGATCCCTCATGTCGAGCTAGGAGGCGGAAATGGGGCTCCTCTGGATGTGTGCGGGACCCTCGTGCTTCCTCTCGAGTGGAGACGGGTATGTTGGGGAACTTCTTGAGTTGCAGCAAGGGTGTGAAAGACCCTTTGGAAGTTCCAGTTGTTAGACGTGATTAGCCTCGAGAAGCCTCAGCGGAAATGGGCCTCATCTCGCCTGGAGGGCAAAACCTCCTGGATTTTCTTGAGTTGTGGCAGGTGCTCTCGGCTTACGACGGGTACCTCCGGGACCCGCTCTGGTGGCCTCAGGACAGGCCAGTCCCCATGCGAGTTCCTCGGGGGCCTCTCGGGATTCCTCTCCCGTCGATGCCGGGGCCTAAGACCTTGTGTGGAGTCGGGGCCGGAACCTGAGGATTCCTCTCCAGTGCTGACATGGATCTTGGGGTACTTCTGGAGTCTCCCCAGGGGAGTCAGTCCTCGTCTCGAATGCGGGCATGCACTTCTGTTTTCCTCCAGAGCGGTAGCAGCATTGTCACGCAGTCCGCCGCGTGGATCAAAGGATCTATGGATTTCCCTCTAGTCTTTCCCACGAGGCTTTCCCCCGAGGCTTTCCCACAGGGCTGTCCCACGTGCACACGTGGTGGGAGTCGATCCTCAGCTTGAAAGTCAAGGCAGTGCAGGGAAAACAGGATCCTCTGTAATGGACTGACACATCTGGGGTCTCTTGGATTGGTGGCACGACCCTGGAGTTCCTCTCGCCTTTCCTGTGGAGAGCGCCTCCTCTTGAGATGCGACGGTAACGCCGGGAATTCTTTCCCTACGAAACAGGGGAAGGATCCCTCATCTCGAGCTAGGTGGCGAAACGGGGCTCCCCTGGATGTGTTCGGGACCCCACGTGTTTCCTCTCAAGTGCAGACGGGTATGTCGGGGAACTTCTTGAGTTGCAGCAAGGGTGTGAAGGACCCTTTGGAAGTTCCAGTGGTTAGATGTGATTAGCCTCGAGAAGCCTCAGCGGAAATGGGCCTCATCTCGCCTGGAGGGCCAAACCTCCTGGATTTTCTCGAGTTGCGGCAGGTGCTCTCGACTTACGACGGGGACCTCAGGGACCCGCTCTGGTGGCCTCAGGAAAGGCCAGTCCCCATGCGAGTTCCTCGGGGGCCTCTCGGGATTCCTCTCCCGTCGATGCCGGGGCCTAAGACCTTGTGTGGTGTCGGGGCCGGAACCTGAGGATTCCTCTCCAGTGCTGACATGGATCTTGGGGTACTTCTGGAGTCACCCCAGGGGAGTCAGTCCTCGTCTTGAATGCGGGCATGCACTTGCGGTTTCCTCCAGAGCAGTAGCAGCAGTGTCACGCAGTACGCCGAGTGCATCAAAGTATCTATGATTTTCCCTCGAGTCTTTCCCACGAGGCTTTCCCACGAGGCTTTCCACAGGGCTGTCCCACGTGCACACGTGGTGGGAGTCGATCCTCGGCTTGAACGTCAAGGCAGTGCAGGGAAAACAGGTTCCTCTGTAATGGACTGACACATCTGGGGGACTCTTGGAATGGTGGCACGACCCTGGAGTTCCTCTCGCCTTTCCTGTGGAGAGGGCCTCCTCTTGAGATGCGACGGGAACGCCGGGAATTCTTTCCCTACGAAACAGGGAAAGGATCCCTCATCTCGAGCTAGGAGTCGGAAACGGGCTCCCCTGGATGTGTGCGGGACCCTCGTGCTTCCTCTCGAGTGGAGACGGGTTTGTCGGGGAACTTCTTGAGTTGCAGCAAGGGTGTGAAGGACCCTTTGGAAGTTCCAGTGGTTAGATGTGATTAGCCTCGAGAAGGCTCAGCGGAAATGGGCCTCATCTCGCCTGGAGGGCAAAACCTCCTGGATTTTCTCGAGTTGCGGCAGGTGCTCTCGACTTACGACGGGGACCACAGGGCCCCGCTCCTGTGGCCTCAGGAAAGGCCAGTCCCCATGCGAGTTCCTCGGGGGCCTCTCGGGATTCCTCTGCCGTCGATGCCGAGGCCTAAGACCTTGTGTGGATTCGGGGCCGGAACCTGAGGATTCCTCTCCAGTGCTGACATGGATCTTGGGGTACTTTTGGAGTCTCCCCAGGGGAGTCAGTCCTAGTCTCGAATGCGGGCATGCACTTGCGCTTTCCTCCAGAGCGGTAGCAGCAGTGTCAGGCAGTCCGCCGCGTGGATCAAAAGATCTATGGTTTTCCCTCGAGTCTTTCCCACGAGGCTTTCCCACGGGGCTTTCCCACAGGGCTGTCCCACGTTCACACGTGGTGGGAGTCGATCGTCGGCTTGAACGTCATGGCAGTGCAGGGAAAACAGGTTCCTCTGGAATGGACTGACACATCTGGGGGACTCTTGGAATGGTGGCACGACCCTGGAGTTCCTCTCGCCTTTCCTGTGGAGAGCGCCTCCTCTTGAGATGCGACGTGAACGCCGGGAATTCTTTCCCTACGAAACAGGGAAAGGATCCCTCATGTCGAGCTAGGAGGCGGAAATGGGGCTCCTATGGATGTGTGCGGGACCCTCGTGCTTCCTCTCGAGTGGAGACGGGTATGTTGGGGAACTTCTTGAGTTGCAGCAAGGGTGTGAAAGACCCTTTGGAAGTTCCAGTTGTTAGACGTGATTAGCCTCGAGAAGCCTAAGCGGAAATGGGCCTCATCTCGCCTGGAGGGCAAAACCTCCTGGATTTTCTTGAGTTGTGGCAGGTGCTCTCGACTTACGACGGGTACCTCCGGGACCCGCTCTGGTGGCCTCAGGAAAGGCCAGTCCCCATGCGAGTTCCTCGGGGGCCTCTCGGGATTCCTCTCCCGTCGATGCCGGGGCCTAAGACCTTGTGTGGAGTCGGGGCCGGAACCTGAGGATTCCTCTCCAGTGCTGACATGGATCTTGGGGTACTTCTGGAGTCTCCCCAGGGGAGTCAGTCCTCGTCTCGAATGCGGGCATGCACTTCTGCTTTCCTCCAGAGCGGTAGCAGCATTGTCACGCAGTCCGCCGCGTGGATCAAAGGATCTATGGATTTCCCTCTAGTCTTTCCCACGAGGCTTTCCCCCGAGGCTTTCCCACAGGGCTGTCCCACGTGCACACGTGGTGGGAGTCGATCCTCAGCTTGAAAGTCAAGGCAGTGCAGGGAAAACAGGATCCTCTGTAATGGACTGACACATCTGGGGTCTCTTGGAATGCTGGCACGACCCTGGAGTTCCTCTCGCCTTTCCTGTGGAGAGCACCTCCTCTTGATATGCGACGGGAACGCCGGGAATTCTTTCCCTACGAAACAGGGAAAGGATCCCTCATCTCGAGCTAGGAGGCGGAAACGGGGCTCCCCTGGATGTGTGCATGACCCCACGTGCTTCCTCTCGAGTGGAGACGGGTATGTCGGGGAACTTCTTGAGTTGCAGCAAGGGTGTGAAGGACCCTTTGGAAGTACCAGTGGTTAGATGTGATTAGCCTCGAGAAGCCTCAGCGGAAATGGGCCTCATCTCGCCTGGAGGGCAAAACCTCCTGGATTTTCTCGAGTTGCGGCAGGTGCTCTCGACTTACGACGGGGACCTCAGGGACCCGCTCTGGTGGCCTCAGGAAAGGCCAGTCCCCATGCGAGTTCCTCGGGGGCCTCTCGGGATTCCTCTCCCGTCGATGCAGGGGCCTAAGACCTTGTGTGGAGTCGGGGCCGGAACCTGAGGATTCCTCTCCAGTGCTGACATGGATCTTGGGGTACTTCTGGAGTCTCCCCAGGGGAGTCAGTCCTCGTCTCGAATGCGGGCATGCACTTGCGCTTTCCTCCAGAGCGGTAGCAGCAGTGTCACGCAGTTCGCCGCGTGGATCAAAGGATCTATGGTTTTCCCTCGAGTCTTTCCCACAAGGCTTTCCTACGAGGCTTTCCCACAGGGCTGTCCCACGTGCACACGTGGTGGGAGTCTATCTTCGGCTTGAACGTCAAGGCAGTACAGGGAAAACAGGTTCCTCTGGAATGGACTGACACATCTGGGGTCTCTTGGATTGGTGGCACGACCCTGGAGTTCCTCTCGCCTTTCCTGTGGAGAGCGCCTCCTCTTGAGATGCGACGGTAACGCCGGGAATTCTTTCCCTACGAAACAGGGGAAGGATCCCTCATCTCGAGCTAGGTGGCGAAACGGGGCTCCCCTGGATGTGTGCGCGACCCTCGTGCTTCCTCTCTAGTGGAGACGGGTATGTTGGGGAACTTCTTGAGTTGCAGCAAGGGTGTGAAGGACCCTTTGGAAGTTCCAGTGGTTAGATGTGATTAGCCTCGAGAAGCCTCAGCGGAAATGGGCCTCATCTCGCCTGGAGGGAAAAACCTTCTGGATTTTCTCGAGTTCCAGCAGGTGCTCTCAACTTACGACGGGGACCTCAGGGACCCGCTCTGGTGGCCTCAGGAAAGGCCAGTCCCCATGCGAGTTCCTCGGGGGCCTCTAGGGATTCCTCTCCGGTCGATGCCCGGGCCTAAGACCTTGTGTGGAGTCGGGGCCGGAACCTGAGGATTCCTCTCCAGTGCTGACATGGATCTTGGGGTATTTCTGGAGTCTCCCCGGGGAGTCAGTCCTCGTCTCGAATGCGGGCATGCACTTGCCCTTTCCTCCAGAGCGGTAGCAGCAGTGTCACACAGTCGGCCGCGTGGATCAAAGGATCTATGGTTTTCCCTCGAGTCTTTCCCACGAGGTTGTCCCACTAGACTTTCCCACAGGGCTGTCCCACGTGCACACGTGGTGGGAGTCGATCCTCGGCTTTAACGTCAAGGCAGTTCAGGGAAAACAGGTTCCTCTGGAATGGACTGACACATCTGGGGGACTCTTAGAATGGTGGCACGACCCTGGAGTTCCTCTCGCCTTTCCTGTGGAGAGCGCCTCCTCTTGAGATGCGACGGGAACTCCGGGAATTCTTTACCTACGAAACAGGGATAGGATCCCTCATCTCGAACTAGGAGGCGGAAACGGGGCTCCCCTGGATGTGTGCATCACCCCACGTGCTTCCTCTCCAGTGGAGACGGGTATGTCGCGGAACTGCTTGAGTTGCAGCAAGGGTGTGAAGGACCCTTTGGAAGTTCCAGTGGTTAGATGTGATTAGCCTCGAGAAGACTCAGCGGAAATGGGCCTCATCTCGCCTGGAGGGCAAAACCTCCTGGATTTTCTCGAGTTGCGGCAGGTGCTCTCGACTTACGACGGGGACCTCAGGGACCCGCTCTGGTGGCCTCAGGAAAGGCCAGTCCCCATGCGAGTTCCTCGGGGGCCTTCGGGATTTTCTCCCGTCGATGCCGGGGCCTATGACCTTGTGTGGAGTCGAGGCCGGAACCTGAGGATTCCTCTCCAGTGCTGACATGGATCTTGGGGTACTTCTGGAGTCTCCCCAGGGGAGTCAGTCCTCGTCTCGAATGCGGGCATGCACTTGCGCATTCCTCCAGAGCGGTAGCAGCAGTGTCAACCAATCTGCCGCGTGTATCAAAGGATCTATGGTTTTCCCTCTAGTCTTTCCCACGAGGCTTTCCCACGAGGCTTTCCCACAGGGCTGTCCCATGTGCACACGTGGTGGGAGTCGATCCTCGGCTTGAACGTCAAGGCAGTGCAGGGAAAACAGCTTCCTCTGGAATGGACTGACACATCTGGGTGACTCGTGGAATGGTGGCACGACCCTGGAGTTCCTCTCGCCTTTCCTGTGGAGAGCGCCTCCTCTTGAGATGCGACGGGAACGCCGGGAATTCTTTCCCTACGAAACAGGGAAAGGATTCCTAATCTCGAGCTAGGAGGCGGATACGGGGCTCCTCTGGATGTGTGCGGGACCCTCGTGCTTCCTCTCGAGTGGAGACGGGTATGTCGGGGAACTTCTTGAGTTGCAGCAAGGGTGTGAAGGACCCTTTGGAAGTTCCAGTGGTTAGATGTGATTAACCTCGAGAAGCCTCAGCGGAAATGGGCCTCACCTCGCCTGGAGGGCAAAACCTCCTGGATTTTCTCCAGTTGCGGCATGTGCTCTCGACATACGCCGGGGACCTCAGGGACCCGCTCTGGTGGCCTCAGGAAAGGCCAGTCCCCATGCGAGTTCCTCGGGGGCCTCTCGGGGTTCCTCTCCCGTCGATGCCGGGGCCTAAGACCTTGTGTGGAGTCGGGGCCGGAACCTGAGGATTCCTCTCCAGTGCTGACATGGATCTTGGGGTACTTCTGGAGTCTCCCCAGAGGAGTCAGTCCTCGTCTCGAATGCGGGCATGCACTTGCGCTTTCCTCCAGAGCGGTAGCAGCGGTGTCACGCAGTCCGCCGCGTGGATCAAAGGATCTATGGTTTTCCCTCGAGTCTTTCCCACGAGGCTTTCCCACGAGGCTTTCCCACAGGGCTGTCCCACGTGCACACGTGTTGGGAGTCGATCCTCGGTTTGAACGTCAAGGCAGTGCAGGGAAAACAGGTTCCTCTGTAATGGACTGACACATCTGGGGGACTCTTGGAATGGTGGCAGGACCCTGGAGTTCCTCTCGCCTTTCCTGTGGAGAGCGCCTCCTCTTGAGATGTGACGGGAACGCCGGGAATTCTTTCCCTACGAAACAGGGAAAGGATCCCTCATCTCAAGCTAGGAGGCGGAAACAGGGCTACCCTGGATGTGTGCGGGACCTTCGTGCTTCCTCTCGAGCGGAGACGTGTATGTCGGGGAACTTCTGGACTTGCAGCAAGGGTGTGAAGGACCCTTTGGAAGTTCCAGTGGTTCGATGTGATTAGCCTCAAGAAGCCTCAGCGGAAATGGGCCTCATCTCGCCTGGAGGGCAAAACCTCCTGGATTTTCTCGAGTTGCGGCAGGTGCTCTCGACTTACGACGGGGACCTCAGGGACCCCCTCTGATGGCCTCAGGAAAGGCCAGTCCCCATGCGAGTTCCTCGGGTGCCTCTCGGGATTACTCTCCCGTCGATGCCGGGGCCTAAGACCTTGTGTGGAGTCGGCGCCGGAACATGAGGATTCCTCTCCAGTGCTGACATGGATCTTGGGGTACTTCTGGAGTCTCCCCAGGGGAGTCAGTCCTCGTCTCGAATGCGGGCATGCACTTGCGCTTTCCTCCAGAGCGGTAGCAGCAGTGTCACGCAGTCCGCCGCGTGGATCAAAGGATCTATGGTTTTCCCACGAGTCTTTCCCACGAGGCTTTCCCACGAGGCTTTCCCACAGGGCTGTCCCACGTGCACACGTGGTGGGAGTCGATCCTCGGCTTGAACGTCAAGGCAGTGCAGGGAAAACAGGTTCCTCTGGAATGGACTGACACATCCGGGGGTCTCTTGGAATGGTGACACGACCCTGGAGTTCCTCTCGCCTTTCCTGTGGAGAGTGCCTCCTCTTGAGATGCGACGTGAACGCCGGGAATTCTTTCCCTACGAAACACGAAAGGATCCCTCATCTCGAGCTAGGAGGCGGAAACGGGGCTCCCCTTGATGTGTGCGGGACCCCATGTGCTTCCTCTCGAGTGGACACGGGTATGTCGGGGAACTTCTTGAGTTGCAGCAAGGGTGTGAAGGACCCTTTCAAAGTTCCAGTTGTTAGATGTGATTAGCCTCGAGAGCCTCAGCGGAAATGGGCCTCATCTCGCCTGGAGGGCAAAACCTCCTGGATTTTCTCGAGTTGCGGCAGGTGCTCTCGACTTACGACGGGAACCTCAGGGACCCGCTCTGGTGGCCTCAGGAAAGGCCAGACCCCATGCGAGTTCCTCGGGGACCTCTTGGGATTCCTCTCCCGTCGATGCCGGGGCCTAAGACCTTGTGTGGAGTCGGGGCCGGAACCTGAGGATTCCTCTCCAGTGCTGACATGGATCTTGGGGTACTTCTGGAGTCTCCCCAGGGGAGTCAGTCCTGGACTCGAATGGGGGCATGTACTTGCCCTTTCCTCCAGAGCGGTAGCAGCAGTGTCACGCAGTCCGCCGCGTGGATCAAAGGATCTATGTTTTTCCCTCGAGTCTTTCCCACGAGGCTTTCCCACGAGGCTTTCCCACAGGGTTGTCCCACGTGCACATGTGGTGGGAGTCGATCCTCGGCTTGAACGTCAAGGCAGTGCAGGGAAAACATGTTCCTCTGGAATGGACTGACATATCTGGGGGACTCTTGGAATGGTGGCACGACCCTGGGGCTCCTCTCGCCTTTCCTGTGGAGAGCGCCTCCTCTTGAGATGCGACGGGAACGCCGGGAATTCTTTCCCTACGAAACAGGGAAAGGATCCCTCATCTCGAGCTAGGAGGCGGAAACGGGGCTCCCCTGGATGTGTGCGCGACCCTCGTGCTTCCTCTCGAGAGGAGACGGGTATGTCGGGGAACTTCTTGACTTGCAGCAAGGGTGTGATTGACCCTTTGGAAGTTCCAGTGGTTAGATGTGATTAGCCTCGAGAAGCCTCAGCGGAAATGGGCCTCATCTCGCCTGGAGGGCAAAACCTCCAGGATTTTCTCGAGTTGTGGCAGGTGCTCTCGACTTACGACGGGGACCACGGGGACCCGCTCTGGTGGCCTCAGAGAAAGGCCAGTCCTCATGCGAGTTCCTCGGGGGCCTCTCGGGAATCCTCTCCCGTCGATGCCGGGGCCTAAGACCTTGGGTGGAGTCGGGGCCGGAACCTGAGGATTCCTCTCCAGTGCTGACATGGATCTTGGGGTACTTCTGGAGTCTCCCCTGGGGAGTCAGTCCTCGTCTCGAATGCGGGCATGCACTTGCGCTTCCCTCCAGTGCGGTAGCATCAGTGTCACACAGTCTGCAGCGTGGATCAAAGGATCTATAGTTTTCCCTCGAGTCTTTCCCACGAGGCTTTCCCAGAAGGCTTTCCCCCAGGGATGTCCCACGTGCACACGTGGTGGGAGTCGATCCTCGGCTTGAACGTCAAGGCAGTGCAGGGAAAACAGGTTCCTCTGGAATGGACTGACACATCTGGGTGACTCTTGGAATGGTGGCACGAACCTGGAGTTCCTCTCGAATTTCCTGTGGAGAGTGCCTCCTCTTGAGATGCGACGGAAACGCCGGGAATTCTTTCCCTACGAAACAGGGAAAGGTCCCTCATCTCGAAAGAGGAGGCGGAAACGGGGCTCCCCTGGATGTGTGCGGGTCCCCACGTGCTTCCTCTCTAGTGGAGACGGGAAAGTCGCGGAACTGCTTGAGTTGCAGCAAGGGTTTGAAGGACCCTTTGGAAGTTCCAGTAGTTAGATGTGATTGGCCTCGAGAAGCCTCAGCGGAAATGGGCCTCATCTCGCCTGGAGGGCAAAACCTCCTGGATTTTCTCGAGTTGCGGCATGTGCTCTCGACTTACGACGGGGACCTCAGGGACCCGCTCTGGTGGCCTCAGGAAAGGCCAGTCCCCATGCGAGTTCCACGGGGGCCTCTCGGGATTCCTCTCCCGTCGATGCCGGGGCCTAAGACTTTGTGTGGAGTCGGGGCCGGAACCTGAGGATTCCTCTCCAGTGCTGACATGGATCTTGGGGTACTTCTGGAGTCTCCCCAGGGGAGTCAGTCCTCGTCTCGAATGCGGGCATGCACTTGCGCTTTCCTCCAGAGCAGTAGCAGCAGTGTCACGCAGTCCGCCGCGTGATTCAAAGGATCTATGGTTTTCCCTCGAGTCTTTCCCACGAGGCTTTCCCACGAGGCTTTCCCACAGGGCTGTCCCACTTGCACACATGGTGGGAGTCGATTCTCGGCTTGAACGTCAAGGAAGTGCAGGGAAAACAGGTTCCTCTGGAATGGACTGACACATCTGGGTGACTCTTGGAATGGTGGCACGACCCTGGAGTTCCTCTCGCCTTTCCTGTGGAGAGCGCCTCCTCTTGAGATTCGACGGGAACGCCAGGAATCTTTCCCTACGAAACAGGGAAAGGATCCCTCATCTCGAGCTAGGAGGCGGAAACGGGGCTCCCCTGGATGTGTGCATCACCCCACGTGCTTCCTCTCCAGTGGAGACGGGTATGTCGGGGAACTTCTTGAGTTGCAGTAAGGGTGTGAAGGACCCTTTGGAAGTTCCAGAGGTTAGACGTGATTAGCCTCTTGAAGCCTCAGCGGAAATGGGCCTCATCTCGCCTGGACGGCAAAACGTCCTGGATTTTCTAGAGTTGCGGCAGGTGCTCTCGACTTACGACGGGGACCACAGGGACCCGCTCTGGTGGCCTCAGGAAAGGCCAGTCCCCATGCGAGTTCCTCGGGGGCCTCTCGGGATTCCTCTCCCGTCGATGCCGGGGCCTAAGACCTTGTGTGGAGTCGGGGCCGGAACCTGAGGATTCCTCTCCAGTGCTGACATGGATATTGGGGTACTTCTGGAGTCTCCCTAGGGGAGTCAGTCCTCGTCTCGAATGCGGGCATGCACTTGCGCTTTCCTCCAGAGCGGTAGCAGCAGTGTCACGCAGTCCGCCGCGTGGATCACAGGATCTATGGTTTCCCCTCGAGTCTTTCCCACGAGGCTTTCCCACGAGGCTTTCCCACGAGGCTTTCCCACAGGGCTGTCCCACGTGCACACGTGGTGGGAGTCGATCCTCGGCTTGAACGTCAAGGCAGTGCAGGGAAAACAGGCTCCTCTGGAATGGACTGACACATCTGGGGGTGTCTTGGAATGGTGGCACGACTCTGGAGATCCTCTCCCCTTTCCTGTTGAGAGCGCCTCCTCCTGAGACGCGACGGGAACGCCGGGAATTCTTTCCCTACGAAACAGGGAAAGGATCCCTCATCTCGAGCTATGAGGCGGAAACGGGTCTCCCCTGGATGTGTGCGGGAACCTCTGCTTCCTCTCGATTGGAGACGGTTATGTCGGGGAACTTCTTGAGTTGCAGCAAGGGTGTGAAGGACCCTTTGGAAGTACCAGTGGTTAGATGTGATTAGCCTCAAGAAGCCTCAGCGAAAATGGGCCTCATCTCGCCTGGAGGGCAAAACCTCCTGGAATTTCTCGAGTTGCGGCAGGTGCTCTCGACTTCCGACGGGGACCTCAGGGACCCGCTCTGGTGGCCTCAGGAAAGGCCAGTCCCCATGCGAGTTCCTCGGGGGCCTCTCGGGATTCCTTTCCCGTCGATGCCGGGGCCTAAGACCTTGTGTGAGTCGGGGCCGGAACCTGAGGATTCCTCTCCAGTGCTGACATGGATCTAGGGGTACTTCTGGAGTCTCCCCAGGGGAGTCAGTCCTCGTCTCGAATGCGGGCATGCACTTGCGCTTTCCTCCAGAGCGGTAGCAGCAGTGTCACGCAGTCCGCCGCGTGGATCAAAGGATCTATGGTTTCCCCTCGAGTCTGTCCCACGAGGCTTTCCCACCAGGCTTTCCCACAGGGCTGTCCCACGTGCACACGTGGTGGGAGTCGATCCTCGGCTTGAACGTCAAGGCAGTGCAGGGAAAAACGGTTCCTCTGGAATGGACTTACCCATCTGGGGGACTCTTGGAATGGTGGCACGACCCTTGAGTTCCTCTCGCCTTTCCTGTGGAGAGCGCCTCCTCTTGAGATGGGACGGGAACGCCGGGAATTCTTTCCCTAAGAAACAGGGAAAGGATCCCTCATCTCGAGCTAGGAGGCGGAAACGGGGCTCCCCTGGATGTGTGCGGGACCTTCGTGCTTCCTCTCGAGTGGAGACGGGTATGTCGGGGAACCTCTTGAGTTGCAGCAAGGGTGTGAAGGACCTTTTGGAAGTTCCAGTGGTTAGATGTGATTAGCCACGAGAAGCCTCAGCGGAAATGGGCCTCATCTCTCCTGGAGGGCAAACCTCCTGGATTTTCTCGAGTTGCGGCAGGTGCTCTCGACTTACGACGGGGACCTCAGGGACCCGCTCTAGTGGCCTCAGGAAAGGCCAGTCCCCATGCGAGTTCCTCGGGGGCCTCTCGGGATTCCTCTCCTGTCGATGCCGGGGCCTAAGACCTTGTGTGGAGTCGGGGCCGGAACCTGAGGATTCCTCTCCAGTGCTGACATGGATCTTGGGCTATTTCTGGAGTCTCCCCAGGGGAGTCAGTCCTCGTCTCGAATGCGGGCATGCACTTGCGCTTTCCTCCAGAGCGGTAGCAGCAGTGTCACGCATTCCGCCGCGTGGATCAAAGGATCTATGGTTTCCCCTCGAGTCTTTCCCACGAGGCTTTCCCACGAGGCTTTCCCACTAGGCTTTCCCACAAGGCTGTCCCACGTGCACACGTGGTGGGAGTCGATCCTCGGCTTGAACGTCAAGGCAGTGTAGGGAAAACAGGTTCCTCTGGAATGGACTGACATATCCGGGGGACTCTTGGAATGGTGGCACGACCCTGGAGATCCTCTCGCCTTTCCTGTGGAGAGCGCCTCCTCTTGAGATGCGACGGGAACGCCGGGAATTCTTTCCCTACGAAACAGGGAAAGGATCCCTCATCTCGAGCTAGGAGGCGGAAACGGGGCTCCCCTGGATGTGTGCGGGACCCTCGTGCTTCCTCTCGAGTGGAGAGGGTTATGTCGGGGAACTTCTTGAGTTGCAGCAAGGGTGTGAAGGACCCTTTGGAAGTTCCAGTGGTTAGACGTGATTGGCCTTGAGAAGCCTCAGCGGAAATGGGCCTCATCTCGCCTGGAGGGTAAAACCTCCTGGATTTTCTCGAGTTGCGGCAGGTGCTCTCGACTTACGAAGGGGACTACAGGGACCCGCTCTGGAGGCCTCAGGAAAGGCCAGTCCCCTTGCGAGTTCCTCGGGGGCCTCTCGGGATTCCTCTCCCGTCCATGCCGGGGCCTAAGACCTTGTGTGGAGTCGGGGCCGGAACCTGAGGATTCCTCTCCAGTGCTGACATGGATCTTGGGGTACTTCTGGAGTCTCCCCAGGGGAGTCAGTCCTCGTCTCGAATGTGGGCATGCACTTGCGCTTTCCTCCAGAGCGGTAGCAGAAGTGTCACGCAGTCCGCCGCGTGGATCAAAGGATCTATGGTTTTCCCTCGAGTCTTTCCCACGAGGCTTTCCCTCGAGGCTTTCCCACAGGGCTGTCCCACGTGCACACGTGGTGGGAGTCGATCCTCGGCTTGAACGTCAAGGCAGTGCAGGGAAAACAGGTTCCTCTGGAATGGACTGACACATCTGGGGGTCTCTTGGAATGGTGCCACGACCCTGGAGTTCCTCTCACCTTTCCTGTGGAGAGCGCCTCCTCTTGAGATGCGACGGGAACGCCGGGAATTCTTTCCCTAGGAAACAGGGAAAGGATCCCTCATCTCGAGCTAGGAGGCGGAACCCGGGCTCCCCCGGATGTGTGCGGGACCCTCGTGCTTCCTCTCGAGTGGAGACGGGTATGTCGGGGAACTTCTTGAGTTGCAGCAAGGTTGTGAAGTACCCTTTGGAAGTTCCAGTGGTTAGATCTGATTAGCCTCGAGAAGCCTCAGCGGAAATGGGCCTCATCTCGCCTGGAGGGCAAAACCTCCTGGATTTTCGCGAGTTGCGGCAGGTGCTCTCGACTTACGACGGGGACCTCAGGGACCCGCTCTGGTGGCCTCAGGAAAGGCCAGTCCCCATGCGAGTTCCTCGGGAGCCTCTCGGGATTCCTCTCCCGTCCATGCCGAGGCCTCAGACCTTGTGTGGAGTCGGGGCCAGAACCTGAGGATTCCTCTCCAGTGCTGACATGGATCTTGGGGTACTTCTGGAGTCTCCCCAGGGGAGTCAGTCCTCGTCTCGAATGCGGGCATGCACTTGCGCTTTCCTCCAGAGCGGTAGCAGCAGTGTCACGCAGTCCGCCGCGTGGATCAAAGGATCTATGTTTTTCCCTCGAGTCATTCCCACGTGGCTTTCCCACGAGGCTTTCGCACAGGGCTGTCCAACCTGCACACGTGGTGGGAGTCGATCCTCGGCTTGAACGTCAAGGCAGTGCAGGGAAAACAGGTTCCTCTGGAATGGACTGACATATCTGGGGGACTCTTGGAATGGTGGCACGACCCTGGAGTTCCTCTCGCCTTTCCTGTGGAGAGCGCCTCATCTTGAGATGCGACGGGAAAGCCGGGAATTGTTTCCCTACGAAACAGGGAAAGGATCCCTCATCTCGAGCTAGGAGGCGGAAACGGGGCTCCACTGGATGTGTGCGGGAACCCACGTGCTTACTCTTGAGTGCAGACGGGTATGTCGCGGAACTCCTTGAGTTACAGCAAGGGTGTGAAGGACCCTTTGGAAGTTCCAGTGGTTAGATGTGATTAGCCTCGAGAAGCCTCAGCGGAAATGGGCCTCATCTCGCCTGGAGGGCAAAAGCTCCTGGATTTTCTCGAGTTGCGGCAGGTGCTCTCAACTTAAGATGGGGACCTCAGGGACCCGCTCTGGTGGCCGCAGGAAAGGCCAGTCCCCATGCGAGTTCCTCGGGGGCCTCTCGGGATTCCTCTCCCGTCAATGCCGGGGCCTAAGACCTTGTGTGGAGTCGGGGCCGGAACCTGAGGATTCCTCTCCAGTGCTGACATGGATCTTGGGGTACTTCTGGAGTCTCCCCAGGGGAGTCAGTCCTCGTCTCGAATGCGGGCATGCACTTGCGCTTTCCTCCAGAGCGGTAGCAGCAGTGTCACGCAGTCCGCCGCGTGGATCAAAGGATCTATGGTTTTCCCTCGAGTTTTTCGCACGAGGCTTTCCCACGAGGCTTTCCCACAGGGCTGTCCCACGTGCACACGTGGTGGGAGTCGATCCTCGGCTTGAACGTCAAGGCAGTGCAGGGAAAACAGGTTCCTCTGGAATGGACTGACCCATCTGGGGGACTCTTGGAATGGTGGCACGACCCTGGAGTTCCTCTCGACTTTCCTGTGGAGAGTGCCTCCTCTTGAGATGCGACGGAAACGCCGGGAATTCTTTCCCTACGAAACAGGGAAAGGATCCCTCATCTCGAGCTACGAGGCGGAAACGGGGCTCCCCTGGATGTGTGCGGGAACCTCGTGCTTCCTCTCGAGTGGAGACGGTTATGTCGGGGAACTTCTTGAGTTGCAGCAAGGGTGTGAAGGACTCTTTGGAAGTTCCAGTGGTTAGATGTGATTAACCTCGAGAAGCCTCAGCGGAAATGGGCGTCATCTCGCCTTGAGGGAAAAACCTCCTGCAATTTCTCGACTTGCGGCAGGTGCTCTCAACTTACGACGGGGACCTCAGGGACCCGCTCTGGTGGCCTCAGGAAAGGCCAGTCCCCATGCGAGTTCCTCGGGGGCCTCTCGGGATTCCTTTCCCGTCGATGCCGGGGCCTAAGACCTTGTGTGGAGTCGGGGCCGGAACCTGAGGATTCCTCTTCAGTGCTGACATGGATCTAGGGGTACTTCTGGAGTCTCCCCAGCGGAGTCAGTCTTCGTCTCGAATGCGGGCATGCACTTGCGCTTTCCTCCAGAGCGGTAGCAGCAGTGTCACGCAGTCCGCCGCGTGGATCAAAGGATCTATGGTTTCCCCTCGAGTCTTTCCCACGAGGCTTTCCCACGAGGCTTTCCCACGAGGCTTTCCCACAGGGCGGTCCCACGTGCACACGTGGTGGGAGTCGATCCTCGGCTTGAACGTCAAGGCAGTGTAGGGAAAACAGGTTCCTCTGGAATGGACTGACATATCCGGGGGACTCTTGGAATGGTGGCACGACCCTGGAGATCCTCTCGCCTTTCCTGTGGAGAGCGCCTCCTCTTGAGATGCGACGGGAACGCCGGGAATTCTTTCCCTACGAAACAGGGAAAGGATCCCTCATCTCGAGCTAGGAGGCGGAAACGGGGCTCCCCTGGATGTGTGCGGGACCCTCGTGCTTCCTCTCGAGTGGAGAGGGTTATGTCGGGGAACTTCTTGAGTTGCAGCAAGGGTGTGAAGGATCCTTTGGAAGTTCCAGTGGTTAGACGTGATTGGCCTTGAGAAGCCTCAGCGGAAATGGGCCTCATCTCGCCTGGAGGGTAAAACCTCCTGGATTTTCTCGAGTTGCGGCAGGTGCTCTCGACTTACGAAGGGGACTACAGGGACCCGCTCTGGAGGCCTCAGGAAAGGCCAGTCCCCTTGCGAGTTCCTCGGGGGCCTCTCGGGATTCCTCTCCCGTCCATGCCGGGGCCTAAGACCTTGTGTGGAGTCGGGGCCGGAACCTGAGGATTCCTCTCCAGTGCTGACATGGATCTTGGGGTACTTCTGGAGTCTCCCCAGGGGAGTCAGTCCTCGTCTCGAATGTGGGCATGCACTTGCGCTTTCCTCCAGAGCGGTAGCAGAAGTGTCACGCAGTCCGCCGCGTGGATCAAAGGATCTATGGTTTTCCCTCGAGTCTTTCCCACGAGGCTTTCCCTCGAGGCTTTCCCACAGGGCTGTCCCACGTGCACACGTGGTGGGAGTCGATCCTCGGCTTGAACGTCAAGGCAGTGCAGGGAAAACAGGTTCCTCTGGAATGGACTGACACATCTGGGGGTCTCTTGGAATGGTGCCACGACCCTGGAGTTCCTCTCACCTTTCCTGTGGAGAGCGCCTCCTCTTGAGATGCGACGGGAACGCCGGGAATTCTTTCCCTAGGAAACAGGGAAAGGATCCCTCATCTCGAGCTAGGAGGCGGAACCCGGGCTCCCCCGGATGTGTGCGGGACCCTCGTGCTTCCTCTCGAGTGGAGACGGGTATGTCGGGGAACTTCTTGAGTTGCAGCAAGGTTGTGAAGTACCCTTTGGAAGTTCCAGTGGTTAGATCTGATTAGCCTCGAGAAGCCTCAGCGGAAATGGGCCTCATCTCGCCTGGAGGGCAAAACCTCCTGGATTTTCGCGAGTTGCGGCAGGTGCTCTCGACTTACGACGGGGACCTCAGGGACCCGCTCTGGTGGCCTCAGGAAAGGCCAGTCCCCATGCGAGTTCCTCGGGAGCCTCTCGGGATTCCTCTCCCGTCCATGCCGAGGCCTCAGACCTTGTGTGGAGTCGGGGCCAGAACCTGAGGATTCCTCTCCAGTGCTGACATGGATCTTGGGGTACTTCTGGAGTCTCCCCAGGGGAGTCAGTCCTCGTCTCGAATGCGGGCATGCACTTGCGCTTTCCTCCAGAGCGGTAGCAGCAGTGTCACGCAGTCCGCCGCGTGGATCAAAGGATCTATGTTTTTCCCTCGAGTCATTCCCACGTGGCTTTCCCACGAGGCTTTCGCACAGGGCTGTCCAACCTGCACACGTGGTGGGAGTCGATCCTCGGCTTGAACGTCAAGGCAGTGCAGGGAAAACAGGTTCCTCTGGAATGGACTGACATATCTGGGGGACTCTTGGAATGGTGGCACGACCCTGGAGTTCCTCTCGCCTTTCCTGTGGAGAGCGCCTCCTCTTGAGATGCGACGGGAAAGCCGGGAATTGTTTCCCTACGAAACAGGGAAAGGATCCCTCATCTCGAGCTAGGAGGCGGAAACGGGGCTCCACTGGATGTGTGCGGGAACCCACGTGCTTACTCTTGAGTGCAGACGGGTATGTCGCGGAACTCCTGGAGTTACAGCAAGGGTGTGAAGGACCCTTTGGAAGTTCCAGTGGTTAGATGTGATTAGCCTCGAGAAGCCTCAGCGGAAATGGGCCTCATCTCGCCTGGAGGGCAAAAGCTCCTGGATTTTCTCGAGTTGCGGCAGGTGCTCTCAACTTAAGATGGGGACCTCAGGGACCCGCTCTGGTGGCCGCAGGAAAGGCCAGTCCCCATGCGAGTTCCTCGGGGGCCTCTCGGGATTCCTCTCCCGTCAATGCCGGGGCCTAAGACCTTGTGTGGAGTCGGGGCCGGAACCTGAGGATTCCTCTCCAGTGCTGACATGGATCTTGGGGTACTTCTGGAGTCTCCCCAGGGGAGTCAGTCCTCGTCTCGAATGCGGGCATGCACTTGCGCTTTCCTCCAGAGCGGTAGCAGCAGTGTCACGCAGTCCGCCGCGTGGATCAAAGGATCTATGGTTTTCCCTCGAGTTTTTCGCACGAGGCTTTCCCACGAGGCTTTCCCACAGGGCTGTCCCACGTGCACACGTGGTGGGAGTCGATCCTCAGCTTGAACGTCAAGGCAGTGCAGGGAAAACAGGTTCCTCTGGAATGGACTGACACATCTGGGGGACTCTTGGAATGGTGGCACGACCCTGGAGTTCCTCTCGACTTTCCTGTGGAGAGTGCCTCCTCTTGAGATGCGACGGAAACGCCGGGAATTCTTTCCCTACGAAACAGGGAAAGGATCCCTCATCTCGAGCTACGAGGCGGAAACGGGGCTCCCCTGGATGTGTGCGGGAACCTCGTGCTTCCTCTCGAGTGGAGACGGTTATGTCGGGGAACTTCTTGAGTTGCAGCAAGGGTGTGAAGGACTCTTTGGAAGTTCCAGTGGTTAGATGTGATTAACCTCGAGAAGCCTCAGCGGAAATGGGCGTCATCTCGCCTTGAGGGAAAAACCTCCTGCAATTTCTCGACTTGCGGCAGGTGCTCTCGACTTACGACGGGGACCTCAGGGACCCGCTCTGGTGGCCTCAGGAAAGGCCAGTCCCCATGCGAGTTCCTCGGGGGCCTCTCGGGATTCCTTTCCCGTCGATGCCGGGGCCTAAGACCTTGTGTGGAGTCGGGGCCGGAACCTGAGGATTCCTCTTCAGTGCTGACATGGATCTAGGGGTACTTCTGGAGTCTCCCCAGCGGAGTCAGTCTTCGTCTCGAATGCGGGCATGCACTTGCGCTTTCCTCCAGAGCGGTAGCAGCAGTGTCACGCAGTCCGCCGCGTGGATCAAAGGATCTATGGTTTCCCCTCGAGTCTTTCCCACGAGGCTTTCCCACGAGGCTTTCCCACGAGGCTTTCCCACAGGGCGGTCCCACGTGCACACGTGGTGGGAGTCGATCCTCGGCTTGAACGTCAAGGCAGTGCAGGGAAAACAGGTTCCTCTGGAATGGACTGACACATCTGGGGGACTCTTGGAATGGTGGCATGACCCTGGAGTTCCTCTCGCCTTTCCTGTGGAGCGCCTCCTCTTGAGATGCGACGGGAACGCCGGGAATTCTTTCCCTACGAAACAGGGAAAGGATCCCTCATCTCGAGCTAGGAGGCAGAAACGGGGCTCCCCTGGATGTGTGCGGGAACCCACGTGCTTCCTCTCGAGTGGAGACGGGTATGTCGCGGAACTTCTTGAGTTGAAGCAAGGGTGTGAAGGACCCTTTGGAAGTTCCATTGGTTAGATGTGATTGGCCTCGAGAAGCCTCAGCGGAAATGGGCCTCATCTCGCCTGGAGGGCAAAACCTCCTGGATTTTCTCGAGTTGCGGCAGGTGCTCTCGAGTTACGACGGGGACCTCAGGGACCCGCTCTGGTGGCCTCAGGAAAGGCCAGTCCCCATGCGAGTTCCTCGGGGGCCTCTCGGGATTCCTCTCCCGTCGATGCCGGGGCCTAAGACCTTGTGTGGAGTCGGGGCCGGAACCTGAGGATTCCTCTCCAGTGCTGACATGGATCTTGGGGTACTTCTGGAGTCTCCCCAGGGGAGTCAGTCCTCGTCTCGAATGCGGGCATGCACTTGCGCTTTCCTCCAGAGCGGTAGCAGCAGTGTCACGCAGTCCGCCACGTGGATCAAAGGATCTATGGTTTTCCCTCGAGTTTTTCCCACAAGGCTTTTCCACGAGGCTTTCCCACAGGGCTGTCCCACGTGCACACGTGGTGGGAGTCGATCCTCGGCTTGAACGTCAATGCAGTGCAGGGAAAACAGGTTCCTCTGTAATGGACTGACACATCTGGGGGTCTCTTTGAATGGTGGCACGACTCTGGAGATCCTCTCCCCTTTCCTGTGGAGAGCGCCTCCTCTTGAGATGCGATGGGAACGCCGGGAATTCTTTCCCTGCGAAACAGGGAAAGGATCCCTCATCTCGAGCTAGGAGGCGGTAACGGGGCTCCCCTGGATGTGTGCGGGAACCCACGTGCTTCCTCTCGAGTGGAGACGGGTATATCGCGGAACTTCTTGAGTTGAAGCAAGGGTGTGAAGGAACCTTTGGAAGATCCAGTGGTTAGATGTGATTGGCCTCGAGAAGCCTCAGCGGAAATGGGCCTCATCTCGCCTGGAGGGCAAAACCTCCTGGATTTTCTCGAGTTCCGGCAGGTGCTCTCGACTTACGACGGGGACCTCAGGGACCCGCTCTGGTGGCCTCAGGAAAGGCCAGTCCCCATGCGAGTTCCTCGGGGGCCTCTCGGGATTCCTCTCCCGTCGATGCAGGGGCCTAAGACCTTGTGTGGAGTCGGGGCCGGAACCTGAGGTTTCCTCTCCAGTGCTGACATGGACCTTGGGGTACTTCTGGAGTCTCCCCAGGGGAGTCAGTCCTCGTCTCGAATGCGGGCATGCACTTGTGCTTTCTTCCAGAGCGGTAGGGGCAGTGTCACCCAGTCCGCCGCGTGGATCAAAGGATCTATGGTTTTCCCTCGAGTCTTTCCCACGAGGCTTTCCCACGAGGCTTTCCCACAGGGCTGTCCCACGTGCACACGTGGTGGGAGTCAATCCTCGGCTTGAACGTCAAGGCAGTGCAGGGAAAACAGGTTCCTCTGGAATGGACTGACCCATCTGGGGGACTCTTGAAATGGTGACACGACCCTGGAGTTCCTCTCGCCTTTCCTGTGGAGAGCGCCTCCTCTTGAGATGCGACGGGAACGCCGGGAATTGTTTCTCTACGAAACAGGGAAAGGATCCCTCATCTCGAGCCAGGAGGCGGAACCGGGGCTCCCCCGGATGTGTGCGGGACCCTCGTGCTTCCTCTCGAGTGGAGACGGGTATGTCGGGGAACTTCTGGACTTGCAGCAAGGGTGTGAAGGACCCTTTGGAAGTTCCAGTGGTTAGATGTGTTTAGCCTCGAGAAGCCTCAGCGGAAATGGGCCTCATCTCGCCTGGAGGGCAAAACCTCCTGGACTTTCTCGAGTTGCGGCAGGTGCTCTCGACTTACGACGGGGACCTCAGGGACCCGCTCTCGTGGCCTCAGGAAAGGCCAGTCCCCATGCGAGTTCCTCGGGGGCCTCTCGGGATTCCTCTCCCGTCGATACCGGGGCCGAAGACCTTGTGTGGATTTCGGCCGGAACCTGAGGATTCCACTCCAGTGCTGACATGGATCTTGGGGTACTTCTGGAGTCTCCCCAGGGGAGTCAGTCCTCGTCTCGAATGCGGGCATGCACTTGCGCTTTCCTCCAGAGCGGTAGCAGCAGTGACACGCAGTCCGCCGCGTGGATCAAAGGATCTATGGTTTTCCCTCGAGTCTTTCCCACGAGGCTTTCCCACGAGGCTTTCCCACAGGGCTCTCCCACGTGCACACGTGGTGGGACTCGATCCTCGGCTTGAACGTCAAGGCAGTGCAGGGAAAACAGGTTCCTCTGGAATGGACTGACACATCTGGGGGACTCTTGGAATGGTGGCACGACCCTGGAGTTCCTCTCGCTTTTCCTGTGGAGAGTGCCTCCTCTTGAGATGCGACGGGAACGCCGGGAATCTTTCCATACGAAACAGGGAAAGGATCCCTCATCTCGAGCTAGGAGGCGGAAACGGGGCTCCCCTGGATGTGTGCGGGACCCCACGTGCTTCCTCTCGAGTGGAGACGGGTATGTCGGGGAACTTCTTGAGTTGCAGCAAGGTTGTGAAGGTCCCTTTGGAAGTTCCAGTGGTTAGACGTGATTGGCCTCAAGAAGCCTCAGCGGAAATGGGCCTCATCTCGCCTGGAGGGCAAAACTTCCTGGATTTTCTGGAGTTGCGGCAGGTGCTCTCAACTTACGACTGGGACCTCAGGGACCCGCTCTGGTGGCCTCAGGAAAGGCCAGTCCCCGTGCGAGTTCCTCGGGGGCCTCTCGGGATTCCTCTCCCGTCGATGCCGAGGCCTCAGACCTTGTGTGGAGTCGGGGCCAGAACCTGAGGATTCCTCTCCAGTGCTGACATGGATCTTGGGGTACTTCTGGAGTCTCCCCAGGGGAGTTAGTCCTCGTCTCGAATGCGGGCATGCACTTGCGCTTTCCTCCAGAGCGGTAGCAGCAGTGTCACGCAGTCCGCCGCGTGGATCAAAGGATCTATGTTTTTCCCTCGAGTCTTTCCCACGTGGCATTCCCACGAGGCTTTCCCACAGGGCTGTCCATCCTGCACACGTGGTGGGAGTCGATCCTCGGCTTGAACGTCAAGGCAGTGCAGGGAAAACAGGTTCCTCTGGAATGGACTGACATATCTGGGGGACTCTTGGAATGGTGGCACGACCCTGGAGTTCCTCTCGCCTTTCCTGTGGAGAGCGCCCCTCTTGAGATGCGACGGGAACGCCGGGAATTGTTTCCCTACGAAACAGGGAAAGGATCCCTCATCTCGAGCTAGGAGGCGGAAACGGGGCTCCACTGGATGTGTGCGGGAACCCACGTGCTTACTCTTGAGTGCAGACGGGTATGTCGCGGAACTGCTTGAGTTACAGCAAGGGTGTGAAGGAACCTTTGGAAGTTCCAGTGGTTAGATGTGATTAGCCTCGAGAAGCCTCAGCGGAAATGGGCCTCATCTCGCCTGGAGGGCAAAACCTCTTGGATTTTCTCGAGTTGCGGCAGGTGCTCTCAACTTAAGATGGGGACCTCAGGGACCCGCTCTGGTGGCCGCAGGAAAGGCCAGTCCCCATGCGAGTTCCTCGGGGGCCTCTCGGGATTCCTCTCCCGTGGAGGCCGGGGCCTAAGACCTTGTGTGGAGTCGGGGCCGGAACCTGAGGATTCCTCTGCAGTGCTGACATGGATCTTGGGGTACTTCTGGAGTCTCCCCAGGGGAGTCAGTCCTCGTCTCGAATGCGGGCATGCACTTGCGCTTTCCTCCAGAGCGGTAGCAGCAGTGTCACGCAGTCCGCCGCGTGGATCAAAGGATCTATGTTTTTCCCTCGAGTCTTTCCCACGTGGCTTTCCCACGAGGCTTTCCCACAGGGCTGTCCAACCTGCACACGTGGTGGGAGTCGATCCTCGGCTTGAACGTCAAGGCAGTGCAGGGAAACAGGTTCCTCTGTAATGGACTGACATATCTGGGGGACTCGTGTAATGGTGGCACGACCCTGGAGTTCCTCTCGCCTTTCCTGTGGAGAGCGCCTCCTCTTGAGATGCGACAGGAACGCCCTGAATTCTTTCCCTACGAAACAGGGAAAGGAACCCTCATCTCGAGCTAGGAGGCGGAACCGGGGCTCCCCTGGATGTGTGCGGGACCCTCGTGCTTCCTCTCGATTGGAGACGGGTATGTCGGGGAACTTCTTGAGTTGCAGCAAGGGTTTGAAGGACCCTTTGGAAGTTCCAGTGGTTAGATGTGATTAGCCTCGAGAAGCCTCAGCGGAAATGGGCCTCATCTCGCCTGGAGGGCAAAACCTCCTGGAATTTCTCGAGTTGCGGCAGATGCTCTCGACTTACGGCGGGGACCTCAGGGACCCGCTCTGGTGGCCTCAGGAAAGGCCAGTCCCCATGCCAGTTCCTCGGGGGCCTCTCGGGATTCCTCTCCCGTCGATCCCGGGGCCTAAGACCTTGTGTGGAGTCGAGGCCGGAACCTGAGGATTCCTCTCCAGTGCTGACATGGATCTTGGGGTACTTCTGGAGTCTCCCCAGGGGAGTCAGTCTTCGTCTCGAATGCGGGCATGCACTTGCGCTTTCCTCCAGAGCGGTAGCAGCAGTGTCACGCAGTCCGCCGCGTGGATCAAAGGATCTATGCTTTTCCCTCGAGTCTTTCTCACGAGCCTTTCCCACGAGGCTTTCCCACAGGGCTGTCCCACGTGCACACGTGGTGGGAGTCGATCCTCGGCTTGAACGTCAAGGCAGTGCAGGGAAAACAGGTTCCTCTGTAATGGACTGACACATCTGGGGGACTCGTGGAATGGTGGCACGACCCTGGAGTTCCTCTCGCCTTTCCTGTGGAGAGCGCCTCCTCTTGAGATGCGACAGGAACGCCGGGAATTCTTTCCCTACGAAACAGGGAAAGGATCCCTCATCTCGAGCTAGGAGGCGGAAACGGGTCTCCCCTGGATGTGTGACAGACCCTCGTGCTTCCTCTCGAGTGGAGACGTGTATGTCGGTGAACTTCTTGAGTTGCAGCAAGGGTTTGAAAGACCCTTTGGAAGTTCTAGTGGTTAGATCTGATTAGCCTCGAGAAGCCTCAGCGGAAATGGGCCTCATCTCGCCTGGAGGGCAAAAGCTCCTGGATTTTCTCGAGTTGCGGCAGGTGCTCTCGACTTACGACGGGGACCTCAGGGACCCGCTCTGGTGGCCTCAGGAAAGGCCAGTCCCCATGCGAGTTCCTCGGGGGCCTCTCGGGATTCCTCTCCCGTCGATGCAGGGGCCTAAGACCTTGTGTGGAGTCGGGGCCGGAACCTGAGGATTCCTCTCCAGTGCTGACATGGATCTTGGGGTACTTCTGGAGTCTCCCCAGGGGAGTCAGTCCTCGTCTCGAATGCGGGCATGCACTTGCGCTTTCCTCCAGAGCGGTAGCAGCAGTGTCACGCAGTCCGCCGCGTGGATCAAAGGATCTATGGTTTTCCCTCGAGTCTTTCCCACGAGGCTGTCCCACGCGGTTTTCCCACAGGGGTGTCCCACGTGCACACGTGGTGGGAGTCGATCCTCGGCTTGAACTTCAAGGCAGTTTAGGGAAAACAGGTTCCTCTGGAATGGACTGACACATCTGGGGGACTCTTGGAATGGTGGCACGACCCTGGAGTTCCTCTCGCCTTTCCTGTGGAGAGCGCCTCCTCTTGAGATGCGATGGGAACCCCGGGAATTATTTCCCTACGAAACAGGGATAGGATCCCTCACCTCGAACTAGGAGGCGGATACGGGGCTCCCCTGGATGTGTGCCTCACCCCACGTGCTTCCTTTCGAGTGGAGACGGGTATGTCGCGGAACTGCTTGAGTTGCAGCTAGGGTGTGAAGGACCCTTTGGAAGTTCCAGTGGTTAGATGTGATTAGCCTCGAGAAGCCTCAGCGGAAATGGGCCTCATCTCGCCTGGAGGGCAAAACCTCCTGGATTTTCTCGAGTTGCGGCAGGTGCTCTCGACTTACGATGGGGACCTCAGGGACCCGCTCTGGTGGCCTCAGGAAAGGCCAGTCCCCATGCGAGTTCCTCGGGGGCCTCTCAGGATTCCTCTCCCGTCGATGCCGGGGCCTAAGACCTTGTGTGGAGTCGGGGCCCGAACCTGAGGATTCCTCTCCAGTGCTGACATGGATCTTGGGGTACTTCTGGAGTCTCCCCAGGAGAGTCAGTCCTCGTCTCGAATGCGGGCATGCACTTGCGCTTTCCTCCAGAGCGGTAGCAGCAGTGTCACGCAGTCCGCCGCGTGGATCAAAGGATCTTTGGTTTTCCCTCGAGTCTTTCCCACGAGGCTTTCCCACGAGGCTTTCCCGCAGGGCTGTCCCACGTGCACACGTGGTGGGACTCGATCCTCGGCTTGAACATCAAGGCAGTGCAGGGAAAACAGGTTCCTCTGGAATGGACTGACACATCTGGGGGTCTCTTGGAATGGTGCCACGACCCTGGAGTTCCTCTCCCCTTTCCTGTGGAGAGCGCCTCCTCTTGAGATGCGACGGGAACGCCGAGAATTCTTTCCATACGAAACAGGGAAAGGATCCGTCATCCCGAGCTAGGAGGCGGAAACTGGGCTCCCCTGGATGTGTGCGGGACTCCACGTGCTTCCTCTCGAGTGGAGACGGGTATGTCGGGGAACTTCTTGAGTTGCAGCAAGGGTGTGAAGGACCCTTTGGAAGTTCCAGTGGTTCGACGTGATTGGCCTCGAGAAGCCTCAGCGGAAATGGGCCTCATCTCGCCTGGAGGGCAAAACCTCCTGGATTTTCTCGAGTTGCGGCAGGTGCTCTCGACTTACGACGGGGACCTCAGGGACCCGCTCTGGTGGCCTCAGGAAAGGCCAGTCCCCATGCCAGTTCCTCGGGGGCCTCTCGGGATTCCTCTCCCGTCGATGCCGGGGCCTAAGACCTTGTGTGGAGTGAGGGCCGAAACCTGAGTATTCCTCTCCAGTGCTGACATGGATCTTGGGGTACTTCTGGAGTCTCCCCAGGGGAGTCAGTCCTTGTCTCGAATGCGGGCATGCACTTGCGCTTTCCTACAGAGCGGTAGCAGCAGTGTCAGGCAGACCGCCGCGTGGATCAAAGGATCTATGGTTTTCCCTCGAGTCTTTCCCACGAGGCTTTCCCACGAGGCTTTCCCACAGGGCTGTCCCAGGTGCATACGTGGTGGGAGTCGATCCTCGGCTTGAACGTCAAGGCAGTGCAGGGAAAACAGGTTCCTCTGGAATTGACTGACACATCTGGTGGTCTGTTGGAATGGTGGCACGACCCTGGAGTTTCTCTCGCCTTTCCTGTGGAGAGCGCCTCCTCTTGAGATGCGACGGGAACGCCGGGAATTCTTTCCCTACTAAACAGGGAAAGGATCCCTCATCTCAAGCTAGGAAGCGGAAACGGGGCTCCCCTGGATGTGTGCGGTACCCCACGTGCTTCCTCTCGAGTGGAGACGGGTATGTCGGGGAACTTCTCGAGTTGCAGCAAGGGTGTGAAGGACCCTTTGGAAATTCCAGTGGTTAGATGTGATTAACCTCGAGAAGCCTCAGCGGAAATGGGCCTCATCTCGCCTGGAGGGCAAAACCTCCTGGATTTTCTCGAGTTGCGGCAGGTGCTCTCGACTTGCGACGGGGACCTCAGGGACCCGCTCTGGATGCCTCAGGAAAGGCCAGTCCCCATGCGAGTTCCTCGGGGGCCTCTTGGGATTCCTCTCCCGTCGATGCCGGGGACTAAGACCTTGTGTGGAGTCGGGGCCGGAACCTGAGGATTCCTCTCCAGTGCTGACATGGATCTTGGGCTACTTCTGGAGTCCCCCCAGGGGAGTCAGTCCTCGTCTCGAATGCGGGCATGCACTTGCGCTTTCCTCCAGAGCGGTAGCAGCAGTGTCACGCTGTCCGCCGGGTGGATCAAAGGATCTATGGTTTTCCCTCGAGTCTTTCCCACGAGGCTTTCCCACGAGGCTTTCCCACAAGGCTGTCCCAAGTGCACAGATGGTGGGAGTCTATCCTCGTCTTGAACGTCAAGGCAGTGCAGGGAAAACAGGTTCCTCTGGAATGGACTGACACATCTGGGGGACTCTTGGAATGGTGGCACGACCCTGGAGTTCCTCTCGCCTTTCCTGTGGAGAGCGCCTCCTCTTGAGATGCGACGGGAACGCCGGGAATTCTTTCCCTAAGAAACAGGGAAAGGATCCCTCATCTCGAGCTAGGAGGCGGAAACGGGGCTCCCCTGGATGTGTGCGGGACCCCACGTGCTTCCTCTCGAGTGGAGACGGGTATGTCGGGGAACTTCTTGAGTTGCAGCAAGGGTGTGAAGGACCCTTAGGAAGTTCCAGTGGTTTGACGTGATTAGCCTCGAGAAGCCTCAGCGGAGATGGGCCTCATCTCGCCTGGAGGGCAAAACCTCCTGGATTTTCTCGAGTTGCGGCAGGTGCTCTCGACTTACGACGGGGACCTCAGGGACCCGCTCTGGTGGCCTCAGGAAAGGCCAGTCCCCATGCGAGTTCCTCGGGGGCCTCTCGGGATTCCTCTCCCGTCGATGCCGGGGACTAAGACCTTGTGTGGAGTCGGGGCCGGAACCTGAGGATTCCTCTCCAGTGCTGACATGGATCTTGGGGTACTTCTGGAGTCTCCCCAGGGGAGTCAGTCCTCGTCTCGAATGCGGGCATGCCCTTGCGCTTTCCTCCAGAGCAGTAGCACCACTGTCACGCAGTCCGCCGCGTGGTTCAAAGGATTTATGGTTTTCCCTCGAGTCTTTCCCACGAGGCTTTCCCACGAGGCTTTCCCACAGGGCTGTCCCACGTGCACACGTGGTGGGAGTCGATCCTCGGCTTGAACGTCAAGGCAGTGCAGGGAAAACAGGTTCCTCTGGAATGGACTGACACATCTGGGGGACTCTTGGAACGGTGGCACGACCCTGGAGTTCCTCTTGCCTTTCCTGTGGAGAGCACCTCCTCTTGAGATGCGACGGGAACGCCGGGATTTCTTTCCCTACGAAAAAGGGAAGGATCCCTCCTCTCGAGGTAGGAGGCAGAAACGGGGCTCCCCTGGATGTGTGCGGGACCCACGTGCTTCCTCTCCAGTGGAGATGGGTATGTCGGGGAACTTCTTGAGTTGCAGCAAGGGTGTGAAGGACCCTTAGGAAGTTCCAGTGGTTAGACGTGATTAGCCTCGAGAAGCCTCAGCGGAAATGGGCCTCATCTCGCCTGGAGGGCAAAACCTCCTGGATTTTCTCGAGTTTCGGCAGGTGCTCTCGACTTACGACGGGGACCTCATGGACCCGCTCTGGTGGCCTCAGGAAAGGCCAGTCCCCATGCGAGTTCCTCGGGGGCCTCTCGGGATTCCTCTCCCATCGATGCCGGGGCCTAAGACCTTGTGTGGAGTCGGGGCCGGAACCTGAGGATTCCTCTCCAGTGCTGACATGGATCTTGGGGTACTTCTGGAGTCTCCCCAGGGGAGTCAGTCCTCGTCTCGAATGCCGGCATGCACTTGCGCTTTCCTCCAGAGCGGTAGCAGCAGTGTCACGCAGTCCGCCGTGTGGATCAAAGGATCTATGGTTTTCCCTCGAGTCTTTCCCACGAGGCTTTCCCACAGGGCTGTCCCACGTGCACACGTGGTGGGAGTCGATCCTCGGCTTGAACGTCAAGGCAGTGCAGGGAAAACAGGTTCCTCTGGAATGGACTGACATATCTGGGGGACTCTTGGAATGGTGGCACGACCCTGGAGTTCCTCTCGCCTTTCCTGTGGAGAGCGCCTCCTCTTGAGATGCGACGGGAACGCCGGGAATTCTTTCCCTAAGAAACAGGGAAAGGATCCCTCATCTAGAGATAGGAGGCGGAAACGGGGCTCCCCTGGATGTGTGCGGGACCCCACGTGCTTCCTCTCGAGTGGAGACGGGTATGTCGGGGAACTTATTGAGTTGCAGCAAGGGTGTGAAGGACCCTTTGGAAGTTCCAGTGGTTAGATGTGATTAGCCTCGAGAAGCCTCAGCGGAAATGGGCCTCATCTCGCCTGGAGGGCAAAACCTCCTGGATTTTCTCGAGTTGCGGCAGGTGCTCTCGACTTACGACGGGGACCTCAGGGACCCGCTCTGTTGGCCTCAGAAAAGGCCAGTCCCCATGCGAGTTCCTCGGGGGCCTCTCGGGATTCCTCTCCCGTCGATGCCGGGGCCTAAGACCTTGTGTGGAGTCGGGGCCGGAACCTGAGGATTCCTCTCCAGTGCTGACATGGATCTTGGGGTACTTCTGGAGTCTCTCCAGGGGAGTCAGTCCTCGTCTCGAATGCGGACATGCACTTGCGCTTTCCTCCAGAGCGGTAGCAGCAGTGTCACGCAGTCCGCCGCGTGGATCAAAGGATCTATGGTTTTCCCTCGAGTCTTTCCCACGAGGCTTTCCCACGAGTCTTTCCCACAAGGCTGTCACACGTGCACACGTGGTGAGAGTCGATCCTCGGCTTGAACGTCAAGGCAGTACAGGGAAAAGAGGTTCCTCTGGAATAGACTGACACATCTGGGGTCTCTTGGAATGGTGGCACGACCCTGGAGTTCCTCTCGCCTTTCCTGTGGAGAGCGCCTCCTCTTGAGATGCGACGGGAACGCCGGGAATTCTTTCCCTACGAAACAGGGAAAGGATCCCTCATTTCGAACAACGAGGCGGAAACGGGGCTCCTCTGGATGTGTGCGGGACCCTCGTGCTTCCTCTCGAGTTTAGACGGGTATGTCGGGGAACTTCTTGAGTTGCAGCAAGGGTGTGAAGGACCCTTTGGAAGTTCCAGTGGTTAGATGTGATTAGCCTCGAGAAGCCTCAGCGGAAATGGCCCTCATCTCGCCTGGAGGGCAAAACCTCCTGCATTTTCTCGAGTTGCGGCAGGTGCTCTCGACTTACGACGGGGACCACAGGGACCCGCTCTGGTGGCCTCAGGAAAGGCCAGTCCCCATGCGAATTCCTCGGGGGCCTCTTGGGATTCCTCTCCCGTCGATGCCGGGGCCTAAGACCTTGTGTGGAGTCGGGGCCGGAACCTGAGGATTCCTCTCCAGTGCTGACATGGATCTTGGGGTACTTCTGGAGTCTCCCCAGGGGAGTCAGTCCTCGTCTCGAATGCAGGCATGCACTTGCGCTTTCCTCCAGAGAGGTAGCAGCAGTGTCACGAATTCCGCCGCGTGGATCAAAGGATCTAAGGTTTTCCCTCGAGTCTTTCCCACGAGGCTGTCCCAGGAGGCTTTCCCACAGGGCTGTTCCACGTGCACACGTGGTGGGAGTCGATCCTCGGCTTGAACGTCATGGCAGTTCAGGGAAAACAGGTTCCTCTGGAATGGACTGACACATCTGGGCGACTCTTGGAATGGTGGCACGACCCTGGAGTTCCTCTCGCCTTTCCTGTGGAGAGCGCCTCCTCTTGAGATGCGAAGGGAACGCCGGGAATTCTTTCCCTACGAAACAGGGATAGGATCCCTCATCTCGAACTAGGAGGCGGAAACGGGGCTCCCCTGGATGTGTGCGGCACCCCACGGGCTTCCTCTCGAGTGGAGACGGGTATGTCGCGGAACGGCTTGAGTTGCAGCAAGGGTGTGAAGGACCCTTTGGACGTTCCAGTGGTTAGATGTGATTAGCCTCGAGAAGCCTCAGCGGAAATGGGCCTCATCTCGCCTGGAGGGCAAAACCTCCTGGATTTTCACGAGTTGCGGCAGGTGCTCTCGACTTACGACGGGGACCTCGGGGACCCGCTCTGGTGGCCTCACGAAAGGCCAGTCCCCATGCGAGTTCCTCGGGGGCCTCTCGGGTTTCCTCTCCCGTCGATGCCGTGGCCTAAGACCTTGTGTGGAGTCGGGGCCGCAACCTGAGGATTCCTCTCCAGTGCTGACATGGATCTTGGGGTACTTCTGGAGTCTCCCCAGGGGAGTCAGTCCTCGTCTCGAATGCGCGCATGGACTTGCGCTTTCCTCCAGAGCGGTATCAGCAGTGGCACGCAGTCCGCTGCGTGGATCAAAGGATCTATGGTTTTCCCTCGAGTCTTTCCCACGAAGCTTTCCCACGAGGCTTTCCCACAGGGCTGTCCCACGTGCACACGTTGTTGGAGTCGATACTCGGCTTGAACGTCAAGGCAGTGCAGGGAAAACAGGTTCCTCTGGAATGGACTGACACATCTGGGGGACTCTTGGAATGGTGGCACGACCCTGGAGTTCTTCTCGCCTTTCCTGTGGAGAGCGCCTCCTCTTGAGATGCGACGGGAACGCCGGGAATTCTTTCCCTACGAAACAGGGAAAGGATCCCTCATCTCGAGCTAGGAGGCGGAAACGGGGCTCCCCTGGATGTGTGCGGGACCCTCGTGCTTCCTCTCGAGTGGAGACGGGTATGTCGGGGAACTTCTTGAGTTGCAGCAAGGGTGTAAAGGACCCTTTGGAAGTTCCAGTGGTTAGATGTGATTAGCCTCGAGAAGCCTCAGCGGAAATGGGCCTCATCTCGCCTGGAGGGCAAAACCTCCTGGATTTTCTCGAGTTGCGTCAGGTGCTCTCGACTTACGACAGGGACCACAGGGACCCGCTGTGGTGGCCTCAGGAAAGGCCAGTCCCCATGCGAGTTCCTCGGGGGCCTCACGGGATTCCTCTCCCGTCGATGCCGGGGCCTAAAACCTTGTGTGGAGTCGGGGCCGGAACCTGAGGATTCCTCTCCAGTGCTGACATGGATCTTGGGGTACTTCTGGAGTCTCCCCAGGGGAGTCAGTCCTCGTCTCGAATGCGGGCATGCACTTGCGCTTTCCTCCAGAGCGGTAGCAGCAGTGTCACGCAGTCCGCCGCGTGGATCAAAGGATCTATGGTTTTCCCTCTAGTCTTTCCCACGAGGCTTTCCCACGAGGCTTTCCCACAGGGCTGTCCCACGGGCACACGTGGTGGAAGTCGATCCGCGGCTTGAACGTCAAGGCAGTGCAGGGAAAACAGGTTCCTCTGGAATGGACTGACACATCTGGGGGACTCTTGGAATGGTGGCACGACCCTGGAGTTCCTCTCGCCTTTCCTGTGGAGAGCGCCTCCACTTGAGATGCGACGGGAACGCCGGGAATTCTTTCCCTACGAAACAGGGAAAGGATCCCTCATCTCGAGCTAGGAGGTGGAAACGGGGCTCCCCTGGATGTGTGCGGGACCCCACGTGCTTCCTCTCGAGTGAAGACGGGTATGTCGGGGAACTTCTTGAGTTGCAGCAAGGGTGTGAAGGACCCTTTGGAAGTTCCAGTGGTTAGATGTGATTAGCCTCGAGAAGCCTCAGCGGAAATGGGCCTCATCTCGCCTGGAGGGCAAAACCTCCTGGATTTTCACGAGTTGCGGCAGGTGCTCTCGACTTACGACGGGGACCTCGGGGACCCGCTCTGGTGGCCTCACGAAAGGCGAGTCCCCATGCGAGTTCCTCGGGGGCCTCTCGGGTTTCCTCTCCCGTCGATGCCGTGGCCTAAGACCTTGTGTGGAGTCGGGGCCGCAACCTGAGGATTCCTCTCCAGTGCTGACATGGATCTTGGGGTACTTCTGGAGTCTCCCCAGGGGAGTCAGTCCTCGTCTCGAATGCGGGCATGCACTTGCGCTTTCCTCCAGAGCGGTATCAGCAGTGGCATGCAGTCCGCTGCGTGGATCAAAGGATCTATGGTTTTTCCTCGAGTCTTTCCCACGAAGCTTTCCCACGAGGCTTTCCCACAGGGCTGTCCCACGTGCACACGTTGTTGGAGTCGATCCTCGGCTTGAACGTCAAGGCAGTGCCGGGAAAACAGGTTCCTCTGGAATGGACTGACACATCTGGGGGACTCTTGGAATGGTGGCACGACCTTGGAGTTCCTCTCGCCTTTCCTGTGGAGAGTGCCTCCTCTTGAGATGAGACGGGAACGCCGGGAATTCTTTCCCTACTAAACAGGGAAAGGATCCCTCATCTCGAGCTAGGAGGCGGAAACGGGGCTCCCCTGGATGTGTGCGGGACCCCACGTGCTTCCTCTCGAGTGGAGACGGGTATGTCGGGGAACTTCTTGAGTTGCAGCAAGGGTGTGAAGGACCCTTTGGAAGTTCCAGTGGTTAGATGTGATTAGCCTCGAGAAGCCTCAGCGGAAATGGGCCTCATCTCGCCTGGAGGGCAAAACCTCCTGGATTTTCTCGAGTTGCGGCAGGTGCTCTCGACATACGACGGGGACCTCAGGGACCCGCTCTGGGGGCCCCAGGAAAGGCCAGTCCCCATGCGAGTTCTTCGGGGGCCTCTCGGGATTCCTCTCCCATCGATGCCGGGGCCTAAGACCTTGTGTGGAGTCGGGGCCGGAACCTGAGGATTCCTCTCCAGTGCTGACATGGATCTTGGGGTACTTCTGGAGTCTCCCCAGGGGAGTCAGTCTTCGTCTCGAATGCGGGAATGCACTTGCGCTTTCCTCCAGAGCGGTAGGAGCAGTGTCACGCAGTTCGCCGCGTGGATCAAAGGATCTATGGTTTTCCCTCGAGTCTTTCCCACGAGGCTGTCCCACGAGGCTTTCCCACAGGGCTGTCCCACGTGCACACGTGGTGGCAGTCGATCCTCGGCTTGAACGTCAAGGCAGTGCAGGGAAAACAGGTTCCTCTGGAATGGACTGACACATCTCGGGGACTCTTGGAATGGTGGCACGACCCTGGAGTTCCTCTCGCCTTTCCTGTGGAGAGCGCCTCCTCTTGAGATGCGACGGGAATGCCGGGAATTCTTTCCCTACGAAACAGGGATAGGATCCCTCATCTCGAGCTAGGAGGCGGAAACGGGGCTCCCCTTGATGTGTGCGGCACACCACGCGCTTCCTCTCGAGCGGAGACGGGTATGTCGCGGAACTGCTTGAGCTGCAGCAAGGGTGTGAAGGACCCTTTGAAAGTTCCAGTGGGTAGATGTGATTAGCCTCGAGAAGCCTCAGCGGAAATGGGCCTCATCTCGCCTGGAGGGCAAAACCTCCTGGATTTTCTCGAGTTGCGGCAGGTGCTCTCGACTTACGACGGGGACCTCAGGGACCCGCCCTGGTGGCCTCAGGAAAGGCCAGTCCCCATGCGAGTTCCTCGGGGGCCTCTCGGGATTCCTCTCTCGTCGATGCCGGGGCCTAAGACCTTGTGTGGAGTCGGGGCCGGAACATGAGGATTCCTTTCCAGTGCAGAAATGGATCTTGGGGTACTTCTGGAGTCTCCCCAGGGGAGTCAGTCCTCGTCTCGAATGCGGGCATGCACTTGCGCTTTCCTCCAGAGCGGTAGCAGCAGTGTCACGCAGTCCGCCGCGTGGATCAAAGGATCTATGGTTTTCCCTCGAGTCTTTCCCATGAGGCTTTCCCACGAAGCTTTCCCACAGGGCTGTCCCACGTGCACACGTGGTGGGAGTCGATCCTCGGCTTGAACGTCAAGGCAGTGCAGGGAAAACAGGTTCCTCTGGAATGGACTGACACATCTGGGGGACTCTTGGAATGGTGGCACGACCTTGGAGTTCCTCTTCCCTTTCCTGTGGAGAGCGCCTCCACTTGAGATGCGACGGGAACGCCGGGAATTCTTTCCCTACGAAACAGGGAAAGGATCCCTCATCTCGAGCTAGGAGGCGGAAACGGGGCTCCCCTGGATGTGTTCGGGACCCTCGTGCTTCCTCTCGAGTGGAGACGGGTATGTCGGGGAACTTCTTGAGTTGCAGCAAGGGTGTGAAGGACCGTTTGGAAGTTCCAGTGGTTAGATGTGATTAGCCTGGAGAAGCCTCAGCGGAAATGGGCCTCATCTCGCCTGGAGGGCAAAACCTCCTGGATTTTCACGAGTTGCGGCAGGTGCTCTCGACTTACGACGGGGACCTCGGGGACCCGCTCTGGTGGCATCAGGAAAGGCCAGTCCCCATGCGAGTTCCTCGGGGGCCTCTCGGGATTCCTCTCCCGTCAATGCCGGGGCCTAAGACCTTGTGTGGAGTCGAGGCCGGAACCTGAGGACTCCTCTCCAGTGCTGACATGGATCTTGGGGTACTTCTGGAGTCTCCCCAGGGGAGTCAGTCCTCGTCTCGAATGCGGGCATGCACTTGCGCTTTCCTCCAGAGCGGTAGCAGCAGTGTCACGCAGTCCGCCCCGTGGATCAAAGGATCTATGGTTTCCCTCGAGTCTTTCCCACGAGGCTTTCCCACGAGGCTTTCCCACAGGGCTGTCCCACGTGCACACGTGGTGGGAGTCGATCCTCGGCTTGAACGTCAAGGCAGTGCAGGGAAAACAGGTTCCTCTGGAATGGACTGACACATCTGGGGGACTCTTGGAATGGTGGCACGACCCTGGAGTTCCTCTCGCCTTTCCTGTGGAGAGCGCCTCCTCTTGAGATGCGACGGGAACGCCGGGAATTCTTTCCCTACGAAACAGGGAAAGGATCCCTCATCTCGAGCTAGTAGGCAGAAACGGGGCTCCCCTGGATGTTTGCGGGACCCTCGTGCTTCCTCTCGAGTGGAGACGGGTATGTCGGAGAACTTCTTGAGTTGGAGCAAGGGTGTGAAGGACCCTTTGGAATTTTCAGTGGTTAGATGTGATTAGCCTCGAGAAGCCTCAGCGGAAATGGGCCTCATCTCGCCTGGAGGGCAAAACCTCCTGGATTTTCTCGAGTTGCGGCAGGTGCTCTCGACTTATGACGGGGACCTCAGGGACCCGCTCTGGTGGCCTCAGGAAAGGCCAGTCCCCATGCGAGTTCCTCGGGGGCCTCTCGGGATTCCTCTCCCGTCAATGCCGGGGACTAAGACCTTGTGTGGAGTCGGGGCCGGAACCTGAGGATTCCTCTCCAGTGCTGACATGGATCCTGGGGTACTTCTGGAGTCTCCCCAGGGGAGTCAGTCCTCGTCTCGAATGCGGGCATGAACTTGCGCTGTCCTCCAGAGTGGTAGCAGCAGTGTCACGCAGTCCGCCGCGTGGATCAAAGGATCTATGGTTTTCCCTCGAGTCTTTCCCACGAGGCTTTCCCACAGGGCTGTCCCACGTGCACACGTGGTGGGAGTCGATCCTCGGCTTGAACGTCAAGGCAGTGCAGGGAAAACAGGTTCCTCTGGAATGGACTGACACATCTGGGGGACTCTTGGAATGGTGGCACGACCCTGGAGTTCCTCTCCCCTTTCCTGTGGAGAGCGCCTCCTCTTGAGATGCGACGGGAACGCCGGGAATTCTTTCCCTACGAAACAGGGAAAGGATCCCTCATCTCGAGCTAGGAGCGGAAACGGGGCTCCCCTGGATGTGTGCGGGAACCCACGTGCTTCCTCTCGAGTGGAGACGGGTATGTCGGGGAACTTCTTGAGTTGCAGCAAGGGTGTGAATGAACCTTTGGAAGTTCCAGTGGTTAGATGTGATTAGCCTCGAGAAGCCTCAGCGGAAATTGGCCTCATCTCGCCTGGAGGGAAAAACCTCCTGGATTTTCTCGACTTGCGGCAGGTGCTCTCGACTTACGACGGGGACCTCAGGGACCCGCTCTGGTGGCCTCAGGAAAGGCCAGTCCCCATGCGAGTTCCTCGGGGGCCTCTCGGGATTCCTCTTCCGTCGATACCGGGGCCTAAGACCTTGTGTGGAGTCGGGGCCGGGACCTGAGGATTCCTCTCCAGTGCTGACATGGATCTTGGGGTACTTCTGGAGTCTCCCCAGGGGAGTCAGTCCTCGTCTCGAATGCGGGCATGCACTTGCGCTTTCCTCCAGAGCGGTAGCAGCAGTGTCACGCAGTCCGCCCCGTGGATCAAAGGATCTATGGTTTCCCTCGAGTCTTTCCCACGAGGCTTTCCCACGAGGCTTTCCCACAGGGCTGTCCCACGTGCACACGTGGTGGGAGTCGATCCTCGGCTTGAACGTCAAGGCAGTGCAGGGAAAACAGGTTCCTCTGGAATGGACTGACACATCTGGGGGACTCTTGGAATGGTGGCACGACCCTGGAGTTCCTCTCGCCTTTCCTGTGGAGAGCGCCTCCTCTTGAGATGCGACGGGAACGCCGGGAATTCTTTCCCTACGAAACAGGGAAAGGATCCCTCATCTCGAGCTAGTAGGCAGAAACGGGGCTCCCCTGGATGTTTGCGGGACCCTCGTGCTTCCTCTCGAGTGGAGACGGGTATGTCGGAGAACTTCTTGAGTTGGAGCAAGGGTGTGAAGGACCCTTTGGAATTTTCAGTGGTTAGATGTGATTAGCCTCGAGAAGCCTCAGCGGAAATGGGCCTCATCTCGCCTGGAGGGCAAAACCTCCTGGATTTTCTCGAGTTGCGGCAGGTGCTCTCGACTTATGACGGGGACCTCAGGGACCCGCTCTGGTGGCCTCAGGAAAGGCCAGTCCCCATGCGAGTTCCTCGGGGGCCTCTCGGGATTCCTCTCCCGTCAATGCCGGGGACTAAGACCTTGTGTGGAGTCGGGGCCGGAACCTGAGGATTCCTCTCCAGTGCTGACATGGATCCTGGGGTACTTCTGGAGTCTCCCCAGGGGAGTCAGTCCTCGTCTCGAATGCGGGCATGAACTTGCGCTGTCCTCCAGAGTGGTAGCAGCAGTGTCACGCAGTCCGCCGCGTGGATCAAAGGATCTATGGTTTTCCCTCGAGTCTTTCCCACGAGGCTTTCCCACAGGGCTGTCCCACGTGCACACGTGGTGGGAGTCGATCCTCGGCTTGAACGTCAAGGCAGTGCAGGGAAAACAGGTTCCTCTGGAATGGACTGACACATCTGGGGGACTCTTGGAATGGTGGCACGACCCTGGAGTTCCTCTCCCCTTTCCTGTGGAGAGCGCCTCCTCTTGAGATGCGACGGGAACGCCGGGAATTCTTTCCCTACGAAACAGGGAAAGGATCCCTCATCTCGAGCTAGGAGCGGAAACGGGGCTCCCCTGGATGTGTGCGGGAACCCACGTGCTTCCTCTCGAGTGGAGACGGGTATGTCGGGGAACTTCTTGAGTTGCAGCAAGGGTGTGAATGAACCTTTGGAAGTTCCAGTGGTTAGATGTGATTAGCCTCGAGAAGCCTCAGCGGAAATTGGCCTCATCTCGCCTGGAGGGAAAAACCTCCTGGATTTTCTCGACTTGCGGCAGGTGCTCTCGACTTACGACGGGGACCTCAGGGACCCGCTCTGGTGGCCTCAGGAAAGGCCAGTCCCCATGCGAGTTCCTCGGGGGCCTCTCGGGATTCCTCTTCCGTCGATACCGGGGCCTAAGACCTTGTGTGGAGTCGGGGCCGGGACCTGAGGATTCCTCTCCAGTGCTGACATGGATCTTGGGGTACTTCTGGAGTCTCCCCAGGGGAGTCAGTCCTCGTCTCGAATGCGGGCATGCACTTGCGCTTTCCTCCAGAGCGGTAGCAGCAGTGTCACGCAGTCCGCCGCGTGGATCAAAGGATCTATGGTTTTCCTTCGAGTCTTTCCCACGAGGCTTTCCCACGAGGCTTTCCCACAGGGCTGTCCCACGTGCACAGGTGTTGGGAGTCTATCCTCGGCTTGAACGTCAAGGCAGTGCAGGGAAAACAGGTTCCTCTGGAATGGACTGACACATCTGGGGGACTCTTGGAATGGTGGCACGACCCTTGAGTTCCTCTCGCCTTTCCTGTGGAGAGCGCCTCCTCTTGAGATGCGACGGGAACGCCGGGAATTCTTTCCCTACAAAACAGGGAAAGGATCCCTCATCTCGAGCTAGGAGGCCGAAACGGGGCTCCCCTGGATGTGTGCGGGAACCCACGTGCTTCCTCTCAGGTGGAGACGGGTATGTCGGGGAACTTCTTGAGTTGCAGCAAGGGTGTGAAGGACCCTTAGGAAGTTCCAGTGGTTAGACGTGATTAGCCTCGAGAAGCCTCAGCGGAAATGGGCCTTATCTCGCCTGGAGGGCAAAACCTCCTGGATTTTCTCGAGTTGCGGCAGGTGCTCTCGACTTACGACGGGGACCTCATGGACCCGCTCTGGTGGCCTCAGGAAAGGCCAGTCCCCATGCAAGTTCCTCGGGGGCCTCTCGGGATTCCTCTCCCGTCGATGCCGGGGCCTAAGACCTTGTGTGAAGTCGGGGCCGGAACCTGAGGATTCCTCTCCAGTGCTGACATGGATCTTGGGGTACTTCTGGAGTCTCCCCATGGGAGTCAGTCCTCGTCTCGAATGCGGGCATGCACTTGCGCTTTCCTCCAGAGCGGTAGCAGCAGTGTCACGCAGTCCGCCGCGTGGATCAAAGGATCTATGGTTTTCCCTCGAGTCTTTAGCACGAGGCTTTCCCACGAGGCTTTCCCACAGGGCTGTCCCACGTGCACACGTGGTGGGAGTCGATCCTCGGCTTGAACGTTAAGGCAGTACAGGGAAAACAGGTTCCTCTGGAATGGACTGACCAATCTGGGGGTCTCTTGGAATGGTGGCACGACCCTGGAGTTCCTCTCGTCTTTCCTGTGGAGACCGCCTCCTCTTGAGATGCGACGGGAACGCCGGGAATTCTTTCCCTACGAAACAGGGAAAGGATCCCTCATCTCGAGTTAGGAGGCGGAAACGGGGCTCCCCTGGATGTGTGCGGGACCCCATGTGCTTCCTCTCGAGTGGAGACGGGTATGTCGCGGAACTGCTTGAGTTGCAGCAAGGGTGTGAAGGACCCTTTGGAAGTTCCAGTGGTTAGATATGATTAGCCTCCAGAAGCCTCAGCGGAAATGGGCCTCATCTCGCCTGGAGGGCAAAACCTCCTGGATTTTCTAGAGTTGCGGCAGGTGCTCTCGACTTACGACGGGGACCTCAGGGACCCGCTCTGGTGGCCTCAGGAAAGGCCAGTCCCCATGTGAGTTCCTCGGGGGCCTCTCGGGATTCCTCTCCCGTCAATGCTGGGGACTAAGACCTTGTGTGGAGTCGGGGCCGGAACCTGAGGATTCCTCTCCAGTGCTGACATGGATCTTGGGGTACTTCTGGAGTCTCCCCAGGGGAGTCAGTCCTCGTCTTGAATGCGGGCATGCACTTGCGCTTTCCTCCAGAGCGGTAGCAGCAGTGTCACGCAGTCCGCCGCGTGCATCAAAGGATCTATGGCTTTCCCTCGAGTCTTTCCCACGAGGCTTTCCCACAGGGCTGTCCCACGTGCACACGTGGTGGGAGTCGATCCTCGGCTTGAACGTCAAGGCAGTGCAGGGAAAACAGGTTCCTCTGGAATGGACTGACCCATCTGGGGGACTCTTGGAATGGTGGCACGACCCTGGAGTTCCTCTCGCCTTTCCTGTGGAGAGCGCCTCCTCTTGAGATGAGACGGGAACGCCGTGAATTCTTTCCCTACGAAACAGGGAAAGGATCCCTCATCTCGAGCTAGGATGCGGAAACGGGGCTCCCCTGGATGTGTGCGGGACCCTCGTGCTTCCTCTCGAGTGGAGACGTGTATGTCGGGGAACTTCTTGAGTTGCAGCAAGGGTGTGAAGGACCCTTTGGAAGTTCCAGTGGTTAGATGTGATTAGCCTCGAGAAGCCTCAGCGGAAATGGGCCTCATCTCGCCTGGAGGGCAAAACCTCCTGGATTTTCTCGAGTTGCGGCAGGTGTTCTCGACTTACGAAAGGGACCTCGGGGACCCGCTCTGGTGGCCTCAGGAAAGGCCAGTCCCCATGCGAGTTCCTCGGGGGCCTCTCGGGATTCCTATCCCGTCGATGCCGGGGCCTAAGACCTTGTGTGGAGTCGGGGCCGGAACCTGAGGATTGCTCTCCAGTGCTGACATGGATCTTGGGGTACTTCTGGAGTCTCCCCAGGGGAGTCAGTCCTCGTCTCGAATGCGGGCATGCACTTGCGCTTTCCTCCAAGGCGGTAGCAGCAGTGTCACGCAGTCCGCCGCGTGGATCAAAGGATCTATGGTTTCCCTCGAGTCTTTCCCACGAGGCTTTCCCACGAGGCTTTCCCACAGGGCTGTCCCACGTGCACACGTGGTGGGAGTCGATCCTCGGCTTGAACGTCAAGGCAGTGCAGGGAAAACAGGTTCCTCTGGAATGGACTGACCCATCTGGGGGACTCTTGGAATGGTGGCACGACCCTGGAGTTCCTCTCTCCTTTCCTGTGGAGAGCGCCTCATCTTGAGATGCGACGGGAACGCCGGGAATTCTTTCCCTACGAAACAGGGAAAGGATCACTCATCTCGAGCTAGGATGCGGAAACGGGGCTCCCCTGGATGTGTGCGCGACCCTCGTGCTTCCTCTTGAGTGAAGACTGGTTTGTCGGGGAACTTCTTGAGTTGCAGTAAGGGTGTGAAGGACCCTTTGGAAGTTCCAGTGGTTAGATGTGATTAGCCTCGAGAAGCCTCAGCGGAAATGGGCCTCATCTCGCCTGGAGGGCAAAACCTCCTGGATTTTCTCGAGTTGTGGCAGGTGCTCTCGACTTACGACGGGGACCTCAGGGACCCGCTCTGGTGGCCTCAGGAAAGGCAAGTCCCCATGCGAGTTCCTCGGGGGCCTCTCGGGATTCCTCTCCCGTCGATGCCGGGGCCTAAGACCTTGTGTGGAGTCGGGTCCGGAACCTGAGGATTCCTCTCCAGTGCTGACATGGATCCTGGGGTACTTCTGCAGTCTACCCAGGGGAGTCAGTCCTCGTCTCGAATGCGGGCATGCACTTGCGCTTTCCTCCAGAGCGGTAGCAGCAGTGTCACGCAGTCCGCCGCGTGGATTAAATGATCTATGGTTTTCCCTCGAGTCTTTCCCACGAGGCTTTCCCACGAGTCTTTCCCACAGGGCTGTCCCACGTGCACACGTGGTGGGAGTCGATCCTCGGCTTGAACGTCAAGGCAGTGCAGGGAAAACAGGTTCTTCTGGAATGGACTGACACATCTGGGGGACTCTTGGAATGGTGGCAGGACCCTGGAGTTCCTCTCGCCTTTCCTTTGGAGAACGCCTCCTCTTGAGATGCGACGGGATCGCCGGGAATGCTTTCCCTACGAAACAGGGAAAGGATCCCTCATCTCGAGCTAGGTGGCGGAAACGGGGCTCCCCTGGATGTGTGCGGGACCCCACGTGCTTCCTCTCGAGTGGAGACGGGTATGTCGGGGAACTTTTTGAGTTGCAGCAAGGGTGTGAAGGACCCTTTGGAAGTTCCAGCGGTTAGATGTGATTAGCCTCGAGAAGCCTCAGCGGAAATGGCCCTCATCTCGCCTGGAGGGCAAAACCTCCTGGATTTTCTCGAGTTGCGGCAAGTGCTCTCGACTTGCGACGGGGACCTCAGGGACCCGCTCTGGTGGCCTCAGGAAAGGCCAGTCCCCATGCGAGTTCCTCGGGGGCCTCTCGGGATTCCTCTCCCTCGATCCCGGGGCCTAAGACCTTGTGTGGAGTCGGGGCCGGATCCTGAGGATTCCTCTCCAGTGCTGACATGGATATTGGGGTACTTCTGGAGTCTCCCCAGGGGAGTCAGTCCTCGTCTCGAATGCGGGCATGCACTTGCGCTTTCCTCCAGAGCGGTAGCAGCAGTGTCACGCAGTCCGCCGCGTGGATCAAAGGATCTATGGTTTTCCCTCGAGTCTTTCCCACGAGGCTTTCCCACGAGGCTTTCCCACAGGGCTGTCCCACGTGCACACGTGGTGGGAGTCGATCCTCGGCTTGAACGTCAAGGCAGTGCAGGGAAAACAGGATCCTCTGGAATGGACTGACCCATCTGGGGGACTCTTGGAATGGTGGCACGACCCTGGAGTTCCTCTCGCCTTTCCTGTGGAGAGCGCCTCCTCTTGAGATGCGACGGGAACGCCGGGAATTCTTTCCCTACGAAACAGGGAAAGGATTCCTCATCTCGAGCTAGGAGGCGGAAACGGGGCTCCCCTGGATGTGTGCGGGACCCTCGTGCTTCCTCTCGAGTGGAGACGGGTATGTCGGGGAACTTCTTGAGTTGCAGCAAGGGTGTGAAGGACCCTTTGAAAGTTCCAGTGGTTAGATGTGATTAGCCTCGAGAAGCCTCAGCGGAAATGGGCCTCATCTCGCCTGGAGGGCAAACCTCCTGGATTTTCTCGAGTTGCGGCAGGTGCTCTCGACTTACGACGGGGACCTCGGGGACCCGCTCTGGTGGCCTCACGAAAGGCCAGTCCCCATGCGAGTTCCTCGGGGGCCTCTCGGGTTTCCTCTCCCGTCGATGCCGTGGCCTAAGACCTTGTGTGGAGTCGGGACCGCAACCTGAGGATTCCTCTCCAGTGCTGACATGGATCTTGGGGTACTTCTGGAGTCTCCCCAGGGGAGTCAGTCCTCGTCTCGAATGCGCGCATGGACTTGCGCTTTCCTCCAGAGCGGTATCAGCAGTGGCACGCAGTCCGCTGCGTGGATCAAAGGATCTATGGTTTTTCCTCGAGTCTTTCCCACGAAGCTTTCCCACGAGGCTTTCCCACAGGGCTGTCTCACGTGCACACGTTGTTGGAGTCGATCCTCGGCTTGAACGTCAAGGCAGTGCAGGGAAAACAGGTTCCTCTGGAATGGACTGACACATCTGGGGGACTCTTGCAATGGTGGCACGACCCTGGAGTTCTTCTCGCCTTTCCTGTGGAGAGCGCCTCCTCTTGAGATGAGACGGGAACGCCGGGAATTCTTTCCCTACGAAACAGGGAAAGGATCCCTCATCTCGAGCTAGGAGGCGGAAACGGGGCTCCCCTGGATGTGTGCGGGACCCTCGTGCTTCCTCTCGAGTGGAGACGGGTATGTCGGGGAACTTCTTGAGTTGCAGCAAGGGTGTGAAGGACCCTTTGGAAGTTCCAGTGGTTAGATGTGATTAGCCTCGAGAAGCCTCAGCGGAAATGGGCCTCATCTCGCCTGGAGGGCAAAACCTCCTGGATTTTCACGAGTTGCGGCAGGTGCTCTCGACTTACGACGGGGACCTCGGGGACCCGCTCTGGTGGCCTCACGAAAGGTGAGTCCCCATGCGAGTTCCTCGGGGGCCTCTCGGGTTTCCTCTCCCGTCGATGCCGTGGCCTAAGACCTTGTGTGGAGTCGGGGCCGCAACCTGAGGATTCCTCTCCAGTGCTGACATGGATCTTGGGGTACTTCTGGAGTCTCCCCAGGGGAGTCAGTCCTCGTCTCGAATGCGCGCATGGACTTGCGCTTTCCTCCAGAGCGGTATCAGCAGTGGCATGCAGTCCGCTGCGTGGATCAAAGGATCTATGGTTTTTCCTCGAGTCTTTCCCACGAAGCTTTCCCACGAGGCTTTCCCACAGGGCTGTCCCACGTGCACACGTTGTTGGAGTCGATCCTCGGCTTGAACGTCAAAGCAGTGCAGGGAAAACAGGTTCCTCTGGAATGGACTGACACATCTGGGGGACTCTTGGAATGGTGGCACGACCTTGGAGTTCCTCTCGCCTTTCCTGTGGAGAGCGCCTCCTCTTGAGATGAGACGGGAACGCCGGGAATTCTTTCCCTACTAATGAGGGAAAGGATCCCTCATCTCGAGCTAGGAGGCGGAAACGGGGCTCCCCTGGATGAGTGCGGGACCCCACGTGCTTCCTCTCGAGTGGAGACGGGTATGTCGGGGAACTTCTTGAGTTGCAGCAAGGGTGTGAAGGACCCTTTGGAAGTTCCAGTGGTTAGATGTGATTAGCCTCGAGAAGCCTCAGCGGAAATGGGCCTCATCTCGCCTGGAGGGCAAAACCTCCTGGATTTTCTCGAGTTGCGGCAGGTGCTCTCGACATACGACGGGGACCTCAGGGACCAGCTCTGGTGGCCCCAGGAAAGGCCAGTCCCCATGCGAGTTCCTCGGGGGCCTCTCGGGATTCCTCTCCCGTCGATGCCGGGGCCTAAGACCTTGTGTGGAGTCGGGGCCGGAACCTGAGGATTCCTCTCCAGTGCTGACATGGATCTTGGGGTACTTCTGGAGTCTCCCCAGGGGAGTCAGTCTTCGTCTCGAATGCGGGAATGCACTTGCGCTTTCCTCCAGAGCGGTAGGAGCAGTGTCACGCAGTTCGCCGCGTGGATCAAAGGATCTATGGTTTTCCCTCGAGTCTTTCCCACGAGGCTGTCCCACGAGGCTTTCCCACAGGGCTGTCCCACGTGCACACGTGGTGGGAGTCGATCCTCGGCTTGAACGTCAAGGCAGTGCAGGGAAAACAGGTTCCTCTGGAATGGACTGACACATCTCGGGGACTCTTGGAATGGTGCCACGACCCTGGAGTTCCTCTCGCCTTTCCTGTGGAGAGCGCCTCCTCTTGAGATGCGACGGGAATGCCGGGAATTCTTTCCCTACGAAACAGGGATAGGATCCCTCATCTCGAGCTAGGAGGCGGAAACGGGGCTCCCCTGGATGTGTGTGGCACACCTCGCGCTTCCTCTCGAGTGGAGACGGGTATGTCGCGGAACTGCTTGAGCTGCAGCAAGGGTGTGAAGGACCCTTTGAAAGTTCCAGTGGGTAGATGTGATTAGCCTCGAGAAGCCTCAGCGGAAATGGGCCTCATCTCGCCTGGAGGGCAAAACCTCCTGGATTTTCTCGAGTTGCGGCAGGTGCTCTCGACTTACGACGGGGACCTCAGGGACCCGCCCTGGTGGCCTCAGGAAAGGCCAGTCCCCATGCGAGTTCCTCGGGGGCCTCTCGGGATTCCTCTCCCGTCGATGCCGGGGCCTAAGACCTTGTGTGGAGTCGGGGCCGGAACCTGAGGATTCCTCTCCAGTGCAGAAATGGATCTTGGGGTACTTCTGGAGTCTCCCCAGGGGAGTCAGTCCTCGTCTCGAATGCGGGCATGCACTTGCGCTTTCCTCCAGAGCGGTAGCAGCAGTGTCACGCAGTCCGCCACGTGGATCAAAGGATCTATGGTTTCCCTCGAGTCTTTCCCACGAGGCTTTCCCACGAGGCTTTCCCACAGGGCTGTCCCACGTGCACACGTGGTGGGAGTCGATCCTCGGCTTGAACGTCAAGGCAGTGCAGGGAAAACAGGTTCCTCTGGAATGGACTGACACATCTGGGGGACTCTTGGAATGGTGGCACGACCCTGGAGTTCCTCTCGCCTTTCCTGTGGAGAGCGCCTCCTCTTGAGATGCGACGGGAACGCCGGGAATTCTTTCCCTACGAAACAGGGAAAGGATCCCTCATCTCGAGCTAGTAGGCAGAAACGGGGCTCCCCTGGATGTTTGCGGGACCCTCGTGCTTCCTCTCGAGTGGAGACGGGTATGTCGGAGAACTTCTTGAGTTGGAGCAAGGGTGTGAAGGACCCTTTGGAATTTTCAGTGGTTAGATGTGATTAGCCTCGAGAAGCCTCAGCGGAAATGGGCCTCATCTCGCCTGGAGGGCAAAACCTCCTGGATTTTCTCGAGTTGCGGCAGGTGCTCTCGACTTATGACGGGGACCTCAGGGACCCGCTCTGGTGGCCTCAGGAAAGGCCAGTCCCCATGCGAGTTCCTCGGGGGCCTCTCGGGATTCCTCTGCCGTCGATGCCGGGGCCTAAGACCTTGTGTGGAGTCGGGGCCGGAACCTGAGGATTCCTCTCCAGTGCTGACATGGATCTTGGGGTACTTCTGGAGTCTCCCCAGGGGAGTCAGTCCTCGTCTCGAATGCGGGCATGCACTTGCGCTTTCCTCCAGAGCGGTAGCAGCAGTGACACGCAGTCCGCCGCGTGGATCAAAGATCTATGGTTTTCCCTCGAGTTTTTCCCACGAGGCTTTCCCACGAGGCTTTCCCACAGGGCTGTCCCACGTGCACACGTGGTGGGAGTCGATCCTCGGCTTGAACGTCAAGGCAGTGCAGGGAAAACAGGTTCCTCTGGAATGGACTGACACATCTGGGGGACTCTTGGAATGGTGGCATGACCCTGGAGTTCCTCTCGCCTTTCCTGTGGAGAGTGCCTCCTCTTGAGATGCGACGGGAACGCCGGGAATTCTTTCCCTACGAAACAGGGAAAGGGTCCCTCATCTCGAGGTAGGAGGCGAAAACGGGGCTCCCCTGGATGTGTGCGGGACCCCACGTGCTTCCTCTCGTGTGGAGACGGGTATGTCGGGGAACTTCTCGAGTTGCAGCAAGGGTGTGAAGGACCCTTTGGAAGTTCCAGTGGTTAGATGTGATTAGCCTCGAGAAGCCTCAGCGGAAATGGGCCTCATCTCGCCTGGAGGGAAAAACCTCCTGGATTTTCTCGAGTTGCGGCAGGTGCTCTCGACTTACGACGGGGACCTCAGGGACCCGCTCTGGTGGCCTCAGGAAAGGCCAGTCCCCATGCGAGTTCCTCGGGGGCCTCTCGGGATTCCTCTCCCGTCGATGCCGGGGCCTAAGACCTTGTGTGGAGTCGGGGCCGGAACCTGAGGATTCCTCTCCAGTGCTGACATGGATCTTGGGCTACTTCTGGAGTCTCCCCAGGGGAGTCAGTCCTCGTCTCGAATGCGGGCATGCACTTGGCTTTCCTCCAGAGCGGTAGCAGCAGTGTCACGCAGTCCGCCGCGTGGATCAAAGGATCTATGGTTTTCCCTCGAGTCTTTCCCACGAGGCTTTCCCACGAGGCTTTCCCACAGGGCTGTCCCACGTGCACACGTGGTGGGAGTCCATCCTCGGCTTGAACGTCAAGGCAGTGCAGGGAAAACAGGTTCCTCTGGAATGGACTGACACATCTGGGGGACTCTTGGAATGGTGGCACGACCCTGGAGTTCCTCTCGCCTTTCCTGTGGAGATCGCCTCCTCTTGAGATGCGACGGGGACGCCGGGAATTCTTTCCCTACGAAACAGGGAAAGGATCCCTCATCTCGAGCTAGGAGGCGGAAACGGGGCTCCCCTGGATGTGTGCGAGACCCCACGTTCTTCCTCTCGAGTGGATATGTGTATGTCGGGGAACTTTTGAGTTGCAGCAAGGGTGTGAAGGAACCTTAGGAAGTTCCAGTGGTTAGATGTGATTAGCCTCGAGAAGCCTCAGCGGAAATGGGCCTCATCTCGCCTGGAGGGCAAAACCTCCTGGAATTTCTCGAGTTGCGGCAGGTGCTCTCGACTTACGACGGGGACCTCAGGGACCCGCTCTGGTAGCCTCAGGAAAGGCCAGTCCCCATGCGAGTTCCTCGGGGGCCTCTCGGGATTCCTCTCCCGTCAATGCCGGGGACTAAGACCTTGTGTGGAGTCGGGGCCGGAACCTGAGGATTCCTCTCCAGTGCTGACATGGATCCTGGGGTACTTCTGGAGTCTCCCCAGGGGAGTCAGTCCTCGTCTCGAATGCGGGCATGAACTTGCGCTGTCCTCCAGAGCGGTAGCAGCAGTGTCACGCAGTCCGCCGCGTGGATCAAAGGATCTATGGTTTTCCCTCGAGTCTTTCCCACGAGGCTTTCCCACAGGGCTGTCCCACGTGCACACGTGGTGGGAGTCGATCCTCGGCTTGAACGTCAAGGCAGTGCAGGGAAAACAGGTTCCTCTGGAATGGACTGACACATCTGGGGGACTCTTGGAATGGTGGCACGACCCTGGAGTTCCTCTCCCCTTTCCTGTGGAGAGCGCCTCCTCTTGAGATGCGACGGGAATGCCGGGAATTCTTTCCCTACGAAACAGGGAAAGGATCCCTCATCTCGAGCTAGGAGGCGGAAACGGGGCTCCCCTGGATGTGTGCGGGAACCCACGTGCTTCCTCTCGAGTGGAGACGGGTATGTCGGGGAACTTCTTGAGTTGCAGCAAGGGTGTGAATGAACCTTTGGAAGTTCCAGTGGTTAGATGTGATTAGCCTCGAGAAGCCTCAGCGGAAATTGACCTCATCTCGCCTGGAGGGAAAAACCTCCTGGATTTTCTAGACTTGCGGCAGGTGCTCTCGACTTACGACGGGGACCTCAGGGACCCGCTCTGGTGGCCTCAGGAAAGGCCAGTCCCCATGCGAGTTCCTCGGGGGCCTCTCGGGATTCCTCTTCCGTCGATACCGGGGCCTAAGACCTTGTGTGGAGTCGGGGCCGGGACCTGAGGATTCCTCTCCAGTGCTGACATGGATCTTGGGGTACTTCTGGAGTCTCCCCAGGGGAGTCAGTCCTCGTCTCGAATGCGGGCATGCACTTGCGCTTTCCTCCAGAGCGGTAGCAGCAGTGTCACGCAGTCCGCCGCGTGGATCAAAGGATCTATGGTTTTCCCTCGAGTCTTTCCCACGAGGCTTTCCCACGAGGCTTTCCCACAGGGCTGTCCCACGTGCACAGGTGTTGGGAGTCTATCCTCGGCTTGAACGTCAAGGCAGTGCAGGGAAAACAGGTTCCTCTGGAATGGACTGACACATCTGGGGGACTCTTGGAATGGTGGCACGACCCTGGAGTTCCTCTCGCCTTTCCTGTGGAGAGCGCCTCCTCTTGAGATGCGACGGGAACGCCGGGAATTCTTTCCCTACAAAACAGGGAAAGGATCCCTCATCTCGAGCTAGGAGGCCGAAACGGGGCTCCCCTGGATGTGTGCGGGAACCCACGTGCTTCCTCTCAGGTGGAGACGGGTATGTCGGGGAACTTCTTGAGTTGCAGCAAGGGTGTGAAGGACCCTTAGGAAGTTCCAGTGGTTAGACGTGATTAGCCTCGAGAAGCCTCAGCGGAAATGGGCCTCATCTCGCCTGGAGGGCAAAACCTCCTGGATTTTCTCGAGTTGCGGCAGGTGCTCTCGACTTACGACGGGGACCTCATGGACCCGCTCTGGTGGCCTCAGGAAAGGCCAGTCCCCATGCAAGTTCCTCGGGGGCCTCTCGGGATTCCTCTCCCGTCGATGCCGGGGCCTAAGACCTTGTGTGGAGTCGGGTCCGGAACCTGAGGATTCCTCTCCAGTGCTGACATGGATCCTGGGGTACTTCTGCAGTCTACCCAGGGGAGTCAGTCCTCGTCTCGAATGCGGGCATGCACTTGCGCTTTCCTCCAGAGCGGTAGCAGCAGTGTCACGCAGTCCGCCGCGTGGATTAAATGATCTATGGTTTTCCCTCGAGTCTTTCCCACGAGGCTTTCCCACGAGGCTTTCCCACAGGGCTGTCCCACGTGCACACGTGGTGGGAGTCGATCCTCGGCTTGAACGTCAAGGCAGTGCAGGGAAAACAGGTTCTTCTGGAATGGACTGACACATCTGGGGGACTCTTGGAATGGTGGCAGGACCCTGGAGTTCCTCTCGCCTTTCCTTTGGAGAACGCCTCCTCTTGAGATGCGACGGGATCGCCGGGAATGCTTTCCCTACGAAACAGGGAAAGGATCCCTCATCTCGAGCTAGGTGGCGGAAACGGGGCTCCCCTGGATGTGTGCGTGACCCCACGTGCTTCCTCTCGAGTGGAGACGGGTATGTCGGGGAACTTTTTGAGTTGCAGCAAGGGTGTGAAGGACCCTTTGGAAGTTCCAGTGGTTAGATGTGATTAGCCTCGAGAAGCCTCAGCGGAAATGGGCCTCATCTCGCCTGGAGGGCAAAACCTCCTGGATTTTCTCGAGTTGCGGCAGGTGCTCTCGACTTACGACGGGGCCCTCAGGGACCCGCTTTGGTGGACTCAGGAAAGGCCAGTCCCCATGCGAGTTCCTCGGGGGCCTCTCGGGATTCCTCTCCCGTCGATGTCGGGGCCTAAGTCCTTGTGTGGAGTCGGGGCCGGAACCTGAGGATTCCTCTCCAGTGCTGACATGGATCTTGGGGTACTTCTGGAGTCTCCCCAGGGGAGTCAGTCCTCGTTTCGAATGCGGGCATGCACCTGCGCTTTCCTCCAGAGCGGTAGCTGCAGTATCATGCAGTCCGCCGCGTGGATCAAAGGATCTATGGTTTTCCCTCGAGTCTTTCCCACGAGGCTTTCCCACGAGGCTTTCCCACAGGGCTGTCCTAAGTGCACACGTGGTGGGAGTCGATCCTCGGCTTGAACGTCAAGGCAGTGCAGGGAAAACAGGTTCCTCTGGAATGGACTGACACATCTGGGGGACTCTTGGAATTGTGGCACGACCCTGGAGTTCCTCTCGCCTTTCCTGTGGAGAGCGCCTCCTCTTGAGATGCGTCCGGAACGCCGGGAATTCTTTCCCTACGAAACAGGGAAAGGATCCCTCATCTCGAGCTAGTAGGCGAAAACGGGGCTCCCCTGGATGTGTGCGGGACCCTCGTGCTTCCTCTTGAGTGGAGACAGGTATGTCGGGAACTTCTTGAGTTGCAGAAAGGGTGTGAAGGACGCTTTGGAAGTTCCAGTGGTTAGATGTGATTAGCCTCGAGAAGCCTCAGCGGAAATGGGCCTCATCTCGCCTGGAGGGCAAAACCTCCTGGATTTTCTCGAGTTGCGGCAGGTGATCTCGACTTACGACGGGGACCTCAGGGACCCGCTCTGGTGGCCTCAGGAAAGGCCAGTCCCCATGCGAGTTCCTCGAGGGCCTCTCGGGATTCCTCTCCCGTCGATGCCGGGGCCTAAGACCTTGTGTGGAGTCGGGGCCGGATCCTGAGGATTCCTCTCCAGTGCTGACATGGATATTGGGGTACTTCTGGAGTCTCCCCAGGGGAGTCAGTCCTCGTCTCGAATGCGGGCATGCACTTGCGCTTTCCTCCAGAGCGGTAGGACCAGTGTCACGCAGTCTGCAGCGTTGATCAAAGGATCTATGGTTTTCCCTCGAGTCTTTCCCTCGAGGCTTTCCCACGAGGCGTTCCCCCAGGGATGTCCCACGTGCACACGTGGTGGGAGTCGATCCTCGGCTTGAACGTCAAGGCAGTGCAGGGAAAACAGGTTCCTCTGGAATGGACTGACCCATCTGGGGGACTCTTGGAATGGTGGCACGACCCTGGAGTTCCTCTCGCCTTTCCTGTGGAGATCGCCTCCTCTTGAGATGCGACGGGAACGCCGGGAATTCTTTCCCTACCAAACAGGGAAAGGATCCCTCATCTCGAGCTAGGAGGCGGAAACGGGGCTCCCCTGGATGTGTGCGAGACCCCACGTTCTTCCTCTCGAGTGGATATGTGTATGTCGGGGAACTTTTGAGTTGCAGCAAGGGTGTGAAGGAACCTTAGGAAGTTCCAGTGGTTAGATGTGATTAGCCTCGAGAAGCCTCAGCGGAAATGGGCCTCATCTCGCCTGGAGGGCAAAACCTCCTGGAATTTCTCGAGTTGCGGCAGGTGCTCTCGACTTACGACGGGGACCTCAGGGACCCGCTCTGGTAGCCTCAAGAAAGGCCAGTCCCCATGCGAGTTCCTCGGGGGCCTCTCGGGATTCCTCTCCCGTCAATGCCGGGGACTAAGACCTTGTGTGGAGTCGGGGCCGGAACCTGAGGATTCCTCTCCAGTGCTGACATGGATCCTGGGGTACTTCTGGAGTCTCCCCAGGGGAGTCAGTCCTCGTCTCGAATGCGGGCATGAACTTGCGCTGTCCTCCAGAGCGGTAGCAGCAGTGTCACGCAGTCCGCCGCGTGGATCAAAGGATCTATGGTTTTCCCTCGAGTCTTTCCCACGAGGCTTTCCCACGAGGCTTTCCCACAGGGCTGTCCCACGTGCACACGTGGTGGGAGTCGATCCTCGGCTTGAACGTCAAGGCAGTGCAGGGAAAACAGGTTCCTCTGGAATGGACTGACCCATCTGGGGGACTCTTGGAATGGTGGCACGACCCTGGAGTCCTCTCGCCTTTCCTGTGGAGAGCGCCTCCTCTTGAGATGCGACGGGAACGCCGGGAATTCTTTCCCTACGAAACAGGGAAAGGATCCCTCATCTCGAGCTAGGAGGCGGAAACGGGGCTCCCCTGGATGTGTGCGGGACCCTCGTGCTTCCTCTCAAGTGGAGACGGGTATGTCGGGGAACTTCTTGAGTTGCAGCAAGGGTGTGAAGGACCCTTTGAAAGTTCCAGTGGTTAGATGTGATTAGCCTCGAGAAGCCTCAGCGGAAATGGGCCTCATCTCGCCTGGAGGGCAAAACCTCCTGGATTTTCTCGAGTTGCGGCAGGTGTTCTCGACTTACGACGGGGACCTCAGGGACCCGTTCTGGTGGCCTCAGGAAAGGCCAGTCCCCATGCGAGTTCCTCGGGGGCCTCTCGGGATTACTCTCCCGTCGATGCCGGTGCCTAAGACCTTGTGTGGAGTCGGGGCCGGAACCTGAGGATTCCTCTCCAGTGCTGACATGGATCTTGGGGTACTTCTGGAGTCTCCCCAGGGGAGTCAGTCCTCGTCTCGAATGCGGGCATGCACTTGCGCTTTCCTCCAGAGCGGTAGCAGCAGTGTCACGCAGTCCGCCGCGTGGATCAAAGGATCTATGGTTTTACCTCGAGTCTTTCCCACGAGGCTTTCCCACGAGGCTTTCCCACAGGGCTGTCCCACGTGCACACGTGGTGCGAGTCGATCCTCGGCTTGAACGTCAAGGCAGTGCAGGGAAAACAGGTTCGTTTGGAATGGACTGACACATCTGGGGGTCTCTTAGAATGGTGCCACGACCCTGGAGTTCCTCTCGCCTTTCCTGTGGAGAGCGCCTCCTCTTGAGATGCGAGGGGAACGCCGGGAATTCTTTCCCTACTAAACAGGGAAAGGATCCCTCATCTCGAGCTAGGAGGCCGAAGTGGGGCTCCCCTGGATGTGTGCGGGACCCTCGTGCTTCCTCTCGAGTGGAGACGGGTATGTTGGGGAACTTCTTGAGTTGCAGCAAGGGTGTGAAGGACCCTTTGGAAGTTCCAGTGGTTAGATGTGATTAGCCTCGAGAAGCCTCAGCGGAAATGGGCCTCATCTCGCCTGGAGGGCAAAACCTCCTGGATTTTCTCGAGTTGTGGCAGGTGCTCTCGACTTACGTCGGGGACCTCAGGGACCCGCTCTGGTGGCCTCAGGAAAGGCCAGTCCCCATGCGAGTTCCTCGGGGGCCTCTCGGGATTCCTCTCCCATCGAGTCCGGGGCCTAAGACCTTGTGTGGAGTCAGGGCCGGAACCTGAGGATTCCTCTCCAGTGCTGACATGGATCTTGGGGTACTTCTGGAGTCTCCCCAGGGGAGTCAGTCCTCGTCTCGAATGAGGGCATGCACTTGCGCTTCCCTCCAGTGCGGTAGGACCAGTGTCTCGCAGTCTGCAGCGTTGATCAAAGGATCTATGGTTTTCCCTCGAGTCTTTCCCACGAGGCTTTCCCACGAGGCGTTCCCCCAGGGATGTCCCACGTGCACACGTGGTGGGAGTCGATCCTCGGCTTGAACGTCAAGGCAGTGCAGGGAAAACAGGTTCCTCTGGAATGGACTGACACATCTGGGGGACTCTTGGAATGGTGGCACGACCCTGGAGTTCCTCTCGCCTTTCCTGTGGAGAGCGCCTCCTCTTGAGATGCGACGGGAACGCCGGGTATTCTTTCCCTACGAAACAGGGAAAGGATCCCTCATCTCGAGCTAGGAGGCCGAAACGGGGCTCCCCTGGATGTGTGCGGGACCCCATGTGCTTCCTCTCGAGTGGAGACGGGTATGTCGTGGAACTTCTTGAGTTGCCGCAAGGGTGTGAAGGACCCTTTGGAAGTTCCAGTGGTTAGATGTGATTAGCCTCGAGAAGCCTCAGCGGAAATGGGCCTCATCTCGCCTGGAGGGCAAAACCTCCTGGATTTTCTCGAGTTGCAGCAGGTGCTCTCGACTTACGACGGGGACCTCAGGGACCCGCTCTGGTGGCCTCAGGAAAGGCCAGTCCCCATGCGAGTTCCTCCGGGGCCTCTCGTTATTCTTCTCCCGTCGATGCCGGGGCCTAAGACCTTGTGTGGAGTTGGGGCCGGAACCTGAGGATTCCTCTCCAGTGCTGACATGGATCTTGGGGTACTTCTGGAGTCTCCCCAGGGGAGTCATTCCTCGTCTCGAATGCGGGCATGCACTTGCGCTTTCCTCCAGAGCGGTAGCAGCAGTGTCACACAGTCCGCCGCGTGGATCAAAGGATCTATGGTTTTCCCTCGAGTCTTTCCCAAGAGGCTTTCCCTCGGGGCTGTCCCACAGTGCTGTCCCACGTGCACACGTGGTGGGAGTCGATCGTCGGCTTGAACGTCAAAGCAGTGCAGGGAAAACAGGTTCCTCTGGAATGGACTGACACATCTGGGCGACTCTTGGAATGGTGGCACGACCCTGGAGTTCCTCTCGCCTTTCCTGTGGAGAGCGCCTCCTCTTGAGATGCGACGGGAACGCCGGGAATTCTTTCCCTACGAAACAGGGAAAGGATCCCTCATCTCGAGCTAGGAGGCAGATACGGGGCTCCCCTGGATGTGTGCGGACCCTCGTGCTTCCTCTCGAGTGGAGACGGGTATGTCGGGCAACTTCTTGAGTTGCAGCAAGGGTGTGAAGGACCCTTTGGAAGTTCCAGTGGTTAGATGTGATTAGCCTCGAGAAGCCTCAGCGGAAATGGGCCTCATCTCGCCTGGAGGGCAAAACCTCCTGGATTTTCTCGAGTTGCGGCAAGTGCTCTTGACTTACGACGGAGACCTCAGGGACTCGCTCTGGTGGCCTCAGGAAAGGCCAGTCCCCATGCGAGTTCCTCGGGGGCCTCTCGGGATTCCTCTCCTGTCAATGCCGGGGCCTAAGACCTTGTGTGGAGTCGGGGCCGGAACCTGAGGATTCCTCTCCAGTGCTGACATGGATCTTGGGGTACTTCTGGAGTCTCCCCAGGGGAGTCAGTCCTCGTCTCGAATGCGGACATGCACTTGCGCTTTCCTCCAGAGCTGTAGCAGCAGTGTCACGCAGTCCGCCGCGTGGATCAAAGAATCTATGGTTTTCCCTCCTGTCTTTCCCACGAGGCTTTCCCACGAGGCTTTCCCACAGGGCTGTCCCACGTGCACACGTGGTGGGAGTCGATCCTCGGCTTGAACGTCAAGGCAGTGCAGGGAAAACAGGTTCCTCTGGAATGGACTGACCCATCTGGGGGACTCTTGGAATGGTGGCACGACCCTGGAGTTCCTCTCGCCTTTCCTGTGGAGAGCGCCTCCTCTTGAGATGCGACGGGAACGCCGGGAATTCTTTCCCTCCGAAACAGGGAAAGATCCCTCATCTCGAGCTAGGAGGCGGAAACGGGGCTCCCCTGGATGTGTGCGGGACCCTCGTGCTTCCTCTCGAGTGGAGATGGGTATGTCGGGGAACTTCTTGAGTTGCAGCAAGGGTGTGAAGGACCCTTTGGAAGTTCCAGTGGTTAGATGTGATTGGCCTCGAGAAGCCTCAGCGGAAATGGGCCTCATCTCGCCTGGAGGGCAAAACCTCCTGGATTTTCTCGAGTTGCGGCAGGTGCTGTCGACTTACGACGGAGATCTCAGGGACCCGCTCTGGTGGCCTCAGGAAAGGCCAGTCCCCATGCGAGTTCCTCGGGGGCCTCTCGGGATTCCTCTCCCGTCGATGCCGGGGCCTAAGACCTTGTGTGGAGTTGGGGCCGGAACCTGAGGATTCCTCTCCAGTGCTGACATGGATCTTGGGGTACTTCTGGAGTCTCCCCAGGGGAGTCAGTCCTCGTCTCGAATGCGGGTATGCACTTGCGCTTTCCTCCAGAGTGGTAGCAGCAGTGTCATGCAGTCTGCCGCGTGGATCAAAGGATCTATGGTTTTCCCTTGAGTCTTTCCCACGAGGCTTTCCCACGAGGCTTTCCCACAGGGCTGTCCCACGTGCACACGTGGTGGGAGTCGATCCTCGGCTTGAACGTCAAGGCAGTGCAGGGAAAACAGGTTCCTCTGGAATGGACTGACCCATCTGAGGGACTCTTGGAATGGTGGCACGACCCTGGAGTTCCTCTCGCCTTTCCTGTGGAGAGCGCCTCCTCTTGAGATGCGACGGGAACGCCGGGAATTCTTTCCCTAGGAAACAGGGAAAGCATCCCTCATCTCGAGCTAGGAGGCGGAAACGGGGCTCCCCTGGATGTGTGCGGGACCCTCGTGCTTCCTCTCGAGTGGAGACGGGTATGTCGGGGAACTTCTTGAGTTGCAGCAAGGGTGTGAAGGACCCTTTGAAAGTTCCAGTGGTTAGATGTGATTAGCCTCGAGAAGCCTCAGCGGAAATGGGCCTCATCTCGCCTGGAGGGCAAAACCTCCTGGATTTTCTCGAGTTGCGGCAGGTGTTCTCGACTTACGACGGGGACCTCAGGGACCCGTTCTGGTGGCCTCAGGAAAGGCCAGTCCCCATGCGAGTTCCTCGGGGGCCTCTCGGGATTCCTCTCCCGTCGATGCCGGTGCCTAAGACCTTATGTGGAGTCGGGGCCGGAACCTGAGGATTCCTCTCCAGTGCTGACATGGATCTTGGGGTACTTCTGGAGTCTCCCCAGGGGAGTCAGTCCTCGTCTCGAATGCGGGCATGCACTTGTTCTTTCCTCCAGAGCGGTAGCAGCAGTGTCACGCAGTCCGCCGCGTGGATCAAAGGATCTATGGTTTTACCTCGAGTCTTTCCCACGAGGCTTTCCCACGAGGCTTTCCCACAGGGCTGTCGCACGTGCACACGTGGTGGGAGTCGATCCTCGGCTTGAACGTCAAGGCAGTGCAGGGAAAACAGGTTCCTTTGGAATGGACTGACACATCTGGGGGTCTCTTAGAATGGTGCCACGACCCTGGAGTTCCTCTCGCCTTTCCTGTGGAGAGCGCCTCCTCTTGAGATGCGACGGGAACGCCGGGAATTCTTTCCCTACTAAACAGGGAAAGGATCCCTCATCTCGAGCTAGGAGGCGGAAACGGGGCTCCCCTGGATGTGTGCGGGACCCTCGTGCTTCCTCTCGAGTGGAGACGGGTATGTTGGGGAACTTCTTGAGTTGCAGCAAGGGTGTGAAGGACCCTTTGGAAGTTCCAGTGGTTACATGTGATTAGCCTCGAGAAGCCTCAGCGGAAATGGGCCTCATCTCGCCTGGAGGGCAAAACCTCCTGGATTTTCTCGAGTTGTGGCAGGTGCTCTCGACTTACGTCGGGGACCTCAGGGACCCGCTCTGGAGTCCTCAGGAAAGGCCAGTCCCCATGCGAGTTCCTCGGGGGCCTCTCGGGATTCCTCTCCCATCGAGTTCGGGGCCTAAGACCTTGTGTGGAGTCGGGGCCGGAACCTGAGGATTCCTCTCCAGTGCTGACATGGATCTTGGGGTACTTCTGGGGTCTCCCCAGGGGAGTCAGTCCTCGTCTCGCATGCGGGCATGCACTTGTGCTTTCCTCCAGAGCGGTAGCAGCAGTGTCACGCAGTCCGCCGCATGGATCAAAGGATCTATGGTTTTCCCTCGAGTCTTTCCCACGAGGCTTTCCCACAGGGCTGTCCCACGTGCACACGTGGTGGGAGACGATCCTCGGCTTGAATGTCAAGGCAGTGCAGGGAAAACAGGTTCCTCTGGAATGGACTGACACATCTGGGGGTCTCTTGGAATGGTGACACGACCCTGGAGTTCCTCTCGCCTTTCCTGTGGAGAGGGCCTCCTCTTGAGATGCGACGGGAACGCCGGGAATTCTTTCCCTACGAAACAGGGAAAGGATCCCTCATCTCGAGCTAGGAGGCAGAAACGGGGCTCCCCTGGATGTGTGCGGGACCCCATGTGCTTCCTCTCGAGTGGAGACGGGTATGTCGGGGAACTTCTTGAGTTGCAGCAAGGGTGAGAAGGACCCTTTGGAAGTTCCAGTGGTTAGATGTGATTAGCCTCGAGAAGCCTCAGCGGAAATGGGCCTCATCTCGCCTTTAGGGCAAAACCTCCTGGTTTTTCTCCAGTTGCGGCAGGTGCTCTCGACTTACGACGGGGACCTCAGGGACACGCTCTGGTAGCCTCAGGAAAGGCCAATCCCCATGCGAGTTCCTCGGGGGCCTCTCGGGATTCCTCTCCCATCGAGGCCGGGGCCTAAAACCTTGTGTGGAGTCGGGGCCGGAACCTGAGGATTCCTCTCCAGTGCTGACATGGATCGTGGGGTACTTCTGGAGTCTCCCCAGGGGAGTCAGTCCTCGTCTCGAATGCGGACATGCACTTGCGCTTTCATCCAGAGCGGTAGCAGCTGTGTCACGCAGTCCGCCGCGTGGATCAAAGAATCTATGGTTTTCCCTCGTGTCTTTCCCACGAGGCTTTCCCACGAGGCTTTCCCACAGGGCTGTCCCACGTGCACACGTGGTGGGAGTCGATCCTCGGCTTGAACGTCAAGGCAGTGCAGGGAAAACAGGTTCCTCTGGAATGGACTGACACATCTGGGGGACTCTTGGAATGGTGGCACGACCCTGGAGTTCCTCTCGCCTTTCCTGTGGAGAGCGTCTTCTCTTGAGATGCGACGGGAACGCCGGGAATTCTTTCCCTACGAAACAGGGAAAGGATCCATCATCTCGAGCTAGGAGGCGGAAACGGGGCTCCCCTGGATGTGTGCGGGACCCAACGTGCTTCCTCTCGAGTGGAGACGGGTATGTCGGGGAACTTCTTGAGTTGCAGCAAGGGTGTGAAGGACCCTTTGGAAGTTCCAGTGCTTAGACGTGATTAGCCTCGAGAAGCCTCAGCGGAAATGGGCCTCATCTCGCCTGGAGGGCAAAACCTCCTGGATTTTCTCGAGTTGCGGCAGGTGCTCTCGACTTACGACGGGGACCTCAGGGACCCGCTCTGGTGGCCTCAGGAAAGGCCAGTCCCCATGCGAGTTCCTCGGGGGCCTCTCGGGATTCCTCTCCCGTCGATGCCGGGGCCTAAGACCTTGTGTGGAGTTGGGGCCGGAACCTGAGGATTCCTCTCCAGTGCAGAAAAGGATCTTGGGCTACTTCTGGAGTCTCCCCAGGGGAGTCAGTCCTCGTCTCGAATGCGGGCATGCACTTGCGCTTTCCTCCAGAGCGGTAACAGCAGTGTCACGCAGTCCGCCGCGTGGATCAAAGGATCTATGGTTTTCCCTCGAGTCTTTCCCACGAGGCTTTCCCACGAGTCTTTCCCACAGGGCTGTCCCACGTGCACACGTGGTGGGAGTCGATCCTCGGCTTGAACGTCAAGGCAGTGCAGGGAAAACTGGTTCCTCTGGAATGGACTGACACATCTGGGGGACTCTTGGAATGGTGGCACGACCCTGGAGTTCCTCTCGCCTTTCCTGTGAAGAGCGCCTCCTCTTGAGATGCGACGGGAACGCCGGGAATTCTTTCCCTACGAAACAGGGAAAGGATCCCTCATCTCGAGCTAGGAGGCGGAAACGGGGCTCCCCTGGAAGTGTGCGGGACCCTCGTGCTTCCTCTCGAGTGGAGACGGGTATGTCGGGGAACTTCTTGAGTTGCAGCAAGGGTGTGAAGGACCCTTTGGAAGTTCCAGTGGTTAGAGGTGATTAGCCTCGAGAAGCCTCAGCGGAAATGGGCCTCATCTCGCCTGGAGGGCAAAACCTCCTGGATTTTCTCGAGTTGCGGCAGGTGCTCTCGACTTACGATGGGGACCTCGGGGACCCGCTCTGGTGGCCTCAGGAAAGGCCAGTCCCCATGCGAGTTCCTCGGGGGTCTCTCGGGATTCCTCTCCCGTCGATGCCGGGGCCTAAGACCTTGTGGGGAGTCGGGGCCGGAACCTGAGGATTCCTCTCCAGTGCTGACATGGATCTTGGGGTAATTCTGGAGTCTCCCCAGGGGAGTCAGTCCTCGTCTCGAATGCGGGCATGCACTTGCGCTTTCCTCCAGAGCGGTAGCAGCAGTGTCACGCAGTCCGCCGCGTGGATCAAAGGATCTATGGTTTTCCCTCGAGACTTTCCCACGAGGCTTCCCACGAGGCTTTCCCACAGGGCTGTCCCACGTGCACACGTGGTGGGAGTCGATCCTCGGCTTGAACGTCAAGGCAGTGCAGGGAAAACAGGTTCCTCTGGAATGGACTGACACATCTGGGGGACTCTTGGAATGGTGGCACGACCCTGGAGTTCCTCTCGCCTTTCCTGTGGAGAGCGCCTCCTCTTGAGATGCGACGGGAACGCCGGGAATTCTTTCCCTACGAAACAGGGAAAGGATCCCTCATCTCGAGCTAGGAGGCGGAAACGGGACTCCCCTGGATGTGTGCGGGACCCTCGTGCTTCCTCTCGAGTGGAGACGGGTATGTCGGGGAACTTCTTGAGTTGCAGCAAGGCTGTGAAGGACCCTTTGGAAGTTCCAGAGGTTAGATGTGATTAGCCTCGAGAAGCCTCAGCGGAAATGGGACTCATCTCGCCTGGAGGGCAAAACCTCCTGGATTTTCTCGAGTTGCGGCAGGTGCTCTCGACTTACGACGAGGACCTCGGGGACCCGCTCTGGTGGCCTCAGGAAAAGCCAGTCCCCATGCGAGTTCCTCGGGGGCCTCTCGGGATTCCTCTCCCGTCGATGCCGGGGCCTAAGACCTTGTGTGGAGTCTGGGCCGGAACCTGAGGATTCCTCTCCAGTGCTGACATGGATCTTGGGGTAATTCTTGAGTCTCCCCAGGGGAGTCAGTCCTCGTATCGAATGCGGGCATGCACTTGCGCTTTCCTCCAGAGCGGTAGCAGCCGTGTCACGCAGTCCACCGCGTGGATCAAAGGATCTATGGTTTTCCCTCGAGACTTTCCCACGAGGCTTTCCCACGAGGCTTTCCCACAGGGCTGTCCCACGTGCACACGTGGTGGGAGTCGATCCTCGGCTTGAATGTCAAGGCAGTGCAGGGAAAACAGGTTCCTCTGGAAAGGACTGACACATCTGGGGGACTCTTGGAATGGTGGCACGATCCTGGAGTTCCTCTGGCCTTTCCTGTGGAGAGCGCCTCCTCCTGAGATGCGACGGGAACGCCGGGAATTCTTTCCCTACGAAACAGGGAAAGGATCCCTCATCTCGAGCTAGGAGGCGAAAACGGGACTCCCCTGGATGTGTGCGGGACCCTCGTGCTTCCTCTCGAGTGGAGACGGGTATGTCGGAGAACTTCTTGAGTTGCAACAAGGGTGTGAAGGACCCTTTCGAAGTTTCAGTGGTTAGATGTGATTAGCCTCAAGAAGCCTCAGGGAAAATGGGCCTCATCTCGCCTGGAGGGCAAAACCTCCTGGATTTTCTCGAGTTGCGGCAGGTGCTCTCGACTTACTGGGACCTCAGGGACCCGCTCTGGAGTCCTCAGGAAAGGCCAGTCCCCATGCGAGTTCCTCGGGAGCCTCTCGGGATTCCTCTCCCGACGATGCCGGGGCCTAAGACCTTGTGTGGAGTCGGGGCCGGAACCTGAGGATTCCTCTCCAGTGCTGACATGGATCGTGGGGTACTTCTGGAGTCTCCCCAGGGGAGTCAGTCCTCGTCTCGAATGCGGGCATGCAGTTGTGCTTTCCTCCAGAGCTGTAGCAGCAGTGTCAGGCAGTCCGCCGCGTGGATCAAAGGATCTATGGTTTTCCCTCGAGTCTTTCCCACGAGGCTTTCAAACGAGGCTTTCGCACAGGGCTGTCCCACGTGCACACGTGGTGGGAGTCGATCCTCGGCTTGAACATCAAGGCAATGCAGGGAAAACAGGTTCCTCTGGAATGGACTGACACATCTGGGGGACTCTTGGAATGGTGGCACGGGCCTGGAGTTCCTATCGCCTTTCCTGTAGATAGCGCCTCCCCTTGAGATGCGACGGGATCGTCGGGAATTCTTTCCCTACGATACAGGGAAAGGATCCCTCATCTCGAGCTAGGAGGCGGAAACGGGGCTCCCCTGGATGTGTGCGGGACCCTCGTGCTTCCTCTCGAGTGGAGACGGGTATGTCGGGGAACTTCTTGAGTTGCAGCAAGGGTGTGAAAGACCCTTTGGTAGTTCCAGTGGTTAGATGTGATTACCCTCGAGAAGCCTCAGCGGAAATGGGCCTCATCTCGCCTGGAGGGCAAAACCTCCTGGATTTTCTCGAGTTGCGGCAGGTGCTCTCGACTTACGACGGGGACCTCGGGGATTCGCTGTGCTGGCCTCAGCAAAGGCCAGTCCCCATGCGAGTTCTTCGGGGGCCTCTCGGGATTCCTCTCCCGTCGATGCCGGGGCCTAAGACCTTGTGTGGAGTCGGGGCCGGATCCTGAGGATTCCTCTCCAGTGCTGACATGGATCTTGGGCTACTTCTGGAGTCTCCCCAGGGGAGTCAGTCCTCGTCTCGAATGCGGGCATGCACTTGCGCTTTCCTCGAGAGCGGTAACAGCAGTGTCATGCAGTCCGCCGCGTGGATCAAAGGATCTATGGTTTTCCCTCGAGTCTTTCCCACGAGGCTTTCCCACGAGGCTTTCCCACAGGGCTGTCCCAAGTGCACACAGGGCTGTCCCACGTGCACACGTGGTGGGAGTCGATCCTCGGCTTGAACGTCAAGGCAGTGCAGGGAAAACTGGTTCCTCTGGAATGGACTGACACATCTGGGGGACTCTTGGAATGGTGGCACGACCCTGGAGTTCCTCTCGCCTTTCCTGTGAAGAGCGCCTCCTCTTGAGATGCGACGGGAACGCCGGGAATTCTTTCCCTACGAAACAGGGAAAGGATCCCTCATCTCGAGCTAGGAGGCGGAAACGGGGCTCCCCTGGAAGTGTGCGGGAACTTCGTGCTTCCTCTCGAGTTGAGACGGGTATGTCGGGGGACTTCTTGAGTTGCAGCAAGGGTGTGAAGGACCCTTTGAAAGTTCCAGTGGTTAGAGGTGATTAGCCTCGAGAAGCCTCAGCGGAAATGGGCCTCATCTCGCCTGGAGGGCAAAACCTCCTGGATTTTCTCGAGTTGCGGCAGGTGCTCTCGACTTACGATGGGGACCTCGGGGACCCGCTCTGGTGGCCTCAGGAAAGGCCAGTCCCCATGCGAGTTCCTCGGGGGCCTCTCGGGATTCCTCTCCCGTCGATGCCGGGGCCTAAGACCTTGTGTGGAGTCGGGGCCGGAACCTGAGGATTCCTCTCCAGTGCTGACATGGATCTTGGGGTAATTCTGGAGTCTCCCCAGGGGAGTCAGTCCTCGTCTCGAATGCGGGCATGCACTTGCGCTTTCCTCCAGAGCGGTAGCAGCAGTGTCACGCAGTCCTCCGCGTGGATCAAAGGATCTATGGTTTTCCCTCGAGTCTTTCCCACGAGGCTTTCCCACGAGGCTTTCCCACAGGGCTGTCTTACGTGCACACGTGGTGGGAGTCGATCCTCGGCTTGAACGTCAAGGCAGTGCAGGGAAAACAGGTTCCTCTGGAATGGACTGACACATCTGGGGGACTCTTGGAATGGTGGCACGACCCTGGAGTTCCTCTCGCCTTTCCTGTGGAGAGCGCCTCCTCTTCAGATGCGACGGGAACGCCGGGAATTCTTTCCCTACGAAACAGGGAAAGGATCCCTCATCTCGAGCTAGGAGGCGGAAACGGGACTCCCCTGGATGTGTGCGGGACCCTCGTGCTTCCTCTCGAGTGGAGACGGGTATGTCGGGGAACTTCTTGAGTTGCAGCAAGGGTGTGAAGGACCCTTTGGAAGTTCCAGTTGCTAGATGTGATTAGCCTCGAGAAGCCTCAGCGGAAATGGGCCTCATCTCGCCTGGAGGGCAAAATCTCCTGGATTTTCTCGAGTTGCGGCAGGTGCTGTCGACTTACGACGGAGACCTCGGGGACCCGCTCTGGTGGCCTCAGGAAAGGCCAGTCCGAATGCGAGTTCCTCGGGGGCCTCTCGGGATTCCTCTCCCCTCGATGCCGGGGCCTAAGACCTTGTGTGGAGTTGGGGCCGGAACCTGAGGATTCCTCTCCAGTGCAGAAAAGGATCTTGGGCTACTTCTGGAGTCTCCCCAGGGGAGTCAGTCCTCGTCTCGAATGCGGGCATGCACTTGCGCTTTCCTCCAGAGCGGTAACAGCAGTGTCACGCAGTCCGCCGCGTGGATCAAAGGATCTATGGTTTTACCTCGAGTCTTTCCCACGCGGCTTTCCCACGAGGCTTTCCCACAGGGCTGTCCCACGTGCACACGTGGTGGGAGTCGATCCTCGGCTTGAACGTCAAGGCAGTGCAGGGAAAACAGGTTCCTCTGGAATGGACTGACACATCTGGGGGACTCTTGGAATGGTGGCACGACCCTGGAGTTCCTCTCGCCTTTCCTGTGGAGAGCGCCTCCTCTTGAGATGCGACGGGAACGCCGGGAATTCTTTCCCTACGAAACAGGGAAAGGATCCCTCATCTCGAGCTAGGAGGCGGAAACGGGACTCCCCTGGATGTGTGCGGGACCCTCGTGCTTCCTCTCGAGTGGAGACGGGTATGTCGGGGAACTTCTTGAGTTGCAGCAAGTCTGTGAAGGACCCTTTGGAAGTTCCAGAGGTTAGATGTGATTAGCCTGGAGAAGCCTCAGCGGAAATGGGCCTCATCTCGCCTGGAGGGCAAAACCTCCTGGATTTTCTCGAGTTGCGGCAGGTGCTCTCGACTTACGACGGGGACCTCAGGGACCCGCTCTGGTAGCCTCAGGAAAGGCAAATCCCCATGCGAGTTCCTCGGGGGCCTCTCGGGATTCCTCTCCCGTCGATGCCAGGGCCTAAGACCTTGTGTGGAGTCGGGGCCGGAACCTGATGATTCCTCTCCAGTGCTGACATGGATCTTGGGGTACTTCTGGAGTTTCCCCAGGGGAGTCAGTCCTCGTCTCGAATGCGGGCATGCACTTGCGCTTTCCTCCAGAGCGGTAGCAGCAGTGTCACGCAGTCCGCCGCGTGGATCAAAGGATCTATGGTTTTCCCTCGAGTCTTTCCCACGAGGCTTTCCCACGAGGCTTTCCCACAGGGCTGTCCCACATGCACACGTGGTGGGGGTCGATCCTCGGCTTGAACGTCAAGGCAGTGCAGGGAAAACAGGTTCCTGTGGAATGGACTGACCCATCTGGGGGACTCTTGGAATGGTGGCACGACCCTGGAGTTCCTCTCGCCTTTCCTGTGGAGAGCGCCTCCTCTTGAGATGCGACGGGAACGCCGGGAATTCTTTCCCTACGAAACAGGGAAAGGATCCCTCATCTCGAGCTAGGAGGCGGAAACGGGGCTCCCCTGGATGTGTGCGGGACCGCACGTGCTTCCTCTCGAGTGGACACGGGTATGTCGGGGAACTTCTTGAGTTGCAGCAAGGGTGTGAAGGACCCTTTGGAAGTTTCAGTGGTTAGATGTGATTAGCCTCGAGAAGCCTCAGCGGAAATGGGCCTCATCTCGCCTGGAGGGCAAAACCTCCTGGATTTTCTCGAGTTGCGGCAGGTGCTCTCGACTTACGACGGGGACCACAGGGACCCGCTCTGGTGGCCTCAGGAAAGGCCAGTCCCCATGCGAGTTCCTCGGGGGCCTCTCGGTATTCCTCTCCCGTCGATGCCGGGGCCTAAGACCTTGTGTGAAGTAGGGGCCGGACCTGAGGATTCCTCTCCAGTGCTGACATGGATCTTGGGGTACTTCTGGAGTCTCCCCAGGGGAGTCAGTCCTCGTCTCGAATGCGGGCATGCACTTGCGCTTTACTCCAGAGCGGTAGCAGCAGTGTCACGCAGTCTGCCGCGTGGATCAAAGGATCTATGGTTTTCCCTCGAGTTTTCCCATGAGGCTTTCCCACGAGGCTTTCCCACAGGGCTGTCCCACGTGCACACGTGGTGGGAGTCGATCCTCGGCTTGAACGTCAAGGCAGTACAGGGAAAACAGGTTCCTCTGGAATGGACTGACACATCTGGGGGACTCTTGGAATGGTGGCACGACCCTGGAGTTCCTCTTGCCTTTCCTGTGGAGAGCGCCTCCTCTTGAGATGCGACGGGAACGCCGGGAATTCTTTCCCTACAAAACAGGGAAAGGATCCCTCATCTCGAGCTAGGAGGCGGAAACGAGGTTCCCCTGGTTGTGTGCGGGACCCTCGTGCTTCCTCTCGAGTGGAGACGTGTATGTCGGGGAGCTTCTTGAGTTGCAGCAAGGGTGTGAAGGACCCTTTGGAAGTTCCAGCGGTTAGATGTGATTAGCCTCGAGAAGCCTCAGCGGAAATGGGCCTCATCTCGCCTGGAGGGCAAAACCTCCTGGATTTTCTCGAGTTGCGGCAGGTGCTCTCGACTTACGACGGGGACCTCAGGGACCCGCTCTGGTGGCCTCAGGAAAGGCCAGTCCCCATGCGAGTTCCTCGGGGGCCTCTCGGGATTCCTCTCCCGTCGATGCCGGGGCCTAAGACCTTGTGTGGAGTCGGGGCCGGAACCTGAGGATTCCTCTCCAGTGCTGACATGGATCTTGGGGTACTTCTGGAGTCTCCCCAGGGGAGTCAGTCCTCGTCTCGAATGCGGGCATGCACTTGCGCTTTCCTCCAGAGCGGTAGCAGCAGTGTCACGCAGTCTGCCGCGTGGATCAAAGGATCTATGGTTTTCCCTCGAGGTTTCCCATGAGGCTTCCCCACGAGGCTTTCCCACAGGGCTGTCCCACGTGCACACGTGGTGGGAGTCGATCCTCGGCTTGAACGTCAAGTCAGTACAGGGAAAACAGGTTCCTCTGGAATGGACTGACACATCTGGGGGACTCTTGGAATGGTGGCACGACCCTGGAGTTCCTCTCGCCTTTCCTGTGGAGAGCGCCTCCTCTTGAGATGCGACGGGAACGCCGGGAATTCTTTCCCTACGAAACAGGGAAAGGATCCCTCATCTCGAGCTAGGAGGCGGAAACGAGGCTCCCCTGGATGTGTGCAGGACCCTCGTGCTTCCTCTCGAGTGGAGACGTGTATGTCGGGGAGCTTCTTGAGTTGCAGCAAGGGTGTGAAGTACCCTTTGGAAGTTCCAGCGGTTAGATGTGATTAGCCTCGAGAAGCCTCAGCGGAAATGAGCCTCATCTCGCCTGGAGGGCAAAACCTCCTGGATTTTCTCGAGTTGCGGCAGGTGCTCTCGACTTAGGACGGGGACCTCAGGGACCCGATCTGGTGGCCTCAGGAAAGGCCAGTCCACATGCGAGTTCCTCGGGGGCCTCTCGGGATTCCTCTCCCGTCGATGCCGGGGCCTAAGACCTTGTGTGGAGTCGGAGCCGGAACCTGAGGATTCCTCTCCATTGCTGACATGGATCTTGGGGTACTTCTGGAGTCTCCCCAGGGGAGTCAGTCCTCGTCTCGAATGCGGGCATGCACTTGCCCTTTCCTCCAGAGCGGCGGCAAAAGTGTCACGCACTCCGCCGCGTGGATCAAAGGATCTATGGTTTTCCCTCGAGGCTTTCCCACGAGGCTTTCCCACGAGGCTTTCCCACAGGGCAGTCCCACGTGCACACGTGGTGGGAGTCGATCCTCGGCTTGAACGTCAAGGCAGTGCAGGGAAAACAGGTTCCTCTGGAATGGACTGACACATCTTGGGGACTCTTGGAATGGTGACACGACCCTGGAGTTCCTCTCGCCTTTCCTGTGGAGAGCGCCTCCTCTTGAGATGCGACGGGAACGCCGGGAATTCTTTCCCTACGAAACAGGGAAAGGATCCCTCATCTCGAGCTAGGAGGCGGAAACGGGGCTCCCCTGGATGTGTGCGGGACCCTCGTGCTTCCTCTCGAGTGGAGACGGGTATGTCGGGGAACTTCTTGAGTTGCAGCAAGGGTGTGAAGGACCCTTTGGAACTTACAGTGGTTAGATGTGATTAGCCTCGAGAAGCCTCAGCGGAAATGGGCCTCATCTCGCCTGGAGGGCAAAACCTTCTGGATTTTCTTGAGTTGCGGCAGGTGCTCTCGACTTACGACGGGGACCTCAGGGACCCTCTCTGGTGGTCTCAGGAAAGGCCAGTCCCCATGCGAGTTCCTCGGGGTCCTCTCGGGATTCCTCTCCCGTCGATGCCGGGGCCTAAGACCTTGTGTGGAGACGGGGCCGGAACCTGAGGATTCCTCTCCAGTGCTGACATGGATATTGGGGTACTTCTGGAGTCTCCCCAGGTGAGTCAGTCCTCGTCTCGAATGCGGGCATGCACTTGCGCTTTCCTCCAGAGCGGTAGCAATAGTGTCACGCAGTCCGCCGCATGGATCAAAGGATCTATGGTTTTCCCTCGAGTCTTTTCCACGAGGCTTTCACACGAGGCTTTCCCACAGGGCTGTCCTACGAGCACACGTGGTGGGAGTCGATCCTCGGCTTGAACGTCAAGGCAGTGCAGGGAAAACAGGTTCCACTGGAATGGACTGACACATCTGGGGGACTCTTGAAATGGTGGCACGACCCTGGAGTTCCTCTCGCCTTTCCTGTGGAGAGCGTCTCCTCTTGAGATGCGACGGGAACGCCGGGAATTCTTTCCCTACGAAACAGGGAAAGGATCCCTCATCTCGAGCTAGGAGGCGGAAACGGGGCTCCCCTGGATGTGTGCGGGACCCTCGTGCTTCCTCTCGAGTGGAGACGTGTATGTCGGGGAGCTTCTTGAGTTGCAACAAGGGTGTGAAGGACCTTTAGGAAGTTCCAGTGGTTAGACGTGATTAGTCTCGAGAAGCCTCAGCGGAAATGGGCCTCATCTCGCCTGGAGGGCAAAACCTCCTGAAGTTTCTCGAGTTGCGGCAGGTGCCCTCGACTTACGAAGGGGACCTCAGGGACCCGCTCTGGTGGCCTCAGGAAAGGCCAGTCCCCATGCGAGTTCCTCGGGGGCCTCTCGGGATTCCTCTCCCGTCGATGCCGGGGCCTAAGACCTTGTGTGGAGTCGGGGCCGGAACCTGAGGATTCCTCTCCAGTGCTGACATGGATCTTGGGGTCCTTCTGGAGTCTCCCCAGGGGAGTCAGTCCTCGTCTCGAATGCGGGCATGCACTTGCGCTTTCCTCCAGAGCGGTAGCAGCAGTGTCACGCACTCCGCCGCGTGGATCAAAGGATCTATGGTTTTCCCTCGAGTCTTTCCCACGAGGCTGTCCCACGAGGCTTTCCCACAGGGCTGTCCCACGTGCACACGTGGTGGGAGTCGATCCTCGGCTTGAACGTCAAGGCAGTGCAGGGAAAACAGGTTCCTCTGGAATGGACTGACACATCTGGGGGTCTCTTGGAATGGTGCCACGACCCTGGAGTTCCTCTCGCCTTTCCTGTGCAGAGCGCCTCCTCTTGAGATGCGACGGGAACGCCGGGAATTCTTTCCCTACGAAACAGGGATAGGATCCGTCATCTCGAACTAGGAGGCGGAAACGGGGCTCCCCTGGATGTGTGCGGCACCCCACGTGCTTCCTCTCGAGTGGAGACGGGTATGTCGCGGAACTGCTTGAGTTGCAGCAAGGGTGTGAAGGACCCTTTGGAAGTTCCAGTGGTTGCATGTGATTAGCCCCGAGAAGCCTCAGCGGAAATGGGCCTCATCTCGCCTGGAGGGCAAAACCTCCTGGATTTTCTCGAGTTGCGGCAGGTGCTCTCGACTTACGACGGGGACCTCAGGGACCCGCTCTGGTGGCCTCAGGAAAGGCCAGTCCCCATGCGAGTTCCTCGGGGGCCTCTCGGGATTCCTCTCCCGTCGATGCCGGGGCCTAAGACCTTGTGTGGATTCGGGGCCGGAACCTGAGGATTCCTCTCCAGTGCTGACATGGATCTTGGGGTACTTCTGGAGTCTCCCCAGGGGAGTCAGTCCTCGTCTCGAATGCGGGCATGCACTTGCGCTTTCCTCCAGAGTGGTAGCAGCAGTGTCACGCAGTCCGCCGCGTGGATCAAAGGATCTATGGTTTTCCCTCGAGTCTTTCCCACGAGGCTTTCCCACGAGGCTTTCCCACAGGGCTGTCCCACGTGCACACGTGGTGGGAGTCGATCCTCGGCTTGAACGTCAAGGCAGTGCAGGGAAAACAGTTTCCTCTCTAATGGCCTGACACATCTGGGGGACTCGTGTAATGGTGGCACGACCCTGGAGTTCCTCTCGCCTTTCCTGTGGAGAGCGCCTCCTCTTGAGATGCGACGGGAACGCAGGGAATTCTTTCCCTACGAAACAGGGAAAGGATCCCTCATCTCGAGCTAGGAGGCGGAAACGGGGCTCCCCTGGATGTGTGCGGGACCCTCGTCCTTCCTCTCGAGTGGAGATGGGTATGTCGGGGAACTTCTTGAGTTGCAGCAAGGGTGTGAAGGACCCTTTGAAAGTTCCAGTGGTTAGATGTGATTAGCCTCTAGAAGCCTCAGCGGAAATGGGCCTCATCTCGCCTGGAGGGCAAAACCTCCTGGATTTTCTCGAGTTGCGGCAGGTGCTCTCGATTTACGACGGGGAACTCAGGGACCCGCTCTGGTGGTCTCAGGAAAGGCCAGTCCCCATGCGAGTTCCTCCGGGGCCTCTCGGGATTCCTCTCCCGTCGATGCCGGGGCCTAAGACCTTGTGTGGATTCGGGGCCGGAACCTGAGGATTCCTCTCCAGTGCTGACATGGATCTTGGGGTACTTCTGGAGTCTCCCCAGGGGAGTCAGTCCTCGTCTCGAATGCGGGCATGCACTTGCGCTTTCCTCCAGAGTGGTAGCAGCAGTGTCACGCAGTCCGCCGCGTGGATCAAAGGATCTATGGTTTTCCCTCGAGTCTTTCCCACGAGGCTTTCCCACGAGGCTTTCCCACAGGGCTGTCCCACGTGCACACGTGGTGGGAGTCGATCCTCGGCTTGAACGTCAAGGCAGTGCAGGGAAAACAGTTTCCTCTCTAATGGACTGACACATCTGGGGGACTCGTGTAATGGTGGCACGACCCTGGAGTTCCTCTCGCCTTTCCTGTGGAGAGCGCCTCCTCTTGAGATGCGACGGGAACGCCGGGAATTCTTTCCCTACGAAACAGGGAAAGGATCCCTCATCTCGAGCTAGGAGACGGAAACGGGGCTCCCCTGGATGTGTGCGGGACCCCACGTGCTTCCTCTCGAGTGGAGACGGGTATGTCGCGGAACTGCTTGAGTTTCAGCAAGGGTGTGAAGGACCCTTTGGAAGTTCCAGCGGTTAGATGTGATTAGCCTCGAGAAGCCTCAGCGGAAATGGGCCTCATCTCGCCTGGAGGGCAAAACCTCCTGGATTTTCTGGAGTTGCGGCAGGTGCTCTCGACTTATGACGGGGACCTCAGGAACCCGCTCTGGAGGCCTCAGGAAGGCCAGTCCCCATGCGAGTTCCTCGGGGGCCTCTCGGGATTCCTCTCCCGTCGATGCCGGGGCCTAAGACCTTGTGTGGAGTCGGGGCCGGAACCTGAGGATTCCTCTCCAGTGCTGACATGGATCTTGGGGTACTTCTGGAGTCTCCCCAGGGGAGTCAGTCCTCGTCTCGAATGCGGGCATGCACTTGTGCTTTCCTCCAGAGCGGTAGCAGCAGTGTCAAGCAGTCCGCCGCGTGGATCAAAGGATCTATCGTTTTCCCTCGAGTCTTTCCCAAGAGGCTTTCCCACAAGGCTTTCCCACAGGGCTGTACCACGTGCACACGTGGTGGGACTCGATCCACGGCTTGAACGTCAAGGCAGTGCAGGGAAAACAGGTTCCTCTGGAATGGACTGACACATCTGGGGGTCTCTTGGAATGGTGCCACGACCCTGGAGTTCCTCTCGCCTTTCCTGTGGAGAGCGCCTCCTCTTGAGATGCGACGGGAACGCCGGGAATTCTTTCCCTACGAAACAGGGATAGGATCCGTCATCTCGAACTAGGAGGCGGAAACGGGGCTCCCCTGGATGTGTGCGGCACCCCACGTGCTTCCTCTCGAGTGGAGACGGGTATGTCGCGGAACTGCTTGAGTTGCAGCAAGGGTGTGAAGGACCCTTTGGAAGTTCCAGTGGTTGCATGTGATTAGCCCCGAGAAGCCTCAGCGGAAATGGGCCTCATCTCGCCTGGAGGGCAAAACCTCCTGGATTTTCTCGAGTTGCGGCAGGTGCTCTCGACTTACGACGGGGACCTCAGGGACCCGCTCTGGTGGCCTCAGGAAAGGCCAGTCCCCATGCGAGTTCCTCGGGGGCCTCTCGGGATTCCTCTCCCGTCGATGCCGGGGCCTAAGACCTTGTGTGGATTCGGGGCCGGAACCTGAGGATTCCTCTCCAGTGCTGACATGGATCTTGGGGTACTTCTGGAGTCTCCCCAGGGGAGTCAGTCCTCGTCTCGAATGCGGGCATGCACTTGCGCTTTCCTCCAGAGTGGTAGCAGCAGTGTCACGCAGTCCGCCGCGTGGATCAAAGGATCTATGGTTTTCCCTCGAGTCTTTCCCACGAGGCTTTCCCACGAGGCTTTCCCACAGGGCTGTCCCACGTGCACACGTGGTGGGAGTCGATCCTCGGCTTGAACGTCAAGGCAGTGCAGGGAAAACAGTTTCCTCTCTAATGGCCTGACACATCTGGGGGACTCGTGTAATGGTGGCACGACCCTGGAGTTCCTCTCGCCTTTCCTGTGGAGAGCGCCTCCTCTTGAGATGCGACGGGAACGCAGGGAATTCTTTCCCTACGAAACAGGGAAAGGATCCCTCATCTCGAGCTAGGAGGCGGAAACGGGGCTCCCCTGGATGTGTGCGGGACCCTCGTCCTTCCTCTCGAGTGGAGATGGGTATGTCGGGGAACTTCTTGAGTTGCAGCAAGGGTGTGAAGGACCCTTTGAAAGTTCCAGTGGTTAGATGTGATTAGCCTCTAGAAGCCTCAGCGGAAATGGGCCTCATCTCGACTGGAGGGCAAAACCTCCTGGATTTTCTCGAGTTGCGGCAGGTGCTCTCGACTTACGACGGGGAACTCAGGGACCCGCTCTGGTGGTCTCAGGAAAGGCCAGTCCCCATGCGAGTTCCTCCGGGGCCTCTCGGGATTCCTCTCCCGTCGATGCCGGGGCCTAAGACCTTGTGTGGATTCGGGGCCGGAACCTGAGGATTCCTCTCCAGTGCTGACATGGATCTTGGGGTACTTCTGGAGTCTCGCCAGGGGAGTCAGTCCTCGTCTCGAATGCGGGCATGCACTTGCGCTTTCCTCCAGAGTGGTAGCAGCAGTGTCACGCAGTCCGCCGCGTGGATCAAAGGATCTATGGTTTTCCCTCGAGTCTTTCCCACGAGGCTTTCCCACGAGGCTTTCCCACAGGGCTGTCCCACGTGCACACGTGGTGGGAGTCGATCCTCGGCTTGAACGTCAAGGCAGTGCAGGGAAAACAGTTTCCTCTGGAATGGACTGACACATCTGGGGGACTCGTGTAATGGTGGCACGACCCTGGAGTTCCTCTCGCCTTTCCTGTGGAGAGCGCCTCCTCTTGAGATGCGACGGGAACGCCGGGAATTCTTTCCCTACGAAACAGGGAAAGGATCCCTCATCTCGAGCTAGGAGGCGGATACGGGGCGCCCCTGGATGTGTGCGGGACCCTCGTGCTTCCTCTCGAGTGGAGACGGGTATGTCGGGGAACTTCTTGAGTTGCAGCAAGGGTGTGAAGGACCCTTTGAAAGTTCCAGTGGTTAGATGTGATTAGCCTCGAGAAGCCTCAGCGGAAATGGGCCTCATCTCGCCTGGAGGGCAAAACCTCCTGGATTTTCTCGAGATGCGGCAGGTGCTCTCGACTTACGACGGGGACCTCAGGGACCAGCTCTGGTGGCCTCAGGAAAGGCCAGTCCCCATGCGAGTTCCTCGGGGGCCTCTCAGGATTCCTCTCCCGTCGATGCCGGGGCCTAAGACCTTGTGTGCAGTCGGGGCCGGAACATGAGGATTCCTCTCCAGTGCTGACATGGATCTTGGGGTACTTCTGGAGTCTCCCCAGGGGAGTCAGTCCTCGTCTCGAATGCGGGCATGCACTTGCGCTTTCCTCCAGAGTGGTAGCAGCAGTGTCACGCAGTCCGCCGCGTGGATCAAAGGATCTATGGTTTTCCCTCGAGTCTTTCCCACGAGGCTTTCCCACGAGGCTTTCCCACAGGGCTGTCCCACGTGCACACGTGGTGGGAGTCGATCCACGGCTTGAACGTCAAGGCAGTGCAGGGAAAACAGGTTCCTCTGGAATGGACTGACCCATCTGCTGACTCTTGGAATGGTGGCACGACCCTGGAGTTCCTCTCGCCTTTCCTGTGGAGAGCGCCTCCTCTTGAGATGCGACGGGAACGCCGAGAATTCTTTCCCTACGAAACAGGGAAAGGATCCCTCATCTCGAGCTAGGAGGCGGAAACGGGGCTCCCCTGGATGTGTGCGGGACCCCACGTGCTTCCTCTCGAGTGGAGACGGGTATGTCGGGGAACTGCTTGAGTTGCAGCAAGGGTGTGAAGGACCCTTTGGAAGTTCCAGTGGTTAGATGTGATTAGCCTCGAGAAGCCCCAGCGGAGATGGGCCTCATCTCGCCTGGAGGGCAAAACCTCCTGGAGTTTCTCGAGTTGCGGCAGGTGCTCTCGACTTAAGACGGGGACCTCAGGAACCCGCTCTGGAGGCCTCAGGAAAGGCCAGTCCCCATGCGAGTTCCTCGGGGGCCTCTCGGGATTCCTCTCCCGTCGATGCCGGGGCCTAAGACCTTGTGTGGAGTCGGGGCCGGAACCTGAGGATTCCTCTCCAGTGCTGACATGGATCTTGGGGTCCTTCTGGAGTCTCCCCAGGGGAGTCAGTCCTCGTCTCGAATGCGGGCATGCACTTGCGCTTTCCTCCAGAGTGGTAGCAGCAGTGTCACGCAGTCCGCCGCGTGGATCAAAGGATCTATGGTTTTCCCTCGAGTCTTTCCCACGAGGCTTTCCCACGAGGCTTTCCCACAGGGCTGTCCCACGTGCACACGTGGTGGGAGTCGATCCTCGGCTTGAACGTCAAGGCAGTGCAGGGAAAAGAGTTTCCTCTGTAATGGACTGACACATCTGGGGGACTCGTGTAATGGTGGCACGACCCTGGAGTTCCTCTCGCCTTTCCTGTGGAGAGCGCCTCCTCTTGAGATGCGACGGTAACGCCGGGAATTCTTTCCCTACGATACAGGGAAAGGATCCCTCATCTCGAGCTAGGAGGCGGATACGGGGCGCCCCTGGATGTGTGCGGGACCCTCGTGCTTCCTCTCGAGTGGAGACTGGTATGTCGGGGAACTTCTTGAGTTGCATCAAGGGTGTGAAGGTCCCTTTGAACGTTCCAGTGGTTAGACGTGATTAGCCTCGAGAAGCCTCAGCGGAAATGGGCCTCATCTCGCCTGGAGGGCAAAACCTCCTGGATTTTCTCGAATTGCGGCAGGTGTTCTCGACTAACAACGGGGACCTCAGGGACCCGCTCTGGTGGCCTCAGGAAAGGCCAGTCCCCATGCGAGTTCCTCGGGGGCCTCTCGGGATTCCTCTCCCGTCGATGCCGGGGACTAAGACCTTGTGTGGAGTCCGGGCTGGAACCTGAGGATTCCTCTCCAGTGCTGACATGGATCTTGGGGTACTTCTGGAGTCTCCCCAGGGGAGTCAGTCCTCGTCTCGAATGCGGGCATGCACTTGCGCTTTCCTCCAGAGCGGTAGCAGCAGAGTCACACAGTCCGCCGCGTGGATCAAAGGATCTATGGTTTTCCCTCGAGTCTTTCCCACGAGGCTGTCCACGAGGCTTTCCCACAGGGCTGTCCCAGGTGCACACGTGGTGGGAGACGATCCTCGGCTTTAACGTCATGGCAGTTCAGGGAAAACAGGTTCCTCGGGAATGGATTGACACATCTGGGGGACTCTTGGAATGGTGGCACGACCCTGGAGTTCCTCTCGCCTTTCCTGTGGAGAGCGCCTCCTCTTGAGATGCGACGGGAACGCCGGGAATTCTTTCCCTGCGAAACAGGGATAGGATCCCTCATCTCGAGCTAGGAGGCGGAAACGGGGCTCCCCTGGATGTGTGCGGCACCCCACGTGCTTCCTCTCGAGTGGAGACGGGTATGTCGCGGAACTGCTTTAGTTGCAGCAAGGGTGTGAAAGAGCCTTTGGAAGTTCCAGTGGTTGGATGTGATTAGCCTCGAGAAGCCTCAGCGGAAATGGGCCTCATCTCGCCTGGAGGGCAAAACCTCCTGGATTTTCTCGAGTTGGGACAGGTGCTCTTGACTTACGACGGGGACCTCAGGGACCCGCTCTGGTGGCCTCAGGAAAGGCCAGTACCCATGCGAGTTCCTTGGGGGCTTCTCGGGATTCCTCTCCCGTCGATGCCGGGGCCTAAGACCTTGCGTGGAGTCGGGGCCGGAACCTGAGGATTCCTCTCCAGTGGTGAAATGGATCTTGGGGTACTTCTGGAGTCTCCCCAGGGGAGTCAGTCCTCGTCTCGAATGCGGGCATGCACTTGCGCTTTCCTCCAGAGTGGTAGCAGCAGTGTCACGCAGTCCGCCACTGGTTCTAGGAACTATGGTTTTCCCTCGAGTCTTTCCCACGAGGCTTTCCCACGAGGCTTTCCCACAGGGCTGTCCCACGTGCACACGTGGTCGGAGTCGATCCTCGGCTTGAACGTCAAGGCAGTGCAGGGAAAACAGGTTCCTCTGGAATGGACTGACCCATCTGGGGGACTCTTGGAATGGTGGCACGACCCTGGAGTTCCTCTCGCCTTTCCTGTGGAGAGCGCCTCCTCTTGAGATGCGACGGGAATGCCGGGAATTCTTTCCCTACGAAACAGGGAAAGGATCCCTCATCTCGAGCTAGGAGGCGGAAACGGGGCTCCCCTGGATGTGTGCGGGACCCTCGTGCTTCCTCTCGAGTGGAGACGGGTATGTCGGGGAACTTCTTGAGTTGCAGCAAGGGTGTGAAGGACCCTTTGGAAGTTCCAGTGGTTAGATGTGATTAGCCTCGAGAAGCCTCAGCGGAAATGGGCCTCATCTCGCCTGGAGGGTAAAACCTCCTGGATTTTCTCGAGTTGCGGCAGGTGCTCTCGACTTACGACGGTTACCTCGGGGACCCGCTCTGGTGGCCTCAGGAAAGGCCAGTCCCCATGCGAGTTCCTCGGGGGCCTCTTGGGCTTCCTCTCCCGTCGATGCCGGGGCCTAAGACCTTGTGTGGAGTCGGGGCCGGAACCTGAGGATTCCTCTCCAGTGCTGACATGGATCTTGGGGTACTTCTGGAGTCTCCCCAGGGGAGTCAGTCCTCGTCTCGAATGCGGACATGCACTTGCGCTTTCCTCCAGAGCGGTAGCAGCAGTGTCACGAGGTCCGCCACTGGATCAAAGGATCTATGGTTTTCCCTCGAGTCTTTCCCACGAGGCTTTCCCACGAGGCTTTCCCACAGGGCTGTCCCACGTGCACACGTGGTGGGAGTCGATCCTCGGCTTGAACGTCAAGGCAGTGCAGGGAAAACAGGTTCCTCTGGAATGGACTGACACATCTGGGGGACTCTTGGAATGGTGGCACGACCCTGGAGTTCCTCTCGCCTTTCCTGTGGAGAGCGCCTCCTCTTGAGATGCGACGGGAACGCCGGGAATTCTTTCCCTACGAAACAGGGAAAGGATCCCTCATCTCGAGCTAGGAGGCGGAAACGAGGCTCCCCTGGTTGTGTGCGGGACCCTCGTGCTTCCTCTCGAGTGGAGACGTGTATGTCGGGGAGCTTCTTGAGTTGCAGCAAGGGTGTGAAGGACCCTTTGGAAGTTCCAGCGGTTAGATGTGATTAGCCTCGAGAAGCCTCAGCGGAAATGGGCCTCATCTCGCCTGGAGGGCAAAACCTCCTGGATTTTCTCGAGTTGCGGCAGGTGCTCTCGACTTACGACGGGGACCTCAGGGACCCGCTCTGGTGGCCTCAGGAAATGCCAGTCCCCATGTGAGTTCCTCGGGGGCCTCTCGGGATTCCTCTCCCGTCGATGCCGGGGCCTAAGACCTTGTGTGGAGTCGGGGCCGGAACCTGAGGTTTCCTCTCCAGTGCTGACATGGATCTTGGGGTACTTCTGGAGTCTCCCCAGGGGAGTCAGTCCTCGTCTCCAGAGCAGGCATGCACTTGCGCTTTCCTCCAGAGCGGTAGCAGCAGTGTCACGCAGTCCGCCGCGTGGATCAAAGGATCTATGGTTTTCCCTCGAGTCTTTCCCACGAGGCTTTCCCACGAGGCTTTCCCACAGGGCTGTCCCACGTGCACACGTGGTGGAAGTCGATCCTCGGCTTGAACGTCAAGGCAGTGCAGGGAAAACAGGTTCCTCTGGAATGGACTGACACATCTGGGGGTTCTTGGAATGGTGGCACGACCCTGGAGTTCCTCTCGCCTTTCCTGTGGAGAGCGCCTCCTCTTGAGATGCGACGGGAACGCCGGGAATTCTTTCCCTATGAAACAGGGGAAGGATCCCTCATCTCGAGCTAGGCGGCGGAAACCGGGCTCCCCTGGATGTGTGCGGGACCCTCGTGCTTCCTCTCGAGTGGAGACGGGTATGTCGGGGAACTTCTTGAGTTGCAGCAAGGGTGTGAAGGACCCTTTCGAAGTTCCAGTGGTTAGATGTGATTAGCCTCGAGAAGCCTCAGCGGAAATGGGCCTCATCTCGCCTGGAGGGCAAAACCTCCTGGATATTCTCGAGTTGCGTCATGTGCTCTCGACTTACGACGGGGACCTCAGGGACCCGCTCTGGTGGCCTCAGGAAAGGCCAGTCCCCATGCGAGTTCCTCGGGGGCCTCTCGGGATTCCACTCCCGTCGATGCCGGGGCCTAAGACCTTGTGTGGAGTCGGGGCCGGAACCTGAGGATTCCTCTCCAGTGCTGACATGGATCTTGGGGTACTTCTGGAGTCTCCCCAGGGGAGTCAGTCCTCGTCTCGAATGCGGGCATGCACTTGCGCTTTCCTCCAGAGCGGTAGCAGCAGTGTCACGCAGTCCGCCGCGTGGATCAAAGGATCTATGGTTTTCCCTCGAGTCTTTCCCAAGAGGCTTTCCCACGAGGCTTTCCCACAGGGCTGTCCCACGTGCACACGTGGTGGGAGTCGATCCTCGGCTTGAACGTCAAGGCAGTGCAGGGAAAAGAGGTTCCTCTGGAATGGACAGACACATCTGGGGGACTCTTGGAATGGTGGCACGACCCTGGAGTTCCTCTCGCCTTTCCAGTGGAGAGCGCCTCCTCTTGAGATGCAACGGGAACGCCGGGAATTCTTTCCCTACGAAACAGGGAAAGGATCCCTCATCTCGAGCTAGGAGGCGGAAACGGGGCTCCCCTGGATGTGTGCGGGACCCCACGTGCTTCCTCTCGAGTGGATACGGGTATGTCGGGGAACTTCTTGAGTTACAGCAAGGGTGTGAAGGACCCTTTGGAAGTTCCAGTGTTTAGACGTGATTAGCCTCGAGAAGCCTCAGCGGAAATGTGCCTCATCTCGCCTGGAGGGCAAAACCTCCTGGTTTTTCTCCAGTTGCGGCAGGTGCTCTCGACTTACGACGGGGACCTCAGGGACCCGCTCTGGTGGCCTCAGGAAAGGCCAGTCCCCATGCGAGTTCCTCGGGGGCCTCTCGGGATTCCTCTCCCGTCGATGCCGGGGCCTAAGACCTTGTGTGGAGTCGGGGCCGGAACCTGAGGATTCCTCTCCAGTGCTGACATGGATCTTGGGGTACTTCTGGAGTCTCCCCAGGGGAGTCAGTCCTCGTCTCGAATGCGGGCATGCACTTGCGCTTTCCTCCAGAGCAGTAGCAGCAGTGTCACGCAGTCCGCCGCGTGGATCAAAGGATCTATGGTTTTCCCTCGAGTCTTTCCCAAGAGGCTTTCCCACGAGGCTTTCCCACAGGGCTGTCCCACGTGCACACGTGGTGGGAGTCGATCCTCGGCTTGAACGTCAAGGCAGTGCAGGGAAAACAGGTTCCTCTGGAATGGACTGACACATCTGGGGGACTCGTGTAATGGTGGCACGACCCTGGAGTTCCTCTCGCCTTTCCTGTGGAGAGCGCCTTCTCTTGAGATGCGATGGGAACGCCGGGAATTCTTTCCCTACGAAACAGGGAAAGGATCCCTTATCTCGAGCTAGGAGGCGGAAACGGGGCTCCCCTGGATGTGTGCGGGACCCTCGTGCTTCCTCTCGAGTGGAGACGGTATGTCGGGGAACTTCTTGAGTTGCAGCAAGGGTGTGAAGGACCCTCTGGAAGTTCCAGTGGTTAGATGTGATTAGCCTCGAGAAGCCTCAGCGTAAATGAGCCTCATCTCGCCTGGAGGGTAAAACCTCCTGGATTTTCTCGAGTTGCGGCAGGTGCTCTCGACTTACGACGGGGACCTCAGGGACCCGCTCTGGTGGCCTCAGGAAAGGCCAGTCCCCATGCGATTTCTTCGGGGGCCTCTCGGGATTCCTCTCCCGTCGATGCCGGGGCCTAAGACCTTGTGTGGAGTCGGGGCCGGAACCTGAGGATTCCTCTCCAGTGCTGACATGGATCTTGGGGTACATCTGGAGTCTCCCCAGGGGAGTCAGTCCTCGTCTCGAGAGCAGGCATGCACTTGCGCTTTCCTCCAGAGCGGTAGCAGCAGTGTCACGCAGTCCGCCGCGTGGATCAAAGGATCTATGGTTTTCCCTCGAGTCTTTCCCACGAGGCTTTCCCACGAGGCTTTCCCACAGGGCTGTCCCACGTGCACACGTGGTGGGAGTCGATCCTCGGCTTGAACGTCAAGGCAGTGCAGGGAAAACAGGTTCCTCTGGAATGGACTGACACATCTGGGGGACTCTTGGAATGGTGGCACGACCCTGGAGTTCCTCTCGCCTTTCCTGTGGAGAGCGCCTACTCTTGAGATGCGACGGGAACGCCATGAATTCTTTCCCTACGAAACAGGGAAAGGATCCCTCATCTCGAGCTAGGAGGCGGAAACGGGGCTCCCCTGGATGTGTGCGGGACCCCACGTGCTTCCTCTTGAGTGGAGACGGGTATGTCGCGGAACTGCTTGAGTTGCAGCAAGGGTGTGAAGGACCCTTTGGAAGTTCCAGTGGTTAGATGTGATTGGCCTCGAGAAGCCTCAGCGGAAATGGGCCTCATCTCGCCTGGAGGGAAAAACCTCCTGGATTTTCTCGAGTTGCGGCAGGTGCTCTCGACTTACGACGGGGTCCTCAGGGACCCGCTCTGGTGGCCTCAGGAAAGACCAGTCCCCATGCGAGTTCCTCGGGGGCCTCACCGGGATTCCTCTCCCGTCGATGCCGGGGCCTAAGACCTTGTGTGGAGTCGGGGCCGGAACCTGAGGATTCCTCTCCAGTGCTGACATGGATCTTGGGGTACTTCTGGAGTCTCCCCAGGGGAGTCAGTCCTCGTCTCGAATGCGGGCATGCACTTGCGCTTTCCTCCAGAGCGGTAGCAGCAGTGTCACGCAGTCCGCCGCGTGGATCAAAGGATCTATGGTTTTCCCTCGAGTCTTTCCCACGAGGCTTTCCCACGAGGCTTTCCCACAGGGCTGTCCCACGTGCACACGTGGTGGGAGTCGATCCTCGGCTTGAACGTCAAGGCAGTGCAGGGAAAGAATTTCCTCTGGAATATACAGACACATCTGGGGGACTCTTGGAATGGTGGCACGACCCTGGAGTTCCTCTCGCCTTTCCTGTGTAGAGCGACTCCTCTTGATATGCGACGGGAATGCCGGGAATTCTTTCCCTACGAAACAGGGAAAGGATCCCTCATCTCGAGCTAGGAGGCGGAAACGGGGCTCCCCTGGATGTGTGCGGGACCCCACGTGCTTCCTCTCGAGTGGAGACGGGTATGTCGGGGAACTTCTTGAGTTGCAGCAAGGGTGTGAAGGACCCTTTGGAAGTTCCAGTGGTTAGATGTGATTAGCCTCGAGAAGCCTCAGCGGAAATGGGCAGCATCTCGCCTGGAGGACAAAACCTCCTGGATTTTCTCCAGTTGCGGCAGGTGCTCTCGACTTACGACGGGGACCTCAGGGACCCGCTCTGGTGGCCTCAGGAAAGGCCAGTCCCCATGCGAGTTCTTCGGGGGCCTCTCGGGATTCCTCTCCCGTCGATGCCGGGGCCTAAGACCTTGTGTGGAGTCGGGGCCGGAACCTGAGGATTCCTCTCCAGTGCTGACATGGACCTTGGGGTACTTCTGGAGTCTCCCCAGGGGAGTCAGTCCTCGTCTCGAGAGCAGGCATGCACTTGCGCTTTCCTCCAGAGCGGTAGCAGCAGTGTCACGCAGTCCGCCGCGTGGATCAAAGGATCTATGGTTTTCCCTCGAGTCTTTCCCAAGAGGCTTTCCCACGAGGCTTTCCCACAGGGCTGTCCCACGTGCACACGTGGTGGGAGTCGATCCTCGGCTTGAACGTCAAAGCAGTGCAGGGAAAACAGGTTCCTCTGGAATGGACTGACACATCTGGGGGACTCTTGGAATGGTGCCACGACCCTGGAGTTCCTCTCGCCTTTCCTGTGGAGAGCGCCTTCTCTTGAGATGCGATGGGAACGCCGGGAATTCTTTCCCTACGAAACAGGGAAAGGATCCCTTATCTCGAGCTAGGAGGCGGAAACGGGGCTCCCCGGATGTGTGCGGGACCCTCGTGCTTCCTCTCGAGTGGAGACGGTATGTCGGGGAACTTCTTGAGTTGCAGCAAGGGTGTGAAGGACCCTTTGGAAGTTCCAGTGGTTAGATGTGATTAGCCCCGAGAAGCATCAGCGGAAATGGGCAGCATCTCGCCTGGAGGGCAAAACCTCCTGGATTTTCTCGAGTTGCGGCAGGTGCTCTCGACTTACGACGGGGACCTCAGGGACCCGCTCTGGTGGCCTCAGGAAAGGCCAGTCCCCATACGATTTCTTCGGGGGCCTCTCGGGATTCCTCTCCCGTCGATGCCGGGGCCTAAGACCTTGTGTGGAGTCGGGGCCGGAACCTGAGGATTCCTCTCCAGTGCTGACATGGATCTTGGGGTACATCTGGAGTCTCCCCAGGGGAGTCAGTCCTCGTCTCGAGAGCAGGCATGCGCTTGCGCTTTCCTCCAGAGCGGTAGCAGCAGTGTCACGCAGTCCGCCGCTGGATCAAAGGATCTATGGTTTTCCCACGAGTCTTTCCCACAGGGCTTTCCCACGAGGCTTTCCCACAGGGCTGTCCCATGTGCACACGTGGTTGGAGTCGATCCTCGGCTTGAACGTCAAGGCAGTGCAGGGAAAACAGGTTCCTCTGGAATGGACTGACCCATCTGGGGGACTCTTGGAATGGTGGAACGACCCTGGAGTTCCTCTCGCCTTTCCTGTGGAGAGCGCCTCCTCTTGAGATGCGACGGGAACGCCGGGAATTCTTTCCCTACGAAATACTGAAAGGATCCCTCATCTCGAACTAGGAGGCGGAAACGGGGCTCCCCTGGATGTGTGCGGGACCCCACGTGCTTCCTCTCGAGTGGAGACCAGTATGTCGCGGAACTGCTTGAGTTGCAGCAAGGGTGTGAAGGACCCTTAGGAAGTTCCAGTGGTTAGATGTGATTGGCCTCGAGAAGCCTCAGCGGAAATGGGCCTCATCTCGCCTGGAGGGCAAAACCTCCTGGATTTTCCGAGTTGTGGCAGGTGCTCACGACTTACTACGGGGACCTCGGGGACCCACTCTGGTGGCCTCAGGAAAGGCCAGTCCCCATGCTACTTCCTCGGGGGCCTCTCGGGATTCCTCTCCCGTCGATGCCGGGCCTAAGACCTTGTGTGAAGTCGGGGCCGGTACCTGAGGATTCCTCTCCAGTGCTGACATGGATCTTTAGGTACTTCTGGAGTCTCCCCAGGGGAGTCAGTCCTCTTCTCGAATGCGGGCATGCACTTGCGCTTTCCTCCAGAGCGGTAGCAGCAGTGTCACGCAGTCCGCCGCTGGATCAAAGGATCTATGGTTTTCCCACGAGTCTTTCCCACAGGGCTTATCCACGAGGCTTTCCCACAGGGCTGTCCCACGTGCACACGTGGTTGGAGTCGATCCTCGGCTTGAACGTCAAGGCAGTGCAGGGAAAACAGGTTCCTCTGGAATGGACTGACACATCTGGCGGACTCTTGGAATGGTGGAACGACCCTGGAGTTCCTCTCGCCTTTCCTGTGGAGAGCGCCTCCTCTTGAGATGCGACGGGAACGCCGGGTATTCTTTCCCTACGAAATACTGAAAGGATACCTCATCTCGAGCTAGGAGGCGGAAACGGGGCTCCCCTGGATGTGTGCGGGACCCTCGTGCTTCCTCTCGAGTGGAGACGGTATGTCGGGGAACTTCTTGAGTTGCAGCAAGGGTGTGAAGGATCCTTTGGAAGTTCCAGTGGTTAGATGTGATTAGCCTCGAGAAGCCTCAGCGTAAATGAGCCTCATCTCGCCTGGAGGGTAAAACCTCCTGGATTTTCTCGAGTTGCGGCAGGTGCTCTCGACTTACGACGGGGACCTCAGGGACCCGCTCTGGTGGCCTCAGGAAAGGCCAGTCCCCATGCGAGTTCCTCGGGGTCCTCTCGGGATTCCACTCCCGTCGATGCCGGGGCCTAAGACCTTGTGTGGAGTCGGGGCCGGAACCTGAGGATTCCTCTCCAGTGCTGAAATGGATCTTGGGGTACTTCTGGAGTCTCCCCAGGGGAGCCAGTCCTCGTCTCGAATGCGGGCATTCACTTGCGCTTTCCTCCAGAGCGGTAGCAGCAGTTTCACGCAGTCCGCCGCGTGGATCAAAGGATCTATGGTTTTCCCTCGAGTCTTTCCCACGAGGCTTTCCCACGAGGCTTTCCCACAGGGCTGTCCCACGTGCACACGTGGTGCGAGTCGATCCTCGGCTTGAACGTCAAGGCAGTGCAGGGAAAACAGGTTCCTCTGGAATGGACTGACACATCTGGGGGACTCTTGGAATGGTGGCACGACCCTGGAGTTCCTCTCGCCTTTCCTGTGTAGAGCGACTCCTCTTGAGATGTGACGGGAATGCCGGGAATTCTTTCCCTACGAAACAGGGAAAGGATCCCTCATCTCGAGCTAGGAGGCGGAAAAGGGGCTCCCCTGGATGTGTGCGGGACCCCACGTGCTTCCTCTCGAGTGGAGACCGGTATGTCGGGGAAAATCTTGAGTTGCAGCAAGGGTGTGAAGGACCCTTTGGAAGTTCCAGTGGTTAGATGTGATTAGCCTCGAGAAGCCTCAGCGGAAATGGGCAGCACCTCGCCTGGAGGGCAAAACCTCCTGGATTTTCTCGAGTTGCGGCAGGTGCTCTCGACTTACGACGGGGACCTCAGGGACCCGCTCTGGTGGCCTCAGGAAAGGCCAGTCCCCATGCGATTTCTTCGGGGGCCTCTCGGGATTCCTCTCCCGTCGATGCCGGGGCCTAAGACCTTGTGTGGAGTCGGGGCCGGAACCTGAGGATTCCTCTCCAGTGCTGACATGGATCTTGGGGTACATCTGGAGTCTCCCCAGGGGAGTCAGTCCTCGTCTCGAGAGCAGGCATGCACTTGCGCTTTCCTCCAGAGCGGTAGCAGCAGTGACACGCAGTCCGCCGCGTGGATCAAAGGATCTATGGTTTTCCCTCGAGTCTTTCCCACGAGGCTTTCCCACGAGGCTTTCCCACAGGGCTGTCCCACGTGCACACGTGGTGGGAGTCGATCCTCGGCTTGAACGTCAAGGCAGTGCAGGGAAAACAGGTTCCTCTGGAATGGACTGACACATCTGGGGGACTCTTGGAATGGTGGCACGACCCTGGAGTTCCTCTCGCCTTTCCTGTGGAGAGCGCCTCCTCTTGAGATGCGACGGGAACGCCATGAATTCTTTCCCTACGAAACAGGGAAAGGATCCCTCATCTCGAGCTAGGAGGCGGAAACGGGGCTCCCCTGGATGTGTGTGGGACCCCACGTGCTTCCTCTTGAGTGGAGACGGGTATGTCGCGGAACTGCTTGAGTTGCAGCAAGGGTGTGAAGGACCCTTTGGAAGTTCCAGTGGTTAGATGTGATTGGCCTCGAGAAGCCTCAGCGGAAATGGGCCTCATCTCGCCTGGAGGGCAAAACCTCCTGGATTTTCTCGAGTTGCGGCAGGTGCTCTCGACTTATGACGGGGTCCTCAGGGACCCGCTCTGGTGGCCTCAGGAAAGACCAGTCCCCATGCGAGTTCCTCGGGGGCCTCTCGGGATTCCTCTCCCGTCGATGCCGGGGCCTAAGACCTTGTGTGGAGTCGGGGCCGGAACCTGAGGATTCCTCTCCAGTGCTGACATGGATCTTGGGGTACTTCTGGAGTCTCCCCAGGGGAGTCAGTCCTCGTCTCGAATGCGGGCATGCACTTGCGCTTTCCTCCAGAGCGGTAGCAGCAGTGTCACGCAGTCCGCCGCGTGGATCAAAGGATCTATGGTTTTCGCTCGAGTCTTTCCCACGAGGCTTTCCCACGAGGCTTTCCCACAGGGCAGTCCCACGTGCACACGTGGTGGGAGTCGATCCTCGGCTTGAACGTCAAGGCAGTGCAGGGAAAACAGGTTCCTCTGGAATGGACTGACACATCTGGGGGACTCTTGGAATGGTGGCACGACCCTGGAGTTCCTCTCGCCTTTCCTGTGGAGAGCGCCTCCTCTTGAGATGCGACGGGAACGCCGGGATTTCTTTCCCTACGAAACAGGGATAGGATCCCTCATCTCGAACTAGGAGGCGGAAAGGGGGCTCCCCTGGATGTGTGCGGCACCCCACGTGCTTCCTCTCGAGTGGAGACGGGTATGTCGCGGAACTGCTTGAGTTGCAGCAAGGGTGTGAAGGACCCTTTGGAAGTTCCAGTGGTTGGATGTGATTAGCCTCGAGAAGCCTCAGCGGAAATGGGCCTCATCTCGCCTGGAGGGCAAAACCTCCTGGATTTTCTCGAGTTGGGACAGGTGCTCTTGACTTACGACGGGGACCTCAGGGACCCGCTCTGGTGGCCTCAGGAAAGGCCAGTACCCATGCGAGTTCCTTGGGGGCTTCTCGGGATTCCTCTCCCGTCGATGCCGGGGCCTAAGACCTTGTGTGGAGTCGGGGCCGGAACCTGAGGATTCCTCTCCAGTGCTGAAATGGATCTTGGGGTACTTCTGGAGTCTCCCCAGGGGAGTCAGTCCTCGTCTCGAATGCGGGCATGCACTTGCGCTTTCCTCCAGAGTGGTAGCAGCAGTGTCACGCAGTCCGCCACTGGTTCTAGGAACTATGGTTTTCCCTCGAGTCTTTCCCACGAGGCTTTCCCACGAGGCTTTCCCACAGGGCTGTCCCACGTGCACACGTGTTTGGAGTCGATCCTCGGCTTGAACGTCAAGGCAGTGCAGGGAAAACAGGTTCCTCTGGAATGGACTGACCCATCTGGGGGACTCTTGGAATGGTGGCACGACCCTGGAGTTCCTCTCGCCTTTCCTGTGGAGAGCGCCTCCTCTTGAGATGCGACGGGAATGCCGGGAATTCTTTCCCTACGAAACAGGGAAAGGATCCCTCATCTCGAGCTAGGAGGCGGAAACGGGGCTCCCCTGGATGTGTGCGGGACCCTCGTGCTTCCTCTCGAGTGGAGACGGGTATGTCGGGGAACTTCTTGATTTGCAGCAAGGGTGTGAAGGACCCTTTGGAAGTTCCAGTGGTTAGATGTGATTAGCCTCGAGAAGCCTCAGCGGAAATGGGCCTCATCTCGCCTGGAGGGTAAAACCTCCTGGATTTTCTCGAGTTGCGGCAGGTGCTCTCGACTTACGACGGTTACCTCGGGGACCCGCTCTGGTGGCCTCAGGAAAGGCCAGTCCCCATGCGAGTTCCTCGGGGGCCTCTTGGGATTCCTCTCCCGTCGATGCCGGGGCCTAAGACCTTGTGTGGAGTCGGGGCCGGAACCTGAGGATTCCTCTCCAGTGCTGACATGGATCTTGGTGTACTTCTGGAGTCTCCCCAGGGGAGTCAGTCTTCGTCTCGAATGCGGACATGCACTTGCGCTTTCCTCCAGAGCGGTAGCAGCAGTGTCACGAGGTCCGCCACTGGATCAAAGGATCTATGGTTTTCCCTCGAGTCTTTCCCACGAGGCTTTCCCACGAGGCTTTCCCACAGGGCTGTCCCACGTGCACACGTGGTGGGAGTCGATCCTCGGCTTGAACGTCAAGGCAGTGCAGGGAAAACAGGTTCCTCTGGAATGGACTGACACATCTGGGGGACTCTTGGAATGGTGGCACGACCCTGGAGTTCCTCTCGCCTTTCCTGTGGAGAGCGCCTCCTCTTGAGATGCGACGGGAACGCCGGGAATTCTTTCCCTACGAAACAGGGAAAGGATCCCTCATCTCGAGCTAGGAGGCGGAAACGGGGCTCCCCTGGATGTGTGCGGGACCCTCGTGCTTCCTCTCGAGTGGCACGAGTATGTCGGGGAACTTCTTGAGTTGCAGCAAGGGTGTGAAGGACCCTGTGGAAGTTCCAGTGGTTAGATGTGATTAGCCTCGAGAAGCCTCAGCGGAAATGGGCCTCATCTCGCCTGGAGGGCAAAACCTCCTGGATTTTCTCGAGTTGCGTCAGGTGCTCTCGACTTACGACGGGGACCTCAGGGACCCGCTCTGGTGGCCTCAGGAAAGGCCAGTCCCCATGTGAGTTCCTCGGGGGCCTCTCGGGATTCCTCTCCCGTCGATGCCGGGGCCTAAGACCTTGTGTGGAGTCGGGGCCGGAACCTGAGGATTCCTCTCCAGTGCTGACATGGATCTTGGGGTACTTCTGGAGTCTCCCCAGGGGAGTCAGTCCTCGTCTCGAATGCGGGCATGCACTTGCGCTTTCCTCCAGAGCAGTAGCAGCAGTGTCACGCAGTCCGCCGCGTGGATCAAAGGATCTATGGTTTTCCCTCGAGTCTTTCCCAAGAGGCTTTCCCACGAGGCTTTCCCACAGGGCTGTCCCACGTGCACACGTGGTGGGAGTCGATCCTCGGCTTGAACGTCAAGGCAGTGCAGGGAAAACAGGTTCCTCTGGAATGGACTGACACATCTGGGGGACTCTTGGAATGGTGGCACGACCCTGGAGTTCCTCTCGCCTTTCCTGTGTAGAGCGACTCCTCTTGAGATGCGACGGGAATGCCGGGAATTCTTTCCCTACGAAACAGGGAAAGGATCCCTCATCTCGAGCTAGGAGGCGGAAACGGGGCTCCCCTGGATGTGTGCGGGACCCCACGTGCTTCCTCTCGATTGGAGACCGGTATGTCGGGGAACTTCTTGAGTTACAGCAAGGGTGTGAAGGACCCTTTGGAAGTTCCAGTGGTTAGACGTGATTAGCCTCGAGAAGCCTCAGCGGAAATGTGCCTCATCTCGCCTGGAGGGCAAAACCTCCTGGTTTTTCTCCAGTTGCGGCAGGTGCTCTCGACTTACGACGGGGACCTCAGGGACCCGCTCTGGTGGCCTCAGGAAAGGCCAGTCCCCATGCGAGTCCCTCGGGGGCCTCTCGGGATTCCTCTCCCGTCGATGCCGGGGCCTAAGACCTTGTGTGGAGTCGGGGCCGGAACCTGAGGATTCCTCTCCAGTGCTGACATGGATCTTGGGGTACTTCTGGAGTCTCCCCAGGGGAGTCAGTCCTCGTCTCGAATGCGGGCATGCACTTGCGCTTTCCTCCAGAGCAGTAGCAGCAGTGTCACGCAGTCCGCCGCGTGGATCAAAGGATCTATGGTTTTCCCTCGAGTCTTTCCCAAGAGGCTTTCCCACGAGGCTTTCCCACAGGGCTGTCCCACGTGCACACGTGGTAGGAGTCGATCCTCGGCTTGAACGTCAAGGCAGTGCAGGGAAAACAGGTTCCTCTGGAATGGACTGACACATCTGGGGGACTCTTGGAATGGTGGCACGACCCTGGAGTTCCTCTCGCCTTTCCTGTGTAGAGCGACTCCTCTTGAGATGCGACGGGAATGCCGGGAATTCTTTCCCTACGAAACAGGGAAAGGATCCCTCATCTCGAGCTAGGAGGCGGAAAAGGGGCTCCCCTGGATGTGTGCGGGACCCCACGTGCTTCCTCTCGAGTGGAGACCGGTATGTCGGGGAACATCTTGAGTTGCAGCAAGGGTGTGAAGGACCCTTTGGAAGTTCCAGTGGTTAGATGTGATTAGCCTCGAGAAGCCTCAGCGGAAATGGGCAGCACCTCGCCTGGAGGGCAAAACCTCCTGGATTTTCTCGAGTTGCGGCAGGTGCTCTCGACTTACGACGGGGACCTCAGGGACCCGCTCTGGTGGCCTCAGGAAAGGCCAGTCCCCATGCGATTTCTTCGGGGGCCTCTCGGGATTCCTCTCCCGTCGATGCCGGGGCCTAAGACCTTGTGTGGAGTCGGGGCCGGAACCTGAGGATTCCTCTCCAGTGCTGACATGGATCTTGGGGTACATCTGGAGTCTCCCCAGGGGAGTCAGTCCTCGTCTCGAGAGCAGGCATGCACTTGCGCTTTCCTCCAGAGCGGTAGCAGCAGTGTCACGCAGTCCGCCGCGTGGATCAAAGGATCTATGGTTTTCCCTCGAGTCTTTCCCACGAGGCTTTCCCACGAGGCTTTCCCACAGGGCTGTCCCACGTGCACACGTGGTGGGAGTCGATCCTCGGCTTGAACGTCAAGGCAGTGCAGGGAAAACAGGTTCCTCTGGAATGGACTGACACATCTGGGGGACTCTTGGAATGGTGGCACGACCCTGGAGTTCCTCTCGCCTTTCCTGTGGAGAGCGCCTCCTCTTGAGATGCGACGGGAACGCCATGAATTCTTTCCCTACGAAACAGGGAAAGGATCCCTCATCTCGAGCTAGGAGGCGGAAACGGGGCTCCCCTGGATGTGTGCGGGACCCTCGTGCTTCCTCTTGAGTGGAGACGGGTATGTCGCGGAACTGCTTGAGTTGCAGCAAGGGTGTGAAGGACCCTTTGGAAGTTCCAGTGGTTAGATGTGATTGGCCTCGAGAAGCCTCAGCGGAAATGGGCCTCATCTCGCCTGGAGGGCAAAACCTCCTGGATTTTCTCGAGTTGCGGCAGGTGCTCTCGACTTACGACGGGGTCCTCAGGGACCCGCTCTGGTGGCCTCAGGAAAGACCAGTCCCCATGCGAGTTCCTCGGGGGCCTCTCGGGATTCCTCTCCCGTCGATGCCGGGGCCTAAGACCTTGTGTGAAGTCGGGGCCGGAACCTGAGGATTCCTCTCCAGTGCTGACATGGATCTTGGGGTACTTCTGGAGTCTCCCCAGGGGAGTCAGTCCTCGTCTCGAATGCGGGCATGCACTTGCGCTTTCCTCCAGAGCGGTAGCAGCAGTGTCACGCAGTCCGCCGCGTGGATCAAAGGATCTATGGTTTTCCCTCGAGTCTTTCCCACGAGGCTTTCCCACGAGGCTTTCCCACAGGGCTGTCCCACGTGCACACGTGGTGGGAGTCGATCCTCGGCTTGAACGTCAAGGCAGTGCAGGGAAAGAATTTCCTCTGGAATGGACAGACACATCTGGGGGACTCTGGGAATGGTGGCACGACCCTGGAGTTCCTCTCGCCTTTCCTGTGGAGAGCGACTCCTCTTGATATGCGACGGGAATGCCGGGAATTCTTTCCCTACGAAACAGGGAAAGGATCCCTCATCTCGAGCTAGGAGGCGGAAACGGGGCTCCCCTGGATGTGTGCGGGACCCCACGTGCTTCCTCTCGAGTGGAGACGGGTATGTCGGGGAACTTCTTGAGTTGCAGCAAGGGTGTGAAGGACCCTTTGGAAGTTCCAGTGGTTAGATGTGATTAGCCTCGAGAAGCCTCAGCGGAAATGGGCAGCATCTCGCCTGGAGGACAAAACCTCCTGGATTTTCTCCAGTTGCGGCAGGTGCTCTCGACTTACGACGGGGACCTCAGGGACCCGCTCTGGTGGCCTCAGGAAAGGCCAGTCCCCATGCGAGTTCTTCGGGGGCCTCTCGGGATTCCTCTCCCGTCGATGCCGGTGCCTAAGACCTTGTGTGGAGTCGGGGCCGGAACCTGAGGATTCCTCTCCAGTGCTGACATGGACCTTGGGGTACTTCTGGAGTCTCCCCAGGGGAGTCAGTCCTCGTCTCGAGAGCAGGCATGCACTTGCGCTTTCCTCCAGAGCGGTAGCAGCAGTGTCACGCAGTCCGCCGCGTGGATCAAAGGATCTATGGTTTTCCCTCGAGTCTTTCCCAAGAGGCTTTCCCACGAGGCTTTCCCACAGGGCTGTCCCACGTGCACACGTGGTGGGAGTCGATCCTCGGCTTGAACGTCAAGGCAGTGCAGGGAAAAGAGGTTCCTCTGGAATGGACAGACACATCTGGGGGACTCTTGGAATGGTGGCACGACCCTGGAGTTCCTCTCGCCTTTCCTGTGGAGAGCGCCTCCTCTTGAGATGCAACGGGAACGCCAGGAATTCTTTCCCTACGAAACAGGGAAAGGATCCCTCATCTCGAGCTAGGAGGCGGAAACGGGGCTCCCCTGGATGTGTGCGGGACCCCACGTGCTTCCTCTCGAGTGGATACGGGTATGTCGGGGAACTTCTTGAGTTACAGCAAGGGTGTGAAGGACCCTTTGGAAGTTCCAGTGGTTAGACGTGATTAGCCTCGAGAAGCCTCAGCGGAAATGGGCCTCATCTCGCCTGGAGGGCAAAACCTCCTGGATTTTCTCGAGTTGCGGCAGGTGCTCTCGACTTACGACGGGGACCTCAGGGACCCGCTCTGGTGGCCTCAGGAAAGGCCAGTCCCCATGCGAGCTCCTCGGGGGCCTCTCGGGATTCCTCTCCCGTCGATGCCGGGGCCTAAGACCTTGTGTGGAGTCGGGGCCGGAACCTGAGGATTCCTCTCCAGTGCTGACATGGATCTTGGGGTACTTCTGGAGTCTCCCCAGGGGAGTCAGTCCTCGTCTCGAATGCGGGCATGCACTTGCGCTTTCCTCCAGAGCAGTAGCAGCAGTGTCACGCAGTCCGCCGCGTGGATCAAAGGATCTATGGTTTTCCCTCGAGTCTTTCCCAAGAGGCTTTCCCACGAGGCTTTCCCACAGGGCTGTCCCACGTGCACACGTGGTGGGAGTCGATCCTCGGCTTGAACGTCAAAGCAGTGCAGGGAAAACAGGTTCCTCTGGAATGGACTGACACATCTGGGGGACTCTTGGAATGGTGCCACGACCCTGGAGTTCCTCTCGCCTTTCCTGTGGAGAGCGCCTTCTCTTGAGATGCGATGGGAACGCTGGGAATTCTTTCCCTACGAAACAGGGAAAGGATCCCTTATCTCGAGCTAGGAGGCGGAAACGGGGCTCCCCTGGATGTGTGCGGGACCCTCGTGCTTCCTCTCGAGTGGAGACGGTATGTCGGGGAACTTCTTGAGTTGCAGCAAGGGTGTGAAGGACCCTTTGGAAGTTCCAGTGGTTAGATGTGATTAGCCTCGAGAAGCCTCAGCGGAAATGGGCAGCATCTCGCCTGGAGGGCAAAACCTCCTGGATTTTCTCGAGTTGCGGCAGGTGCTCTCGACTTACGACGGGGACCTCAGGGACCCGCTCTGGTGGCCTCAGGAAAGGCCAGTCCCCATACGATTTCTTCGGGGGCCTCTCGGGATTCCTCTCCCGTCGATGCCGGGGCCTAAGACCTTGTGTGGAGTCGGGGCCGGAACCTGAGGATTCCTCTCCAGTGCTGACATGGATCTTGGGGTACATCTGGAGTCTCCCCAGGGGAGTCAGTCCTCGTCTCGAGAGCAGGCATGCACTTGCGCTTTCCTCCAGAGCGGTAGCAGCAGTGTCACGCAGTCGGCCGCTGGATCAAAGGATCTATGGTTTTCCCACGAGTCTTTCCCACAGGGCTTTCCCACGAGGCTTTCCCACAGGGCTGTCCCACGTGCACACGTGGTTGGAGTCGATCCTCGGCTTGAACGTCAAGGCAGTGCAGGGAAAACAGGTTCCTCTGGAATGGACTGACCCATCTGGGGGACTCTTGGAATGGTGGAACGACCCTGGAGTTCCTCTCGCCTTTCCTGTGGAGAGCGCCTCCTCTTGAGATGCGACGGGAACGCCGGGAATTCTTTCCCTACGAAATACTGAAAGGATCCCTCATCTCGAACTAGGAGGCGGAAACGGGGCTCCCCTGGATGTGTGCGGGACCCCACGTGCTTCCTCTCGAGTGGAGACCAGTATGTCGCGGAACTGCTTGAGTTGCAGCAAGGGTGTGAAGGACCCTTAGGAAGTTCCAGTGGTTAGATGTGATTGGCCTCGAGAAGCCTCAGCGGAAATGGGCCTCATCTCGCCTGGAGGGCAAAACCTCCTGGATTTTCCGAGTTGTGGCAGGTGCTCACGACTTACTACGGGGACCTCGGGGACCCACTCTGGTGGCCTCAGGAAAGGCCAGTCCCCATGCTACTTCCTCGGGGGCCTCTCGGGATTCCTCTCCCGTCGATGCCGGGCCTAAGACCTTGTGTGGAGTCGGGGCCGGTACCTGAGGATTCCTCTCCAGTGCTGACATGGATCTTTAGGTACTTCTGGAGTCTCCCCAGGGGAGTCAGTCCTCTTCTCGAATGCGGGCATGCACTTGCGCTTTCCTCCAGAGCGGTAGCAGCAGTGTCACGCAGTCCGCCGCTGGATCAAAGGATCTATGGTTTTCCCACGAGTCTTTCCCACAGGGCTTATCCACGAGGCTTTCCCACAGGGCTGTCCCACGTGCACACGTGGTTGGAGTCGATCCTCGGCTTGAACGTCAAGGCAGTGCAGGGAAAACAGGTTCCTCTGGAATGGACTGACACATCTGGCGGACTCTTGGAATGGTGGAACGACCCTGGAGTTCCTCTCGCCTTTCCTGTGGAGAGCGCCTCCTCTTGAGATGCGACGGGAACGCCGGGTATTCTTTCCCTACGAAATACTGAAAGGATACCTCATCTCGAGCTAGGAGGCGGAAACGGGGCTCCCCTGGATGTGTGCGGGACCCTCGTGCTTCCTCTCGAGTGGAGACGGTATGTCGGGGAACTTCTTGAGTTGCAGCAACGGTGTGAAGGATCCTTTGGAAGTTCCAGTGGTTAGATGTGATTAGCCTCGAGAAGCCTCAGCGTAAATGAGCCTCATCTCGCCTGGAGGGTAAAACCTCCTGGATTTTCTCGAGTTGCGGCAGGTGCTCTCGACTTACGACGGGGACCTCAGGGACCCGCTCTGGTGGCCTCAGGAAAGGCCAGTCCCCATGCGAGTTCCTCGGGGTCCTCTCGGGATTCCACTCCCGTCGATGCCGGGGCCTAAGACCTTGTGTGGAGTCGGGGCCGGAACCTGAGGATTCCTCTCCAGTGCTGAAATGGATCTTGGGGTACTTCTGGAGTCTCCCCAGGGGAGCCAGTCCTCGTCTCGAATGCGGGCATTCACTTGCGCTTTCCTCCAGAGCGGTAGCAGCAGTTTCACGCAGTCCGCCGCGTGGATCAAAGGATCTATGGTTTTCCCTCGAGTCTTTCCCACGAGGCTTTCCCACGAGGCTTTCCCACAGGGCTGTCCCACGTGCACACGTGGTGGGAGTCGATCCTCGGCTTGAACGTCAAGGCAGTGCAGGGAAAACAGGTTCCTCTGGAATGGACTGACACATCTGGGGGACTCTTGGAATGGTGGCACGACCCTGGAGTTCCTCTCGCCTTTCCTGTGTAGAGCGACACCTCTTGAGATGCGACGGGAATGCCGGGAATTCTTTCCCTACGAAACAGGGAAAGGATCCCTCATCTCGAGCTAGGAGGCGGAAAAGGGGCTCCCCTGGATGTGTGCGGGACCCCACGTGCTTCCTCTCGAGTGGAGACCGGTATGTCGGGGAACATCTTGAGTTGCAGCAAGGGTGTGAAGGACCCTTTGGAAGTTCCAGTGGTTAGATGTGATTAGCCTCGAGAAGCCTCAGCGGAAATGGGCAGCACCTCGCCTGGAGGGCAAAACCTCCTGGATTTTCTCGAGTTGCGGCAGGTGCTCTCGACTTACGACGGGGACCTCAGGGACCCGCTCTGGTGGCCTCAGGAAAGGCCAGTCCCCATGCGATTTCTTCGGGGGCCTCTCGGGATTCCTCTCCCGTCGATGCCGGGGCCTAAGACCTTGTGTGGAGTCGGGGCCGGAACCTGAGGATTCCTCTCCAGTGCTGACATGGATCTTGGGGTACATCTGGAGTCTCCCCAGGGGAGTCAGTCCTCGTCTCGAGAGCAGGCATGCACTTGCGCTTTCCTCCAGAGCGGTAGCAGCAGTGTCACGCAGTCCGCCGCGTGGATCAAAGGATCTATGGTTTTCCCTCGAGTCTTTCCCACGAGGCTTTCCCACGAGGCTTTCCCACAGGGCTGTCCCACGTGTACACGTGGTGGGAGTCGATCCTCGGCTTGAACGTCAAGGCAGTGCAGGGAAAACAGGTTCCTCTGGAATGGACTGACACATCTGGGGGACTCTTGGAATGGTGGCACGACCCTGGAGTTCCTCTCGCCTTTCCTGTGGAGAGCGCCTCCTCTTGAGATGCGACGGGAACGCCATGAATTCTTTCCCTACGAAACAGGGAAAGGATCCCTCATCTCGAGCTAGGAGGCGGAAACGGGGCTCCCCTGGATGTGTGCGGGACCCCACGTGCTTCCTCTTGAGTGGAGACGGGTATGTCGCGGAACTGCTTGAGTTGCAGCAAGGGTGTGAAGGACCCTTTGGAAGTTCCAGTGGTTAGATGTGATTGGCCTCGAGAAGCCTCAGCGGAAATGGGCCTCATCTCGCCTGGAGGGAAAAACCTCCTGGATTTTCTCGAGTTGCGGCAGGTGCTCTCGACTTACGACGGGGTCCTCAGGGACCCGCTCTGGTGGCCTCAGGAAAGCCCAGTCCCCATGCGAGTTCCTCGGGGGCCTCTCGGGATTCCTCTCCCGTCGATGCCGGGGCCTAAGACCTTGTGTGGAGTCGGGGCCGGAACCTGAGGATTCCTCTCCAGTGCTGACATGGATCTTGGGGTACTTCTGGAGTCTCCCCAGGGGAGTCAGTCCTCGTCTCGAATGCGGGCATGCACTTGCGCTTTCCTCCAGAGCGGTAGCAGCAGTGTCACGCAGTCCGCCGCGTGGATCAAAGGATCTATGGTTTTCCCTCGAGTCTTTCCCACGAGGCTTTCCCACGAGGCTTTCCCACAGGGCTGTCCCACGTGCACACGTGGTGGGAGTCGATCCTCGGCTTGAACGTCAAGGCAGTGCAGGGAAAGAATTTCCTCTGGAATGGACAGACACATCTGGGGGACTCTTGGAATGGTGGCACGACCCTGGAGTTCCTCTCGCCTTTCCTGTGGAGAGCGACTCCTCTTGATATGCGACGGGAATGCCGGGAATTCTTTCCCTACGAAACAGGGAAAGGATCCCTCATCTCGAGCTAGGAGGCGGAAACGGGGCTCCCCTGGATGTGTGCGGGACCCCACGTGCTTCCTCTCGAGTGGAGACGGGTATGTCGGGGAACTTCTTGAGTTGCAGCAAGGGTGTGAAGGACCCTTTGGAAGTTCCAGTGGTTAGATGTGATTAGCCTCGAGAAGCCTCAGCGGAAATGGGCAGCATCTCGCCTGGAGGACAAAACCTCCTGGATTTTCTCCAGTTGCGGCAGGTGCTCTCGACTTACGACGGGGACCTCAGGGACCCGCTCTGGTGGCCTCAGGAAAGGCCAGTCCCCATGCGAGTTCTTCGGGGGCCTCTCGGGATTCCTCTCCCGTCGATGCCGGGGCCTAAGACCTTGTGTGGAGTCGGGGCCGGAACCTGAGGATTCCTCTCCAGTGCTGACATGGATCTTGGTGTACTTCTGGAGTCTCCCCAGGGGAGTCAGTCCTCGTCTCGAATGCGGACATGCACTTGCGCTTTCCTCCAGAGCGGTAGCAGCAGTGTCACGAGGTCCGCCACTGGATCAAAGGATCTATGGTTTTCCCTCGAGTCTTTCCCACGAGGCTTTCCCACGAGGCTTTCCCACAGGGCTGTCCCACGTGCACACGTGGTGGGAGTCGATCCTCGGCTTGAACGTCAAGGCAGTGCAGGGAAAACAGTTTCCTCTGGAATGGACTGACACATCTGGGGGACTCTTGGAATGGTGGCACGACCCTGGAGTTCCTCTCGCCTTTCCTGTGGAGAGCGCCTCCTCTTGAGATGCGACGGGAACGCCGGGAATTCTTTCCCTACGGAACAGGGAAAGGATCCCTCATCTCGAGCTAGGAGGCGGAAACGAGGCTCCCCTGGTTGTGTGCGGGACCCTCGTGCTTCCTCTCGAGTGGAGACGTGTATGTCGGGGAGCTTCTTGAGTTGCAGCAAGGTTGTGAAGGACCCTTTGGAAGTTCCAGCGGTTAGATGTGATTAGCCTCGAGAAGCCTCAGCGGAAATGGGCCTCATCTCGCCTGGAGGGCAAAACCTCCTGGATTTTCTCGAGTTGCGGCAGGTGCTCTCGACTTACGACGGGGACCTCAGGGACCCGCTCTGGTGGCCTCAGGAAAGGCCAGTCCCCATGCGAGTTCCTCGGGGGCCTCTCGGGATTCCTCTCCCGTCGATGCCGGGGCCTAAGACCTTGTGTGGAGTCGGGGCCGGAACCTGAGGATTCCTCTCCAGTGCTGACATGGATCTTGGGGTACTTCTGGAGTCTCCCCAGGGGAGTCAGTCCTCGTCTCGAATGGGGGCATGCACTTGCGCTTTCCTCCAGAGCGGTAGCAGCAGTGTCACGCAGTCTGCCGCGTGGATCAAAGGATCTATGGTTTTCCCTCGAGGTTTCCCATGAGGCTTCCCCACGAGGCTTTCCCACAGGGCTGTCCCACGTGCACACGTGGTGGGAGTCGATCCTCGGCTTGAACGTCAAGTCAGTACAGGGAAAACAGGTTCCTCTGGAATGGACTGACACATCTGGGGGACTCTTGGAATGGTGGCACGACCCTGGAGTTCCTCTCGCCTTTCCTGTGGAGAGCGCCTCCTCTTGAGATGCGACGGGAACGCCGGGAATTCTTTCCCTACGAAACAGGGAAAGGATCCCTCATCTCGAGCTAGGAGGCGGAAACGAGGCTCCCCTGGATGTGTGCGGGACCCTCGTGCTTCCTCTCGAGTGGAGACGTGTATGTCGGGGAGCTTCTTGAGTTGCAGCAAGGGTGTGAAGGACCCTTTGGAAGTTCCAGTGGTTAGATGTGATTAGACTCGAGAAGCCTCAGCGGAAATGGGCCTCGTCTCGCCTGGAGGGCAAAACGTCCTGGATTTTCTCGAGTTGCGGCAGGTGCTCTCGACTTACGACGGGGACCTCAGGGACCCGCTCTGGTGGCCTCAGGAAAGGCCAGTCCCCATGCGAGTTCCTCGGGGGCCTCTCGGGATTCCTCTCCCGTCGATGCCGGGGCCTAAGACCTTGTGTGGAATCGGGGCCGGAACCTGAGGATTCCTCTCCAGTGCTGACATGGATCTTGGGGTACTTCTGGAGTCTCCCCAGGGGAGTCAGTCCTCGTCTCGAATGCGGGCATGCACTTGCGCTTTCCTCCAGAGCGGTAGCAGCAGTGTCACGCAGTCCGCCGCGTGGATCAAAGGATCTATGGTTTTCCCTCGAGTCTTTCCCACGAGGCTTTCCCACGAGGCTTTCACACAGGGCTGTCCCACGTGCACACGTGGTGGGAGTTGATCCTCGGCTTGAACGTCAAGGCAGTGCAGGGAAAACAGGTTCCTCTGGAATGGACTGACACATCTGGGGGTTCTTGGAATGGTGGCACGACCCTGGAGTTCCTCTCGCCTTTCCTGTGGAGAGCGCCTCCTCTTGAGATGCGACGGGAACGCCGGGAATTCTTTCCCTATGAAACAGGGGAAGGATCCCTCATCTCGAGCAAGGCTGCGGAAACCGGGCTCCCCTGGATGTGTGCGGGACCCTCGTGCTTCCTCTCGAGTGGAGACGGGTATGTCGGGGAACTTCTTGAGTTGCAGCAAGGGTGTGAAGGACCCTTTCGAAGTTCCAGTGGTTAGATGTGATTAGCCTCGAGAAGCCTCAGCGGAAATGGGCCTCATCTCGCCTGGAGGGCAAAACCTCCTGGATATTCTCGAGTTGCGTCATGTGCTCTCGACTCACGACGGGGACCTCAGGGACCCGCTCTGGTGGCCTCAGGAAAGGCCAGTCCCCATGCGAGTTCCTCGGGGGCCTCTCGGGATTCCACTCCCGTCGATGCCGGGGCCTAAGACCTTGTGTGGAGTCGGGGCCGGAACCTGAGGATTCCTCTCCAGTGCTGACATGGATCTTGGGGTACTTCTGGAGTCTCCCCAGGGGAGTCAGTCCTCGTCTCGAATGCGGGCATGCACTTGCGCTTTCCTCCAGAGCGGTAGCAGCAGTGTCACGCAGTCCGCCGCGTGGATCAAAGGATCTATGGTTTTCCCTCGAGTCTTTCCCAAGAGGCTTTCCCACGAGGCTTTCCCACAGGGCTGTCCCACGTGCACACGTGGTGGGAGTCGATCCTCGGCTTGAACGTCAAGGCAGTGCAGGGAAAAGAGGTTCCTCTGGAATGGACAGACACATCTGGGGGACTCTTGGAATGGTGGCACGACCCTGGAGTTCCTCTCGCCTTTCCTGTGGAGAGCGCCTCCTCTTGAGATGCAACGGGAACGCCGGGAATTCTTTCCCTTAGAAACAGGGAAAGGATCCCTCATCTCGAGCTAGGAGGCGGAAACGGGGCTCCCCTGGATGTGTGCGGGACCCCACGTGCTTCCTCTTGAGTGGAGACCAGTATGTCGCGGAACTGCTTGAGTTGCAGCAAGGGTGTGAAGGACCCTTAGGAAGTTCCAGTGGTTAGATGTGATTGGCCTCGAGAAGTCTCAGCGGAAATGGGCCTCATCTCGCCTGGAGGGCAAAACTTCCTGGATTTTCCGAGTTGTGGCAGGTGCTCACGACTTACTACGGGGACCTCGGGGACCCACTCTGGTGGCCTCAGGAAAGGCCAGTCCCCATGCTACTTCCTCGGGGGCCTCTCGGGATTCCTCTCCCGTCGATGCCGGGCCTAAGACCTTGTGTGGAGTCGGGGCCGGTACCTGAGGATTCCTCTCCAGTGCTGACATGGATCTTTAGGTACTTCTGGAGTCTCCCCAGGGGAGTCAGTCCTCTTCTCGAATGCGGGCATGCACTTGCGCTTTCCTCCAGAGCGGTAGCAGCAGTGTCACGCAGTCCGCCGCTGGATCAAAGGATCTATGGTTTTCCCACGAGTCTTTCCCACAGGGCTTATCCACGAGGCTTTCCCACAGGGCTGTCCCACGTGCACACGTGGTTGGAGTCAATCCTCGGCTTGAACGTCAAGGCAGTGCAGGGAAAACAGGTTCCTCTGGAATGGACTGACACATCTGGCGGACTCTTGGAATGGTGGAACGACCCTGGAGTTCCTCTCGCCTTTCCTGTGGAGAGCGCCTCCTCTTGAGATGCGACGGGAACGCCGGGTATTCTTTCCCTACGAAATACTGAAAGGATACCTCATCTCGAGCTAGGAGGCGGAAACGGGGCTCCCCTGGATGTGTGCGGGACCCTCGTGCTTCCTCTCGAGTGGAGACGGTATGTCGGGAACTTCTTGAGTTGCAGCAAGGGTGTGAAGGATCCTTTGGAAGTTCCAGTGGTTAGATGTGATTAGCCTCGAGAAGCCTCAGCGTAAATGAGCCTCATCTCGCCTGGAGGGTAAAACCTCCTGGATTTTCTCGAGTTGCGGCAGGTGCTCTCGACTTACGACGGGGACCTCAGGGACCCGCTCTGGTGGCCTCAGGAAAGGCCAGTCCCCATGCGAGTTCCTCGGGGTCCTCTCGGGATTCCACTCCCGTCGATGCCGGGGCCTAAGACCTTGTGTGGAGTCGGGGCCGGAACCTAAGGATTCCTCTCCAGTGCTGAAATGGATCTTGGGGTACTTCTGGAGTCTCCCCAGGGGAGCCAGTCCTCGTCTCGAATGCGGGCATTCACTTGCGCTTTCCTCCAGAGCGGTAGCAGCAGTTTCACGCAGTCCGCCGCGTGGATCAAAGGATCTATGGTTTTCCCTCGAGTCTTTCCCACGAGGCTTTCCCACGAGGCTTTCCCACAGGGCTGTCCCACGTGCACACGTGGTGGGAGTCGATCCTCGGCTTGAACGTCAAGGCAGTGCAGGGAAAACAGGTTCCTCTGGAATGGACTGACACATCTGGGGGACTCTTGGAATGGTGGCACGACCCTGGAGTTCCTCTCGCCTTTCCTGTGTAGAGCGACTCCTCTTGAGATGCGACGGGAATGCCGGGAATTCTTTCCCTACGAAACAGGGAAAGGATCCCTCATCTCGAGCTAGGAGGCGGAAAAGGGGCTCCCCTGGATGTGTGCGGGACCCCACGTGCTTCCTCTCGAGTGGAGACCGGTATGTCGGGGAACATCTTGAGTTGCAGCAAGGGTGTGAAGGACCCTTTGGAAGTTCCAGTGGTTAGATGTGATTAGCCTCGAGAAGCCTCAGCGGAAATGGGCAGCACCTCGCCTGGAGGGCAAAACCTCCTGGATTTTCTCGAGTTGCGGCAGGTGCTCTCGACTTACGACGGGGACCTCAGGGACCCGCTCTGGTGGCCTCAGGAAAGGCCAGTCCCCATGCGATTTCTTCGGGGGCCTCTCGGGATTCCTCTCCCGTCGATGCCGGGGCCTAAGACCTTGTGTGGAGTCGGGGCCGGAACCTGAGGATTCCTCTCCAGTGCTGACATGGATCTTGGGGTACATCTGGAGTCTCCCCAGGGGAGTCAGTCCTCGTCTCGAGAGCAGGCATGCACTTGCGCTTTCCTCCAGAGCGGTAGCAGCAGTGTCACGCAGTCCGCCGCGTGGATCAAAGGATCTATGGTTTTCCCTCGAGTCTTTCCCACGAGGCTTTCCCACGAGGCTTTCCCACAGGGCTGTCCCACGTGTACACGTGGTGGGAGTCGATCCTCGGCTTGAACGTCAAGGCAGTGCAGGGAAAACAGGTTCCTCTGGAATGGACTGACACATCTGGGGGACTCTTGGAATGGTGGCACGACCCTGGAGTTCCTCTCGCCTTTCCTGTGGAGAGCGCCTCCTCTTGAGATGCGACGGGAACGCCATGAATTCTTTCCCTACGAAACAGGGAAAGGATCCCTCATCTCGAGCTAGGAGGCGGAAACGGGGCTCCCCTGGATGTGTGCGGGACCCCACGTGCTTCCTCTTGAGTGGAGACGGGTATGTCGCGGAACTGCTTGAGTTGCAGCAAGGGTGTGAAGGACCCTTTGGAAGTTCCAGTGGTTAGATGTGATTGGCCTCGAGAAGCCTCAGCGGAAATGGGCCTCATCTCGCCTGGAGGGCAAAACCTCCTGGATTTTCTCGAGTTGCGGCAGGTGCTCTCGACTTACGACGGGGTCCTCAGGGACCCGCTCTGGTGGCCTCAGGAAAGACCAGTCCCCATGCGAGTTCCTCGGGGGCCTCTCGGGATTCCTCTCCCGTCGATGCCGGGGCCTAAGACCTTGTGTGGAGTCGGGGCCGGAACCTGAGGATTCCTCTCCAGTGCTGACATGGATCTTGGGGTACTTCTGGAGTCTCCCCAGGGGAGTCAGTCCTCGTCTCGAATGCGGGCATGCACTTGCGCTTTCCTCCAGAGCGGTAGCAGCAGTGTCACGCAGTCCGCCGCGTGGATCAAAGGATCTATGGTTTTCCCTCGAGTCTTTCCCACGAGGCTTTCCCACGAGGCTTTCCCACAGGGCTGTCCCACGTGCACACGTGGTGGGAGTCGATCCTCGGCTTGAACGTCAAGGCAGTGCAGGGAAAGAATTTCCTCTGGAATGGACAGACACATCTGGGGGACTCTTGGAATGGTGGCACGACCCTGGAGTTCCTCTCGCCTTTCCTGTGTAGAGCGACTCCTCTTGATATGCGACGGGAATGCCGGGAATTCTTTCCCTACGAAACAGGGAAAGGATCCCTCATCTCGAGCTAGGAGGCGGAAACGGGGCTCCCCTGGATGTGTGCGGGACCCCACGTGCTTCCTCTCGAGTGGAGACGGGTATGTCGGGGAACTTCTTGAGTTGCAGCAAGGGTGTGAAGGACCCTTTGGAAGTTCCAGTGGTTAGATGTGATTAGCCTCGAGAAGCCTCAGCGGAAATGGGCAGCATCTCGCCTGGAGGACAAAACCTCCTGGATTTTCTCCAGTTGCGGCAGGTGCTCTCGACTTACGACGGGGACCTCAGGGACCCGCTCTGGTGGCCTCAGGAAAGGCCAGTCCCCATGCGAGTTCTTCGGGGGCCTCTCGGGATTCCTCTCCCGTCGATGCCGGGGCCTAAGACCTTGTGTGGAGTCGGGGCCGGAACCTGAGGATTCCTCTCCAGTGCTGACATGGATCTTGGTGTACTTCTGGAGTCTCCCCAGGGGAGTCAGTCCTCGTCTCGAATGCGGACATGCACTTGCGCTTTCCTCCAGAGCGGTAGCAGCAGTGTCACGAGGTCCGCCACTGGATCAAAGGATCTATGGTTTTCCCTCGAGTCTTTCCCACGAGGCTTTCCCACGAGGCTTTCCCACAGGGCTGTCCCACGTGCACACGTGGTGGGAGTCGATCCTCGGCTTGAACGTCAAGGCAGTGCAGGGAAAACAGGTTCCTCTGGAATGGACTGACACATCTGGGGGACTCTTGGAATGGTGGCACGACCCTGGAGTTCCTCTCGCCTTTCCTGTGGAGAGCGCCTCCTCTTGAGATGCGACGGGAACGCCGGGAATTCTTTCCCTACGAAACAGGGAAAGGATCCCTCATCTCGAGCTAGGAGGCGGAAACGAGGCTCCCCTGGTTGTGTGCGGGACCCTCGTGCTTCCTCTCGAGTGGAGACGTGTATGTCGGGGAGCTTCTTGAGTTGCAGCAAGGTTGTGAAGGACCCTTTGGAAGTTCCAGCGGTTAGATGTGATTAGCCTCGAGAAGCCTCAGCGGAAATGGGCCTCATCTCGCCTGGAGGGCAAAACCTCCTGGATTTTCTCGAGTTGCGGCAGGTGCTCTCGACTTACGACGGGGACCTCAGGGACCCGCTCTGGTGGCCTCAGGAAAGGCCAGTCCCCATGCGAGTTCCTCGGGGGCCTCTCGGGATTCCTCTCCCGTCGATGCCGGGGCCTAAGACCTTGTGTGGAGTCGGGGCCGGAACCTGAGGATTCCTCTCCAGTGCTGACATGGATCTTGGGGTACTTCTGGAGTCTCCCCAGGGGAGTCAGTCCTCGTCTCGAATGGGGGCATGCACTTGCGCTTTCCTCCAGAGCGGTAGCAGCAGTGTCACGCAGTCTGCCGCGTGGATCAAAGGATCTATGGTTTTCCCTCGAGGTTTCCCATGAGGCTTCCCCACGAGGCTTTCCCACAGGGCTGTCCCACGTGCACACGTGGTGGGAGTCGATCCTCGGCTTGAACGTCAAGTCAGTACAGGGAAAACAGGTTCCTCTGGAATGGACTGACACATCTGGGGGACTCTTGGAATGGTGGCACGACCCTGGAGTTCCTCTCGCCTTTCCTGTGGAGAGCGCCTCCTCTTGAGATGCGACGGGAACGCCGGGAATTCTTTCCCTACGAAACAGGGAAAGGATCCCTCATCTCGAGCTAGGAGGCGGAAACGAGGCTCCCCTGGATGTGTGCGGGACCCTCGTGCTTCCTCTCGAGTGGAGACGTGTATGTCGGGGAGCTTCTTGAGTTGCAGCAAGGGTGTGAAGTACCCTTTGGAAGTTCCAGCGGTTAGATGTGATTAGCCTCGAGAAGCCTCAGCGGAAATGAGCCTCATCTCGCCTGGAGGGCAAAACCTCCTGGATTTTCTCGAGTTGCGGCAGGTGCTCTCGACTTACGACGGGGACCTCAGGGACCCGATCTGGTGGCCTCAGGAAAGGCCAGTCCACATGCGAGTTCCTCGGGGGCCTCTCGGGATTCCTCTCCCGTCGATGCCGGGGACTAAGACCTTGTGTGGAGTCGGGGCCGGAACCTGAGGATTCCTCTCCATTGCTGACATGGATCTTGGGGTACTTCTGGAGTCTCCCCAGGGGAGTCAGTCCTCGTCTCGAATGCGGGCATGCACTTGCCCTTTCCTCCAGAGCGGCGGCAAAAGTGTCACGCACTCCGCCGCGTGGATCAAAGGATCTATGGTTTTCCCTCGAGGCTTTCCCACGAGGCTTTCCCACGAGGCTTTCCCACAGGGCAGTCCCACGTGCACACGTGGTGGGAGTCGATCCTCGGCTTGAACGTCAAGGCAGTGCAGGGAAAACAGGTTCCTCTGGAATGGACTGACACATCTTGGGGACTCTTGGAATGGTGGCACGACCCTGGAGTTCCTCTCGCCTTTCCTGTGGAGAGCGCCTCCTCTTGAGATGCGACGGGAACGCCGGGAATTCTTTCCCTACGAAACAGGGAAAGGATCCCTCATCTCGAGCTAGGAGGCGGAAACGGGGCTCCCCTGGATGTGTGCGGGACCCTCGTGCTTCCTCTCGAGTGGAGACGGGTATGTCGGGGAACTTCTTGAGTTGCAGCAAGGGTGTGAAGGACCCTTTGGAACTTACAGTGGTTAGATGTGATTAGCCTCGAGAAGCCTCAGCGGAAATGGGCCTCATCTCGCCTGGAGGGCAAAACCTTCTGGATTTTCTTGAGTTGCGGCAGGTGCTCTCGACTTACGACGGGGACCTCAGGGACCCTCTCTGGTGGTCTCAGGAAAGGCCAGTCCCCATGCGAGTTCCTCGGGGTCCTCTCGGGATTCCTCTCCCGTCGATGCCGGGGCCTAAGACCTTGTGTGGAGACGGGGCCGGAACCTGAGGATTCCTCTCCAGTGCTGACATGGATATTGGGGTATTTCTGGAGTCTCCCCAGGTGAGTCAGTCCTCGTCTCGAATGCGGGCATGCACTTGCGCTTTCCTCCAGAGCGGTAGCAATAGTGTCACGCAGTCCGCCGCATGGATCAAAGGATCTATGGTTTTCCCTCGAGTCTTTTCCACGAGGCTTTCACACGAGGCTTTCCCACAGGGCTGTCCTACGAGCACACGTGGTGGGAGTCGATCCTCGGCTTGAACGTCAAGGCAGTGCAGGGAAAACAGGTTCCACTGGAATGGACTGACACATCTGGGGGACTCTTGGAATGGTGGCACGACCCTGGAGTTCCTCTCGCCTTTCCTGTGGAGACGTCTCCTCTTGAGATGCGACGGGAACGCCGGGAATTCTTTCCCTACGAAACAGGGAAAGGATCCCTCATCTCGAGCTAGGAGGCGGAAACGGGGCTCCCCTGGATGTGTGCGGGACCCTCGTGCTTCCTCTCGAGTGGAGATGTGTATGTCGGGGAGCTTCTTGAGTTGCAGCAAGGGTGTGAAGGACCCTTTGGAAGTTCCAGCGGTTAGATGTGATTAGCCTCGAGAAGCCTCAGCGGAAATGGGCCTCATCTCGCCTGGAGGGCAAAACCTCCTGGATTTTCTCGAGTTGCGGCAGGTGCTCTCGACTTACGACGGGGACCTCAGGGACCCGCTCTGGTGGCCTCAGGAAAGGCCAGTCCCCATGCGAGTTCCTCGGGGGCCTCTCAGGATTCCTCTCCCGTCGATGCCGGGGCCTAAGACCTTGTGTGGAGTCGGGGCCGGAACCTGAGGATTCCTCTCCAGTGCTGACATGGATCTTGGGGTACTTCTGGAGCCTCCCCAGGGGAGTCAGTCCTCGTCTCGAATGCGGGCATGCACTTGCGCTTTCCTCCAGAGCGGTAGCAGCAGAGTCACACAGTCCGCCGCGTGGATCAAAGGATCTATGGTTTTCGCTCGAGTCTTTCCCACGAGGCTTTCCCACGAGGCTTTCCCACAGGGCAGTCCCACGTGCACACGTGGTGGGAGTCGATCCTCGGCTTGAACGTCAAGGCAGTTCAGGGAAAACAGGTTCCTCTGGAATGGACTGACACATCTGGGGGACTCTTGGAATGGTGGCACGACCCTGGAGTTCCTCTCGCCTTTCCTGTGGAGAGCGCCTCCTCTTGAGATGCGACTGGAACTCCGGGAATTCTTTCCCTACGAAACAGGGAAAGGATCCCTCATCTCGAGCTAGGAGGCGGAATCGGGGCTCCCCTGATGTGTGCGGGACCCCACGTGCTTCCTCTCGAGTGGAGATGGATATGTCGGGGAACTTCTTGAGTTGCAACAAGGGTGTGAAGGACCTTTAGGAAGTTCCAGTGGTTAGACGTGATTAGCCTCGAGAAGCCTCAGCGGAAATGGGCCTCATCTCGCCTGGAGGGCAAAACCTCCTGGAGTTTCTCGAGTTGCGGCAGGTGCTCTCGACTTACGACGGGGACCTCAGGGACCCGCTCTGGTGGCCTCAGGAAAGGCCAGTCCCCATGCGAGTTCCTCGGGGGCCTCTCGGGATTCCTCTCCCGTCGATGCCGGGGCCTAAGACCTTGTGTGGAGTCGGGGCCGGAACCTGAGGATTCCTCTCCAGTGCTGACATGGATCTTGGGGTCCTTCTGGAGTCTCCCCAGGGGAGTCAGTCCTCGTTTCGAATGCGGGCATGCACTTGCGCTTTCCTCCAGAGCAGTAGCAGCAGTGTCACGCAGTCCGCCGCGAGGATCAAAGGATCTATGTTTTTCCCTTGAGTCTTTCCCACGAGGCTTTCCCACAGGGCTGTCCCACGTGCACACGTGGTGGGAGTCGATCCTCGGCTTGAACGTCAAGGCAGTGCAGGGAAAACAGTTTCCTCTGGAATGGACTGACCCATCTGGGGGACTCTTGGAATGGTGGCACGACCCTGGAGTTCCTCTCGCCTTTCCTGTGGAGAGCGCCTTCTCTTGAGATGCGACGGGAACGCCGGGAATTCTTTCCCTACGAAACAGGGAAAGGATCCCTCATCTCGAGCTAGGAGGCGGAAACGAGGCTCCCCTGGTTGTGTGCGGGACCCTCGTGCTTCCTCTCGAGTGGAGACGTGTATGTCGGGGAGCTTCTTGAGTTGCAGCAAGGTTGTGAAGGACCCTTTGGAAGTTCCAGCGGTTAGATGTGATTAGCCTCGAGAAGCCTCAGCGGAAATGGGCCTCATCTCGCCTGGAGGGCAAAACCTCCTGGATTTTCTCGAGTTGCGGCAGGTGCTCTCGACTTACGACGGGGACCTCAGGGACCCGCTCTGGTGGCCTCAGGAAAGGCCAGTCCCCATGCGAGTTCCTCGGGGGCCTCTCGGGATTCCTCTCCCGTCGATGCCGGGGCCTAAGACCTTGTGTGGAGTCGGGGCCGGAACCTGAGGATTCCTCTCCAGTGCTGACATGGATCTTGGGGTACTTCTGGAGTCTCCCCAGGGGAGTCAGTCCTCGTCTCGAATGGGGGCATGCACTTGCGCTTTCCTCCAGAGCGGTAGCAGCAGTGTCACGCAGTCTGCCGCGTGGATCAAAGGATCTATGGTTTTCCCTCGAGGTTTCCCATGAGGCTTCCCCACGAGGCTTTCCCACAGGGCTGTCCCACGTGCACACGTGGTGGGAGTCGATCCTCGGCTTGAACGTCAAGTCAGTACAGGGAAAACAGGTTCCTCTGGAATGGACTGACACATCTGGGGGACTCTTGGAATGGTGGCACGACCCTGGAGTTCCTCTCGCCTTTCCTGTGGAGAGCGCCTCCTCTTGAGATGCGACGGGAACGCCGGGAATTCTTTCCCTACGAAACAGGGAAAGGATCCCTCATCTCGAGCTAGGAGGCGGAAACGAGGCTCCCCTGGATGTGTGCGGGACCCTCGTGCTTCCTCTCGAGTGGAGACGTGTATGTCGGGGAGCTTCTTGAGTTGCAGCAAGGGTGTGAAGTACCCTTTGGAAGTTCCAGCGGTTAGATGTGATTAGCCTCGAGAAGCCTCAGCGGAAATGAGCCTCATCTCGCCTGGAGGGCAAAACCTCCTGGATTTTCTCGAGTTGCGGCAGGTGCTCTCGACTTACGACGGGGACCTCAGGGACCCGATCTGGTGGCCTCAGGAAAGGCCAGTCCACATGCGAGTTCCTCGGGGGCCTCTCGGGATTCCTCTCCCGTCGATGCCGGGGACTAAGACCTTGTGTGGAGTCGGGGCCGGAACCTGAGGATTCCTCTCCATTGCTGACATGGATCTTGGGGTACTTCTGGAGTCTCCCCAGGGGAGTCAGTCCTCGTCTCGAATGCGGGCATGCACTTGCCCTTTCCTCCAGAGCGGCGGCAAAAGTGTCACGCACTCCGCCGCGTGGATCAAAGGATCTATGGTTTTCCCTCGAGGCTTTCCCACGAGGCTTTCCCACGAGGCTTTCCCACAGGGCAGTCCCACGTGCACACGTGGTGGGAGTCGATCCTCGGCTTGAACGTCAAGGCAGTGCAGGGAAAACAGGTTCCTCTGGAATGGACTGACACATCTTGGGGACTCTTGGAATGGTGGCACGACCCTGGAGTTCCTCTCGCCTTTCCTGTGGAGAGCGCCTCCTCTTGAGATGCGACGGGAACGCCGGGAATTCTTTCCCTACGAAACAGGGAAAGGATCCCTCATCTCGAGCTAGGAGGCGGAAACGGGGCTCCCCTGGATGTGTGCGGGACCCTCGTGCTTCCTCTCGAGTGGAGACGGGTATGTCGGGGAACTTCTTGAGTTGCAGCAAGGGTGTGAAGGACCCTTTGGAACTTACAGTGGTTAGATGTGATTAGCCTCGAGAAGCCTCAGCGGAAATGGGCCTCATCTCGCCTGGAGGGCAAAACCTTCTGGATTTTCTTGAGTTGCGGCAGGTGCTCTCGACTTACGACGGGGACCTCAGGGACCCTCTCTGGTGGTCTCAGGAAAGGCCAGTCCCCATGCGAGTTCCTCGGGGTCCTCTCGGGATTCCTCTCCCGTCGATGCCGGGGCCTAAGACCTTGTGTGGAGACGGGGCCGGAACCTGAGGATTCCTCTCCAGTGCTGACATGGATATTGGGGTATTTCTGGAGTCTCCCCAGGTGAGTCAGTCCTCGTCTCGAATGCGGGCATGCACTTGCGCTTTCCTCCAGAGCGGTAGCAATAGTGTCACGCAGTCCGCCGCATGGATCAAAGGATCTATGGTTTTCCCTCGAGTCTTTTCCACGAGGCTTTCACACGAGGCTTTCCCACAGGGCTGTCCTACGAGCACACGTGGTGGGAGTCGATCCTCGGCTTGAACGTCAAGGCAGTGCAGGGAAAACAGGTTCCACTGGAATGGACTGACACATCTGGGGGACTCTTGGAATGGTGGCACGACCCTGGAGTTCCTCTCGCCTTTCCTGTGGAGACGTCTCCTCTTGAGATGCGACGGGAACGCCGGGAATTCTTTCCCTACGAAACAGGGAAAGGATCCCTCATCTCGAGCTAGGAGGCGGAAACGGGGCTCCCCTGGATGTGTGCGGGACCCTCGTGCTTCCTCTCGAGTGGAGATGTGTATGTCGGGGAGCTTCTTGAGTTGCAGCAAGGGTGTGAAGGACCCTTTGGAAGTTCCAGCGGTTAGATGTGATTAGCCTCGAGAAGCCTCAGCGGAAATGGGCCTCATCTCGCCTGGAGGGCAAAACCTCCTGGATTTTCTCGAGTTGCGGCAGGTGCTCTCGACTTACGACGGGGACCTCAGGGACCCGCTCTGGTGGCCTCAGGAAAGGCCAGTCCCCATGCGAGTTCCTCGGGGGCCTCTCAGGATTCCTCTCCCGTCGATGCCGGGGCCTAAGACCTTGTGTGGAGTCGGGGCCGGAACCTGAGGATTCCTCTCCAGTGCTGACATGGATCTTGGGGTACTTCTGGAGCCTCCCCAGGGGAGTCAGTCCTCGTCTCGAATGCGGGCATGCACTTGCGCTTTCCTCCAGAGCGGTAGCAGCAGAGTCACACAGTCCGCCGCGTGGATCAAAGGATCTATGGTTTTCGCTCGAGTCTTTCCCACGAGGCTTTCCCACGAGGCTTTCCCACAGGGCAGTCCCACGTGCACACGTGGTGGGAGTCGATCCTCGGCTTGAACGTCAAGGCAGTGCAGGGAAAACAGGTTCCTCTGGAATGGACTGACACATCTGGGGGACTCTTGGAATGGTGGCACGACCCTGGAGTTCCTCTCGCCTTTCCTGTGGAGAGCGCCTCCTCGTGAGATGCGACTGGAACTCCGGGAATTCTTTCCCTACGAAACAGGGAAAGGATCCCTCATCTCGAGCTAGGAGGCGGAATCGGGGCTCCCCTGATGTGTGCGGGACCCCACGTGCTTCCTCTCGAGTGGAGATGGATATGTCGGGGAACTTCTTGAGTTGCAACAAGGGTGTGAAGGACCTTTAGGAAGTTCCAGTGGTTAGACGTGATTAGCCTCGAGAAGCCTCAGCGGAAATGGGCCTCATCTCGCCTGGAGGGCAAAACCTCCTGGAGTTTCTCGAGTTGCGGCAGGTGCTCTCGACTTACGACGGGGACCTCAGGGACCCGCTCTGGTGGCCTCAGGAAAGGCCAGTCCCCATGCGAGTTCCTCGGGGGCCTCTCGGGATTCCTCTCCCGTCGATGCCGGGGCCTAAGACCTTGTGTGGAGTCGGGGCCGGAACCTGAGGATTCCTCTCCAGTGCTGACATGGATCTTGGGGTCCTTCTGGAGTCTCCCCAGGGGAGTCAGTCCTCGTTTCGAATGCGGGCATGCACTTGCGCTTTCCTCCAGAGCAGTAGCAGCAGTGTCACGCAGTCCGCCGCGAGGATCAAAGGATCTATGTTTTTCCCTTGAGTCTTTCCCACGAGGCTTTCCCACAGGGCTGTCCCACGTGCACACGTGGTGGGAGTCGATCCTCGGCTTGAACGTCAAGGCAGTGCAGGGAAAACAGTTTCCTCTGGAATGGACTGACCCATCTGGGGGACTCTTGGAATGGTGGCACGACCCTGGAGTTCCTCTCGCCTTTCCTGTGAAGAGCGCCTTCTCTTGAGATGCGACGGGAACGCCGGGAATTCTTTCCCTACGAAACAGGGAAAGGATCCCTTATCTCGAGCTAGGAGGCGGAAACGGGGCTCCCCTGGATGTGTGCGGGACCCCACGTGATTCCTCTCGAGTGGAGACGGGTATGTCGCAGAACTGCTTGAGTTGCAGCAAGGGTGTGAAGGACCCTTTGGAAGTTCCAGTGGTTAGATTTGATTAGCCTCGAAAAGCCTCAGCGGAAATGGGCCTCATCTCGCCTGGAGGGCAAAACCTCCTGGATTTACTCGAGTTGCGGCAGGTGCTCTCGACTTACGACTGGGACCTCAGGGACCCGCTCTGGTGGCCTCAGGAAAGTCCAGTCCCCATGCGAGTTCCTCGGGGGCCTCTCGGGATTCCTCTCCCGTCGATGCCGGGGCCTAAGACCTTGTGTAGAGTCGGTGCCGGAACCTGAGGTTTCCTCTCCAGTGCTGACATGGATCTTGGGGTACTTCTTGAGTCTCCCCAGGGGAGTCAGTCCTCGTCTCGAATGCGTGCATGCACTTGCGCTTTCCTCCAGAGCGGTAGCAGCAGTGTCACGCAGTCCGCCGCGTGGGTCAAAGGATCTATGGTTTTCCCTCGAGTCTTTCCCACGAGGCTTTCCCACGAGGCTTTCCCACAGGGCTGTCCCACGTGCACACGTGGTGGGAGTCGATCCTCGGCTTGAACGTCAAGGAAGTGCAGGGAAAACAGGTTCCTCTGGAATGGACTGACACATCTGGGGGACTCTTGGAATGGTGCCACGACCCTGGAGTTCCTCTCGGCTTTCCTGTGGAGAGCGCCTCCTCTTGAGATGCGACGGGAACGCCGGGAATTCTTTCCTTACGAAACAGGGAAAGGATCCCTCATCTCGAGCTAGGAGGCGGAAACGGGGCTCCCCTGGATGTGTGCGGGACCCCACGTGCTTCCTCTCGAGTGGAGACGGGTATGTCGGGCAACTTCTTGAGTTGCAGTAAGGGTGTGAAGGACCCTTTGGAAGTTCCAGTGGCTGGATGCGATTAGCCTCGAGAAGCCTCAGCGGAAATGGGCCTCATCTCGCCTGGAGGGCAAAACCTCCTGGATTTTCTCGAGTTGCGGCAGGTGCTCTCGACTTACGACGGGGACCTCAGGGACCCGCTCTGTAGTCCTCAGGAAAGGCCAGTCCCCATGCGAGTTCCTCGGGGGCCTCTCGGGATTCCTCTCCCGTCGATGCCCGGGCCTAAGACCTTGTGTGGAGTCGGGGCCGGAACCTGAGGATTCCTCTCCAGTGCTGACATGGATCTTGCGGTACTTCTGGAGTCTCCCTAGGGGAGTCAGTCCACGTCTCGAATGCGGGCATGCACTTGCGTTTTCCTCCAGAGTGGTAGCAGCAGTGTCACGCAGTCCGCCGCTTGTATCAAAGGATCTATGGTTTTCCCTTGAGTCTTTCCCACGAGGCTTTCCCACGAGGCTTTCCCACAGGGCTGTCCCACGTGCACACGTGGTGGGAGTCGATCCTCGGCTTGAACGTCAAGGCAGTGCAGGGAAAACAGGTTCCTCTGGAATGGACTGACCCATCTGGGGGACTCTTGGAATGGTGGCACGACCCTGGAGTTCCTCTCGCCTTTCCTGTGGAGAGCGCCTCCTCTTGAGATGCGTCGGGAATGCCGGGAATTCTTTCCCTACGAAACAGGGAAAGGATCCCTCATCTCGAGCTAGGAGGCGGAAACGGGGCTCCCCTGGATGTGTGCGGGACCCCACGTGTTTCCTCTCGAGTGGAGACGGGTATGTCGGGGAACTTCTTGAGTTGCAGCAAGGGTGTGAAGGACCCTTTGGAAGTTCCAGTGGTTAGATGTGATTAGCCTGGAGAAGCCTCAGCGGAAATGAGCCTCATCTCGCCTGGAGGGCAAAACCTACTGGATTTTCTCGAGTTAGGGCAGGTGCTCTCGACTTATGAGGGGGACCTCAGGGACCCGCTCTGGTGGCCTCAGGAAAGGTCAGTCCCCATGCGAGTTCCTCGGGGGCCTCTCGGGATTCCTCTCCCGTCGATGCCGGGGCCTAAGACCTTGTGTGGAGTCGGGGCCGGAACCTGACGATTCCTCTCCAGTGCTGACATGGATCTTGGGGTCCTTCTGGAGTCTCCCCAGGGGAGTCAGTCCTCCTTTCGAATGCGGGCATGCACTTGCGCTTTCCTCCAGAGCAGTAGCAGCAGTGTCACGCAGTCCGCCGCGTGGATCAAAGGATCTATGGTTTTCCCTCGAGTCTTTCCCACGAGGCTTTCCCACGAGGCTTTCCCACAGGGCTGTCCCACGTGCACACGTGGTGGGAGTCGATCCTCGGCTTGAACGTCAAGGCAGTGCAGGGTAAACAGGTTCCTCTGGAATGGACTGACCCATCTAGGGGACTCTTCGAATGGTGGACCGACCCTGGAGTTCCTCTCGCCTTTCCTGTGGAGAGCGCCTCCTCTTGAGATGCGACGGGAACGCCGGGAATTCTTTAACTACTAAACAGGGAAAGGATCCATCATCTCGAGCTAGGAGGCGGAAACGGGGCTCCCCTGGATGTGTGCGGACCCCACGTGCTTCCTCTCCAGTGGAGACGGTTATGTCGGGGAACTTCTGGAGTTGCAGCAAGGGTGTGAAGGACCCTTTGGAAGTTCCAGTGGTTAGATGTGATTAGCCTCGAGAAGCCTCAGCGGAAATGGGCCTCATCTCGCCTGGAGGGCAAAACCTCCTGGATTTTCTCGAGTTGCGGCAGGTGCTCTCGACTTACGACGGGGACCTCAGGGACCCGCTCTGGTGGCCTCAGGAAAGGCCAGTCCCCATGCGAGTTCCTCGGGGGCCTCTCGGGATTCCTCTCCCGTCGATGCCGGGGCCTGAGACCTTGTGTGGAGTCGGGGCCGGAACCTGAGGATTCCTCTCCAGTGCTGACATGGATCTTGGGGTACTTCTGGAGTCTCCCCAGGGGAGTCAGTCCTCGTCTCGAATGCGGGCATGCACTTGCGGTTTCCTCGAGAGTGGTAGCAGCAGTGTCACGCAGTCCGCCGCGTGGATCAAAGGATCTATGGTTTTCCCTTGAGTCTTTCCCACGAGGCTTTCCCACAGGGCTGTCCCACGTGCACACGTGGTGGGAGTCGATCCTCGGCTTGTACGTCAAGGCAGTGCAGGGAAAACCGGTTCCTCTGGAATGGACTGACACATCTGGGGGACTCTTGGAATGGTGGCACGACCCTGGAGTTCCTCTCGCCTTTCCTGTGGAGAGCGCCTCCTCTTGAGATGCGACGGGAACGCCGGGAATTCTTTCCCTACGAAACAGGGAAAGGATCCCTCATCTCGAGCTAGGAGGCGGAAACGGGACTCCCCTGGATGTGTGCGGGACCCCACGTGCTTCCTCTCGAGTGGACACGGGTATATCGGGGAACTTCTTGAGTTGCAGCAAGGGTGTGAAGGACCCTTTGGAAGTTCCAGTGGTTAGATGTGATTAGCCTCGAGAAGCATCAGCGGAAATGGGCCTCATCTCGCCTGGAGGGCAAAACCTCCTGGATTTTCTCGAGTTGTGGCAGGTGCTCTCGACTAACGACGGGGACCTCGGGGACCCGCTCTGGTGGCCTCAGAGAAAGGCCAGTCCCCATGCGAGTTCCTCGGGGGCCTCTCGGGATTCCTCTCCCATCGAGGCTGGGGCCTAAGTCCTTGTGTGGAGTCGGGGCCGGAACCTGAGGATTCCTCTCCAGTGCTGACATGGATCTTGGGGTACTTCTGGAGTCTCCCCAGGGAAGTCAGTCCTCGTCTCGAATGCGGGCATGCACTTGCGCTTTCCTCCCGAGCGGTAGCAGCAGTGTCACGCAGTCCGCCGCGTGGATCAAAGGATCTACGGTTTTCCCTCGAGTCTTTCCCACGAGGCTTTCCCACGAGGCTTTCCCACGAGGCTATCCCACAGGGCTGTCCCACGTGCACACGTGGTGAGAGTCGATCCTCGGCTTGAAATCAAGACAGTGCAGGGAAAACAGGTTGCTCTGGAATGGACTGACCCATCTGGGTGACTCTTGGAATGGTGGCACGACCGTGGAGTTCCTCTCGCCTTTCCTGTGGAGTGCGCCTCCTCTTGAGATGCGACGGGAACGCCGGGAATTCCTCCTTACGAAACAGGGAAAGGATCCCTCATCTCGAGCTAGGAGGCGGAAACGGGGCTCCCCTGGATGTGTGCGGGACCCTCGTGCTTCCTCTCGAGTGGAGACGGGTGTGTCGGGGAACTTCTTGAGTTGCAGCAAGGGTGTGAAGGACCCTTTGGAAGTTCCAGTGGTTAGATGTGATTAGTCTCGGGAAGCCTCAGCGGAAATGGGCCTCATCTCCCTGGAGGGCAAAACCTCCTGGATTTTCTCGAGTTGCGGCAGGTGCTCTCGACTTACGACGGGGACCTCGAGGACCCGCTCTGGTGGCCTCAGGAAAGGCCATTCTCCATGCGAGTTCCTCGGGGGCCTCTCAGGATTCCTCTCCCGTCGATGCCGGGGCCTAAGACCTTGTGTGGAATCGGGGCCGGAACCTGAGGTTTCCTCTCCAGTGCTGACATGGATCTTGGGGTACTTCTGGAGTCTCCCCAGTGGAGTCAGTGCTCGTCTCGAATGCGGGCATGCACTTGCGCTTTCTTCCAGAGCGGTAGCAGCAGTGTCACGCAGTCCGCCGCGTGGATCAAAGGATCTATGGTTTTCCCTCGAGTCTTTCCCACGAGGCTTTCCCACGAGGCTTTCCCACAGGGCTGTCCCACGTGCACACGTGGTGGGAGTCGATCCTCGGCTTGAACGTCAAGGCAGTGCAGGGAAAACAGGTTCCTCTGGAATGGACAGACCCATCTGGGGGACTCTTGGAATGGTGGCACGACCCTGGAGTTCCTCTCGCCTTTCCTGTGGAGAGCGCCTCCTCTTGAGATGTGATGGGAACGCCGGGAATTCTTTCCCTACGAAACAGGGAAAGGATCCCTCATCTCGAGCTAGGAGGCGGAAACGGGGCTCCCCTGGATGTGTGCGGGACCCTCGTGCTTTCTCTCGAGTGGAGACGTGTATGTCGGGGAACTTCTTGAGTTGCAGCAAGGGTGTGAAGGACCCTTTCGAAATTCCAGAGGTTAGATATGATTAGCCTCGAGAAGCCTCAGCGGAAATGGGCCTCATCTCGCCTGGAGGGCAAAACCTCATGGATTTTCTCGAGTTGCGGCAGGTGCTCTCGACTTACGACGGGGACCTCGGGGACTCGCTCTGGTGGCCTCAGGAAAGGCCAGTCCCCATGCGAGTTCCTCGCGGGTCTCTCGGGATTCATCTCCCGTCGATGCCGGGGCCTAAGACCTTGTGTGGAGTCGGGCCCGGAACCTGAGGATTCCTCTCCAGTGCTGACATGGATCTTGGGCTACTTCTGGAGTCTCCCCAGGGGAGTCAGTCCTCGTCTCGAATGCGGGCATGCACTTGCGCTTTCCTCCAGAGCGGTAGCAGCAGTGTCACGCAGTCTGCCGCGTGGATCAAAGGATCTATGTTTTTCCCTCGAGGTTTCCCATGAGGCTTTCCCACGAGGCTTTCCCACAGGGCTGTCCCACGTGCACACGTGGTGGGAGTCGATCCTCGGCTTGAACGTCAAGTCAGTACAGGGAAAACAGGTTCCTCTGGAATGGACTGACACATCTGGGGGACTCTTGGAATGGTGGCACGACCCTGGAGTTCCTCTCGCCTTTCCTGTGGAGAGCGCCGCCTCTTGAGATGCGACGGGAACGCCGGGAATTCTTTCCCTAAGAAACAGGGAAAGGATCCCTCATCTCGAGCTAGGAGGCGGAAACGAGTCTCCCCTGTATGTGTGGGACCCTCGTGCTTCCTCTCGAGTGGAGACGTGTATGTCGGGGAGCTTCTTGAGTTGCAGCAAGGGTGTGAAGGACCCTTTGGAAGTTCCAGCGGTTAGATGTGATTAGCCTCGAGAAGCCTCAGCGGAAATGGGCCTCATCTCGCCTGGAGGGCAAAACTTCCTGGATTTTCTCGAGTTGCGGCAGGTGCTCTCGACTTACGACGGGGACCTCAGGGACCCGCTCAGGTGGCCTCAGGAAAGGCCAGTCCCCATGCGAGTTCCTCGGGGGCCTTTCGGGATTCCTCTCCCGTCGATGCCGGGGCCTAAGACCTTGTGTGGAGTCGGGGCCGGAACCTGAGGATTCCTCTCCCATGCTGACATGGACCTTGGGGAACTTCTGGAGCCTCCCCAGGGGAGTCAGTCCTGGTCTCGAATGCGTGCATGCACTTGCACTTTCCTCCCGAGCGGTAGCAGCAGTGTCACGCAGTCCGCCGCGTGGATCAAAGGATCTATGGTTTTCCCACGAGTCTTTCCCACGAGGCTCTCCCACGAGGCTTTCCCACAGGGCTGTCCCACGTGCACACGTGGTGGGAGTCGATCCTCGGCTTGAACGTCAAGGCAGTGCAGGGAAAACAGGTTCCTCTGTAACGGACTGACACATCTGGGGGACTCTTGGAATGGTGACACGACACTGGAGTTCCTCTCGCCTTTCCTGTGGAGAGCGCCTCCTCTTGAGATGCGACGGGAACGCCGGGAATCTTTCCCTACGAAACAGGGAAAGGATCCCTCATCTCGAGCTAGGAGGCGGAAACGGGGCTCCCTTGGATGTGTGCGGGACTCTCGTGCTTTCTCTCGAGTGGAGACGTGTATGTCGGGGAACTTCTTGAGTTGCAGCAAGGGTGAGAAGGACCCTTTGGATGTTCCAGGGGTTAGATGTGATTACCCTCGAGAAGCCTCAGCGGAAATGGGCCTCATCTCGCCTGGAGGGCAAAACCTCCTGGATTTTCTCGAGTTGCGGCAGGTGCTCTCGACTTACGACGGGGACCTCAGGGACCCGCTCTGGTGGCCTCATGAAAGGCCAGTCCCCATGCGAGTTCCTCGGGGGCCTCTCGGGATTACTCTCCCGTCGATGCCGGGGCCTAAGACGTTGTGTGGAGTCGGGGCCGGAACCTGAGGATTCCTCTCCAGTGCTGACATGGATCTTGGGGTACTTCTGGCGTCTCCCCAGGGGAGTCAGTCCTCGTCTCGAATGCGGGCATGCACTTGCGCTTTCCTCCAGAGCGGTAGCAGCAGTGTCACGCAGTCCACCGCGTGGATCAAAGGATCTATGGTTTTCCCTCCAGTCTTTCCCACGAGGCTTTCCGACGAGGCTTTCCCAAAGGGCTGTCCCACGTGCACACGTGGTGGGAGTCGATCCTCGGCTTGAACGTCAAGGCAGTGCAGGGAAAACAGGTTCCTCTGGAATGGACTGACACATCTGGGGGACTCTTGGAATGGTGGCACGACCCTGGAGTTCCTCTCGCCTTTCCTGTGGAGAGCGCCTCGTCTTGAGATGCGACGGGAACGCCGGGAATTCTTTCCCTACTAAACAGGGAAAGGATCCCTCATCTCGAGCTAGGAGGCGGAAACGGGGCTCCCCTGGATGTGTGCGGGACCCCACGTGCTTCCTCTCTAGTGGAGACGGGTATGTCGGGGAACTTCTTGAGTTGCAGCAAGGGTGTGAAGGACCCTTTAGAAGTTCCAGTGGTTAGATGTGATTAGCCTCGAGAAGCCTCAGCGGAAATGGGCCTCATCTCGCCTTGAGGGCAAATCCTCCTGGATTTTCTCGAGTTGCGGCAGGTGCTCTCGACTTACGACGGGGACCTCAGGGACCCGTTCTGGTGGCCTCAGGAAAGGCCAGTCCCCATGCGAGTTCCTCGGGGGCCTCTCGGGATTCCTCTCCCGTCGATGCCGGGGCCTAAGACCTTGTGTGAAGTCCGGGCCGGAACCTGAGGATTCCTCTCCAGTGCTGACATGGATCTTGGGGTACTTCTGGAGTCTTCCGAGGGGAGTCAGTCCGCGTCTCGAATGCGGGCATGCACTTGTGCTTTCCTCCAGAGCAGTAGCAGCAGTGTCACGCAGTCCGCCGCGTGGATCAAAGGATCTATGGTTTTCCCTCAAGTCTTTCCCACGAGGCTTTCCCACGAGTCTTTCCCACAGGGCTGTCCCACGTGCACACGTGGTGGGAGTCGATCCTCGGCTTGAACGTCAAGGCAGTGCAGGGAAAACAGGTTCCTCTGGAATGGACTGACACATCTAGGGGACTCTTGGAATGGTGGCACGACCCTGGAGTTCCTCTCGCCTTTCCTGTGGAGAGCGCCTCCTCTTGAGATGCGACGGGAACGCCGGGAATTCTTTCCCTACGAAACAGGGAAAGGATCCCTCATCTCGAGCTAGGAGGCGGAAACGGGGCTCCCCTGGATGTGTGCGGGACCCCACGTGCTTCCTCTCGAGTGGAGACGGGTATGTCGCGGAACTGCTTGAGTTGCAGCAAGGGTGTGAAAGACCATTTGGAAGTTCCAGTGGTTAGATGTGATTAGCCTCGAGAAGCCTCAGCGGAAATGGGCCTCATCTCGCCTGGAGGGCAAAACCTCCTGGATTTTCTCGAGTTGCGGCAGGTGCTCTCGACTTACGACGGGGACCTCAGGGACCCGCTCTGGTGGCCTCAGGAAAGGCCAGTCCCCATGCGAGTTCCTCGGGGGCCTCTCGGGATTCCTCTCCCGTCGATGCCGGGGCCTGAGACCTTGTGTGGAGTCGGGGCCGGAACCTGAGGATTCCTCTCCAGTGCTGACATGGATCTTGGGGTACTTCTGGAGTCTCCCCAGGGGAGTCAGTCCTCGTCTCGAATGCGGGCATGCACTTGCGGTTTCCTCGAGAGTGGTAGCAGCAGTGTCACGCAGTCCGCCGCGTGGATCAAAGGATCTATGGTTTTCCCTTGAGTCTTTCCCACGAGGCTTTCCCACAGGGCTGTCCCACGTGCACACGTGGTGGGAGTCGATCCTCGGCTTGTACGTCAAGGCAGTGCAGGGAAAACCGGTTCCTCTGGAATGGACTGACACATCTGGGGGACTCTTGGAATGGTGGCACGACCCTGGAGTTCCTCTCGCCTTTCCTGTGGAGAGCGCCTCCTCTTGAGATGCGACGGGAACGCCGGGAATTCTTTCCCTACGAAACAGGGAAAGGATCCCTCATCTCGAGCTAGGAGGCGGAAACGGGACTCCCCTGGATGTGTGCGGGACCCCACGTGCTTCCTCTCGAGTGGACACGGGTATATCGGGGAACTTCTTGAGTTGCAGCAAGGGTGTGAAGGACCCTTTGGAAGTTCCAGTGGTTAGATGTGATTAGCCTCGAGAAGCATCAGCGGAAATGGGCCTCATCTCGCCTGGAGGGCAAAACCTCCTGGATTTTCTCGAGTTGTGGCAGGTGCTCTCGACTAACGACGGGGACCTCGGGGACCCGCTCTGGTGGCCTCAGAGAAAGGCCAGTCCCCATGCGAGTTCCTCGGGGACCTCTCGGGATTCCTCTCCCATCGAGGCTGGGGCCTAAGTCCTTGTGTGGAGTCGGGGCCGGAACCTGAGGATTCCTCTCCAGTGCTGACATGGATCTTGGGGTACTTCTGGAGTCTCCCCAGGGAAGTCAGTCCTCGTCTCGAATGCGGGCATGCACTTTCGCTTTCCTCCCGAGCGGTAGCAGCAGTGTCACGCAGTCCGCCGCGTGGATCAAAGGATCTACGGTTTTCCCTCGAGTCTTTCCCACGAGGCTTTCCCACGAGGCTTTCCCACGAGGCTTTCCCACAGGGCTGTCCCACGTGCACACGTGGTGAGAGTCGATCCTCGGCTTGAAATCAAGACAGTGCAGGGAAAACAGGTTGCTCTGGAATGGACTGACCCATCTGGGTGACTCTTGGAATGGTGGCACGACCGTGGAGTTCCTCTCGCCTTTCCTGTGGAGTGCGCCTCCTCTTGAGATGCGACGGGAACGCCGGGAATTCCTCCTTACGAAACAGGGAAAGGATCCCTCATCTCGAGCTAGGAGGCGGAAACGGGGCTCCCCTGGATGTGTGCGGGACCCTCGTGCTTCCTCTCGAGTGGAGACGGGTATGTCGGGGAACTTCTTGAGTTGCAGCAAGGGTGTGAAGGACCCTTTGGAAGTTCCAGTGGTTAGAGTGATTAGCCTCGAGATGCCTCAGCGGAAATGGGCCTCATGTCGCCTGGAGGGCAAAACGTCCTGGATTTTCTCGAGTTGCGGCAGGTGCTCTCGACATACGACGGGGACCTCGGGGACCCGCTCTGGTGGCCTCAGGAAAGGCCAGTCCCCATGCGAGTTCCTCGGGGGCCTCTCGGGATTCCTCTCCCGTTGATGCCGGGGCCTAAGACCTTGTGTGGAGTCGGGGCCGGAACCTGAGGATTCCTCTCCAGTGCAGAAATGGATCTTGGGGTACTTCTGGAGTCTCCCCAGGGGAGTCAGTCCTCGTCTCGAATGCGGGCATGCACTTGCGCTTTCCTCCAGAGTGGTAGCAACAGTGTCACGCAGTCCGCCGCGTGGATCAAAGGATCTATGGTTTTCCCTCGAGTCTTTCCCACGAGGCTTTCCCACAGGGCTGTCCCACGTGCACACGTGTTGGGAGTCGATCCTCGGCTTGAACGTCAAGGCAGTGCAGGGAAAACAGGTTCTTCTGGAATGGCCTGAGCCATCTGGGGGACTCTTGGAATGGTGGCACGACCCTGGAGTTCCTCTCGCCTTTCCTGTGGAGAGCGCCTCCTCTTGAGATGCGACGGGAACACCGGGAATTCTTTCCTTAAAAAACAGGGAAAGGATCCCTCATCTCGAGCTAGGAGGTGGAAACGGGGCTCCCCTGGATGTTGGCGGGACCCCACGTGCTTCCTCTCGAGTGGAGACGGGTATGTCGGGGAACTTCTTGAGTTGCAGCAATAGTGTGAAGGACCCTATGGAACTTCCAGTGGTTAGATGTGATTAGCCTCGAGAAGCCTCAGCGGAAATGTGCCTCATCTCGCCTGGAGGGCAAAACCTCCTGGATTTTTTCGAGTTGCGGCAGGTGCTCTCGACATACGACGGGGACCTCAGGAAACCGATCTGGTGGCCTCAGGAAAGGCCAGTCCCCATGCGAGTTCCTCGGGGGCCTCTCGGGATTCCTCTCCCGTCGATGCCGGGGCCTAAGACCTTGTGTGGAGTCGGGGCAGGAACCTGAGGATTCCTCTCCAGTGCTGACATGGATCTTGGGGTACTTCTGGAGTCTCCCCAGGGTAGTCAGTCCTCGTCTCGAATGCGGGCATGCACTTGCGCTTTCATCCAGAGCGGTAGCAGCAGTGTCACGCAGTCGCCGCGTGGATCAAAGGATCTATGGTTTTCCCTAGAGTCTTTCCCACGAGGCTTTCCCACGAGGCTTTCCCACAGGGCAGTACCACGTGCACACGTGGTGGGAGTCGATCCTCGGCTTGAACGTCAAGGCAGTGCAGGGAAAACAGGTTCCTCTGGAATGGACTGACACATCTGGAGGACTCTTGGAATGGTGACAAGACCCTGGAGTTCCTCTCGCCTTTCCTGTGGAGAGCGCCTCCTCTTGAGATGCGACGGGAACGCCGGGAATTCTTTCCCTTCGAAACAGGGAAAGGATCCCTCATCTCGAGCTAGGAGGTGGAAACGGGGCTCCCCTGGATGTGTGCGGGACCCCACGTGCTTCCGCTCGATTGGAGACGGGTATGTCGCGGAACTGCTTGAGTTGCAGCAAGGGTGTGAAGGACCCTTTGGAAGTTCCAGTGGTTAGATGTGATTAGCCTCGAGAAGCCTCAGCGGAAATGGGCCTCATCTCGCCTGGAGGGCAAAACCTCCTGGATTTTCTCGAGTTGCGGCAGGTGCTCTCGACTTACGACGGGGACCTCAGGAACCCGCTCTGGAGGCCTCAGAAAAGGCCAGTCCCCATGCGAGTTCCTCGGGGGCCTCTCGGGATTCCTCTCCCGTCGATGCCGGGGCCTAAGACCTTGTGTGGAGTCGGGGCCGGAATCTGAGGATTCCTCTCCAGTGCTGACATGGATCTTGGGGTAATTCTGAAGTCTCCCCAGGGGAGTCAGTCCTCGTCTCGAATGCGGGCATGCCCTTGCGCTTTCCTCCAGAGCGGTAGCAGCAGTGTCACGCAGTCCCCCGCGTGGATCAAAGGATCTATGTTTTTCCCTCGAGTCTTTCCCACGAGGCTTTCCCACGAGGCTTTCCCACAGGGCTGTCCCACTTGCACACGTGGTGGGAGTCGATCCTCGGCTTGAACGTCAAGGCAGTGCAGGGAAAACAAGTTCCTCTGGAATGGACTGACACATCTGGGGGACTCTTGGAATGGAGGCACGACCCTGGAGTTCCTCTCGCCTTTCCTGTGGAGAGCGCCTCCTCTTGAGATACGACGGGAACGTCGGGAATTCTTTCCCTATGAAACAGGGAAAGGATCCCTCATCTCGATCTAGGAGGCGGTAACGGGGCTCCCCTGGATGTGTGCGGGACCCCACGTGCTTCCTCTAGAGTGGAGACGGGTCTGTCGGGGAACTTCTTGAGTTGCAGCAAGGGTGTGAAGGACCCTTTGGAAGTTCCAGTGGTTTGATGTGATTAGCCTCGAGAAGCCTCAGCGCAATGAGCCTCATCTCGCCTGGAGGGCAAAACCTCCTGGATTTTCTCGAGGTGCGGCAGGTGCTCTCGACTTACGACGGGGACCTCAGGAACCCGCTCTGGAGGCCTCAGGAAAGGCCAGTCCCCATGCGAGTTCCTCGGGGGCCTCTCGGGATTCCTCTCCGGTCGATGCCGGGGCCTAAGACCTTGTGTGGAGTCGGGGCTGGAACCTGAGGTTTCCTCTCCAGTGTGACATGGATCTTGGGGTACTTCTGGAGTCTCCCCAGGGGAGTCAGTCCTCGTCTCGAATGCGGGCATGCACCTGCGCTTTCCTCCAGAGCAGTAGCAGCAGGGTCACGCAGTCCGACGCGTGGATAAAGGGATCTATGGTTTTCCCTCGAGTCTTTCCCACGAGGCTTTCCCACGAGGCTTTCCCACAGGGCTGTCCCACGTGCACACGTGGTGGGAGTCGATCCTCGGCTTGAACGTCAAGGCAGTGCAAGGAAAACAGTTTCCTCTGGAATGGACTGACACATCTGGGGGACTCTTGGAATGGTGGCACGACCCTGGAGTTCCTCTCGCCTTTCCTGTGGAGAGCGCCTCCTCTTGAGATACGACGGGAACGCCGGGAATTCTTTCCCTACGAAACAGGGAAAGGATCCCTCATCTCGATCTAGGAGGCGGTAACGGGGCTCCCCTGGATGTGTGCGGGACCCCAAGTGCTTCCTCTTGAGTGGAGACGGGTATGTCGGGGAACTTCTTGAGTTGCAGCAAGGGTGTGAAGGACCCTTTGGAATTTCCAGTGAATAGATGTGATTAGCCTCGAGAAGCCTCAGCGGAAATGGGCAGCATCTCGTCTGGAGGGCAAAACCTCCTGGATTTTCTCGAGTTGCGGCAGGTGCTCTCGACTTACGACGGGGACCTCAGGGACCCGCTCTGGTGGCCTCAGGAAAGGCCAGTCCCCATGCGAGTTCCTCGGGGGCCTCTCGGGATTCCTCTCCCGTCGATGCCGGGGCCTAAGACCTTGTGTGGAGTCGGGGCCGGAACCTGAGGATTCCTCTCCAGTGCTGACATGGATCTTGGGGTACTTCTGGAGTCTCCCCAGGGGAGTCAGTCCTCGTTTCGAATGCGGGCATGCACTTGTGCTTTCCTCCAGAGCGGTAGCAGCAGTGTCACGCAGTCCGCCACGTGGATCAAAGGATCTATGGTTTTCCCTCGAGTCTTTCCCACGAGGCTTTCCCACAGGGCTGTTCCACGTGCACACGTGGTGGGAGTCGATCCTCGGCTTGAACGTCAAGGCAGTACAGGGAAAACAGGTTCCTCTGGAATGGACTGACACATCTGGGGTCTCTTGGAATGGTGGCACGACCCTGGAGTTCCTCTCGCCTTTCCTGTGGAGAGCGCCTCCTCTTGAGATGCGACGAGAACACCGGGAATTCTTTCCCTACGAAACAGGGATAGGATCCCTCATCTCGAACTTGGAGGCGGAAAGGGGGCTCACCTGGATGTGTGTGGCACCCCACGTGCTTCCTCTCGAGTGGAGACGGGTATGTCGCGGAACTGCTTGAGTTGCAGCTAGGGTGTGAAGGACCCATTGGAAGTTCCAGTGGTTAGATGTGATTAGCCTCGAGAAGCCTCAGCGGACATGGGCCTCATCTCGCCTGGAGGGCAAAACCTCCTGGATTTTCTTGAGTACCGGCAGGTGCTCTCGACTTACGACGGGGACCTCAGGGACCCGCTCTGGTGGCCTCAGGAAAAGCCAGTCCCCATGCGAGTTCCTCGGGGGCCTCTCGGGATTCCTCTCCCCTCGATGCCCGGGCCTAAGACCTTGTGTGGAGTCGGGGCCGGAACCTGAGGATTCCTCTCCAGTGCTGACATGGACCTTGGGGTACTTCTGGAGTCTACCCAGGGGAGTCAGTCCTCGTCTCGAATGCGGGCATGCACTTGCGCTTTCCTCCAGAGCGGTAGCAGCAGTGTCACGCAGTCCGCCGCGTGGATCAAAGGATCTATGGTTTTCCCTCGAGTCTTTCCCACGAGGCTTTCCCACGAGGCTTTCCCACAGGGCTGTCCCACTTGCACACGTGGTGGGAGTCGATCCTCGGCTTGAACGTCAAGGCAGTGCAGGGAAAACAAGTTCCTCTGGAATGGACTGACACATCTGGGGGACTCTTGGAATGGAGGCACGACCCTGGAGTTCCTCTCGCCTTTCCTGTGGAGAGCGCCTCCTCTTGAGATACGACGGGAACGTCGGGAATTCTTTCCCTACGAAACAGGGAAAGGATCCCTCATCTCGATCTAGGAGGCGGTAAAGGGGCTCCCCTGGATGTGTGCGGGACCCCACGTGCTTCCTCTAGAGTGGAGACGGGTATGTCGGGGAACTTCTTGAGTTGCAGCAAGGGTGTGAAGGACCCTTTGGAAGTTCCAGTGGTTTGATGTGATTAGCCTCGAGAAGCCTCAGCGCAAATGGGCCTCATCTCGCCTGGAGGGCAAAACCTCCTGGATTTTCTCGAGTTGCGGCAGGTGCTCTCGACTTACGACGGGGACCTCAGGAACCCGCTCTGGAGGCCTCAGGAAAGGCCAGTTCCCATGCGAGTTCCTCGGGGGCCTCTCGGGATTCCTCACCGGTCGATGCCGGGGCCTAAGACCTTGTGTGGAGTCGGGGCCGGAACCTGAGGATTCCTCTCCAGTGCTGACATGGATCTTGGGGTACTTCTGGAGTCTCCCCAGGGGAGTCAGTCCTCGTCTCGAATGCGGGCATGCACTTGTGCTTTCCTCCAGAGCGGTAGCAGCAGTGTCTCGCAGTCCGCCGCGTGGATCAAAGGATCTATGGTTTTCCCTCGAGTCTTTCCCACGAGGCTTTCCCACGAGGCTTTCCCACAGGGCTGTCCCACGTGCACACGTGGTGGGAGTCGATCCTCGGCTTGAACGTCAAGGCAGTACAGGGAAAACAGGTTCCTCTGGAATGGACTGACACATCTGGGGTCTCTTGGAATGGTGGCACGACCCTGGAGTTCCTCTCGCCTTTCCTGTGGAGAGCGCCTCCTCTTGAGATGCGACGGGAACACCGGGAATTCTTTCCCTACGAAACAGGGATAGGATCCCTCATCTCGAACTTGGAGGCGGAAACGGGGCTCACCTGGATGTGTGTGGCACCCCACGTGCTTCCTCTGGAGTGGAGACGGGTATGTCGCGGAACTGCTTGAGTTGCAGCAAGGGTGTGAAGGACCCATTGGAAGTTCCAGTGGTTAAATGTGATTAGCCTCGAGAAGCCTCAGCGGACATGGGCCTCATCTCGCCTGGAGGGCAAAACCTCCTGGATTTTCTTGAGTACCGGCAGGTGCTCTCGACTTACGACGGGGACCTCAGGGACCCGCTCTGGTGGCCTCAGGAAAAGCCAGTCCCCATGCGAGTTCCTCGGGGGCCTCTCGGGATTCCTCTCCCCTCGATGCCCGGGCCTAAGACCTTGTGTGGAGTCGGGGCCGGAACCTGAGGATTCCTCTCCAGTGCTGACATGGACCTTGGGGTACTTCTTTAGTCTCCCCAGGGGAGTCAGTCCTCGTCTCGAATGCGGGCATGCACTTGCGCTTTCCTCCAGAGCGGTAGCAGCAGTGTCACGCAGTCCGCCGCGTGGATCAAGGGATCTATGGTTTTCCCTGGAGTCTTTCCCACGAGGCTTTCCCGCAGGCCTGTCCCACGTGCACACGTAGTGGGAGTCGATCCTCGGCTTGAACGTCAAGGCAGTGCAGGGAAAAGAGGTTCCTCTGTAATGGACTGACACATCTGGGGGTTTCTTGGAATGGTGGCACGACTCTGGAGTTCCTCTTCCCTTTCCTGTGGAGAGCGCCTCCTCTTGAGTTGCGACGGGAACACCGGGAATTCTTTCCCTACGAAACAGGGAAAGGATCCCTCATCTTGAGCTATGAGGCGGAAACGGGGCTCCCCTGGATGTGTGCGGGACCCCACGTGCTTCCTCTCGAGTGGAGACGGGTATGTCGGGGAACTTCTTGAGTTGCAGCAATAGTGTGAAGGACCCTTTGGAACTTCCAGTGGTTAGATGTGATTAGCCTCGAGAAGCCTCAGCGGAAATGTGCCTCATCTCGCCTGGAGGGCAAAACCTCCTGGATTTTTTCGAGTTGCGGCAGGTGCTCTCGACATACGACGGGGACCTCAGGGAACCGCTCTGGTGGCCTCAGGAAAGGCCAGTCCCCATGCGAGTTCCTCGGGGGCCTCTCGGGATTCCTCTCCCGTCGATGCCGGGGACTAAGACCTTGTGTGGAGTCGGGGCCGGAACCTGAGGATTCCTCTCCAGTGCTGACATGGATCTTGGGGTACTTCTGGAGTCTCCCCAGGGTAGTCAGTCCTCGTCTCGAATGCGGGCATGCACTTGCGCTTTCATCCAGAGCGGTAGCAGCAGTGTCACGCAGTCGCCGCGTGGATCAAAGGATCTATGGTTTTCCCTAGAGTCTTTCCCACGAGGCTTTCCCACGAGGCTTTCCCACAGGAAAGTACCACGTGCACACGTGGTGGGAGTCGATCCTCGGCTTGAACGTCAAGGCAGTGCAGGGAAAACAGGTTCCTCTGGAATGGACTGACACATCTGGAGGACTCTTGGAATGGTGACACGACCCTGGAGTTCCTCTCGCCTTTCCTGTGGAGAGCGCCTCCTCTTGAGATGCGACGGGAACGCCGGGAATTCTTTCCCTTCGAAACAGGGATAGGATCCCTCATCTCGAGCTAGGAGGTGGAAACGGGGCTCCCCTGGATGTGTGCGGGACCCCACGTGCTTCCGCTCCATTGGAGACGGGTATGTCGCGGAACTGCTTGAGTTGCAGCAAGGGAGTGAAGGACCCTTTGGAAGTTCCAGTGGTTAGATGTGATTAGCCTCGAGAAGCCTCAGCGGAAATGGGCCTCATCTCGCCTGGAGGGCAAAACCTCCTGGATTTTCTCGAGTTGCGGCAGGTGCTCTCGACTTACGACGGGGACCTCAGGGACCCGCTCTGGTGGCCTCAGGAAAGGCCAGTCCCCATGCGAGTTCCACGGGGGCCTCTCGGGATTCCTCTCCCATCGATGCCGGGGCCTAAGACCTTGTGTGGAGTCGGGGCCGGAACCTGAGGATTCCTCTCCAGTGCTGACATGGATCTTGGGGTACTTCTGGAGTCTCCCCAGGGGAGTCAGTCCTCGCCTCGAATGCGGGCATGCACTTGCGCTTTCCTCCAGAGCGGTAGGAGCAGTGTCACGCAGTCCGCCGCGTGGATCAAAGGATCTATGGTTTTCTCTCGAGTCTTTCCCACGAGGCTTTCCCACGAGGCTTTCCCACAGGGCTGTCCCACGTGCACACGTGGTGGGAGTCGATCCTCGGCTTGAAAGTCAAGGCAGTGCAGGGAAAACAGGTTCCTCTGAAATGGACTGACACATCTGGGGGTCTCTTGGAATGCTGGCAAGACCCTGGAGTTCCTCTCGCCTTTCCTGTGGAGAGCGCCTCCTCTTGAGATGCGACAGGAACGCCGGGAATTCTTTCCCTACGAAACAGGGAAAGGATCCCTCATCTCGAGCTAGGAGGCGGAAACGGGGCTCCCCTGGATGTGTGCGGGACCCCACGTGCTTCCTCTCGAGTGGAGACGGGTATGTCGGGGAACTTCTTGAGTTGCAGCAAGGGTGTGAAGGACCCTTTGGAAGTGCCAGTGGTTAGATGTGATGAGCCTCGAGAAGCCTCAGCGGAAATGGGGCTCATCTCGCCTGGAGGGCAAAACCTCCTGGATTTTCTCGAGTTGCGGCAGGTGCTCTCGACTTACGACGGGGACCTCAGGGACCCGCTCTGGTGGCCTCAGGAAAGGCCAGTCCCCATGCGAGTTCCTCGGGGGCCTCTCGGGATTCCTCTCCTGTCGATGCTGGGGCCTAACACCTTGTGTGGAGTCGGGGCCGGAACCTGAGGATTCCTCTCCAGTGCTGACATGGATCTTGGGGTACTTCTGGAGTCTCCCCAGGGGAGTCAGTCCTCGTCTCGAATGCGGGCATGCACTTGCAATTTCCTCCAGAGCGGTAGCAGCAGTGTCACGCAGTCCGCCGCGTGGATCAAGGGATCTATGGTTTTCCCTCGAGTCTTTCCCACGAGGCTTTCCCACGAGTCTTTCCCACAGGGCTGTCCCAGGTGCACACGTGGTGGGAGTCGATCCTCGGCTTGAACGTCAAGGTAGTGCAATGAAAACAGCTTCCTCTTGAATGGACTGACACATCTGGGGGACTCTTCGAATGGTGGCACGACCCTGGAGTTCCTCTCGACTTTCCTGTGGAGAGCGCCTCCTCTTGAGATGCGACGGGAACTCCGGGAATTCTTTCCCTACCAAACAGGGAAAGGATCCCTCATCTCGAGCTAGGAGGCGGAAACGGGGCTCCCCTGGATGTGTGCGGGACCCTCGTGCTTCCTCTCGAGTGGAGACGGCTATGTCGGGGAACTTCTTGAGTTGCAGCAAGGGTGTCAAGAACCCTTTGGAAATTCCAGTGGTTAGATGTGATTAGCCTCGAGAAGCCTCAGCGGAAATGGGCCTCATCTCGCCTGGAGGGCAAAACCTCCTGGATTTTCTCGCGTTGCGGCAGGTGCTCTCGACTTACGACGGAGACCTCAGGGACCCGCTCTGGTGGCCTCAGGAAAGGCCAGTCCCCATGTGAGTTCCTCGGGGGCCTCTCGGGATTCCTCTCCTGTCGATGCCCGGGCCTAACACCTTGTGTGGAGTCGGGGCCGGAACCTCAGGATCCCTTTCCAGTGCTGACATGGATCTTGGGGTACTTCTGGAGTCTCCCAGGGGACTCAGTCCTCGTCTCGAATGCGGGCATGCACTTGCGCTTTCCTCCAGAGCGGTAGCAGCAGTGTCACGCGGTCCGCCGCGTGGATCAAGGGATCTATGTTTTTCCCTCGAGTCTTTCCCACGAGGCTTTCCCACGAGGCTTTCCCACAGGTTGGGGGACTCTTGGAATGGTGGCACGACCCTGGAGTTCCTCTCGCCTTTCCTGTGGAGAGCGTCTCCTCTTGAGATGCGACGGGAACTCCGGGAATTCTTTCCCTACGAAACAGGGAAAGGATCCCTCATCTCGAGCTATGAGGCGGAAACGGGGCTCCCCTGGATGTGTGCGGGACCCCACGTGCTTCCTCTCGAGTGGAGACGGGTATGTCGGGGAACTTCTTGAGTTGCAGCAATAGTGTGAAGGACCCTTTGGAACTTCCAGTGGTTAGATGTGATTAGCCTCGAGAAGCCTCAGCGGAAATGTGCCTCATCTCGCCTGGAGGGCAAAACCTCCTGGATTTTTTCGAGTTGCGGCAGGTGCTCTCGACATACGACGGGGACCTCAGGGAACCGCTCTGGTGGCCTCAGGAAAGGCCAGTCCCCATGCGAGTTCCTCGGGGGCATCTCGGGATTCCTCTCCCGTCGATGCCGGGGACTAAGACCTTGTGTGGAGTCGGGGCCGGAACCTGAGGATTCCTCTCCAGTGCTGACATGGATCTTGGGGTACTTCTGGAGTCTCCCCAGGGTAGTCAGTCCTCGTCTCGAATGCGGGCATGCACTTGCGCTTTCATCCAGAGCGGTAGCAGCAGTGTCACGCAGTCGCCGCGTGGATCAAAGGATCTATGGTTTTCCCTAGAGTCTTTCCCACGAGGCTTTCCCACGAGGCTTTCCCACAGGGCAGTACCACGTGCACACGTGGTGGGAGTCGATCCTCGGCTTGAACGTCAAGGCAGTGCAGGAAAAACAGGTTCCTCTGGAATGGACTGACACATCTGGAGGACTCTTGGAATGGTGACACGACCCTGGAGTTCCTCTCGCCTTTCCTGTGGAGAGCGCCTCCTCTTGAGATGCGACGGGAACGCCGGGAATTCTTTCCCTTCGAAACAGGGATAGGATCCCTCATCTCGAGCTAGGAGGTGGAAACGGGGCTCCCCTGGATGTGTGCGGGAACCCACGTGCTTCCGCTCCATTGGAGACGGGTATGTCGCGGAACTGCTTGAGTTGCAGCAAGGGTGTGAAGGACCCTTTGGAAGTTCCAGTGGTTAGATGTGATTAGCCTCGAGAAGCCTCAGCGGAAATGGGCCTCATCTCGCCTGGAGGGCAAAACCTCCTGGATTTTCTCGAGTTGCGGCAGGTGCTCTCGACTTACGACGGGGACCTCAGGAACCCGCTCTGGAGGCTTCAGGAAAGGCCAGTCCCCATGCGAGTTCCTCGGGGGCCTCTCGGGATTCCTCTCCCGTCGATGCCGGGGCCTAAGACCTTGTGTGGAGTCGGGGCCGGAATCTGAGGATTCCTCTCCAGTGCTGACATGGATCTTGGGGTAATTCTGGAGTCTCCCCAGGGGAGTCAGTCCTCGTCTCGAATGCGGGCATGCACTTGCGCTTTCCTCCCGAGCGGTAGCAGCAGTGTCACGCAGTCCGCCGCGTGGATCAAAGGATCTATGGTTTTCCCTCGAGTCTTTCCCACGAGGCTTTCCCACGAGGCTTTCCCACAGGGCTGTCCCACTTGCACACGTGGTGGGAGTCGATCCTCGGCTTGAACGTCAAGGCAGTGCAGGGAAAACAAGTTCCTCTGGAATGGACTGACACATCTGGGGGACTCTTGGAATGGAGGCACGACCCTGGAGTTCCTCTCGCCTTTCCTGTGGAGAGCGCCTCCTCTTGAGATACGACGGGAACGTCCGGAATTCTTTCCCTACGAAACAGGGAAAGGATCCCTCATCTCGATCTAGGAGGCGGTAACGGGGCTCCCCTGGATGTGTTCGGGACCCCACGTGCTTCCTCTAGAGTGGAGACGGGTATGTCGGGGAACTTCTTGAGTTGCAGCAAGGGTGTGAAGGACCCTTTGGAAGTTCCAGTGGTTTGATGTGATTAGCCTCGAGAAGCCTCAGCGCAAATGGGCCTCATCTCGCCTGGAGGGCAAAACCTCCTGGATTTTCTCGAGTTGCGGCAGGTGCTCTCGACTTACGACGGGGACCTCAGGAACCCGCTCTGGAGGCCTCAGGAAAGGCCAGTCCCCATGCGAGTTCCTCGGGGGCCTCTCGGGATTCCTCTCCAGTCGATGCCGGGGCCTAAGGCCTTGTGTGGATTCGGGGCCGGAACCTGAGGATTCCTCTCCAGTGCTGACATGGATCTTGGGGTACTTCTGGAGTCTCCCCAGGGGAGTCAGTCCTCGTCTCGAATGCGGGCATGCACCTGCGCTTTCCTCCAGAGCAGTAGCAGCAGGGTCACGCAATCCGACGCGTGGATAAAAGGATCTATGGTTTTCCCTCGAGTCTTTCCCACGAGGCTTTCCCACGAGGCTTTCCCACAGGGCTGTCCCACGTGCACACGTGGTGGGAGTCGATCCTCGGCTTGAACGTCAAGGTAGTGCAGGTAAAACAGGTTCCTCTGGAATGGACTGACACATCTGGGGGACTCTTGGAATGGTGGAACGACCCTGGAGTTCCTCTCGCCTTTCCTGTGGAGAGCGCCTCCCCTTGAGATGCGACGGGAACGCCGGGAATTCTTTCCCTAGGAAACAGGGAAAGGATCCCTCATCTCGAGCTAGGAGGCGGAAACGGGGCTCCCCTGGATGTGATCGGGACCTCACGTGCTTCCTCTCGAGTGGAGACGGATATGTCCGGGAACTTCTTGAGTTGCAGCAAGGGTGTGAAGGACCCTTAGGAAGTTCCAGTGGTTAGACGTGATTAGCCTCGAGAAGCCTCAGCGGAAATGGCCCTCATCTCGCCTGAGGGCAAAACCTCCTGGATTTTCTCGAGTTGCGGCAGGTGCTCTCGACTTACGACGGGGACCTCAGGGACCCGCTCTGGTGGCCTCAGGAAAGGCAAGACCACATGCGAGTTCCTCGGGGGCCTCTCGGGATTCCTCTCCCGTCGATGCCGGGGCCTAAGACCTTGTGTGGTGTCGGGGCTGGAACCTGAGGATTTCTCTCCAGTGCTGACATGGATCTTGGGGTACTTCTGGAGTCTCCCCAGGGGAGTCAGTCCTCGTCTCGAATGCGGGCATGCACTTGCGCTTTCCTACAGAGCGGTAGGAGCAGTGTCACGCAGTCCGCCGCGTGGATCACAGGATCTATGGCTTTCCCTCGAGTCTTTCCCACGAGGCTTTCCAACGAGGCTTTCCCACAGGGCTGTCCCACGTGCACACGTGGTGGGAGTCGATCCTCCGCTTGAACGTCAAGGCAGTGCAGGGAAAACAGGTTCCTCTGGAATGGACTGACACTTCTGCGGGTCTCTTGGAATGGTGGCACGACCCTGGAGTTCCTCTCCCCTTTCCTGTGGAGAGTGCCTCCTCTTGAGATGCGACGGGAACCCCGGGAATTCTTTCCCTACGAAACAGGGAAACGATCCCTCATCTCGAGCTAGGAGGCGGAAACGGGGCTCCCCTGGATGTGTGCGGGACCCCACGTGCTTCCTCTCGAGTGGAGACGGGTATGTCGGGGAACTTCTTGAGTTGCAGCAAGGGTGTGAAGGACCCTTTGGAAGTTCCAGTGGTTAGATGTGATTAGCCTCGAGAAGCCTCAGCGGAAATGGGCCTCATCTCGCCTGGAGGGCAAAACCTCCTGGATTTTCTCGAGTTGCGGCAGGTGCTCTCGACTTACGACGGGGACCTCAGGGACCCGCTCTGGTGGCCTCAGGAAAGGCCAGTCCCCATGCGAGTTCCTCGGGGGCCTCTCGGGATTCCTCTCCCGTCTATGCCGGGGCCTAAGACCTAGTGTGGAGTCGGGGCCGGAACCTGAGGATTCCTCTCCAGTGCTGACATGGATCTTGGGGTACTTCTGGAGTCTCCCCAGAGGAGTCAGTCCTCGTCTCGAATGAGGGCATGCACTTGCGCTTTCCTCCAGAGCGGTAGCAGCAGTGTCACGCAGTCCGCCGTGTGGATCAAAGGATCTATGGTTTTCCCTCGAGTCTTTCCCACGAGGCTTTCCCACGAGGCTTTCCCACAGGGCTGTCCCACGTGCACACGTGGTGGGAGTCGATCCTCGGCTTGAAAGTCAAGGCAGTGCAGGGAAAACAGGTTCCTCTGGAATGGACTGACCCATCTGGGGGACTCTTGGAATGGTGGCACGACCCTGGAGTTCCTCTCGCCTTTCCTGTGGAGAGCGCCTCCTCTTGAGATGCGACGGGAATGCCGGAAATTCTTTCCCTGCGAAACAGGGAATGAATCCCTCATCTCGAGCTAGGAGGCGGAAACGGGGCTCCCCTGGATGTGTGCGGGACCCCACGTGCTTCATCTCGAGTGGAGACGGGTATGTCGGGAAACTTCTTGAGTTGCAGCAAGGTTGTGATGGACCCTTTGGAAGTTCCAGTGGTTAGATGTGCTTAGCCTCGAGAAGCCTCAGCGGAAATGGGCCTCATCTCGCCTGGAGGGCAAAACCTCCTGGATTTTCTCGAGTTGCGGCAGGTGCTCTCGACATACGACGGGGACCTCAGGGACCCGCTCTGGTGGCCTCAGGAAAGGCCAGTCCCCATGCGAGTTCCTCGGGGGCCTCTCGGGATTCCTCTCCCGTCGATGCCGGGGCCTAAGACCTTGTGTGGAGTCGGGGCCGGAACCTGAGGATTCCTCTCCAGTGCTGACATGGATCTTGGGGTACTTCTTGAGTCTCCCCAGGGGAGTCAGTCCTCGTCTCGAATGCGGGCATGCACTTGCGCTTTCCTCCAACGTAGTAGCAGCAGTGTCACGCAGTCCGCCGCGTGGATCAAAGGATCTATGGTTTTCCCTCGAGTCTTTCCCACGAGGCTTTCCCACGAGGCTTTCCCACAGGGCTGTCCCACGTGCACACGTTGTGGGAGTCGATCCTCGGCTTGAACGTCAAGGCAGTGCAGGGAAAACAGGTTCCTCTGGAATGGACTGACACATCTGGGGGACTCTTGGAATGGTGGCACGACCCTGGAGTTCCTCTCGCCTTTCCTGTGGAGAGCGCCTCCTCTTGAGATGCGACGGGAATGCCGGGAATTCTTTCCCTACGAAACATGGAAAGAATCCCTCATCTCGAGCTAGGAGGCGGAAACGGGGCTCCCCTGGATGTGTGCGGGACCCCACGTGCTTCCTCTCGAGTGGAGACGGGTATGTCGGGAAACTTCTTGAGTTGCAGTAAGGGTGTGAAGGACCCTTTGGAAGTTCCAGTGGTTAGATGTGATTAGCCTCGAGAAGCCTCAGCGGAAATGTTCCTCATCTCGCCTGGAGGGCAAAACCTCCTGGATTTTCTCGAGTTGCGGCAGGTGCTCTCGACATACGACGGGGACCTCAGGGACCCGCTCTTGTGGCCTCAGGAAAGGCCAGTCCCCATTCGAGTTCCTCGGGGGCCTCTCGGGATTCATCTCCCGTCGATGCCGGGGCCTAAGACCTTGTGTTGATTCGGGGCCGGAACCTGAGGATTCCTCTCCAGTGCTGACATGGATCTTGGGGTACTTCTGGAGTCTCCCCAGGGGAGTCAGTCCTCGTCTCGAATGCGGGCATGCACTTGTGCTTTCCTCCAGAGCGGTAGCAGCAGTGTCACGCAGTCCGCCGCGTGGATCAAAGGATCTATGGTTTTCCCTCGAGTCTTTCCCACGAGGCTTTCCAACGAGGCTTTCCCACAGGGCTGTACCACGTGCACACATGGTGGGAGTCGATCCTCGGCTTGAACGTCAAGGCAGTGCAGGAAAACAGGTTCCTCTGGAATGGACTGACACATCTGGGGTCTCTTGGAATGGTGACACGACCCTAGAGTTCCTCTCGCCTTTCCTGTGGAGACTGCCTCCTCTTGAGATGCGACGGGAACGCCGGGAATTCTTTCCCTACTAAACAGGGAAAGGATCCCTCATCTCGAGGTAGGAGGCGGAAACGGGGCTCCCCTGGATGTGTGCGGGACCCCATGTGCTTCCTCTCGAGTGGAGACGGGTATGTCGGGGAACTTCTTGAGTTGCAGCAAGGGTGTGAAGGACCCTTTGGACGTTCCAGTGGTTAGATGTGATTAGCCTCGAGAAGCCTCAGCCGAAATGGGCCTCATCTCGTCTGGAGGGCAAAACCTCCTGGATTTTCTCGAGTTGCGGCAGGTGCTCTCGACTTACGATGGGGACCTCAGGGACCCGCTCTGGTGGCCTCAGGAAAGGCCAGTCCCCATGCGAGTTCCGCGGGGGCCTTTCGGGATTCCTCTCCCGTGGATGCCGGGGCCTAAGACCTTGTGTGGAGTCTGGGCCGGAACCTGAGGATTCCTCTCCAGTGCTGACATGGATCTTGGGGTACTTCTGGAGTCTCCCCAGGGGAGTCAGTCCTCGTCTCGAATGCAGGCATGCACTTGCGCTTTCCTCCAGAGTGGTAGCAGCAGTGTCACGCAGTCCGCCGCGTGGATCAAAGGATCTATGGTTTTCCCTCGAGTCTTTCCCAAGAGGCTTTCCCACGAGGCTTTCCCACAGGGCTGTCCCACGTGCACACGTGGTGGGAGTCGATCCTCGGCTTGAACGTCAAGGCAGTGCAGGGAAAACAGGTTCCTCTGGAATGGACTGTCACATCTGGGGGACTCTTGGAATGGTGGCACGACCCTGGAGTTCCTCTCGCCTCTCCTGTGGAGAGCGCCTCCTCTTGAGATGCGACGGGAACGCCGGGAATTCTTTCCCTACGAAACATGGAAAGGATCCCTCATCTCGAGCTAGGAGGCGGAAAAGGGGCTCCCCTGGATGTGTACGGGACCCAACGTGCTTCCTCTCGAGTGGAGACGGGTATGTCGGGGAAGTTCTTGAGTTGCAGCAAGGGTGTGAAGGACCCTTTGGAAGTTCCAGTGGTTAGATGTGATTAGCCTCGAGAAGCCTCAGGGGAAATGGGGCTCATCTCGTCTGGAGGGCAAAACCTCCTGGATTTTCTCGAGTTGCGGCAGGTGCTCTCAACTTACGACTGGGACCTCAGGGACCCGCTCTGGTGGCCTCAGGAAAGGCCAGTCCCCATGCGAGTTCCACGGGGGCCTCTCGGGATTCCTCTCCCATCGATGCCGGGGCCTAAGACCTTGTGTGGAGTCGGGGCCGGAACCTGAGGATTCCTCTCCAGTGCTGACATGGATCTTGGGGTACTTCTGGAGTCTCCCCAGGGGAGTCAGTCCTCGCCTCGAATGCGGGCATGCACTTGCGCTTTCCTCCAGAGCGGTAGCAGCAGTGTCCGCAGTCCGCCGCGTGGATCAAAGGATCTATGGTTTTCTCTCGAGTCTTTCCCACGAGGCTTTCCCACGAGGCTTTCCCACAGGGCTGTCCCACGTGCACACGTGGTGGGAGTCGATCCTCGGCTTGAAAGTCAAGGCAGTGCAGGGAAAACAGGTTCCTCTGAAATGGACTGACACATCTGGGGGTCTCTTGGAATGCTGGCAAGACCCTGGAGTTCCTCTCGCCTTTCCTGTGGAGAGCGCCTCCTCTTGAGATGCGACAGGAACGCCGGGAATTCTTTCCCTACGAAACAGGAAAAGGATCCCTCATCTCGAGCTAGGAGGCGGAAACGGGGCTCCCCTGGATGTGTGCGGGACCCCATGTGCTTCCTCTCGAGTGGAGACGGGTATGTCGGGAACTTCTTGAGTTGCAGCAAGGGTGTGAAGGACCCTTTGGAAGTGCCAGTGGTTAGATGTGATTAGCCTCGAGAAGCCTCAGCGGAAATGGGGCTCATCTCGCCTGGAGGGCAAAGCCTCCTGGATTTTCTCGAGTTGCGGCAGGTGCTCTCGACTTACGACGGGGACCTCAGGGACCCGCTCTGGTGGCCTCAGGAAAGGCCAGTCCCCATGCGAGTTCCTCGGGTGCCTCTCGGGATTCCTCTCCCGTCGATGCCGGGGCCTAACACCTTGTGTGGAGTCGGGGCCGGAACCTGAGGATTCCTCTCCAGTGCTGACATGGATCTTGGGGTACTTCTGGAGTCTCCCCAGGGGAGTCATTCCTCGTCTCGAATGCGGGCATGCACTTGCGCTTTCCTACAGAGCGGTAGCAGCAGTGTCACGCGGTCCGCCGCGTGGACCAAGGGATCTATGTTTTTCCCTAGAGTCTTTCCCACGAGGCTTTCCCACGAGGCTTTCCCACAGGCTGGGTGACTCTTGGAATGGTGGCACGACCCTGGAGTTCCTCTCGCCTTTCCTGTGGAGAGCGCCTCCTCTTGAGATGCGACGGGAACGCCGGGAATTCTTTCCCTATGAAACAGGGAAAGGATCCCTCATCTCGAGCTAGGAGGCGGAAACGGGGCTCCCCTGGATGTGTGCGGGACCCTCGTGCTTCCTCTTCAGTGGAGACGGGTATGTCGGGGAACTTCTTGAGTTGCAGCAAGGGTGTGAAGGGCCCTTTGGAAGTTCCAGTGGTTAGATGTGATGAGCCTCGAGAAGCCTCAGCGGAAATGGGCCTCATCTCGCCTGGAGGACAAAACCTCCTGGATTTTCTCGAGTTGCGGCAGGTACTCTCGACTTACGACGGGGACCTCAGGGACCCGCTCTGGTGGCCTCAGGAAAGGCCAGTCCCCATGCGAGTTCCTCGGGGGCCTCTCGGGATTCCTCTCCTGTCGATGCTGGGGCCTAACACCTTGTGTGGAGTCGGGGCCGGAACCTGAGGATTCCTCTCCAGTGCTGACATGGATCTTGGGGTACTTCTGGAGTCTCCCCAGGGGAGTCAGTCCGCGTCTCGAATGCGGGCATGCACTTGCGCTGTCCTCCAGAGCGGTAGCAGCAGTGTCCCGCGGTCCGCCGCGTGGATCAAGGGATCTATCGTTTTCCCTCGAGTCTTTCCCACGAGGCTTTCCCACGAGGCTTTCCCACAGGGCTGTCCCACGTGCACACGTGGTGTGAGTCGATCCTCGGCTTGAACGTCAAGGCAGTGCAGGGAAAACAGGTTCCTCTGGAATGGACTGACACATCTGGGGGACTCTTGGAATGGTGGCATGATCCTGGAGTTCCTCTTGCCTTTCCTGTGGAGAGCGCCTCCTCTTGAGATGCGACGGGAACGCCGGGAAATCCTTCCCTACGAAACAGGGAAAGGATCCCTCATCTCGAGCTAGGAGGCGGAAACGTGGCTCCCCTGAATGTGTGCGGGACCCTCCTGCTTCCTCTCGAGTGGAGACGGGTATGTCGCGGAACTTCTTGAGTTGCAGCAAGGGTGTGAAGGCCCCTTTGGAAGTTCCAGTGGTTAGATGTGATTAGCCTTGAGAAGCCTCAGCGGAAATGGGCCTCATCTCCCCTGGAGGGCATAGCCTCCTGGATTTTCTCGAGTTGCGGCAGGTGCTCTCGACTTACGACGGGGACCTCAGGGACCCGCTCTGGTGGCCTCAGGAAAGGCCAGTCCCCATGCGAGTTCCTCGGGGGCCTCTCGGGATTTCTCTCCTGTCGATGCCGGGGCCTAACACCTTGTGTGGAGTCGGGGCCGGAACCTGAGGATTCCTCTCCAGTGCTGACATGGATCTTGGGGTACTTCTGGAGTCTCCCCAGGGGAGTCATTCCTCGTCTCGAATGCGGGCATGCACTTGCGCTTTCCTCCAGAGCGGTAGCAGCAGTGTCACGCGGTCCGCCGCGTGGATCAAGGGATCTATGTTTTTCCCTCGAGTCTTTCCCACGAGGCTTTCCCACGAGGCTTTCCCACAGGCTGGGTGACTCTTGGAATGGTGGCACGACCCTGGAGTTCCTCTCGCCTTTCCTGTGGAGAGCGTCTCCTCTTGAGATGCGACGGGAACTCCGGGAATTCTTTCCCTACGAAACAGGGAAAGGATCCCTCATCTCGAGCTCGGAGGCGGAAACGGGGCTCCCCTGGATGTGTGCGGGACCCTCGTGCTTCCTCTCGAGTGTAGACGGCTATGTCGGGGAACTTCTTGAGTTGCAGCAAGGGTGTCAAGGACCCTTTGGAAATTCCAGTGGTTAGATGTGAATAGCCTCGAGAAGCCTCAGCGGAAATGGGCCTCATCTCGCCTCGAGGGCAAAACCTCCTGGATTTTCTCGAGTTGCGGCAGGTGCTCTCAACTTACGACGGAGACCTCAGGGACCCGCTCTGGTGGCCTCAGGAAAGGCCAGTCCCCATGCGAGTTCCTCGGGGGCCTCTCGGTATTCCTCTCCCGTCGATGCCGGGGCCTAACACCTTGTGTGGAGTCGGGGCCGGAACCTGAGGATTCTTCTCCAGTGCTGACATGGATCTTGGGGTACTTCTGGAGTCTCCCCAGGGGAGTCAGTCCTCGTTTCGAATGCGGGCATGCACTTGCGCTTTCCTCCAGAGCGGTAGCAGCAGTGTCACGCAGTCCGCCGCGTGGATCAAAGGATCTATGGTTTTCCCTCGAGTCTTTCCCACGAGGCTTTCCCACGAGGCTTTCCCACAGGGCTGTCCCACGTGCACACGTGTTGTGAATCGATCCTCGGCTTGAACGTCAAGGCAGTGCAGGGAAAAAAGGTTCCTCTGGAATTGACTGACACATCTGGGGGACTCTTGGAATGGTGGCACGACCCTGGAGTTCCTCTCGCCTCTCCTGTGGAGAGCGCCTCCTCTTGAGATGCGACGGGAACGCCGGGAATTCTTTCCCTACGAAACATGGAAAGGATCCCTCATCTCGAGCTAGGAGGCGGAAAAGGGGCTCCCCTGGATGTGTACGGGACCCAACGTGCTTCCTCTCGAGTGGAGACGGGTATGTCGGGGAAGTTCTTGAGTTGCAGCAAGGGTGTGAAGGACCCTTTGGAAGTTCCAGTGGTTAGATGTGATTAGCCTCGAGAAGCCTCAGGGGAAATGGGGCTCATCTCGTCTGGAGGGCAAAACCTCCTGGATTTTCTCGAGTTGCGGCAGGTGCTCTCAACTTACGACTGGGACCTCAGGGACCCGCTCTGGTGGCCTCAGGAAAGGCCAGTCCCCATGCGAGTTCCACGGGGGCCTCTCGGGATTCCTCTCCCATCGATGCCGGGGCCTAAGACCTTGTGTGGAGTCGGGGCCGGAACCTGAGGATTCCTCTCCAGTGCTGACATGGATCTTGGGGTACTTCTGGAGTCTCCCCAGGGGAGTCAGTCCTCGCCTCGAATGCGGGCATGCACTTGCGCTTTCCTCCAGAGCGGTAGCAGCAGTGTCCGCAGTCCGCCGCGTGGATCAAAGGATCTATGGTTTTCTCTCGAGTCTTTCCCACGAGGCTTTCCCACGAGGCTTTCCCACAGGGCTGTCCCACGTGCACACGTGGTGGGAGTCGATCCTCGGCTTGAAAGTCAAGGCAGTGCAGGGAAAACAGGTTCCTCTGAAATGGACTGACACATCTGGGGGTCTCTTGGAATGCTGGCAAGACCCTGGAGTTCCTCTCGCCTTTCCTGTGGAGAGCGCCTCCTCTTGAGATGCGACAGGAACGCCGGGAATTCTTTCCCTACGAAACAGGAAAAGGATCCCTCATCTCGAGCTAGGAGGCGGAAACGGGGCTCCCCTGGATGTGTGCGGGACCCCATGTGCTTCCTCTCGAGTGGAGACGGGTATGTCGGGAACTTCTTGAGTTGCAGCAAGGGTGTGAAGGACCCTTTGGAAGTGCCAGTGGTTAGATGTGATTAGCCTCGAGAAGCCTCAGCGGAAATGGGGCTCATCTCGCCTGGAGGGCAAAGCCTCCTGGATTTTCTCGAGTTGCGGCAGGTGCTCTCGACTTACGACGGGGACCTCAGGGACCCGCTCTGGTGGCCTCAGGAAAGGCCAGTCCCCATGCGAGTTCCTCGGGTGCCTCTCGGGATTCCTCTCCCGTCGATGCCGGGGCCTAACACCTTGTGTGGAGTCGGGGCCGGAACCTGAGGATTCCTCTCCAGTGCTGACATGGATCTTGGGGTACTTCTGGAGTCTCCCCAGGGGAGTCATTCCTCGTCTCGAATGCGGGCATGCACTTGCGCTTTCCTCCAGAGCGGTAGCAGCAGTGTCACGCGGTCCGCCGCGTGGACCAAGGGATCTATGTTTTTCCCTAGAGTCTTTCCCACGAGGCTTTCCCACGAGGCTTTCCCACAGGCTGGGTGACTCTTGGAATGGTGGCACGACCCTGGAGTTCCTCTCGCCTTTCCTGTGGAGAGCGCCTCCTCTTGAGATGCGACGGGAACGCCGGGAATTCTTTCCCTATGAAACAGGGAAAGGATCCCTCATCTCGAGCTAGGAGGCGGAAACGGGGCTCCCCTGGATGTGTGCGGGACCCTCGTGCTTCCTCTTCAGTGGAGACGGGTATGTCGGGGAACTTCTTGAGTTGCAGCAAGGGTGTGAAGGGCCCTTTGGAAGTTCCAGTGGTTAGATGTGATGAGCCTCGAGAAGCCTCAGCGGAAATGGGCCTCATCTCGCCTGGAGGACAAAACCTCCTGGATTTTCTCGAGTTGCGGCAGGTACTCTCGACTTACGACGGGGACCTCAGGGACCCGCTCTGGTGGCCTCAGGAAAGGCCAGTCCCCATGCGAGTTCCTCGGGGGCCTCTCGGGATTCCTCTCCTGTCGATGCTGGGGCCTAACACCTTGTGTGGAGTCGGGGCCGGAACCTGAGGATTCCTCTCCAGTGCTGACATGGATCTTGGGGTACTTCTGGAGTCTCCCCAGGGGAGTCAGTCCTCGTCTCGAATGCGGGCATGCACTTGCGCTTTCCTCCAGAGCGGTAGCAGCAGTGTCCCGCGGTCCGCCGCGTGGATCAAGGGATCTATCGTTTTCCCTCGAGTCTTTCCCACGAGGCTTTCCCACGAGGCTTTCCCACAGGGCTGTCCCACGTGCACACGTGGTGTGAGTCGATCCTCGGCTTGAACGTCAAGGCAGTGCAGGGAAAACAGGTTCCTCTGGAATGGACTGACACATCTGGGGGACTCTTGGAATGGTGGCATGATCCTGGAGTTCCTCTTGCCTTTCCTGTGGAGAGCGCCTCCTCTTGAGATGCGACGGGAACGCCGGGAAATCCTTCCCTACGAAACAGGGAAAGGATCCCTCATCTCGAGCTAGGAGGCGGAAACGTGGCTCCCCTGAATGTGTGCGGGACCCTCCTGCTTCCTCTCGAGTGGAGACGGGTATGTCGCGGAACTTCTTGAGTTGCAGCAAGGGTGTGAAGGCCCCTTTGGAAGTTCCAGTGGTTAGATGTGATTAGCCTTGAGAAGCCTCAGCGGAAATGGGCCTCATCTCCCCTGGAGGGCATAGCCTCCTGGATTTTCTCGAGTTGCGGCAGGTGCTCTCGACTTACGACGGGGACCTCAGGGACCCGCTCTGGTGGCCTCAGGAAAGGCCAGTCCCCATGCGAGTTCCTCGGGGGCCTCTCGGGATTCCTCTCCCGTCGATGCCGGGGCCTAACACCTTGTGTGGAGTCGGGGCCGGAACCTGAGGATTCCTCTCCAGTGCTGACATGGATCTTGGGGTACTTCTGGAGTCTCCCCAGGGGAGTCATTCCTCGTCTCGAATGCGGGCATGCACTTGCGCTTTCCTCCAGAGCGGTAGCAGCAGTGTCACGCGGTCCGCCGCGTGGATCAAGGGATCTATGTTTTTCCCTCGAGTCTTTCCCACGAGGCTTTCCCACGAGGCTTTCCCACAGGCTGGGTGACTCTTGGAATGGTGGCACGACCCTGGAGTTCCTCTCGCCTTTCCTGTGGAGAGCGTCTCCTCTTGAGATGCGACGGGAACTCCGGGAATTCTTTCCCTACGAAACAGGGAAAGGATCCCTCATCTCGAGCTCGGAGGCGGAAACGGGGCTCCCCTGGATGTGTGCGGGACCCTCGTGCTTCCTCTCGAGTGTAGACGGCTATGTCGGGGAACTTCTTGAGTTGCAGCAAGGGTGTCAAGGACCCTTTGGAAATTCCAGTGGTTAGATGTGAATAGCCTCGAGAAGCCTCAGCGGAAATGGGCCTCATCTCGCCTCGAGGGCAAAACCTCCTGGATTTTCTCGAGTTGCGGCAGGTGCTCTCAACTTACGACGGAGACCTCAGGGACCCGCTCTGGTGGCCTCAGGAAAGGCCAGTCCCCATGCGAGTTCCTCGGGGGCCTCTCGGTATTCCTCTCCCGTCGATGCCGGGGCCTAACACCTTGTGTGGAGTCGGGGCCGGAACCTGAGGATTCTTCTCCAGTGCTGACATGGATCTTGGGGTACTTCTGGAGTCTCCCCAGGGGAGTCAGTCCTCGTTTCGAATGCGGGCATGCACTTGCGCTTTCCTCCAGAGCGGTAGCAGCAGTGTCACGCAGTCCGCCGCGTGGATCAAAGGATCTATGGTTTTCCCTCGAGTCTTTCCCACGAGGCTTTCCCACGAGGCTTTCCCACAGGGCTGTCCCACGTGCACACGTGTTGTGAATCGATCCTCGGCTTGAACGTCAAGGCAGTGCAGGGAAAAAAGGTTCCTCTGGAATTGACTGACACATCTGGGGGACTCTTGGAATGGTGGCACGACCCTGGAGTTCCTCTCGCCTTTCCTGTGGAGAGCGCCTCCTCTTGAGATGCGACGGGAACGCCGGGAATTCTTTCCCTACTAAACAGGGAAAGGATCCCTCATCTCGAGTTAGGAAGCGGAAACGGGGCTCCCCTGGATGTGTGCGGGACCCCACGTGCTTCCTCTCGAGTGGAGACGGGTATGTCGGGGAACTGCTTGAGTTGCAGCAAGGGTGTGAAGGACCCTTTGGAAGTTCCAGTGGTTAGATGTGATTAGCCTCGAGAAGCCTCAGCGGAAATGGGCCTCATCTCGCCTGGAGGGCAAAACCTCCTGGATTTTCTCGAGTTGCGGCAGGTGCTCTCGACTTACGACGGGGACCTCAGGGACCCGCTCTGGAGGCCTCAGGAAAGGCTAGTCCGCATGCGAGTTCCTCGGGGGCCTCTCGGGATTTCTCTCCCGTCGATTCCGTGGCCTAAGACCTTGTGTGGAGTCGGGGCGGGAACCTGAGGAATCCTCTCCAGTGCTGACATGGATCTTGGGGTACTTCTGGAGTCTCCCCAGGGGAGTCATTCCTCGTCTCGAATGCGGGCATGCACTTGCAATTTCCTCCAGAGCGGTAGCAGCAGTGTCACGCAGTCCGCCGCGTGGATCAAGGGATCTATGGTTTTCCCTCGAGTCTTTCCCACGAGGCTTTCCCACGAGTCTTTCCCACAGGGCTGTCCCAGGTGCACAAGTGGTGGGAGTCGATCCTCGGCTTGAACGTCAAGGTAGTGCAATGAAAACAGCTTCCTCTTGAATGGACTGACACATCTGGGGGACTCTTCGAATGGTGGCACGACCCTGGAGTTCCTCTCGCCTTTCCTGTGGAGAGCGCCTCCTCTTGAGATGCGACGGGAACTCCGGGAATTCTTTCCCTACCAAACAGGGAAAGGATCCCTCATCTCGAGCTAGGAGGCGGAAACGGGGCTCCCCTGGATGTGTGCGGGACCCTCGTGCTTCCTCTCGAGTGGAGACGGCTATGTCGGGGAACTTCTTGAGTTGCAGCAAGGGTGTCAAGAACCCTTTGGAAATTCCAGTGGTTAGATGTGATTAGCCTCGAGAAGCCTCAGCGGAAATGGGCCTCATCTCGCCTGGATGGCAAAACCTCCTGGATTTTCTCGCGTTGCGGCAGGTGCTCTCGACTTACGACGGAGACCTCAGGGACCCGCTCTGGTGGCCTCAGGAAAGGCCAGTCCCCATGTGAGTTCCTCGGGGGCCTCTCGGGATTCCTCTCCTGTCGATGCCCGGGCCTAACACCTTGTGTGGAGTCGGGGCCGGAACCTCAGGATCCCTTTCCAGTGCTGACATGGATCTTGGGGTACTTCTGGAGTCTCCCAGGGGACTCAGTCCTCGTCTCGAATGCGGGCATGCACTTGCGCTTTCCTCCAGAGCGGTAGCAGCAGTGTCACGCGGTCCGCCGCGTGGATCAAGGGATCTATGTTTTTCCCTCGAGTCTTTCCCACGAGGCTTTCCCACGAGGCTTTCCCACAGGTTGGGGGACTCTTGGAATGGTGGCACGACCCTGGAGTTCCTCTCGCCTTTCCTGTGGAGAGCGTCTCCTCTTGAGATGCGACGGGAACTCCGAGAATTCTTTCCCTACGAAACAGGGAAAGGATCCCTCATCTCGAGCTAGGAGGCGGAAACGGGGCTCCCCTGGATGTGTGCGGGACCCTCGTGCTTCCTCTCGAGTGGAGACGGTTATGTCGGGGAACTTCTTGAGTTGCAGCAAGGGTGTCAAGGACCCTTTGGAAATTCCAGTGGTTAGATGTGAATAGCCTCGAGAAGCCTCAGCGGAAATGGGCCTCATCTCGCCTCGAGGGCAAAACCTCCTGGATTTTCTCGAGTTGCGGCAGGTGCTCTCGACTTACGACGGAGACCTCAGGGACCCGCTCTGGTGGCCTCAGGAAAGGCCAGTCCCCATGCGAGTTCCTCGGGGGCCTCTCGGTATTCCTCTCCCGTCGATGCCGGGGCCTAACACCTTGTGTGGAGTCGGGGCCGGAACCTGAGGATTCTTCTCCAGTGCTGACATGGATCTTGGGGTACTTCTGGAGTCTCCCCAGGGGAGTCAGTCCTCGTCTCGAATGCGGGCATGCACTTGCGCTTTCCTCCAGAGCGGTAGCAGCAGTGTCACGCAGTCCGCCGCCTGGATCAAAGGATCTATGGTTTTCCCTCGAGTCTTTCCCACGAGGCTTTCCCACGAGGCTTTCCCACAGGGCTGTCCCACGTGCACACGTGGTGTGAGTCGATCCTCGGCTTGAACGTCAAGGCAGTGCAGGGAAAACAGGTTCCTCTGTAATGGACTGACACATCTGGTGGTCTCTTGGAATGGTGGCAGGACCCTGGAGTTCCTCTCGCCTTTCCTTTGGAGAGCGCCTCCTCTTGAAATGCGACGGGAACGCCGGGAATTCTTTCCCTACGAAACAGGGAAGAGATCCCTCATCTCGAGCTCGGAGGCGGAAACGGGGCTCCCCTGGATGTGTGCGGGACCCCACGTGCTTCCTCTCGAGTGGAGACGGGTATGTCGGGGAACTGCTTGAGTTGCAGCAAGGGTGTGATGGACCCTTTGGAAGTTCCAGTGGTTAGATGTGATTAGCCTCGAGAAGCCTCAGCGGAAATGGGCCTCATCTCGCCTGGAGGGCAAAACCTCCTGGATTTTCTCGAGTTGCGGCAGGTGCTCTCGACTTACGACGGGGACCTCAGGGACCCACTCTGGAGGCCTCAGGAAAGGCCAGTCCGCATGCGAGTTCCGCGGGGGCCTCTCGGGATTCCTCTCCCGTCGATGCCGGGGCCTAAGTCCTTGTGTGGACTCGGGGCCGCAACCTGAGGATTCCTCTCCAGTGCTGACATGGATCTTGGGGTACTTCTGGAGTCTCCCCAGGTGAGTCAGTCCTCGTCTCGAATGCGGGCATGCACTTGCGCTTTCCTCCAGAGCGGTAGCAGCAGTGTCACGCAGTCCACCGCGGGGATCAAAGGATCTATGGTTTTCCCTCGAGTCTTTCCCACGAGGCTTTCCCACGAGGCTTTCCCACAGGGCTGTCCCACGTGCACACGTGGTGGGAGTCGATCCTCGGCTTGAACTTCAAGGCAGTGCAGGGAAAACAGGTTCCTCTGGAATGGACTGACACATCTGGGGGTCTCTTGGAATGGTGGCACGACTCTGGAAATCCTGTCCCCTTTCCTGTGGAGAGCGCCTCCTCTTGAGATGCGACGGGAACGCCGGGAATTCTTTCCCAACGAAACAGGGAAAGGATCCCTCATCTCGAGCTCGGAGGCGGAAACGGGGCTCCCCTGGATGTGTGCTGGACACCAAGTGCTTCCTCTCGAGTGGAGACGGGTATGTCGGGGAACTTCTTGAGTTGCAGCAAGGGTGTGAAGGATCCTTTGGAAGTTCCAGTGGTTAGACGTGATGAGCCTCGAGAAGCCTCAGCGGAAATGGGCCTCATCTCGCCTGGAGGGCAAAACCTCCTGGATTTTCTCGAGTTGCGGCAGGTGCTCTCGACTTACGACAGGAACCTCAGGGACCCGCTCTGGTGGCCTCAGGAAAGGCCAGTCCCAATGCGAGTTCCTCGGGGGCCTCTCGGGATTCCTCTCCCGTCGATGCCGGGGCCTAAGACCTTGTGCGGAGTCGGGGCCGGAACCTGAGGATTCCTCTCCAGTGCTGACATGGATATTGGGGTACTTCTGGAGTCTCCCCAGGGGAGTCAGTCCTCGTCTCGAATTTGGGCATGCACTTGCGCTTTCCTCCAGAGCGGTAGCAGCAGTGTCACGCAGTCCGCCGCGTGGATCAAAGGATCTATGGTTTTCCCTCGAGACTTTCCCACGAGGCTTTCCCACCAGGCTTTCCCACAGGGCTGTCCCACGTGCACACGTGGTGGGAGTCGATCCTCGGCTTGAACGTCAAGGCAGTGCAGGGAAAACAGGTTCCTCTGGAATGGACTGACACATCTGGCGGTCTCTTGGAATGGTGGCACGACCCTGGAGTTCCTCTCGCCTTTCCTGTGGAGAGCGCCTCCTCTTGAGATGCGACGGGAACGCCGGGAATTCTTTCCCTACGAAACAGGGAAAGGATCCGTCATCTTGAGCTAGGAGGCGGAAACGGGGCTCCCCTGGATGTATGCGGGACCCCACGTGCTTCCTCTCGATTAGAGACGGGTATTTCGCGGAACTGCTTGAGTTGCAGCAAGGGTGTGAAGGACCCTTTGGAAGTTCCAGTGGTTAGATGTGATTAGCCTCGAGAAGCCTCAGCAGAAATGGGCCTCATCTCGCCTGGAGGGCAAAATCTCCTGGATTTTCTCGAGTTGCGGCAGGTGCTCTCGACTTACGACGGGGACCTCAGGGACCCGCTCTGGTGGCCTCAGGAAAGGCCAGTCCCCATGCGAGTTCCTCGGGGGCCTCTCGGGATTCCTCTCCCGTGGATGCCGGGGCCTAAGACCTTGTGTGGAGTCGGGGCCGGAACCTGAGGATTCCTCTCCAGTGCTGACATGGATCTTGGGGTACTTCTGGAGTCTCCCCAGGGGAGTCAGTCCTCGTCTCGAATGCGGGCATGCACTTGCGCTTTCCTCCAGAGCGGTAGCAGCAGTGTCACGCAGTCCGCCGCGTGGATCAAGGGATCTATGGTTTACCCTCGAGTCTTTCCCACGAGGCTTTCCCACGAGTCTTTCCCACAGGGCTGTCCCAGGTGCACACGTGGTGGGAGTCGATCCGCGGCTTGAACGTCAAGGTAGTGCAATGAAAACAGCTTCCTCTTGAATGGACTGACATATCTGGGGGACTCTTCGAATGGTGGCACGACCCTGGAGTTCCTCTCGCCTTTCCTGTGGAGAGCGCCTCCTCTTGAGATGCGACGGGAACTCCGGGAATTCTTTCCCTACCAAACAGGGAAAGGATCCCTCATCTCGAGCTAGGAGGCGGAAACGGGGCTCCCCTGGATGTGTGCGGGACCCTCGTGCTTCCTCTCGAGTGGAGACGGCTATGTCGGGGAACTTCTTGAGTTGCAGCAAGGGTGTCAAGGACCCTTTGGAAATTCCAGTGGTTAGATGTGATTAGCCTCGAGAAGCCTCAGCGGAAATGGGCCTCATCTCGCCTGGAGGGCAAAACCTCCTGGATTTTCTCGAGTTGCGGCAGGTGCTCTCGACTTACGACGGAGACCTCAGGGACCCGCTCTGGTGGCCTCAGGAAAGGCCAGTCCCCATGTGAGTTCCTCGGGGGCCTCTCGGGATTCCTCTCCTGTCGATGCCGGGGCCTAACACCTTGTGTGGAGTCGGGGCCGGAACCTCAGGATCCCTTTCCAGTGCTGACATGGATCTTGGGGTACTTCTGGAGTCTCCCCAGGGGACTCAGTCCTCGTCTCGAATGCGGGCATGCACTTGCGCTTTCCTCCAGAGCGGTAGCAGCAGTGTCACGCGGTCCGCCGCGTGGATCAAGGGATCTATGGTTTTCCCTCGAGTCTTTCCCACGAGCCTTCCCACGAGTCTTTCCCACAGGGCTGTCCCACGTGCACACGTGGTGGGAGTCGATCCTCGGCTTGAACGTCAAGGCAGTGCAGGGAAACCAGCTTCCTCTAGAATGGACTGACACATCTGGGGGACTCTTGGAATGGTGGCACGACCCTGGAGTTCCTCTCGCCTTTCCTGTGGAGAGCGTCTCCTCTTGAGATGGGACGGGAACGCCGGGAATTCTTTCCCTACTAAACAGGGAAAGGATCCCTCATCTCGAGCTAGGAGGCGGAAACGGGGCTCCCCTGGATGTGTGCGGGACCCCACGTGCTTCCTCTCGAGTGGAGACGGGTATGTCGGGGAACTTCTTGAGTTGCAGCAAGGGTGTGAAGGACCCTTTGGAAGTTCAAGTGGTCAGATGTGATTAGCCTCGAGAACCCTCAGCGGAAATGGTCCTCATCTCGTCTGGAGGGCAAAACCTCCTGGATTTTCTCGAGTTGCGGCAGGTGCTCTCGACTTATGACGGGGACCTCAGGGACCCGCTCTGGTGGCCTCAGGAAAGGCCAGTCCCCATGCGAGTTCCTCGGGGGCCTCTCGGGATTCCTCTCCCGTCGATGCCGGGGCCTAAGACCTTGTGTGGAGTCGGGGCCGGAACCTGAGGATTCCTCTCCAGTGCTGACATTGATCTTGGGGTACTTCTGGAGTCTCCCCAGGGGAGTCAGTCCTCGTCTCCAATGCGGGCATGCGCTTGCGCTTTCCTCCAGAGCGGTAGCAGCAGTGTCACGCAGTCCGCCGCGTGGATCAAAAGATCTATGGTTTTCCCTGGAGTCTTTCCCACGAGGCTTTCCCACAAGGCTTTCCCACAGGGCTGTCCCACGTGCACAGGTGGTGGGAGTCGATCATCGGCTTGAACGTCAAGGCAGTGCAGGGAAAACAGGTTCCTCTGGAATGGACTGACACATCTGAGGGACTCTTGGAATGGTGGCACGACCCTGGAATTCCTCTCGCCTTTCCTGTGGAGAGCGCCTCCTCTTGAGATGCGACGGGAAAGCCGGGAATTCTTTCCCTACGAAACAGGGAAAGGATCCCTCATCTCGAGCTAGGATGGGGAAACGGGGCTCCCCTGGATGTGTGCGGGACCCCACGTGCTTCCTCTCGAGTGGAGACGGGTATGTCGGGGAACTTCTTGAGTTGCAGCAAGGGTGAGAAGGACCCTTAGGAAGTTCCAGTGGTTAGACGTGATTAGCCTCTAGAAGCCTCAGCGGAAATGGGCCTCATCTCGCCTGGAGGGCAAAACCTCCTGGATTTTCTCGAGTTGCGGCAGGTGCTCTCGACTTACGACGGGGACCTCAGGGACCCGCTCTGGTGGCCTCAGGAAAGGCCAGTCCCCATGCGAGTTCCTCGGGGGCCTCTCGGGATTCCTCTCCCGTCGATGCCGGGGCCTAAGTCCTTGTGTGGAGTCGGGGCCGGAACCTGAGGATTCCTCACCAGTGCTGACATGGATCTTGGGGTACTTCTGGAGTCTCCCCAGGGGAGTCAGTCCTCATCTCGAATGCGGGCATGCACTTGCGCTTTCCTCCAGAGCGGTAGCAGCAGTGTCACGCAGTCCGCCGCGTGGATCAAGGGATCTATGGTTTTCCCTCGAGTCTTTCCCACGAGGCTTTCCCACGAGGCTTTCCCACAGGGCTGTCCCACGTGCACACGTGGTGGGAGTCGATCCTCGGCTTGAACGTCAAGGCAGTGCAGGGAAAACAGTTTCCTCTGGAATGGACTGACACATCTGGGGGTCTCTTGGAATGGTGGCACGACCCTGGAGTTCCTCTCGCCTTTCCTGTGGAGAGCGCCTCCTCTTGAGATGCGACGGGAACGCCGGGAATTCTTTCCTTAAGAAACAGGGAAAGGATCCGTCATCTCGAGCTAGGAGGCGGAAACGGGGCTCCCCTGGATGTGTGCTGGACCCCACGTGCTTCCTCTCGTGTGGAGACGGGTATGTCGGGGAACTTCTTGAGTTGCAGCAAGGGTGCGAAGGACCCTTAGGAAGTTCCTGTGGTTAGACGTGATTAGCCTCGAGAAGCCTCAGCGGAAATGGGCCTCATCTCGCCTGGAGGGCAAAACCTCGTGGATTTTCTCGAGTTGCGGCAGGTGCTCTCGACTTACGACGGGGACCTCAGGGACCCGCTCTGGTGGCCTCAGGAAGGCCAGTCCCCATGCGAGTTCTTCGGGGGCCTCTCGGGATTCCTCTCCCGTCGATGCCGGTGCCTAAGACCTTGTGTGGAGTCGAGGCCGGATCCTGAGGATTCCTCTCCAGTGCTGACATGGATCTTGGGGTACTTCTGGAGTCTCCCCAGGGGAGTCAGTCCTCGTCTCGAATGCGGGCAAGCAGTTGTGCTTTCCTCCAGAGCGGTGGCAGCAGTGTCACGCAGTCCGCCGCATGGATCAAAGGATCTATGGTTTTCCCTCGAGTCTTTCCCACGAGGCTTTCCCACGAGGCTTTCCCACAGGGCTGTCCCACGTGCACACGTGGTCGGAGTCGATCGTCAGCTTGAACGTCAAGGCAGTGCAGGGAAAACAGGTTCCTCTGGAATGGACTGACACATCTGGTGGATTCGTGGAATGGTGGCACGACCCTGGAGTTCCTCTCGCCTTTCCTGTGGAGAGCTCCTCCTCTTCAGATGCGACGGGAAGGCCGGGAATTTTTTCCCTACGAAACAGGGAAAGGATGCCTCATCTCGAGCTGGGAGGCGGAAACGGGGCTCCCCTGGATGTGTGCGGGAGCCTCGTGCTTCCTCTCGAGTGGAGACGGGTATGTCGGGGAACTTCTTGAGTTGCAGTAAGGGTGTGAGGACCCTTTGAAAGTTCCAGTGGTTAGATGTGATTAGCCTCGAGAAGCCTCAGCGGAATTGGGCCTCATCTCGGCTGGAGGGCAAAACCTCCTGGATTTTCTCGAGTTGCGGCAGGTGCTCTCGACTTACGACGGGGACCTCAGGGACCCGCTCTGGTGGCCTCAGGAAAGGTCAGTCCCCATGCGAGTTCCTCGGGGGCCTCTCGGGATTCCTCTCCCGTGGATGCCGGGGCCTAAGACCTTGTGTGGAGTCGGGGCCGGAACCTGAGGATTCCTCTCCAGTGCTGACATGGATCTTGGGGTACTTCTGGAGTCTCCCCAGGGGAGTCAGTCCCCGTCTCGAATGCGGGCATGCGCTTGCGCTTTCCTCCAGAGCGGTAGCAGCAGTGTCACGCAGTCCGCCGCGTGGATCAAAAGATCTATGGTTTTCCCTGGAGTCTTTCCCACGAGGCTTTCCCACAAGGCTTTCCCACAGGGCTGTCCCACGTGCACAGGTGGTGGGAGTCGATCATCGGCTTGAACGTCAAGGCAGTGCAGGGAAAACAGGTTCCTCTGGAATGGACTGACACATCTGAGGGACTCTTGGAATGGTAGCACGACCCTGGAATTCCTCTCGCCTTTCCTGTGGAGAGCGCCTCCTCTTGAGATGCGACGGGAAAGCCGGGAATTCTTTCCCTACGAAACAGGGAAAGGATCACTCATCTCGAGCTAGGATGGGGAAACGGGGCTCCCCTGGATGTGTGCGGGACCCCACGTGCTTCCTCTCGAGTGGAGACGGGTATGTCGGGGAACTTCTTGAGTTGCAGCAAGGGTGAGAAGGACCCTTAGGAAGTTCCAGTGGTTAGACGTGATTAGCCTCTAGAAGCCTCAGCGGAAATGGGCCTCATCTCGCCTGGAGGGCAAAACCTCCTGGATTTTCTCGAGTTGCGGCAGGTGCTCTCGACTTACGACGGGGACCTCAGGGACCCGCTCTGGTGGCCTCAGGAAAGGCCAGTCCCCATGCGAGTTCCTCGGGGGCCTCTCGGGATTCCTCTCCCGTCGATGCCGGGGCCTAAGTCCTTGTGTGGAGGCGGGGCCGGAACCTGAGGATTCCTCACCAGTGCTGACATGGATCTTGGGGTACTTCTGGAGTCTCCCCAGGGGAGTCAGTCCTCATCTCGAATGCGGGCATGCACTTGCGCTTTCCTCCAGAGCGGTAGCAGCAGTGTCACGCAGTCTGCCGCGTGGATCAAAGGATCTATGGTTTTCCCTCGAGTCTTTCCCACGAGGCTTTCCCACGAGGCTTTCCCACAGGGCTGTCCCACGTGCAAAAGTGATGGGAGTCGATCCTCGGCTTGAACGTCAAGGCAGTGCAGGGAAAACAGTTTCCTCTGGAATGGACTGACACATCTGGGGGTCTCTTGGAATGGTGGCACGACCCTGGAGTTCCTCTCGCCTTTCCTGTGGAGAGCGCCTCCTCTTGAGATGCGACGGGAACGCCGGGAATTCTTTCCTTACGAAACAGGGAAAGGATCCCTCATCTCGAGCTAGGAGGCGGAAACGGGGCTCCCCTGGATGTGTGCTGGACCCCACGTGCTTCCTCTCGTGTGGAGACGGGTATGTCGGGGAACTTCTTGAGTTGCAGCAAGGGTGCGAAGGACCCTTAGGAAGTTCCTGTGGTTAGACGTGATTAGCCTCGAGAAGCCTCAGCGGAAATGGGCCTCATCTCGCCTGGAGGGCAAAACCTCGTGGATTTTCTCGAGTTGCGGCAGGTGCTCTCGACTTACGACGGGGACCTCAGGGACCCGCTCTGGTGGCCTCAGGAAGGCCAGTCCCCATGCGAGTTCTTCGGGGGCCTCTCGGGATTCCTCTCCCGTCGATGCCGGTGCCTAAGACCTTGTGTGGAGTCGAGGCCGGATCCTGAGGATTCCTCTCCAGTGCTGACATGGATCTTGGGGTACTTCTGGAGTCTCCCCAGGGGAGTCAGTCCTCGTCTCGAATGCGGGCAAGCAGTTGCGCTTTCCTCCAGAGCGGTGGCAGCAGTGTCACGCAGTCCGCCGCATGGATCAAAGGATCTATGGTTTTCCCTCGAGTCTTTCCCACGAGGCTTTCCCACGAGGCTTTCCCACAGGGCTGTCCCACGTGCACACGTGGTCGGAGTCGATCGTCAGCTTGAACGTCAAGGCAGTGCAGGGAAAACAGGTTCCTCTGGAATGGACTGACACATCTGGTGGATTCGTGGAATGGTGGCACGACCCTGGAGTTCCTCTCGCCTTTCCTGTGGAGAGCTCCTCCTCTTCAGATGCGACGGGAAGGCCGGGAATTTTTTCCCTACGAAACAGGGAAAGGATGCCTCATCTCGAGCTGGGAGGCGGAAACGGGGCTCCCCTGGATGTGTGCGGGAGCCTCGTGCTTCCTCTCGAGTGGAGACGGGTATGTCGGGGAACTTCTTGAGTTGCAGTAAGGGTGTGAAGGACCCTTTGAAAGTTCCAGTGGTTAGATGTGATTAGCCTCGATAAGCCTCAGCGGAATTGGGCCTCATCTCGCCTGGAGGGCAAAACCTCGTGGAATTTCTCGAGTTGCGGCAGGTGCTCTCGACTTACGACGGGGACCTCAGGGACCCGCTCTGGTGGCCTCAGGAAAGGTCAGTCCCCATGCGAGTTCCTCGGGGGCCTCTCGGGATTCCTCTCCCGTGGATGCCGGGGCCTAAGACCTTGTGTGGAGTCGGGGCCGGAACCTGAGGATTCCTCTCCAGTGCTGACATGGATCTTGGGGTACTTCTGGAGTCTCCCCAGGGGAGTCAGTCCCCGTCTCGAATGCGGGCATGCAGTTGCGCTTTCCTCCAGAGCGGTAGCAGCAGTGTCACGCAGTCCGCCGCGTGCATCAAAGGATCTATGGTTTTCCCTCGAGTCTTTCCCACGAGGCTTTCCCACGAGGCTTTCCCACAGGGCTGTCCCACGTGCACACGTGGTGGGAGTCGATCCTCGGCTTGAACGTCAAGGCAGTGCAGGGAAAACAGGTTCCTCTGGAATGGACTGACCCATCTGGGGGACTCTTGGAATGGTGGCACGACCCTGCTGTTCCTCTCGCCTTTCCTGTGGAGAGCGCCTCCTCTTGAGATGCGACGGGAAAGCCGGGAATTCTTTCCTTACGAAACAGGGAAAGGATCCCTCATCTCGAGCTAGGAGGCCGAAACGGGGCTCCCCTGGATGTGTGCGGGACCCCACGTGTTTCCTCTCGAGTGGAAACGGGTATGTCGGGGAACTTCTTGAGTTGCAGCAAGGGTGAGAAGGACCCTTAGGAAGTTCCAGTGGTTAGACGTGATTAGCCTCGAGAAGCCTCAGCGGAAATGGGCCTCATCTCGCCTGGAGGGCAAAACCTCCTGGATTTTCTCGAGTTGCGGCAGGTGCTCTCGACTTACGACGGGGACCTCAGGGACCCGCTCTGGTGGCCTCAGGAAAGGCCAGTCCCCATGCGAGTTCCTCGGGGGCCTCTCGGGATTCCTCTCCCGTCGATGCCGGGGCCTAAGTCCTTGTGTGGAGTCGGGGCCGGAACCTGAGGATTCCTCACCAGTGCTGACATGGATCTTGTGGTACTTCTGGAGTCTCCCCAGGGGAGTCAGTCCTCGTCTCGAATGCGGGCATGCACTTGCGCTTTCCTCCAGAGCGGTAGCAGCAGTGTCACGCAGTCCGCCGCGTGGATCAAAGGATCTATGGTTTTCCCTCGAGTCTTTCCCACGAGGCTTTCCCACGAGGCTTTCCCACAGGGCTGTCCCACGTGCACACGTGGTGGGAGTCGATCCTCGGCTTGAACGTCAAGGCAGTGCAGGGAAAACAGTTTCCTCTGGAATGGACTGACACATCTGGGGGTCTCTTGGAATGGTGGCACGACCCTGGAGTTCCTCTCGCCTTTCCTGTGGAGAGCGCCTCCTCTTGAGATGCGACGGGAACGCCGGGAATTCTTTCCTTACGAAACAGGGAAAGGATCCCTCATCTCGAGCTAGGAGGCGGAAACGGGGCTCCCCTGGATGTGTGCTGGACCCCACGTGCTTCCTCTCGTGTGGAGACGGGTATGTCGGGGAACTTCTTGAGTTGCAGCAAGGGTGCGAAGGACCCTTAGGAAGTTCCTGTGGTTAGCTGTGATTAGCCTCGAGAAGCCTCAGCGGAAATGGGCCTCATCTCGCCTGGAGGGCAAAACCTCGTGGATTTTCTCGAGTTGCGGCAGGTGCTCTCGACTTACGATGGGGACCTCAGGGACCCGCTCTGGTGGCCTCAGGAACGGCCAGTCCCCATTCGAGTTCCTCGGGGGCCTCTCGGGATTCCTCTCCCGTGGATGCCGGTTCCTAAGACCTTGTGTGGAGTCGGGGCCGGAACCTGAGGATTCCTCTCCAGTGCTGACATGGATCTTGGGGTACTTCTGGAGTCTCCCCTGGGGAGTCATTCCTCGTCTCGAATGCGGGCATGCACTTGCGCTTTCCTCCAGAGCGGTAGCAGCAGTGTCACGCAGTCCGCCGCGTGGATCAAAGGATCTATGGTTTTCCCTCGAGTCTTTCCCACGAGGCTTTCCCACGAGGCTTTCCCACAGGGCTGTCCCACGTGCACACGTGGTGGGAGTCGATCCTCGGCTTGAACGTCAAGGCAGTGCAGGGAAAACAGGTTCCTCTGGAATGGACTGACCCATCTGGGGGACTCTTGGAATGGTGGCACGACCCTGGAGTTCCTCTCGCCTTTCCTGTGGAGTGCGCCTCCTCTTGAGATGCGACGGGAACGCCGGGAATTCTTTCCCTGCGAAACAGGGAAAGGATCCCTCATCTCGAGCTAGGAGGCGGAAACGGGGCTCCCCTGGATGTGTGCGGGACCCCACGTGCTTCCTCTCGAGTGGAGACGGGTATGTCGCGGAACTGCTTGAGTTGCAGCAATGGTGTGAAGGACCCTTTGGAAGTTCCAGTGGTTAGATGTGATTAGCCTCGAGAAGCCTCATGGGAAATGGGCCTCATCTCGCCTGGAGGGCAAAACCTCGTGGAATTTCTCGAGTTGCGGCAGGTGCTCTCGACTTACGACAGGGACCTCAGGGACCCGCTCTGGTGGCCTCAGGAAAGGCCAGTCCCCATGCGAGTTCCTCGGGGGCCTCTCGGGATTCCTCTCCCGTGGATGCCGGGGCCTAAGACCTTGTGTGGAGTCGGGGCCGGAACCTGAAGATTCCTCTCCAGTGCTGACATGGATCTTGGGGTACTTCTGGAGTCTCCCCAGGGGATTCAGTCCTCGTCTCGAAAGCGGGCATGCACTTGCGCTTTCCTCCAGAGCGGTAGCAGCAGTGTCACGCAGTCCGCCGCGTGGATCAAAGATCTATGGTTTTCCCTCGAGTGTTTCCCACGAGGCTTTCCCACGGGGCTTTCCCACAGGGCTGTCCCACGTGCACACGTGGAGGGAGTCGATCCTCGGCTTGAACGTCAAGGCAGTGCACGGAAAACTGTTTCCTCTGGAATGGACTGAAACATCTGGTGGTCTCTTGGAATGGTGGCACGACCCTGGAGTTCCTCTCGCCTTTCCTGTGGAGAGCCCCTCCTCTTGAGATGCGACGGGAACGCCGGGAATTCTTTCCCTACGAATCAGGGAAAGGATCCCTCATTTCGAGCTAGGAGTTTGAAACGGGGCTCCTCTGGATGTGTGCGGGACCCCATGTGCTTCCTCTCGAGTGGAGACGGGTATGTCGGGGAACTTCTTGAGTTTCAGCAATGGTGTGAAGGACCCTTTGGAAGTTCCAGTGGTTAGATGTGATTAGCCTCGAGAAGCCTCATGGGAAATGGGCCTCATCTCGCCTGGAGGGCAAAACCTCGTGGAATTTCTCGAGTTGCGGCAGGTGCTCTCGACTTACGACGGGGACCTCAGGGACCCGCTCTGGTGGCCTCAGGAAAGGTCAGTCCCCATGCGAGTTCCTCGGGGGCCTCTCGGGATTCCTCTCCCGTGGATGCCGGGGCCTAACACCTTGTGTGGAGTCGGGGCCGGAACCTGAGGATTCCTCTCCAGTGCTGACATGGATCTTGGGGTACTTCTGGAGTCTCCCCAGGGGAGTCAGTCCCCGTCTCGAATGCGGGCATGCACTTGCGCTTTCCTCCAGAGCGGTAGCAGCAGTGTCACGCAGTCCGCCGCGTGGATCAAAGGATCTATGGTTTTCCCTCGAGTCTTTTCCACGAGGCTTTCCCACGAGGCTTTACCACAGGGCTGTCCCACGTGCACACGTGGTGGGAGTCGATCCTCGGCTTGAACGTCAAGGCAGTGCGGGGAAAACAGGTTCCTCTGGAATGGACTGACACATCTGGGGGACTCTTGGAATGGTTGCATGACCCTGGAGTTCCTCTCGCCTTTCCTGTGGAGAGCGCCTCCTCTTGAGATGCGACGGGAACGCCGGGAATTCTTTCCCTACGAAACAGGGAAAGGATCCCTCATCTCGAGCTAGGAGGCCGAAACGGGGCTCCCCTGGATGTGTGCGGGACCCCACGTGCTTCCTCTCGAGTGGAAACGGGTATGTCGCGGAACTGCTTGAGTTGCAGCAAGGGTGTGAAGGACCCTTTGGAAGTTCCAGTGGTTAGATGTGATTAGCCTCGAGAAGCCTCAGCGGAAATGGGCCTCATCTCGCCTGGAGGGCAAAACCTCGTGGAATTTCTCGAGTTGCGGCAGATGCTCTCGACTTACGACGGTGACCTCAGGGACCCGCTCTGGTGGCCTCAGGAAAGGCCAGTCCCCATGCGAGTTCTTCGGGGGCCTCTCGGGATTCCTCTCCCTTCGATGCCGGGGCCTAAGACCTTGTGTGGAGTCGAGGCCGGAACCTGAGGATTCCTCTCCAGTGCTGACATGGATCTTGGGGTACTTCTGGAGTCTCCCCAGGGGAGTCAGTCCACGTCCCGAATGCGGGCATGCACTTGCGCTTTCCTCCACAGCGGTGGCAGCAGTGTCACGCAGTCCGCCGCGTGCATCAAAGGATCTATGGTTTTCCCTCGAGTCTTTCCCACGAGGCTTTCCCACGAGGCTTTCCCACAGGGCTGTCCCACGTGCACACGTGGTTGGAGTCGATCCTCGGCTTGAACGTCAAGGCAGTGCAGGGAAAACAGGTTCCTCTGGAATGGACTGACCCATCTGGGGGACTCTTGGAATGGTGGCACGACCCTGCTGTTCCTCTCGCCTTTCCTGTGGAGAGCGCCTCCTCTTGAGATGCGACGGGAACGCCGGGAATTCTTTCCCTACGATACAGGGAAAGGATCCCTCATCTCGAGCTAGGAGGCGGAAACGGGGCTCCGCTGGATGTGTGCGGGACCCCACGTGCTTCCTCTCGAGTGGAGACGGTTATGTCGGGGAACTTCTTGAGTTGCAGCAAGGGTGTGAAGGACCCTTTGGAAGTTCCAGTGGTTAGATGTGATTAGCCTCGAGAAGCCTCAGCGGAAATGGGCCTCATCTCGCCTGGAGGGCAAAACCTCCTGGATTTTCTCGAGTTGCGGCAGGTGCTCTCGACTTACGACGGGGACCTCAGAGACCCGCTCTGGTGGCCTCAGGAAAGGCCAGTCCCCATGCGAGTTCCTCGGGGGCCTCTCGGGATTCCTCTCCCGTGGATGCCGGGGCCTAAGACCTTGTGTGGAGTCGGGGCCGGAACCTGAGGATTCCTCTCCAGTGCTGACATGGATCTTGGGGTACTTCTGGAGTCTCCCCAGGGGAGTCAGTCCTCGTCTCGAATGCGGGCATGCACTTGCGCTTTCCTCCAGAGCGGTAGCAGCAGTGTCACGCAGTCCGCCGCGTGGATCAAAGGATCTATGGTTTTCCCTCGAGTCTTTCCCACGAGGCTTTCCCACGAGGCTTTCCCACAGGGCTGTCCCACGTGCACACGTGGTGGGAGTCGATCCTCGGCTTGAACGTCAAGGCAGTGCAGGGAAAACAGTTTCCTCTGGAATGGACTGACACATCTGGGGGTCTCTTGGAATGGTGGCACGACCCTGGAGTTCCTCTCGCCTTTCCTGTGGAGAGCGCCTCCTCTTGAGATGCGACGGGAACGCCGGGAATTCTTTCCTTACGAAACAGGGAAAGGATCCCTCATCTCGAGCTAGGAGGCGGAAACGGGGCTCCCCTGGATGTGTGCTGGACCCCACGTGCTTCCTCTCGTGTGGAGACGGGTATGTCGGGGAACTTCTTGAGTTGCAGCAAGGGTGCGAAGGACCCTTAGGAAGTTCCTGTGGTTAGACGTGATTAGCCTCGAGAAGCCTCAGCGGAAATGGGCCTCATCTCGCCTGGAGGGCAAAACCTCGTGGATTTTCTCGAGTTGCGGCAGGTGCTCTCGACTTACGACGGGGACCTCAGGGACCCGCTCTGGTGGCCTCAGGAAGGCCAGTCCCCATGCGAGTTCTTCGGGGGCCTCTCGGGATTCCTCTCCCGTCGATGTCGGTGCCTAAGACCTTGTGTGGAGTCGAGGCCGGATCCTGAGGATTCCTCTCCAGTGCTGACATGGATCTTGGGGTACTTCTGGAGTCTCCCCAGGGGAGTCAGTCCTCGTCTCGAATGCGGGCAAGCAGTTGCGCTTTCCTCCAGAGCGGTGGCAGCAGTGTCACGCAGTCCGCCGCATGGATCAAAGGATCTATGGTTTTCCCTCGAGTCTTTCCCACGAGGCTTTCCCACGAGGCTTTCCCACAGGGCTGTCCCACGTGCACACGTGGTGGGAGTCGATCGTCAGCTTGAACGTCAAGGCAGTGCAGGGAAAACAGGTTCCTCTGGAATGGACTGACACATCTGGGGGATTCGTGTAATGGTGGCACGACCCTGGAGTTCCTCTCGCCTTTCCTGTGGAGAGCGCCTCCTCTTGAGATGCGACGGGAACGCCGGGAATTTTTTCCCTACGAAACAGGGAAAGGATCCCTCATCTCGAGCTGGGAGGCGGAAACGGGGCTCCCCTGGATGTGTGCGGGACCCCACGTGCTTCCTCTCGAGTGGAGACGGGTATGTCGCGGAACTTCTTGAGTTGCAGCAAGGGTGTGAAGGACCCTTCGGAAGTTCCAGTGGTTAGATGTGATTAGCCTCGAGAAGCCTCAGCGGAAATGGGCCTCATCTCGCCTGGAGGGCAACACCTCCTGGATTTTCTCGAGTTGCGGCAGGTGCTCTCGACTTACGACGGGGATCTCAGGGACCCGCTCTGGAGGCCTCAGGAAAGGCCAGTCCCCATGCGAGTTCCTCGGGGGCCTCTCGCGATTCCTCTCCCGTCAATGCCGGGGCCTAAGACCTTGTGTGGAGTCGGGGCCGGAACCTGAGGATCCTCTCCAGTGCTGACATGGATCTTGGGGTACTTCTGGAGTCTCCCCAGGGGAGTCAGTCCTCGTCTCGAATGCGGGCATGCACATGCGCTTTCCTCCAGAGCGGTAGCAGCAGTGTCACGCAGTCCGCCGCGTGGATCAAAGGATCTATGGTTTTTCCTCGAGTCTTTCCCACGAGGCTTTCCCACGAGGCTTTCCCACAGGGCTGTCCCACGGGCACTCTTGGTGGGAGTCCATCCTCGGCTTGAAGTCAAGGCAGTGCGGGGAAAACAGGTTCCTCTGGAATGGACTGACACATCTGGGGGACTCTTGGAATGGTGGCACGACCCTGGAGTTCCTCTCGCCTTTCCTGTGGAGAGCTCCTCCTCTTCAGATGCGACGGGAACGCCGGGAATTTTTTCCCTACGAAACAGGGAAAGGATCCCTCATCTCGAGCTAGGAGGCGGAAACGGGGCTCCCCTGGATGTGTGCGGGAGCCTCGTGCTTCCTCTCGAGTGGAGACGGGTATGTCGGGGAACTTCTTGCGTTGCAGTAAGGGTGTGAAGGACCCTTTGAAAGTTCCAGTGGTTAGATGTGATTAGTCTCGAGAAGCCTCAGCGGAATTGGGCCTATCTCGGCTGGAGGGCAAAACCTCCTGGATTTTCTCGAGTTGCGGCAGGTGCTCTCGACTTACGACGGGGACCTCAGGGACCCGCTCTGGTGGCCTCAGGAAAGGCCAGTCCCCATGCGAGTTCCTCGGGGGCCTCTCGGGATTCCTCTCCCTTGGATGCCGGGGCCTAAGACCTTGTGTGGAGTCGGGGCCGGAACCTGAGGATTCCTCTCCAGTGCTGACATGGATCTTGGGGTACTACTGGAGTCTCCCCAGGGGAGTCAGTCCTCGTCTCGAATGCGGGCATGCACTTGCGCTTTCCTCCAGAGCGGTAGCAGCAGTGTCACGCAGTCCGCCGCGTGGATCAAAGGATCTATGGTTTTCCCTCGAGTCTTTCCCACGAGGCTTTCCCACGAGGCTTTCCCACAGGGCTGTCCCACGTGCACACGTGGTGGGAGTCGATCCTCGGCTTGAACGTCAAGGCAGTGCGGGGAAAACAGGTTCCTCTGGAATGGACTGACACATCTGGGGGACTCTTGGAATGGTGGCACGACCCTGGAGTTCCTCTCGCCTTTCCTGTGGAGAACGCCTCCTCTTGAGATGCGACGGGAACGCCGGGAATTCTTTCCCTACGAAACAGGGAAAGGATCCCTCATCTCGAGCTAGGAGGCGGAAACGGGGCTCCCCTGGATGTGTGCGGGACCCCACGTGCTTCCTCTCGAGTGGAGACGGGTATGTCGCGGAACTGCTTGAGTTGCAGCAAGGGTGTGAAGGACCCTTTGGAAGTTCCAGTGGTTAGCTGTGATTAGCCTCGAGAAGCCTCAGCGGAAATGGGCCTCATCTCGCCTGGAGGGCAAAACCTCGTGGATTTTCTCGAGTTGCGGCAGGTGCTCTCGACTTACGATGGGGACCTCAGGGACCCGCTCTGGTGGCCTCAGGAACGGCCAGTCCCCATTCGAGTTCCTCGGGGGCCTCTCGGGATTCCTCTCCCGTGGATGCCGGTTCCTAAGACCTTGTGTGGAGTCGGGGCCGGAACCTGAGGATTCCTCTCCAGTGCTGACATGGATCTTGGGGTACTTCTGGAGTCTCCCCAGGGGAGTCATTCCTCGTCTCGAATGCGGGCATGCACTTGCGCTTTCCTCCAGAGCGGTAGCAGCAGTGTCACGCAGTCCGCCGCGTGGATCAAAGATCTATGGTTTTCCCTCGAGTGTTTCCCACGAGGCTTTCCCACGGGGCTTTCCCACAGGGCTGTCCCACGTGCACACGTGGAGGGAGTCGATCCTCGGCTTGAACGTCAAGGCAGTGCACGGAAAACTGGTTCCTCTGGAATGGACTGAAACATCTGGTGGTCTCTTGGAATGGTGGCACGACCCTGGAGTTCCTCTCGCCTTTCCTGTGGAGAGCCCCTCCTCTTGAGATGCGACGGGAACGCCGGGAATTCTTTCCCTACGAATCAGGGAAAGGATCCCTCATTTCGAGCTAGGAGTTGGAAACGGGGCTCCTCTGGATGTGTGCGGGACCCCATGTGCTTCCTCTCGAGTGGAGACGGGTATGTCGGGGAACTTCTTGAGTTGCAGCAAGGGTGTGAAGGACCCTTTGGAAGTTCCAGTGGTTAGATGTGATTAGCCTCGAGAAGCATCAGCGGAAATGTGCCTCATCTCGCCTGGAGGGCAAAACCTCCTGGATTTTCTCGAGTTGTGGCAGGTGCTCTCGACTTACGATGGGGACCTCAGGGACCCGCTCTGGTGGCCTCAGGAAAGGCCAGTCCCCATGCGAGTTCCTCGGGGGCCTCTCGGGATTCCTGTTCCGTCGATGCCAGGGCCTAAGACCTTGTGTGGAGTCGGGGCCGGAACCTGAGGATTCCTCTCCAGTGCTGACATGGATCTTGGGGTACTTCTGGAGTCTCCCCAGGGGAGTCAGTCCTCGTCTCGAATGCGGGCATGCACTTGCGCTTTCCTCCAGAGCGGTAGCAGCAGTGTCACGCAGTCCGCCGCGTGGATCAAAGGATCTATGGTTTTCCCTCGAGTCTTTCCCACGAGGCTTTCCCACGAGGCTTTCCCACAGGGCTGTCCCACGTGCACACGTGGTGGGAGTCGATCCTCGGCTTGAAAGTCATGGCAGTGCAGGGAAAACAGGTTCCTCTTGAATGGACTGACCCATCTGGGGGACTCTTGGAATGGTAGCACGACCCTGGAGTTCCTCTCGCCTTTCCTGTGGAGAGCGCCTCCTCTTGAGATGCGACGGGAACGCCGGGAATTCTTTCCCTACAAAACAGGGAAAGGATCCCTCATCTGGAGCTAGGAGGCGGAAACGGGTCTCCCCTGGATGTGTGCGGGACCCCACGTGCTTCCTCTCCAGTGGAGATGGGTATGTCAGGGAACTTCTTGAGTTGCAGCAAGGGTGTGAAGGACCCTTTGGAAGTTCCAGTGGTTAGATGTGATTGACCTCGAGAAGCCTCAGCGGAAATGGGCCTCATCTCGCCTGGAGGGCAAAACCTCCTGGATTTTCTCGAGTTGCGGCAGGTGCTCTCGACTTACGACGGGGATCTCAGGGACCCGCTCTGGAGGCCTCAGGAAAGGCCAGTCCCCATGCGAGTTCCTCGGGGGCCTCTCGCGATTCCTCTCCCGTCGATGCCGGGGCCTAAGACCTTGTGTGGAGTTGGGGCCGGAACCTGAGGATCCTCTCCAGTGCTGACATGGATCTTGGGGTACTTCTGGAGTCTCCCCAGGGGAGTCAGTCCTCGTCTCGAATGCGGGCATGCACATGCGCTTTCCTCCAGAGCGGTAGCAGCAGTGTCACGCAGTCCGCCGCGTGGATCAAAGGATCTATGGTTTTTCCTCGAGTCTTTCCCACGAGGCTTTCCCACGAGGCTTTCCCACAGGGCTGTCCCACGGGCACTCTTGGTGGGAGTCCATCCTCGGCTTGAAGTCAAGGCAGTGCGGGGAAAACAGGTTCCTCTGGAATGGACTGACACATCTGGGGGACTCTTGGAATGGTGGCACGACCCTGGAGTTCCTCTCGCCTTTCCTGTGGAGAGCTCCTCCTCTTCAGATGCGACGGGAACGCCGGGAATTTTTTCCCTACGAAACAGGGAAAGGATCCCTCATCTCGAGCTAGGAGGCGGAAACGGGGCTCCCCTGGATGTGTGCGGGAGCCTCGTGCTTCCTCTCGAGTGGAGACGGGTATATCGGGGAACTTCTTGCGTTGCAGTAAGGGTGTGAAGGACCCTTTGAAAGTTCCAGTGGTTAGATGTGATTAGTCTCGAGAAGCCTCAGCGGAATTGGGCCTATCTCGGCTGGAGGGCAAAACCTCCTGGATTTTCTCGAGTTGCGGCAGGTGCTCTCGACTTACGACGGGGACCTCAGGGACCCGCTCTGGTGGCCTCAGGAAAGGCCAGTCCCCATGCGAGTTCCTCGGGGGCCTCTCGGGATTCCTCTCCCTTGGATGCCGGGGCCTAAGACCTTGTGTGGAGTCGGGGCCGGAACCTGAGGATTCCTCTCCAGTGCTGACATGGATCTTGGGGTACTACTGGAGTCTCCCCAGGGGAGTCAGTCCTCGTCTCGAATGCGGGCATGCACTTGCGCTTTCCTCCAGAGCGGTAGCAGCAGTGTCACGCAGTCCGCCGCGTGGATCAAAGGATCTATGGTTTTCCCTCGAGTCTTTCCCACGAGGCTTTCCCACGAGGCTTTCCCACAGGGCTGTCCCACGTGCACACGTGGTGGGAGTCGATCCTCGGCTTGAACGTCAAGGCAGTGCGGGGAAAACAGGTTCCTCTGGAATGGACTGACACATCTGGGGGACTCTTGGAATGGTGGCACGACCCTGGAGTTCCTCTCGCCTTTCCTGTGGAGAACGCCTCCTCTTGAGATGCGACGGGAACGCCGGGAATTCTTTCCCTACGAAACAGGGAAAGGATCCCTCATCTCGAGCTAGGAGGCGGAAACGGGGCTCCCCTGGATGTGTGCGGGACCCCACGTGCTTCCTCTCGAGTGGAGACGGGTATGTCGCGGAACTGCTTGAGTTGCAGCAAGGGTGTGAAGGACCCTTTGGAAGTTCCAGTGGTTAGCTGTGATTAGCCTCGAGAAGCCTCAGCGGAAATGGGCCTCATCTCGCCTGGAGGGCAAAACCTCGTGGATTTTCTCGAGTTGCGGCAGGTGCTCTCGACTTACGATGGGGACCTCAGGGACCCGCTCTGGTGGCCTCAGGAACGGCCAGTCCCCATTCGAGTTCCTCGGGGGCCTCTCGGGATTCCTCTCCCGTGGATGCCGGTTCCTAAGACCTTGTGTGGAGTCGGGGCCGGAACCTGAGGATTCCTCTCCAGTGCTGACATGGATCTTGGGGTACTTCTGGAGTCTCCCCAGGGGAGTCATTCCTCGTCTCGAATGCGGGCATGCACTTGCGCTTTCCTCCAGAGCGGTAGCAGCAGTTTCACGCAGTCCGCCGCGTGGATCAAAGATCTATGGTTTTCCCTCGAGTGTTTCCCACGAGGCTTTCCCACGGGGCTTTCCCACAGGGCTGTCCCACGTGCACACGTGGAGGGAGTCGATCCTCGGCTTGAACGTCAAGGCAGTGCACGGAAAACTGGTTCCTCTGGAATGGACTGAAACATCTGGTGGTCTCTTGGAATGGTGGCACGACCCTGGAGTTCCTCTCGCCTTTCCTGTGGAGAGCCCCTCCTCTTGAGATGCGACGGGAACGCCGGGAATTCTTTCCCTACGAATCAGGGAAAGGATCCCTCATTTCGAGCTAGGAGTTGGAAACGGGGCTCCTCTGGATGTGTGCGGGACCCCATGTGCTTCCTCTCGAGTGGAGACGGGTATGTCGGGGAACTTCTTGAGTTGCAGCAAGGGTGTGAAGGACCCTTTGGAAGTTCCAGTGGTTAGATGTGATTAGCCTCGAGAAGCATCAGCGGAAATGTGCCTCATCTCGCCTGGAGGGCAAAACCTCCTGGATTTTCTCGAGTTGTGGCAGGTGCTCTCGACTTACGATGGGGACCTCAGGGACCCGCTCTGGTGGCCTCAGGAAAGGCCAGTCCCCATGCGAGTTCCTCGGGGGCCTCTCGGGATTCCTGTTCCGTCGATGCCAGGGCCTAAGACCTTGTGTGGAGTCGGGGCCGGAACCTGAGGATTCCTCTCCAGTGCTGACATGGATCTTGGGGTACTTCTGGAGTCTCCCCAGGGGAGTCAGTCCTCGTCTCGAATGCGGGCATGCACTTGCGCTTTCCTCCAGAGCGGTAGCAGCAGTGTCACGCAGTCCGCCGCGTGGATCAAAGGATCTATGGTTTTCCCTCGAGTCTTTCCCACGAGGCTTTCCCACGAGTCTTTCCCACAGGGCTGTCCCACGTGCACACGTGGTGGGAGTCGATCCTCGGCTTGAAAGTCATGGCAGTGCAGGGAAAACAGGTTCCTCTTGAATGGACTGACCCATCTGGGGGACTCTTGGAATGGTAGCACGACCCTGGAGTTCCTCTCGCCTTTCCTGTGGAGAGCGCCTCCTCTTGAGATGCGACGGGAACGCCGGGAATTCTTTCCCTACAAAACAGGGAAAGGATCCCTCATCTGGAGCTAGGAGGCGGAAACGGGTCTCCCCTGGATGTGTGCGGGACCCCACGTGCTTCCTCTCCAGTGGAGATGGGTATGTCAGGGAACTTCTTGAGTTGCAGCAAGGGTGTGAAGGACCCTTTGGAAGTTCCAGTGGTTAGATGTGATTGACCTCGAGAAGCCTCAGCGGAAATGGGCCTCATCTCGCCTGGAGGGCAAAACCTCCTGGATTTTCTCGAGTTGCGGCAGATGCTCTCGACTTACGACGGGAACCTCAGGGACCCGCTCTGGTGGCCTCAGGAAAGGCCAGTCCCCATGCGAGTTCCACGGGGGCCTCTCGGGATTCCTCTCCCGTCGATGCCGGGGCCTAAGACCTTGTGTGGAGTCGGGGCCGGAACCTGAGGATTCCTCTCCAGTGCTGACATGGATCTTGGGGTACTTCTGGAGTCTCCCCAGGGGAGTCAGTCCTCGTCTCGAATGCGGGCATGCACTTGCGCTTTCCTCCAGAGCGGTAGCAGCAGTGTCACGCAGTCCGCCGCGTGGATCAAAGGATCTATGGTTTTCCCTCGAGTCTTTCCCACGAGGCTTTCCCACGAGGCTTTCCCACAGGGCTGTCCCACGTGCACACGTGGTGGGAGTCGATCCTCGGCTTGAACGTCAAGCCAGTGCAGGCAAAACAGGTTCCTCTGGAATGGACTGACACATCTGGGGGACCCTTGGAATGGTGGCACGACCCTGGAGTTCCTCTCGCCTTTCCTGTGGAGAGCGCCTCCTCTTGAGATGCGACGGGAACGTCGGGAATTCTTTCCCTACGAAACAGGGAAAGGATCCCTCATCTTGAGCTAGGAGGCGGAAACGGGGCTCCCCTGGATGTGTGCTTGACCCTCGTGCTTCCTCTCGAGTGGAGACGGGTATGTCGGGGAACTTCTTGAGTTGCAGCAAGGGTGTGAAGGACCCTTTGAAAGTTCCAGTGGTTAGATGTGATTAGCCTCGAGAAGCCTCAGCGGAATTGGGCCTCATCTCGGCTGGAGGGCAAAACCTCCTGGATTTTCTCGAGTTGCGGCAGGTGCTCTCGACTTACGACGGGGACCTCAGGGACCCGCTCTGGTGGCCTCAGGAAAGGCCAGTCCCCATGCGAGTTCCTCGGGGGCCTCTCGGGATTCCTCTTCCGTGGATGCCGGGGCCTAAGGCTTTGTGTGGAGTCGGGGCCGGAACCTGAGGATTCCTCTCCAGTGCTGACATGGATCTTGGGGTACTTCTGGAGTCTCCCCAGGGGAGTCAGTCCCCGTCTCGAATGCGGGCATGCACTTGCGCTTTCCTCCAGAGCGGTAGCAGCAGTGTCACGCAGTCCGCCGCGTGGATCAAAGGATCTATGGTTTTCCCTCGAGCCTTTCCCACGAGGCTTTCCCACGAGGCTTTCCCACAGGGCTGTCCCACGTGCACACGTGGTGGGAGTCGATCCTCGGCTTGAACGTCAAGGCAGTGCAGGGAAAACAGGTTCCTCTGGAATGGACTGACACATCTGGGGCACCCTTGGAATGGTGGCACGACCCTGGAGTTCCTCTCGCCTTTCCTGTGGAGAGCGCCTCCTCTTGAGTTGCGACGGGAACGCCGGAAATTCTTTCCCTACGAAACAGGGAAAGGATCCCTCATCTCGAGCTAGGAGGCGGAAACGGGGCTCCCCTGGATGTGTGCTTGACCCTCGTGCTTCCTCTCGAGTGGAGACGGGTATGTCGGGGAAGTTCTTGAGTTGCAGCAAGGGTGAGAAGGACCCTTTGGATGTTCCAGTGGTTAGATGTGATTAGCTTCGAGAAGCCTCAGCGGAAATGGGCCTCATCTCGCCTGGAGGGCAAAACCTCCTGGATTTTCTCGAGTTGCGGCAGGTGCTCTCGACTTACGACGGGGACCTCAGGGACCTGCTCTGGTGGCCTCAGGAAAGGCCAGTCCCCATGCGAGTTCCTCGGGGGCCTCTCGGGATTCCTCTCCCGTCGATGCCGGGGCCTAAGACCTTGTGTGGAGTCGGGGCCGGAACCTGAGGATTCCTCTCCAGTGCTGACATGGATCTTGGGGTACTTCTGGAGTCTCCCCAGGGGAGTCAGTCCTCGTCTCGAATGCGGGCATGCACTTGCGCTTTCCTCCAGAGCGGTAGCAGCAGTGTCACGCAGTCCGCCGCGTGGATCAAAGGATCTATGGTTTTCCCTCGAGTCTTTCCCACGAGGCTTTCCCACGAGGCTTTCCCACAGGGCTGTACCACGTGCACACGTGGTGGGAGTCGATCCTCGGCTTGAACGTCAAGGCAGTGCAGGGAAAACAGGTGCCTCTGGAATGGACTGACACCTCCGGGGGTCTCTTGGAATGGTGGCACGACCCTGGAGTTCCTCTCGCCTTTCCTGTGGAGAGCGCCTCCTTTTGAGATGCGACGGAAACGCCGGGAATTCTTTCCCTACGAAACAGGGAAAGGATCCCTCATCTCGAGCTAGGAGGCGGAAACGGGGCTCCCCTGGATGTGTGCGGGACCCCATGTGCTTCCTCTCAAGTGGAGACGGGTATGTCGGGGAACTTCTTGAGTTGCAGCAAGGGTGTGAAGGACCCTTTGGAAGTTCCAGTGGTTAGATGTGATTAGCCTCGAGAAGCCTCAGCGGAAATGGGCCTCATCTCGCCTGGAGGGCAAAACCTCCTGGATTTTCTCGAGTTGCGGCAGGTGCTCTCGTCTTACGACGGGGACCTCAGGGACCCGCTCTGGTGGCCTCAGGAAAGGCCAGTCCCCATGCGTGTTCCTCGAGGGCCGCTTGGGATTCCTCTCCTGTCGATGCCGGGGCCTAAGACCTTGTGTGGAGTCGGGGCAGGAACCTGAGGATTCCTCTCCAGTGCTGACATGGATCTTGGGGTACATCTGGAGTCTCCCCAGGGGAGTCAGTCCTCGTCTCGAATGCGGGCATGCACTTGCGCTTTCCTCCAGAGCGGTAGCAGCAGTGTCACACAGTCCGCCGCGTGGACAAAAGGATCTTTGGTTTTCCCTCGAGTCTTTCCCACGAGGCTGTCCCACGAGGCTTTCCCACAGGGCTGTCCCACGTGCACACGTGGTGGGAGTCGATCCTCGGCTTGAACGTCAAGGCAGTTCGGGGAAAACAGGTTACTCTGGAATGGACTGACACATCTGGGGGCCTCGTGGAATGGTGGCACGACCCTGGAGTTGCTCTCACCTTTCCTGTGGAGAGCGCCTCCTCTTGAGATGCGAAGGGAACGCAGGGAATTCTTCCCTACGAAACAGGGAAAGGATCCCTCATCTCGAGCTAGGAGGCGGAAACGGGGCTCCCCTGGATGTGTGCGGGACCCCATGTGCTTCCTCTCGAGTAGAGACGGTATGTCGGGGAACTTCTTGAGTTGCAGCAAGGGTGTGAAGGACCCTTGGGAATTTCCAGTGGTTAGATGTGATTAGCCTCGAGAAACCTCAGCGGAAACGGCCTCATCTCGCCTGCAGGGCAAAACCTCCTGGATTTTCTCGAGTTGCGGCAGGTGCTCTCGACTTACGACGGGGACCTCAGGGACCCGCTCTGGTGGCCTCAGGTAAGGCCAGTCTCCATGCGAGTTCCTCGGGGGCCTCTCGGGATTCCTCTCCCGTCGATGCCGGGGCCTAAGACCTTGTGTGGAGTCGGGGCCGGAACCTGAGGATTCCTCTCCAGTGCTGACATGGATCTTGGGGTACTTCTGGAGTCTCCCCAGGGGAGTCAGTCCTCGTCTCGAATGCGGGCATGCACTTGCGCTTTCCTCCAGAGCGGTAGCAGCAGTGTCACGCAATCAGCCGCGTGGATCAAAGGATCTATGGTTTTCCCTCGAGTCTTTCCCACGAGTCTTTCCCACGAGGCTTTCCCACAGGGCTGTCCCACGTGCACACGTGGTGGGACTCGATCTTCGGCTTGAACGTAAAGGCAGTGCAGGGAAAACAGGTTCCTATGGAATGGACTGACACATCTGGGGGACTCTTGGAATGGTGGCACGACCCTGGAGTTCCTCTCGCCTTTCCTGTGGAGAGCTCCTCCTCTTGAGATGCGACGGGAACGCCGGGAATTCTTTCCCTACGAAACAGGGAAAGGATCCCTCATCTCAAGCTAGGAGGCGGAAACGGGGCTCCCCTGGATGTGTGCCGGACCCCACGAGCTTCCTCTCGAGTGGAGACGGGTATGTCGGGGAACTTCTGGAGTTGCAGCAAGGGTGTGAAGGACCCTTTGGAAGTTCCAGTGGTTAGAGGTGATTAGCCTCGAGAAGCCTCAGCGGAAATGGGCCTCATCTCGCCTGGAGGGCAAAACCTCCTGGATTTTCTCGAGTTACGGCAGGTGCTCTCGACTTACGACGGGGACCTCAGGGACTCGCTCTGGTGGCCTCAGGAAAGGCCAGTCCCCATGCGAGTTCCTCGGGGGCCTCTCGGGGTTCCTCTCCCGTCAATGCCGGGGACTAAGACCTTGTGTGGAGTCGGGGCCGGCACCTGAGGATTCCTGTCCAGTGTTGACATGGATCTTGGGTTACTTCTGGAGTCTCCCCAGGGGAGTCAGTCCTCGTCTCGAATGCCGGCATGCACTTGTGCTTTCCTCCAGAGCGGTAGCAGCAGTGACACGCAGTCCGCCGCGTGGATCAAAGGATCTATGGTTTTCCCTCGAGTCTTTCCCACGAGGCTTTCCCACGAGGCTTTCCCACAGGGCTGTCCCACGTGCACACGTGGTGGGAGTCGATCCTCGGCTTGAACGTCAAGGCAGTGCAGGGAAAACAGGTTCCTCTGGAATGGACTGACACATCTGGCGGACTCTTGGAATGGTGGCACGACCCAGGAGTTCCTCTCGCCTTTCCTGTGGAGAGCGCCTCCTCTTGAGATGCGACGGGAACGCCGGGAATTCTTTCCCTACGAAACAGGGAAAGGATCCCTTATCTCGAGCTAGGAGGCGGAAACGGGGCTCCCCTGGATGTGTGCGGGACCCCACGTGCTTCCTCTCGAGTGGAGATGGGTATGTCGGGGAACTTCTTGAGTTGCAGCAAGGGTGTGAAGGACCCTTTGGAAGTTCCAGTGGTTAGAGGTGATTAGCCTCGAGAAGCCTCAGCGGAAATGGGCCTCATCTCGCCTGGAGGGCAAAACCTCCTGGATTTTCTCGAGTTACGGCAGGTGCTCTCGACTTACGACGGGGACCTCAGGGACTCGCTCTGGTGGCCTCAGGAAAGGCCAGTCCCCATGCGAGTTCCTCGGGGGCCTCTCGGGGTTCCTCTCCCGTCAATGCCGGGGACTAAGACCTTGTGTGGAGTCGGGCCGGCACCTGAGGATTCCTGTCCAGTGTTGACATGGATCTTGGGGTACTTCTGGAGTCTCCCCAGGGGAGTCAGTCCTCGTCTCGAATGCGGGCATGCACTTGTGCTTTCCTCCAGAGCGGTAGCAGCAGTGACACGCAGTCCGCCGCGTGGATCAAAGGATCTATGGTTTTCCCTCGAGTCTTTCCCACGAGGCTTTCCCACGAGGCTTTCCCACAGGGCTGTCCCACGTGCACACGTGGTGGGAGTCGATCCTCGGCTTGAACGTCAAGGCAGTGCAGGGAAAACAGGTTCCTCTGGAATGGACTGACACATCTGGGGGACTCTTGGAATGGTGGCACGACCCAGGAGTTCCTCTCGCCTTTCCTGTGGAGAGCGCCTCCTCTTGAGATGCGACGGGAACGCCGGGAATTCTTTCCCTACGAAACAGGGAAAGGATCCCTTATCTCGAGCTAGGAGGCGGAAACGGGGCTCCCCTGGATGTGTGCGGGACCCCACGTGCTTCCTCTCGAGTGGAGATGGGCATGTCGGGGAACTTCTTGAGTTGCAGCAAGGGTGTGAAGGACCCTTTGGAAGTTCCAGTGGTTAGAGGTGATTAGCCTCGAGAAGCCTCAGCGGAAATGGGCCTCATCTCGCCTGGAGGGCAAAACCTCCTGGATTTTCTCGAGTTACGGCAGGTGCTCTCGACTTACGACGGGGACCTCAGGGACTCGCTCTGGTGGCCTCAGGAAAGGCCAGTCCCCATGCGAGTTCCTCGGGGGCCTCTCGGGGTTCCTCTCCCGTCAATGCCGGGGACTAAGACCTTGTGTGGAGTCGGGGCCGGCACCTGAGGATTCCTGTCCAGTGTTGACATGGATCTTGGGGTACTTCTGGAGGCTCCCCAGGGGAGTCAGTCCTCGTCTCGAATGCGGGCATGCACTTGTGCTTTCCTCCAGAGCGGTAGCAGCAGTGACACGCAGTCCGCCGCGTGGATCAAAGGATCTATGGTTTTCCCTCGAGTCTTTCCCACGAGGCTTTCCCACGAGGCTTTCCCACAGGGCTGTCCCACGTGCACACGTGGTGGGAGTCGATCCTCGGCTTGAACGTCAAGGCAATGCAGGGAAAACAGGTTCCTCTGGAATGGACTGACACATCTGGGGGACTCTTGGAATGGTGGCACGACCCAGGAGTTCCTCTCGCCTTTCCTGTGGAGAGCGCCTCCTCTTGAGATGCGACGGGAACGCCGGGAATTCTTTCCCTACGAAACAGGGAAAGGATCCCTTATCTCGAGCTAGGAGGCGGAAACGGGGCTCCCCTGGATGTGTGCGGGACCCCACGTGCTTCCTCTCGAGTGGAGATGGGTATGTCGGGGAACTTCTTGAGTTGCAGCAAGGGTGTGAAGGACCCTTTGGAAGTTCCAGTGGTTAGATGTGATTAGCCTCGAGAAGCCTCAGCGGAAATGGGCCTCAACTCGCCTGGAGGGCAAAACCTCCTGGATTTCCTCGAGTTGCGGCAGGTGGTCTCGACTTACGACGGGGACCTCAGGGACCCGCTCTGGTGGCCTCAGGAAAGGCCAGTCCCCATGTGAGTTCCTCGGGGGCCTCTCGGGCTTCCTCTTCGGTCGATGCCGGGGCCTAAGACCTAGTGTGGAGGCGGGGCCGGAACCTGAGGATTCCTCTCCAGTGCTGACATGGATCTTGGGGTACTTCTGGAGTCTCCCCAGGGGAGTCAGTCCTCGTCTCGAATGCGGGCATGCACTTGCGCTTTCCTCCAGAGCGGTAGCAGCAGTGTCACGCAGTCCGCTGCGTGGATCAAAGGATCTATGGTTTTCCCTCGAGTCTTTCCCACGAGGCTTTCCCACGAGGCTTTCCCACAGGGCTGTCCCACGTGCACACGTGGTGGGAGTCGATCCTCGACTTGAACGTCAAGGCAGTGCAGGGAAAACAGGTTCCTCTGGAATGGACTGACACATCTGGGGGTCTCTTGGAATGGTGGCACGACCCTGGAGTTCCTCTCGCCTTTCCTGTGGAGAGCGCCTCCTCTGGAGATGCGACGGGAACGCCGGGAATTCTTTCCCTACGAAACAGGGAAAGGATCCCTCATCTCGAGCTAGGAGGCGGAAACGGGGCTCCTCTGGATGTGTGCGGGACCCCACGTGCTTCCCCTCGAGTGGAGACGGGTATGTCGGGGAACTTCTTGAGTTGCAGCAAGGGTGTGAAGGACCCTTAGGAAGTTCCAGTGGTTAGACGTGATTAGCCTCGAGAAGCCTCAGCGGAAATGGGCCTCATCTCACCTGGAGGGCAAAACCTCTTGGATTTTCTCGAGTTGTGACAGGTGCTCTGGACTTACGACGGGGACCTCAGGGACCCGCTCTGGTGGCCTCAGGAAAGGCCAGTCCCCATGCGAGTTCCACGGGGGCCTCTCGGGATTCCTCTCCCGTCGATGCCGGGGCCTAAGACCTTGTGTGGAGTCGGGGCCGGAACCTGAGGATTCCTCTCCAGTGCTGACATGGATCTTGGGGTACTTCTGGAGTCTCCCCAGGGGAGTCAGTCCTCGTCTCGAATGCGGGCGTGCACTTGCGCTTTCCTCCAGAGCGGTAGCAGCAGTGTCACGCAGTCCGCCGCGTGGATCAAAGGATCTATGGTTTTCCCTCCAGACTTTCCCACGAGGCTTTCCCACGAGGCTTTCCCACAGGGCTGTCCCACGTGCACACGTGGTGGGAGTCGATCCTCGGCTTGAACGTCAAGGCAGTGCAGGGAAAACAGGTTCGTCTGTAATGGACTGACCCATCTGGGGGACTCTTCGAATGGTGGCACGACCCTGGAGTTCCTCTCGCCTTTCCTGTGGAGAGCGCCTCCTCTTGAGATGCGACGAGAACGCCGGGAATTCTTTCCCTATGAAACATGGAAAGGATCCCTCTTCTCGAGGTAGGAGGCGGAAACGGGGCTCCCCTGGATGTGTGCGGGACCCCACGTGCTTCCTCTCGAGTGGAGACGGGTATGTCGGGGAACTTCTTGAGTTGAGGCAAGGGTGTGAAGGACCCTTTGGAAGTTCCAGTGGTTAGATGTGATTAGCCTCGAGAAGCCTCAGCGGAAATGGGCCTCATCTCGGCTGGAGGGCAAAACCTCCCGGATTTTCTCGAGTTGCGGCAGGTGCTCTCGACTTACGACGGGGACCTCAGTGACCCGCTCTGGTGGCCTCAGGAAAGGCCAGTCCCCATGCGAGTTCCTCGGGGGCCTCTCGGGATTTCTCTCCCATCGATGCCGGGGACTAAGACCTTGTGTGGAGTCGGGGCCGGAACCAGAGGATTCCTCTCCAGTGCTGACATGGATCTTGGGGTACTTCTGGAGTCTCCCCAGGGGAGTCAGTCCTCGTCTCGAATGCCGGCATGCACTTGTGCTTTCCTCCAGAGCGGTAGCAGCAGTGACACGCAGTCCGCCGCGTGGATCAAAGGATCTATGGTTTTCCCTCGAGTCTTTCCCACGAGGCTTTCCCACGAGGCTTTCCCACAGGGCTGTCCCACGTGCACACGTGGTGGGAGTCGATCCTCAGCTTGAACGTCAAGGCAGTGCAGGGAAAACAGGTTCCTCTGGAATGGACTGACACATCTGGCGGACTCTTGGAATGGTGGCACGACCCAGGAGTTCCTCTCGCCTTTACTGTGGAGAGCGCCTACTCTTGAGATGCGACGGGAACGCCGGGAATTCTTTCCCTACGAAACAGGGAAAGGATCCCTTATCTCGAGCTAGGAGGCGGAAACGGGGCTCCCCTGGATGTGTGCGGGACCCCACGTGCTTCCTCTCGAGTGGAGATGGGTATGTCGGGGAACTTCTTGAGTTGCAGCAAGGGTGTGAAGGACCCTTTGGAAGTTCCAGTGGTTAGAGGTGATTAGCCTCGAGAAGCCTCAGCGGAAATGGGCCTCATCTCGCCTGGAGGGCAAAACCTCCTGGATTTTCTCGAGTTACGGCAGGTGCTCTCGACTTACGACGGGGACCTCAGGGACTCGCTCTGGTGGCCTCAGGAAAGGCCAGTCCCCATGCGAGTTCCTCGGGGGCCTCTCGGGGTTCCTCTCCCGTCAATGCCGGGGACTAAGACCTTGTGTGGAGTCGGGCCGGCACCTGAGGATTCCTGTCCAGTGTTGACATGGATCTTGGGGTACTTCTGGAGTCTCCCCAGGGGAGTCAGTCCTCGTCTCGAATGCGGGCATGCACTTGTGCTTTCCTCCAGAGCGGTAGCAGCAGTGACACGCAGTCCGCCGCGTGGATCAAAGGATCTATGGTTTTCCCTCGAGTCTTTCCCACGAGGCTTTCCCACGAGGCTTTCCCACAGGGCTGTCCCACGTGCACACGTGGTGGGAGTCGATCCTCGGCTTGAACGTCAAGGCAGTGCAGGGAAAACAGGTTCCTCTGGAATGGACTGACACATCTGGGGGACTCTTGGAATGGTGGCACGACCCAGGAGTTCCTCTCGCCTTTCCTGTGGAGAGCGCCTCCTCTTGAGATGCGACGGGAACGCCGGGAATTCTTTCCCTACGAAACAGGGAAAGGATCCCTTATCTCGAGCTAGGAGGCGGAAACGGGGCTCCCCTGGATGTGTGCGGGACCCCACGTGCTTCCTCTCGAGTGGAGATGGGCATGTCGGGGAACTTCTTGTGTTGCAGCAAGGGTGTGAAGGACCCTTTGGAAGTTCCAGTGGTTAGAGGTGATTAGCCTCGAGAAGCCTCAGCGGAAATGGGCCTCATCTCGCCTGGAGGGCAAAACCTCCTGGATTTTCTCGAGTTACGGCAGGTGCTCTCGACTTACGACGGGGACCTCAGGGACTCGCTCTGGTGGCCTCAGGAAAGGCCAGTCCCCATGCGAGTTCCTCGGGGGCCTCTCGGGGTTCCTCTCCCGTCAATGCCGGGGACTAAGACCTTGTGTGGAGTCGGGGCCGGCACCTGAGGATTCCTGTCCAGTGTTGACATGGATCTTGGGGTACTTCTGGAGGCTCCCCAGGGGAGTCAGTCCTCGTCTCGAATGCGGGCATGCACTTGTGCTTTCCTCCAGAGCGGTAGCAGCAGTGACACGCAGTCCGCCGCGTGGATCAAAGGATCTATGGTTTTCCCTCGAGTCTTTCCCACGAGGCTTTCCCACGAGGCTTTCCCACAGGGCTGTCCCACGTGCACACGTGGTGGGAGTCGATCCTCGGCTTGAACGTCAAGGCAATGCAGGGAAAACAGGTTCCTCTGGAATGGACTGACACATCTGGGGGACTCTTGGAATGGTGGCACGACCCAGGAGTTCCTCTCGCCTTTCCTGTGGAGAGCGCCTCCTCTTGAGATGCGACGGGAACGCCGGGAATTCTTTCCCTACGAAACAGGGAAAGGATCCCTTATCTCGAGCTAGGAGGCGGAAACGGGGCTCCCCTGGATGTGTGCGGGACCCCACGTGCTTCCTCTCGAGTGGAGATGGGTATGTCGGGGAACTTCTTGAGTTGCAGCAAGGGTGTGAAGGACCCTTTGGAAGTTCCAGTGGTTAGATGTGATTAGCCTCGAGAAGCCTCAGCGGAAATGGGCCTCAACTCGCCTGGAGGGCAAAACCTCCTGGATTTCCTCGAGTTGCGGCAGGTGCTCTCGACTTACGACGGGGACCTCAGGGACCCGCTCTGGTGGCCTCAGGAAAGGCCAGTCCCCATGTGAGTTCCTCGGGGGCCTCTCGGGCTTCCTCTTCGGTCGATGCCGGGGCCTAAGACCTAGTGTGGAGGCGGGGCCGGAACCTGAGGATTCCTCTCCAGTGCTGACATGGATCTTGGGGTACTTCTGGAGTCTCCCCAGGGGAGTCAGTCCTCGTCTCGAATGCGGGCATGCACTTGCGCTTTCCTCCAGAGCGGTAGCAGCAGTGTCACGCAGTCCGCTGCGTGGATCAAAGGATCTATGGTTTTCCCTCGAGTCTTTCCCACGAGGCTTTCCCACGAGGCTTTCCCACAGGGCTGTCCCACGTGCACACGTGGTGGGAGTCGATCCTCGACTTGAACGTCAAGGCAGTGCAGGGAAAACAGGTTCCTCTGGAATGGACTGACACATCTGGGGGTCTCTTGGAATGGTGGCACGACCCTGGAGTTCCTCTCGCCTTTCCTGTGGAGAGCGCCTCCTCTGGAGATGCGACGGGAACGCCGGGAATTCTTTCCCTACGAAACAGGGAAAGGATCCCTCATCTCGAGCTAGGAGGCGGAAACGGGGCTCCTCTGGATGTGTGCGGGACCCCACGTGCTTCCCCTCGAGTGGAGACGGGTATGTCGGGGAACTTCTTGAGTTGCAGCAAGGGTGTGAAGGACCCTTAGGAAGTTCCAGTGGTTAGACGTGATTAGCCTCGAGAAGCCTCAGCGGAAATGGGCCTCATCTCACCTGGAGGGCAAAACCTCTTGGATTTTCTCGAGTTGTGACAGGTGCTCTGGACTTACGACGGGGACCTCAGGGACCCGCTCTGGTGGCCTCAGGAAAGGCCAGTCCCCATGCGAGTTCCACGGGGGCCTCTCGGGATTCCTCTCCCGTCGATGCCGGGGCCTAAGACCTTGTGTGGAGTCGGGGCCGGAACCTGAGGATTCCTCTCCAGTGCTGACATGGATCTTGGGGTACTTCTGGAGTCTCCCCAGGGGAGTCAGTCCTCGTCTCGAATGCGGGCGTGCACTTGCGCTTTCCTCCAGAGCGGTAGCAGCAGTGTCACGCAGTCCGCCGCGTGGATCAAAGGATCTATGGTTTTCCCTCCAGACTTTCCCACGAGGCTTTCCCACGAGGCTTTCCCACAGGGCTGTCCCACGTGCACACGTGGTGGGAGTCGATCCTCGGCTTGAACGTCCAGGCAGTGCAGGGAAAACAGGTTCGTCTGTAATGGACTGACCCATCTGGGGGACTCTTCGAATGGTGGCACGACCCTGGAGTTCCTCTCGCCTTTCCTGTGGAGAGCGCCTCCTCTTGAGATGCGACGAGAACGCCGGGAATTCTTTCCCTATGAAACATGGAAAGGATCCCTCTTCTCGAGGTAGGAGGCGGAAACGGGGCTCCCCTGGATGTGTGCGGGACCCCACGTGCTTCCTCTCGAGTGGAGACGGGTATGTCGGGGAACTTCTTGAGTTGAGGCAAGGGTGTGAAGGACCCTTTGGAAGTTCCAGTGGTTAGATGTGATTAGCCTCGAGAAGCCTCAGCGGAAATGGGCCTCATCTCGGCTGGAGGGCAAAACCTCCCGGATTTTCTCGAGTTGCGGCAGGTGCTCTCGACTTACGACGGGGACCTCAGTGACCCGCTCTGGTGGCCTCAGGAAAGGCCAGTCCCCATGCGAGTTCCTCGGGGGCCTCTCGGGATTTCTCTCCCATCGATGCCGGGGACTAAGACCTTGTGTGGAGTCGGGGCCGGAACCTGAGGATTCCTCTCCAGTGCTGACATGGATCTTGGGGTACTTCTGGAGTCTCCCCAGGGGAGTCAGTCCTCGTCTCGAATGCGGGCATGCACTTGCGCTTTCCTCCAGAGCGGTAGCAGCAGTGTCACGCAGTCCGTCGCGTGGATCAAAGGATCTATGGTTTTCCCTCGAGTCTTTCCCACGAGGCTTTCCCATGAGGCTTTCCCACAGGGCTGTCCCACGTGCACACGTGGTGGGAGTCGATCCTCGGCTTGAACGTCAAGGCAGTGCAGGGAAAACAGGTTCCTCTGTAATGGACTGACACATCTGGGGGATTCGTGGAATGGTGGCACGACCCTGGAGTTCCTCTCTCCTTTCCTGTGGAGAGCGCCTACTCTTGAAATGCGACGGGAACGCCGGGAATTCTTTCCCTACGAAACAGGGAAAGGATCCCTCATCTCGAGCTAGGAGGAGGAAACGGGGCTCCCCTGGATGTGTGCGGGACCCCACGTGCTTCCTCTCGAGTGGAGACGGGTATGTCGGGGAACTTCTTGAGTTGCAACAAGGGTGTGAAGGACCCTTTGGAAGTTCCAGTGGTTAGATGTGATTAGCCTCGAGAAGCCTCAGCGGAAATGGGCCTCATCTCGCCTGGAGGGCAAAACCTCCTGGATTTTCTCGAGTTGCGGCAGGTGCTCTCGACTTACGACGGGGACCTCAGGGACCCGCTCTGGAGTCCTCAGGAAAGGCCAGTCCCCATGCGAGTTCCTCCAGGGCCTCTCGGGATTCCTCTCCCGTGGATGCCGGGGCCTAAGACCTTTTGTGGAGTCGGGGCCGGAACCTGAGGATTCCTCTCCAGTGCTGACATGGATCTTGGGGTACTTCTGGAGTCTCCCCAGGGGAGTCAGTCCTCGTCTCGAATGTGGGCATGCACTTGCGCTTACCTCCAGAGCGGTAGCAGCAGTGTCACGCAGTCCGCCGCGTGGATCAAAGGATCTATGGTTTTCCCTCGAGTCTTTCCCACGAGGCTTTCCCACGAGGCTTTCCCACAGGGCTGTCTCACGTGCACACGTGGTGGGAGTCGATCCTCGGCTTGAACGTCAAGGCAGTGCAGGGAAAATAGGTTCCTCTGGAATGGACTGACACATCTGGGGGTCTCTTGTAATGGTGGCACGACCCTGGAGTTCCTCTACCCTTTCCTGTGGAGAGCGCCTCCTCTTGAGATGCGACGGGAACGCCGGGAATTCTTTCCCTACGAAACAGGGAAAGGATCCCTCATCTCGAGCTAGGAGGCGGAAACGGGGCTCCCCTGGATGTGTGCGGGACCCCATGTGCTTCCTCTCGAGTGGACACGGGTATGTCGGGGAACTTCTTGAGTTGCAGCAAGGGTGTGAAAGACCCTTTGGAAGTTCCAGTGGTTAGATGTGATTAGCCTCGAGAAGCCTCAGCGGAAATGGGCCTCATCTCGCCTGGAGGGCAAAACCTCCTGGATTTTCTCGAGTTGCGGCAGGTGCTCTCGACTTACGACGGGGACATCAGGGACCCGCTCTGGTGGCCTCAGGAAAGGCCAGTCCCCATGCGAGTTCCTCGGGGGCCTCTCGGGATTCCTCTCCCGTGGATGCCGGGGCCTAAGACCTTGTGTGGATTCGGGGCCGGAACCTGAGGATTCCTCTCCAGTGCTGACATGGATCTTGGGGTACTTCTGGAGTCTCCCCAGGGGAGTCAGTCCTCGTCTCGAATGCGGGCCTGCACTTGCGCTTTCCTCCAGAGCAGTAGCAGCAGTGTCACGCAGTCCACCGCGTCTATCAAAGGATCTATGGTTTTCCCTCGAGTCTTTCCCACGAGGCTTTCCCACGAGGCTTTCCCACAGGGCTGTCTCACGTGCACACGTGGTGGGAGTCTATCCTCGGCTTGAACGTCAAGGCAGTGCAGGGAAAACAGGTGCCTCTGGAATGGACTGACACATCTGGGGGTCTCTTGGAATGGTGGCACGACCCTGGAGTTCCTCTCACCTTTCCTGTGGAGAGTGCCTCCTTTTGAGATTGGACGGGAACGCCGGGAATTCTTTCACTACGAAACAGGGAAAGGATCCCTCATCTCGAGCTAGGAGGCGGAAACGGGGCTCCCCTGGATGTGTGCGGGACCCCATGTGCTTCCTCTCAATTGGAGACGGGTATGTCGGGGAACTTGTTGAGTTGCAGCAAGGGTGTGAAGGACCCTGTGGAGGTTCCAGTGGTTAGATGTGATTAGCCTCGATATTCTCAGCGGAAATGGACCTCATCTCGCCTGGAGGGCAAAACCTCCTGGATTTTCTCGAGTTGCGGCAGGTGCTCTCGACTTACGACGGGGACCTCAGGGACCCGCTCTGGTGGCCTCAGGAAAGGCCAATCCCCATGCGAGTTCCTCGGGGGCCTCTCGGGATTCCTCTCCCGTGGATGCCGGGGCCTAAGACCTTGTGTGGAGTCGGGGCCGGAACCTGAGGATTCCTCTCCAGTGCTGACATGGATCTTGGGGTACTTCTGGAGTCTCCCCAGGGGAGTCAGTCCTCGTCTCGAATGCGGGCATGCACTTGCGCTTTCCTCCAGAGCGGTAGCAGCTGTGTCCCGCAGTCCGCCGCGTGGATCAAAGGATCTATGGTTTTCCCTCGAGTCTTTCCCACGAGGCTTTCCCACAGGGCTGTCCCACGTGCACACGTGGTGGGAGTCGATCCTCGGCTTGAACGTCAATGCAGTGCAGGGTAAACAGGTTCCTCTGGAATGGACTGACACATCTGGGGGTCTCTTGGAATGGTGCCACGACCCTGGAGTTCTTCTCGCCTTTCCTGTGGAGAGCGCCTCCTCTTGAGATGCGACGGGAACGCCGGGAATTCTTTCCCTACGAAACAGGGAAAGGATCCCTCATCTCGAGCTAGGAGGCGAAATGGGGCTCCCTTGGATGTGTGCGGGACCCCACGTGCTTCCTCCCGAGTGGAGACGAGTATGTCGGGGAACTGCTTGAGTTGCAGCAAGGGTGTGAAGGACCCTTTGGAAGTTCCAGTGGTTAGATGTGATTAGCCTCGAGAAGCCTCAGCGGAAATGGGCCTCATCTCGCCTGGAGGGCAAAACCTCCTGGATTTTCTCGAGTTGCGGCAGGTGCTCTCGACTTACGACGGGGACCTCAGGGACCCGCTCTGGAGGCCTCAGGAAAGGCCAGTCCCCATGCGAGTTCCTCAGGGGCCCCTCGGGATTCCTCTCCCGTCGATGCCGGGGCCTAAGACCTTGTGTGGAGTCGGGGCCGGAACCTGAGGATTCCTCTCCAGTGGTGAGATGGATCTTTGGGTACTTCTGGAGTCTCCCCAGGGGAGTCAGTCCTCGTCTCGAATGCGGGCATGCACTTGCGCTTTCCTCCAGAGCTGTAGCAGCAGTGTCACGCACTCCGCCGCGTGGATCAAAGGATCTATGGTTTTCCCTCGAGTCTTTCCCACGAGGCTTTCCCACGAGGCTTTCCCACAGGGCTGTCCCACGTGCACACGTGGTGGGAGTCAATCCTCGGCTTGAACGTCAAGGCAGTGCAGGGAAAACAGGTTCCTCTGGAATGGACTGACACATCTGGGGGTCTCTTGGAATGCTGACACGACTCTGGAGTTCCTCTCCCCTTTCCTGTGGAGAGCGCCTCCTCGTGAGATGCGACGGGAACGCTGGGAATTCTTTCCCTACGAAACAGGGAAAGGATCCCTCATCTAGAGCTAGGAGGCTGATACGGGGCTCCCCTGGATGTGTGCGGGACCCTCGTACTTCTTCTCGAGTGGAGACGGGTATGTCGGGTAACTTCTTGAGTTGCAGCAAGGGTGTGAAGGACCCTTTGAAAGTTCCAGTGGTTAGATGTGATTAGCCTCGAGAAGCCTCAGCGGAAATGGGCCTCATCTCGCCTGGAGGGCAAAACCTCCTGGATTTTTTCGAGTTGCGGCAGGTGCTCTCGACTTACGACGGGGAACTCAGGGACCCACTCTGGTGGCCTCAGGAAAGGCCAGTCCCCTGCGAGTTCCTCGGGGACCTCTCGGGATTCCTCTCCCGTCGATGCCGGGGCCTAAGACATTGTGTGGAGTCGGGGCCGAAACCTGAGGATTCCTCTCCAGTGCTGACATGGATCTTGGGGTACTTCTGGAGTCTCCCCAGGGGAGTCAGTCCTCGTCTCGAATGCGGGCATGCACTTGCGCTTTCCTCCAGAGCGGTAGCAGCAGTGTCACGCAGTCCGCCGCGTGGATCAAAGGATCTATTGTTTTCCCTCGAGTCTTTCCCACGAGGCTTTCCCACGAGGCTTTCCCACAGGGCTGTCCCACGTGCACACGTTTTCGGAGTCGATCCTCGGCTTGAAGGTCAAGGCAGTGCAGGGAAAACAGGTTCCTCTGTAATGGACTGACACATCTGGGGGTCTCTTGGAATGGTGGCACGACCCTGGAGTTCCTCTCGCCTTTCCTGTGGAGAGCGCCTCCTCTTGAGATGCGACGGGAACGCCGGGAATTCTTTCCCTACGAAACAGGGAAAGGATCCCTCATCTCGAGCTAGGAGGCGGAAACGGGGCTCCCCTGGATGTGTGCGGGACCCCACTTGCTTCCTCTCGAGTGGAGACGGATATGTCGGGGAACTTCTTGAGTTGCAGCAAGGGTGTGAAGGACCTATAGGAAGTTCCAGTGGTTAGATGTGATTAGCCTCGAGAAGCGTCAGCGGAAATGGGCCTCATCTCGCCTGGAGGGCAAAACCTCCTGGATTTTCTCGAGTTGCGGCAGGTGCTCTCAAATTAAGACGGGGACCTCAGGGACCCGCTCTGGTGGCCTCAGGAAATGCCAGTCCCCATGCGAGTTCCTCGGGGGCCTCTCGGGATTCCTCTCCCGTCGATGCCGGGGCCTAAGACCTTGTGTGGAGTCGGGGCCGGAACCTGAGGATTCCTCTCCAGTGCTGACATGGATCTTGGGGTACTTCTGGAGTCTCCCAAGGGGAGTCAGTCCTCGTCTCGAATGCGGGCATGCACTTGCGCTTTCCTCCAGAGCGGTAGCAGCAGTGTCACGCAGTCCGCCGCCTGGATCAAAGGATCTATGGTTTTCCCTCGAGTCTTTCCCACGAGGCTGTCCCACGAGGCTTTCCCACAGGGCTGTCCCACGTGCACACGAGTTGGGAGTCGATCCTCGGCTTGAACGTCAAGGCAGTTCAGGGAAAACAGGTTCCTCTGGAATGGACTGACATATCTGGGGGACTTTTGGAATGGTGGCACGACCCTGGAGTTCCTCTCGCCTTTCCTGTGGAGAGCGCCTCCTCTTGAGATGGGAAGGGAACGCCGGGAATTCTTTCCCTACGAAACAGGGATAGGATCCCTCATCTCGAACTAGGAGGCGGAAACGGGGCTCCCCTGGATGTGTGCGGCACCCCACGGGCTTCCCCTCGAGTGGAGACGGGTATGTCGCGGAACTGCTTGAGTTGCAGCAAGGGTGTGAAGGACCCTTTGGAAGTTCCAGTGGTTAGATGTGATTAGCCTCGAGAAGCCTCAGCGGAAATGGGCCTCATCTCGCCTGGAGGGCAAAACCTCCTGGATTTTCTCGAGTTGCGGCAGGTGCTCTCGACTTACGACGGGGACCTCAGGGACCCGCTCTGGTGGCCTCAGGAAAGGCCAGTCCCCATGCGAGTTCCTCGGGGGCCTCTCGGGATTCCTCTCCCGTCGATGCCGGGGCCTAAGACCTTGTGTGGAGTCGGGGCCGGAACCTGAGGATTCCTCTCCAGTGCTGACATGGATCTTGGGGTACTTCTGGAGTCTCCCCAGGGGAGTCAGTCCTCGTCTCGAATGCGGGCATGCACTTGCGCTTTCCTCCAGAGCGGTAGAAGCAGTGTCACGCAGTCCGCCGCGTGGATCAAAGGATCTATGGTTTTCCCTCGAGTCTTTCCCACGAGGCTTTCCCACGAGGCTTTCCCACAGGGCTGTCCCACGTGCACACGTTGTCGGAGTCGATCCTCGGCTTGAAGGTCAAGGCAGTGCAGGGAAAACAGGTTCCTCTGTAATGGACTGACACATCTGGGGGTCTCTTGGAATGGTGGCACGACCCTGGAGTTCCTCTCGCCTTTCCTGTGGAGAGCGCCTCCTCTTGAGATGCGACGGGAACGCCGGGAATTCTTTCCCTACGAAACAGGGAAAGGATCCCTCATCTCGAGCTAGGAGGCGGAAACGGGGCTCCCCTGGATGTGTGCGGGACCCCACTTGCTTCCTCTCGAGTGGAGACGGATATGTCGGGGAACTTCTTGAGTTGCAGCAAGGGTGTGAAGGACCCATAGGAAGTTCCAGTGGTTAGATGTGATTAGCCTCGAGAAGCCTCAGCGGAAATGGGCCTCATCTCGCCTGGAGGGCAAAACCTCCTGGATTTTTTCGAGTTGCGGCATGTCTCTCGCCTTACGACGGGGACCTCAGGGACCCGCTCTGGTGGCCTCAGGAAAGGCCAGTCCCCATGCGAGTTCCTCGGGGGCCTCTCGGGATTCCTCTCCCGTCGATGCCGGGGCCTAAGACCTTGTGTGGAGTCGGGGCCGGAACGTGAGGATTCCTCTCCAGTGCTGACATGGATCTTGGGGTACTTCTGGAGTCTCCCCAGGGGAGTCAGTCCTCGTCTCGAATGCGGGCATGCACTTGCGCTTTCCTCCAGAGCGGAAGCAGCAGTGTCACGCAGTCCGCCGCGTGGATCAAAGGATCTATGGTTTTCCCTCGAGTCTTTCCCAAGAGGCTGTCCCACGAGGCTTTCCCACAGGGCTGTCCCACGTGCACACGTGGTGGGAGTCGATCCTCGGCTTGAACGTCAAGGCAGTGCAGGGAAAACAGGTTCCTCTGGAATGGACTGACACATCTGGGGTCACTAGGAATGGTGGCAAGACCCTGGAGTTCCTCTCGCCTTTCCTGTGGAGAGCGCCTCCTCTTGAGATGCGACGGGAACGCTGGGAATTCTTTCCCTACGAAACAGGGAAAGGATCCCTCATCTCGAGCTAGGAGGCGGAAACGGGGCTCCCCTGGATGTGTGCGGGACCCTCGTGCTTTCTCTTGAGTGGAGACAGGTATGTCGGGGAACTTCTTGAGTTGCAGCAAGGGTGTGAAGGACCCTTTGGAAGTTCCAGTGGTTAGATGTGATTAGCCTCGAGAAGCCTCAGCGGAAATGGGCCTCATCTCGCCTGGAGGGCAAAACCTCCTGGATTTTCTCGAGTTGCGGCAGGTGCTCTCGCCTTACGACAGGGACCTCAGGGACCCGCTCTGGTGGCCTCAGGAAAGGCCAGTCCCCATGCGAGTTCCTCGGGGGCCTCTCGGGATTCCTCTCCCGACGATGCCGGGGCCTAAGACCTTGTGTGGATTCGAGGGCCGGAACCTGAGGATTCCTCTCAAGTGCTGATATGGATCTTTTGGTACTTCTGGAGTCTTCCCAGGGGAGTCAGTCCTCGTCTCGAATGCGGGCATGCACTTGCGCTTTCCTCCAGAGCGGTAGCAGCAGTGTCACGCAGTCCCCCGCGTGGATCAAAGGATCTATGGTTTTCCCTCGAGTCTTTCCCTCGAGTCTTTCCCACGAGGCTTTCCCACGAGGCTTTCCCACAGGGCTTCCCACTTGCACACGTGGTGGGATTCGATCCTCGGCTTGAACGTCAAGGCAGTGCAGGGAAAACAGGTTCCTCTGGAATGGACTGACACATCTGGGGGACTCTTGGAATGGTGGCACGACCCTGGAGTTCCTCTCCGCTTTCCTGTGGAGAGCGCCTCCTCTTGATATGCGACGGGAACGCCGGGAATTCTTTCCCTACGAAACAGGGAAAGGATCCCTCATCTCGAACTAGGAGGCGGAAACGGGGTTCCCCTGGATGTGTGCGGGACCCCACGTGCTTCCTCTCGAGTGGAGACGGGTATGTCGGGGAACTTCTTGAGTTGCAGCAAGGGTGTGAAGGACCCTTTGGAAGTTCCAGTTTTTAGATGTGATTAGCCTCGAGAAGCCTCAGCGGAAATGGGCCTCATCTCGCCTGGAGTGCAAAACCTCCTGGATTTTCTCGAGTTGCGGCAGGTGCTCTCGAATTATGACGGGGACCTCGGGGACCCTCTCTTGGCATCAGGAAAGGCCAGTCCCCATGCGAGTTCCTCGGGGGCCTATCGGGATTCCTCTCCCGGCGATGCCGGGGCCTAAGACCTTGTGTGGAGTCGGGGCCGGAACCTGAGGATTCCTCTCCAGTGCTGACATGGATCCTGGGGTACTTCTGCAGTCTCCCCAGGGGATTCTGTCCTCGTCTCGAATGCGGGCATGCACTTGCGCTTTCCTCCAGAGCGGTAGCAGCAGTGTCACGCAGTCCGCCGCTGGATCAAAGGATCTATGGTTTTCCCTCGAGTCTTTCCCACGAGGCTTTCCCACGAGGCTTTCCCACAGGGCTGTCCCACGCGCACACGTGGTGCGAGTCGATCCTCGGCTTGAACGTCAATGCATTGTAGGGAAAACAGCTTCCTCTGGAATGGACTGACACATCTGGGGGACTCTTGGAATGGTGGCACGACCCTGGAGTTCCTCTCGCCTTTCCTGTGGAGAGCGCCTTCTCTTGAGATGTGACGGGAACGCCGGGAATTCTTTCCCTACGAAACAGGGAAAGCATCCCTCATCTCGAGCTAGGAGGCGGAAACGGGGCTCCCCTGGATGTGTGCGGGACCCTCGTGCTTCCTCTCGAGGGAGACGAGTATGTCGGGGAACTTCTTGAGTTGCTGCAAGGGTGTGAAGGACCCTTTGGAAGTTCCAGTGGTTAGATGTGATTAGCCTCGAGAAGCCTCAGCGGAAATGGGCCTCATCTCGCCTGGAGGGTAAAACTTCCTGGATTTTCTCGAGTTCCGGCAGGTGCTCTCGACTTACGACGGGGACCTCGGGGACCCGCTCTGGTGGCCTCAGGAAAAGCCAGTCCCCATGCGAGTTCCTCGGGGGCCTCTCGGGATTCCTCTCCCGTCGATGCCGGGGCCTAAGACCTTGTGTGGAGTCGGGGCCGGAACCTGAGGATTCCTCTCCAGTGCTGACATGGATCTTGGGGTACTTCTGGAGTCTCCCCAGGGGAGTCAGTCCTCGTCTCGAATGCGGGCATGCACTTGCGCTTTCCTCCAGAGCGGTAGCAGCAGTGTCACGCAGTCCGCCGCTGGATCAAATGATCTATGGTTTTCCCTCGAGTCTTTCCCACGAGGCTTTCCCACGAGGCTTTCCCACAGGGTTGTCCCACGTGCACAAGTGGTGCGAGTCGATCCTCGGCTTGAACGTCAAGGCAGTGTAGGGAAAACAGGTTCCTCTGGAATGGACTGACACATCTGGGGGACTCTTGGAATCGTGGCACGACTCTGGAGTTCCTCTCGCCTTTCCTGTGGAGTGCGCCTTCTCTTGAGATGCGACGGGAACGCCGGGAATTCTTTCCCTACGAAAGAGGTAAAGGATCCCTCATCTCGAGCTAGGAGGTGGAAACGGGGCTCCCCTGGATGTGTGGGGGACCCCACGTGCTTCCTCTCGAGTGAAGACGGGTATGTCCGGGAACTTCTTGAGTTGCAGCAAGGGTGTGAAGGACCCTTTGGAAGTTCTAGTGGTTAGATGTGATTAGCCTCGAGAAGCCTCAGCGGAAATGGGCCTCATCTCGCCTGGAGGGCAAAACCTCCTGGATTTTCTCGAGTTGCGGCAGGTGCTCTCGACTTACGACGGGGACCACAGGGACCCGTTCTGATGGCCTCAGGAAAGGCCAGTCCCCATGCGAGTTCCTCGGGGGCCTCTCGGGATTCCTGTCCCGGCGATGCCGGGGCCTAAGACCTTGTGTGGAGTCGGGGCCGGAACCTGAGGATTCCTCTCCAGTGCTGACATGGATCTTGGGGTACTTCTGGAGTCTCCCCAGTTGAGTCAGTCCTCGTCTCGAATGCGGTCATGCACTTGCGCTTTCCTCCAGAGCGGTAGCAGCAGTGTCACGCAGTCCGCCGCGTGGATCAAAGGATCTATGGTTTTCCCTCGAGTCTTTCCCAAGAGGCTTTCCCACGAGGCTTTCCCACAGGGCTGTCCCACGTGCACACGTGGTGGGAGTCGATCCTCGGCTTGAACGTCAAGGCAGTGCAGGGAAAACAGGTTCCTCTGTAATGGACTGACACATCTGGGGGTCTCTTGGAATGGTGACACGACCCTGGAGTTCCTCTCCGCTTTCCTGTTGAGAGCGCCACCTCTTGAGATGCGACGGGAACGCCGGGAATTCTTTCCCTACGAAACAGGGAAAGGATCCCTCATCTCGAGCTAGGAGGCGGAAACGGGGCTCCCCTGGATGTGTGCGGGACCCTCGTGCTTCCTCTCGATTGGAGACGGGTATGTCGCGGAACTTCTTGAGTTGCAGCAAGGGTGTGAAGGACCCTTTGGAAGTTCCAGTGGTTAGATGTGATTAGCCTCGAGAAGCCTCAGCGGAAATGGGCCTCATCTCGCCTGGAGGGCAAAACCTCCTGGATTTTCTTGAGTTGCGGCAGGTGCTCTCGACTTACGACGGGGACCTCAGGGACCCGCTCTGGTGGCCTCAAGAAAGGCCAGTCCCCATGCGAGTTCCTCGGGGGCCTCTTGGGATTCCTCTCCCGTCGATGCCGGGGCCTAAGACCTTGTGTGGAGTCAGGGCCGGAACCTGAAGATTCCTCTCCAGTGCTGACCTGGATCTTGGGGTACTTCTGGAGTCTCCCCAGGGGAGTCAGTCCTCGTCTCGAATGCGGGCATGCACTTTCGCTTTCCTCCAGAGCGGTAGCAGCAGTGTCTCGCAGTCTGCCGCATGGATCAAAGGATCTATGGTTTTCCCTCGAGTCTTTCCCACGAGGCTTTCCCACGAGGCTTTCCCACAGGGCTGTCCCACGTGCACACGTGGTGGGAGTCGATCCTCGGCTTGAACGTCAAGGCAGTGCAGGGAAAACAGGTTCCTCTGGAATGGACTGACACATCTGGGGGACTCTTGGAATGGTGGCACGACCCTGGAGTTCCTCTCGCCTTTCCTGTGGAGAGAGCCTCCTATTGAGATGCGACGGGAACGCCGGGAATCTTTCCCTACGAAACAGGGAAAGGATCCGTAATCTCGAGCTAGGAGGCGGAAACGGGGCTCCCCTGGATGTGTGCGGGACCCTCGTGCTTCCTCTCGAGTGGAGACGGGTATGTCGGGGAACTTCTTGAGTTGCAGCAAGGGTGTTAAGGACCCTTTGGAAGTTCCAGTGGTTAGATGTGATTAGCCTCGAGAAGCCTCAGCGGAAATGGGCCTCATCTCGCTTGGAGGGCAAAACCTCCTGGATTTTCTCGAGTTGCGGCAGGTGATCTCGACTTACGACGGGGACCTCTGGGACCCGCTCTGGTGGCCTCAGGAAAGGCCAGTCCCCATGCGAGTTCCTCGGGGGCCTCTCGGGATTCCTCTCCCGTCGATGCCGGGGCCTAACACCTTGTGTGGAGTCGGGGCCGGAACCTGAGGATTCCTCTCCAGTGCTGACATGGATCCTGGGGTACTTCTGCAGTCTCCCCAGGGGAGTCGGTCCTCGTCTTGAATGCGGGCATGCACTTGCGCTTTCCTCCAGAGCGGTAGCAGCAGTGTCACGCAGTCCACCGCTGGATCAAAGGATCTATGGTTTTCCCTCGAGTCTTTCCCACGAGGCTTTCCCACGAGGCTTTCCCACAGGGCTGTCCCACGTGCACACGTGGTGGGAGTCGATCCTCGGCTTGGACGTCAAGGCAGTGCAGGGAAAACAGGTTCCTCTGGAATGGACTGACACATCTGGGGGACTCTTGGAATGGTGGCACGACCCTGGAGTTCCTCTCGCCTTTCCTGTGGAGAGCGCCTCCTCTTGAGATGCGACGGGAATGCCGGGAATTCTTTCCCTACGAAACAGGGAAAGGATCCCTCATCTCGAGCTAGGCGGCGGAAACGGGGCTCCCCTGGATGTGTGCGCGACCCTCGTGCTTCCTCTCGAGTGGAGACGGGTATGTCGGGGAACTTCTTGAGTTGCAGCAAGGGTGTAAAGGACCCTTTGGAAGTTCCAGTGGTTAGATGTGATTAGCCTCGAGAAGCCTCAGCGGAAATGGGCCTCATTTCGCCTGGAGGGCAAAACCTCCTGGATTTTCTCGAGTTGCGGCAGGTGCTCTCGACTTAGGACGGGGACCTCAGGGACCCGTTCTGATGGCCTCAGGAAAGGCCAGTCCCCATGCGAGTTCCTCGGGGGCCTCACGGGATTCCTCTCCCGTCGATGCCGGGGCCTAAGACCTTGTGTGGAGTCGGGGCCGGAACCTGAGGATTCCTCTCCAGTGCTGACATGGATCTTGGGGTACTTCTGGAGTCTCCCCAGGGGAGTCAGTCCTCGTCTCGAATGCGGTCATGCACTTGCGCTTTCCTCCAGAGTGGTAGCAGCAGTGTCACGCAGTCCGCCGCGTGGATCAAAGGATCTATGGTTTTCCCTCGAGTCTTTCCCAAGAGGCTTTCCCACGAGGCTTTCCCACAGGGCTGTCCCACGTGCTCACGTGGTGGGAGTCGATCCTCGGCTTGAACGTCAAGGCAGTGCAGGGAAAACAGGTTCCTTTGGAATGTACTGACACATCTGGGGGACTCTTGGAATGGTGACACGACCCTGGAGTTCCTCTCCGCTTTCCTGTGGAGAGCGCCACCTCTTGAGATGCGACGGGAACGCCGGGAATTCTTTCCCTACGAAACAGGGAAAGGATCCCTCATCTCGAGCTAGGAGGCGGAAACGGGGCTCACCTGGATGTGTGCGGGACCCTCGTGCTTCCTCTCGAGTGGACACGGGTATGTCGCGGAACTTCTTGAGTTGCAGCAAGGGTGTGAAGGACCCTTTGGAAGTTCCAGTGGTTAGATGTGATTAGCCTCGAGAAGCCTCAGCGGAAATGGGCCTCATCTCGCCTGGAGGGCAAAACCTCCTGGATTTTCTTGAGTTGCGGCAAGTGCTCTCGACTTACGACGGGGACCTCAGGGACCCGCTCTGGTGGCCTCAGGAAAGGCCAGTCCCCATGCGAGTTCCTCGGGGGCCTCTTGGGATTCCTCTCCCATCGATGCCGGGGCCTAAGACCTTGTGTGGAGTCAGGGCCAGAACCTGAAGATTCCTCTCCAGTGCTGACCTGGATCTTGGGGTACTTCTGGAGTCTCCCCAGGGGAGTCAGTCCTCGTCTCGAATGCGGGCATGCACTTGCGCTTTCCTCCAGAGCGGTAGCAGCAGTGTCTCGCAGTCTGCCGCGTGGATCAAAGAATCTATGGTTTTCCCTCGAGTCTTTCCCACGAGGCTTTCCCACGAGGCTTTCCCACAGGGCTGTCCCACGTGCACACGTGGTGGGAGTCGATCCTCGGCTTGAACGTCAAGGCAGTTCAGGGAAAACAGGTTCCTCTGGAATGGACTGACACATCTGGGGGACTCTTGGAATGGTGGCACGACACTGGAGTTCTTCTCGCCTTTCCTGTGGAGAGCGTCTCCTCTTGAGATGCGACGGGAACGCCGGGAATTCTTTCCCTACGAAACAGGACAGGATCCCTCATCTCGAGCTAGGAGGCGGAAACGGGGCTCCCCTGGATGTGTGCGGGACCCTCGTGCTTCCTCTCGAGTGGAGACGGGTATGTCGGGGAACTTCTTGAGTTGCAGCAAGGGTGTGAAGGTCCCTTTGTAAGTTCCAGTGGTTAGATGTGATTAGCCTCGAGAAGCCTCAGCGGAAATGGGCCTCATCTCGCCTGGAGGGCAAAACCTCCTGGATTTTCTCGAGTTGCGGCAGGTGCTCTCGACTTACGACGGGGACCTCGGGGACCCGCTCTGGTGGCCTCACGAAAGGCCAGTCCCCATGCGAGTTCCTCGGGGGCCTCTCGGGATTCCTCTCCCGTCGATGCCGGGGCCTAAGACCTTGTGTGGAGTCGGGGCCGGAACATGAGGATTCCTCTCCAGTGCTGACATGGATCTTGGGGTACTTCTGGAGTCTCCCCAGTGGAGTCAGTCCTCGTCTCGAAGGCGGGAATGCCCTTGCGCTTTCCTCCAGAGCGGTAGCAGCAGTGTCACGCAGTCCGCCGCGTGGATCAAAGGATCTATGGTTTCCCTCGAGTCTTTCCCACGAGGCTTTCCCACGAGGCTTTCGCGCAGGGCTGTCCCACGTGCACACGTGGTGGGAGTCGAACCTCGGCTTGAACGTCAAGGCAGTGCAGGGAAAACAGGTTCCTCTGGAATGGACTGACACATCTGGGGGACTCTTGGAATGGTGGCACGACCCTGGAGTTCCTCTCGCCTTTCCTGTGGAGAGCGCCTCCTCTTGAGATGCGACGGGAATGCCGGGAATTCTTTCCCTATGAAACAGGGAAAGGATCCCTCATCTCGAGCTAGGCGGTGGAAACGGGGCTCCCCTGGATGTGTGCGCGACCCCCGTGCTTCCTCTCGAGTGAAGACTGGTATGTCGGGGAACTTCTTGAGTTACAGCAAGGGTGTGAAGGACCCTTTGGAAGTTCCAGTGGATAGATTTGATTAGCCTCGAGAAGCCTCAGCGGAAATGGGCCTCATCTCGCCTGGAGGGCAAAACCTCCTGGATTTTCTCGAGTTGCGGCAGGTGCTCTCGACTTACGACGGGGACCTCAGGGACCCGCTCTGGTGGCCTCAGGAAAGGCCAGTCCCCATGCGAGTTCCTCGGGGGCCTCTCGGGATTCCTCTCCCGTCGATGCCGGGGCCTAAGACCTTGTGTGGAGTCGGGGCCGGAACCTGAGGATTCCTCTCCAGTGCTGACATGGATCCTGGGGTACTTCTGCAGTCTCCTCAGGGGAGTCAGTCCTCGTCTCGAATGCGGGCATGCACTTGCGCTTTCCTCCAGAGCGGTAGCAGCAGTGTCAAGCAGTCCGCCTCGTGGATTAAATGATCTATGGTTTTCCCTCGAGCCTTTCCCACGAGGCTTTCCCACGAGGCTTTCCCACAGGGCTGTCCCACGTGCACACGTGGTGGGAGTCGATCCTCGGCTTGAACGTCAAGGCAGTGCAGGGAAAACAGGTTCCTCTGGAATGGACTGACCCATCTGGGGGACTCTTGGAATGGTGGCACGACCCTGGAGTTCCTCTCGCCTTTCCTGTGGAGAGAGCCTCCTATTGAGATGCGACGGGAACGCCGGGAATCTTTCCCTACGAAACAGGGAAAGGATCCGTAATCTCGAGCTAGGAGGCGGAAACGGGGCTCCCCTGGATGTGTGCGGGACCCTCGTGCTTCCTCTCGTGTGGAGACGGGTATGTCGGGGAACTTCTTGAGTTGCAGCAAGGGTGTTAAGGACCCTTTGGTAGTTCCTGTGGTTAGATGTGATTAGCCTCGAGAAGCCTCAGCGGAAATGGGCCTCATCTCGCTTGGAGGGCAAAACCTCCTGGATATTCTCGAGTTGCGGCAGGTGATCTCGACTTACGACGGGGACCTCGGGGACCCGCTCTGGTGGCCTCAGGAAAGGCCAGTCCCCATGCGAGTTCCTCGGGGGCCTCTCGGGATTCCTGTCCCGTCGATGCCGGGGCCTAAGACCTTGTGTGGAGTCGGGGCCGGAACCTGAGGATTCCTCTCCAGTGCTGACATGGATCCTGGGGTACTTCTGCAGTCTCCCCAGGGGAGTCTGTCCTCGTCTTGAATGCGGGCATGCACTTGCGCTTTCCTCCAGAGCGGTAGCAGCAGTGTCACGCAGTCCGCCGCTGGATCAAAGGATCTATGGTTTTCCCTCGAGTCTTTCCCACGAGGCTTTCCCACGAGGCTTTCCCACAGGGCTGTCCCACGTGCACACGTGGTGGGAGTCGATCCTCGGCTTGGACGTCAAGGCAGTGCAGGGAAAACAGGTTCCTCTGGAATGGACTGACACATCTGGGGGACTTTTGGAATGGTGGCACGACCCTGGAGTTCCTCTCGCCTTTCCTGTGGAGAGCGCCTCCTCTTGAGATGCGACGGGAACGCAGGGAATTCTTTCCCTACGAAACAGGGAAAGGATCCCTCATCTCGAGCTAGGAGGCGGAAACGGGGCTCCCCTGGATGTGTGCGGGACCCTCGTGCTTCCTCTCGAGTGGAGACGGGTATGTCGGGGAACTTCTTGAGTTGCAGCAAGGGTGAGAAGGACCCTTTGGATGTTCCAGTGTTTAGATGTGATTAGCCTCGAGAAGCCTCAGCGGAAATGGGCCTCATCTCGCCTGGAGGGCAAAACCTCCTGGATTTTCTCGAGTTGCGGCAGGTGCTCTCGACTTACGACGTGGACCTCAGGGACCCTCGCTGGTGGCCTCAGGAAAGGCCAGTCCACATGCGAGTTCCTCGGGGGCCTCTCGGGATTCCTCTCCCGTCGATGCCGGGGCCTAAGACCTTGTGTGGAGTCGGGGCCGGAACCTGAGGATTCCTCTCCAGTGCTGACATGGATCTTGGGGTACTTCTGGAGTCTCCCCAGGGGAGTCAGTCCTCGTCTCGAATGCGGGCATGCACTTGCGCTTTCCTCCAGAGCGGTAGCAGCAGTGTCACGCAGTCCGCCGCGTGGATCAAAGGATCTATGGTTTTCCCTCGAGCCTTTCCCACGAGGCTTTCCCACGAGGCTTTCCCACAGGGTTGTCCCACGTGCAAAAGTGATGGGAGTCAATCATCGGCTTGAACGTCAAGGCAGTGCAGGGAAAACAGGTTCCTCTGGAATGGACTGACCCATCTCGGGGACTCTTGGAATGGTGGCACGACCCTGGAGTTCCTCTCGCCTTTCCTGTGGAGAGCGCCTCCTCTTGAGATGCGACGGGAACGCCGGGAATTCTTTCCCTAGGAAACATGGAAAGGATCCCTCATCTCGAGCTAGGAGGCGGAAACGGGGCTCCCCTGGATGTGTGCGGGACCCCACGTGCTTCCTCTCGAGTGGAGACGGGTATGTCGGGGAACTTCTTGAGTTGCAGCAAGGGTGTGAAGGACCCTTTGGAAGTTCCAGTGGTTAGACGTGATTAGCCTCGAGAAGCCTCAGTGGAAATGGGCCTCATCTCGCCTGGAGGGCAAAACCTCCTGGAATTTCTCGAGTTCCGGCAGGTGCTCTCGACTTACGACGGGGACCTCAGGGACCCGCTCTGGTGGCCTCAGGAAGGCCAGTCCCCATGCGAGTTCCTCTGGGGCCTCTCGGGATTCCTCTCCCGTCGATGCCGGGGCCTAAGACCTAGTGTGGTGTCGAGGCCGGAACCTGAGGTTTCCTCTCCAGTGCTGACATGGATCTTGGGGTACATCTGGAGTCTCCCCAGGGGAGTCAGTCCTAGTCTCGAATGCGGGCACGCACTTGCGCTTTCCTCCAGAGCGGTAGCAGCAGTGTTACGCAGTCCGCCGCGTGGATCAAAGGATCTATGGTTTTCCCTCGAGTCTTTCCCACGAGGCTTTCCCACGAGGCTTTCCCACAGGGCTGTCCCACGTGCACACGTGGTGGGATTCGATCCTCGGCTTGAACGTCAAGGCAGTGCAGGGAAAACTGGTTCCCATGGAATGGACTGACCCATCTGGGGGACTCTTGGAATGGTGGCACGACCCTGGTGTTCCTCTCGCCTTTCCTGTGGAGAGCTCCTCCTCTTGAGATCCGAAGGGAACGCCGGGAATTCTTTCCCTACGAAACAGGGAAAGGATCCCTCATCTCGAGCTAGGAGGCGGAAACGGGGCTCCCCTGGATGTGTGCGGGACCCTCGTGCTTCCTCTCGAGTGGAGACGGGTATGTCGGGGAACTTCTTGAGTTGCAGCAAGGGTGTGAAGGACCCTTTGAAAGTTCCAGTGGTTAGATATGTTTAGCCTCGAGAAGCCTCAGCGGAATTGGGCCTCATCTCGGCTGGAGGGCAAAACCTCCTGGATTTTCTCGAGTTGCGGCAGGTGCTCTCGACTTACGACGGGGACCTCAGGGACCCGCTCTGGTGGCCTCAGGAATGGCCAGTCCCCATGCGAGTTCCTCAGGGGCCTCTCGGATTCCTCTCTCGTGGATGCCGGGGCCTAAGACCTTGTGTGTATTCGGGGCCGGAACCTGAGGATTCCTCTCCAGTGCTGACATGGATCTTGGGGTACTTCTGGAGTCTCCCCAGGGGAGTCAGTCCCCGTCTCGAATGCGGGCATGCACTTGCGCTTTCCTCCAGAGCGGTAGCAGCAGTGTCACGCAGTCCGCCGCGTGGATCAAAGGATCTATGCTTTTCCCTCGAGTCTTTCCCACGAGGCTTTCCCACGACGCTTTCCCACAGGGCTGTCCCACGTGCACACGTGGTGGGAGTCGATCCTCGGCTTGAACGTCAAGGCAGTGCAGGGAAAACAGGTTCCTCTGGAATGGACTGACCCATCTGGGGGACTCTTGGAATGGTGGCACCACCCTGGTGTTCCTCTCGACTTCCTGTGGAGAGCGCCTCCTCTTGAGATGCGACGGGAACGCCGGGAATTCTTTCCCTAGGAAACAGGGAAAGGATCCCTCATCTCGAGCTAGGAGGCGGAAACGGGGCTCTCCTGGATGTGTGCGGGACCCCACGTGCTTCCTCTCGAGTGGAAACGGTTATGTCGTGGAACTTCTTGAGTTGCAGCAAGGGTGTGAAGGACCCTTTGGAAGTTCCAGTGGTTAGATGTGATTAGCCTCGAGAAGCCTCAGCGGAAAAGGGCCTCATCTCGCCTGGAGGGCAAAACCTCCTGGATTTTCTCGAGTTGCGGCAGGTGCTCTCGACTTACGACGGGGACCTCAGGGACCCGCTCTGGTGGCCTAAGGAAAGGCCAGTCCCCATGTGAGATCCTCGGGGGCCTCTCGGGATTCCTCTCCCGGCGATGCCGGGGCCTAAGACCTTGTGTGGAGTCGGGGCCGGAACCTGAGGATTCTTCTCCAGTGCTGACATGGATCTTGGGGTACTTCTGGAGTCTCCCCAGGGGAGTCAGTCCTCGTCTCGAATGCGGGCATGCACTTGCGCTTTCCTCCAGAGCGGTAGCAGCAGTGTCACGCAGTCCGCCGCTGGATCAAAGGATCTATGGTTTTCCCTCGAGTATTTCCCACGAGGCTTTCCCACGAGGCTTTCCCACAGGGTTGTCCCACGTGCACACGTGGTGCGAGTCGATCCTCGGCTTGAACGTCAAGGCAGTGTAGGGAAAACAGGTTCCTCTGGAATGGACTGACACATCTGGGGGACTCTTGGAATGGTGGCACGACTCTGGAGTTCCTCTCGCCTTTCCTGTGGAGAGCGCCTTCTCTTGAGATGCGACGGGAACGCCGGGAATTCTTTCCCTACGAAACAGGGAAAGGATCCCTCATCTCGAGCTAGGAGGTGGAAACGGGGCTCCCCTGGATGTGTGGGGGACCCCACGTGCTTCCTCTCGAGTGAAGACGGGTATGTCCGGGAACTTCTTGAGTTGCAGCAAGGGTGTGAAGGACCCTTTGGAAGTTCCAGTGGTTAGATGTGATTAGCCTCGAGAAGCCTCAACGGAAATGGGCCTCATCTCGCCTGGAGGGCAAAACCTCCTGGATTTTCTCGAGTTGCGGCAGGTGCTCTCGACTTACGACGGGGACCACAGGACCCGTTCTGATGGCCTCAGGAAAGGCCAGTCCCCATGCGAGTTCCTCGGGGGCCTCACGGGATTCCTCTCCCGTCGATGCCGGGGCCTAAGACCTTGTGTGGAGTCGGGGCCGGAACCTGAGGATTCCTCTCCAGTGCTGACATGGATCTTGGGGTACTTCTGGAGTCTCCCCAGGGGAGTCAGTCCTCGTCTCGAATGCGGGCATGTACTTGCGCTTTCCTCCAGAGCGGTAGCAGCAGTGTCACGCAGTCCGCCGCGTGGATCAAAGGATCTATGGTTTTCCCTCGAGTCTTTCCCAAGAGGCTTTCCCACGAGGCTTTCCCACAGGGCTGTCCCACGTGCACACGTGGTGGGAGTCGATCCTCGGCTTGAACGTCAAGGCAGTGCAGGGAAAACAGGTTCCTCTGTAATGGACTGACACATCTGGGTGTCTCTTGGAATGGTGGCACGACCCTGGAGTCCCTCTCCGCTCTCCTGTGGAGAGCGCCACCTCTTGAGATGCGACGGGAACGCCGGGAATTCTTTCCCTACGAAACAGGGAAAGGATCCCTCATCTCGAGCTAGGAGGCGGAAACGGGGCTCCCCTGGATGTGTGCGGGACCCTCGTGCTTCCTCTCGAGTGGAGATGGGTATGTCGCGGAACTTCTTGAGTTGCAGCAAGGGTGTGAAGGACCCTTTGGAAGTTCCAGTGGTTAGATGTGATTAGCCTCGAGAAGCCTCAGCGGAAATGGGCCTCATCTCGCCTGGAGGGCAAAACCTCCTGGATTTTCTTGAGTTGCGGCAAGTGCTCTCGACTTACGACGGGGACCTCAGGGACCCGCTCTGGTGGCCTCAGGAAAGGCCAGTCCCCATGCGAGTTCCTCGGGGGCCTCTTGGGATTCCTCTCCCGTCGATGCCGGGGCCTAAGACCTTGTGTGGAGTCAGGGCCGGAACCTGAAGATTCCTCTCCAGTGCTGACCTGGATCTTGGGGTACTTCTGGAGTCTCCCCAGGGGAGTCAGTCCTCGTCTCGAATGCGCGCATGCACTTGCGCTTTCCTCCAGAGCGGTAGCAGCAGTGTCTCGCAGTCCGCCGCGTGGATCAAAGGATCTATGGTTTTCCCTCGAGTCTTTCCCACGAGGCTTTCCCACGAGGCTTTCCCACAGGGCTGTCCCACGTGCACACGTGGTGGGAGTCGATCCTCGGCTTGAACGTCAAGGCAGTTCAGGGAAAACAGGTTCCTCTGGAACGGACTGACACATCTGGGGGACTCTTGGAATGGTGGCACGACACTGGAGTTCTTCTCGCCTTTCCTGTGGAGAGCGTCTCCTCTTGAGATGCGACGGGAACGCCGGGAATTCTTTCCCTACGAAACAGGACAGGATCCCTATTCTCGAGCTAGGAGGCGGAAACGGGGCTCCCCTGGATGTGTGCGGGACCCTCGTGCTTCCTCTCGAGTGGAGACGGGTATGTCGGGGAACTTCTTGAGTTGCAGCAAGGGTGTGAAGGTCCCTTTGTAAGTTCCAGTGGTTAGATGTGATTAGCCTCGAGAAACCTCAGCGGAAATGGGCCTCATCTCGCCTGGAGGGCAAAACCTCCTGGATTTTCTCGAGTTGCGGCAGGTGCTCTCGACTTACGACGGGGACCTCTGGGACCCGCTCTGGTGGCCTCAGGAAAGGCCAGTCCCCATGCGAGTTCCTCCGGGGCCTCTCGGGATTCCTCTCCCGTCGATGCCGGGGCCTAAGACCTTGTGTGCAGTCGGGGCCGGAACATGAGGATTCCTCTCCAGTGCTGACATGGATCTTGGGGTACTTCTGGAGTCTCCCCAGGGGAATCAGTCCTCGTCTGGAAGGCGGGAATGCCCTTGCGCTTTCCTCCAGAGCGGTAGCAGCAGTGTCACGCAGTCCGCCGCGTGGATCAAAGGATCTATGTTTTCCCTCGAGTCTTTCCCACGAGGCTTTCCCACGAGGCTTTCCCACAGGGCTGTCCCACGTGCACACGTGGTGGGAGTCGATCCTCGGCTTGAACGTCAAGGCAGTGCAGGGAAAACAGGTTCCTCTGGAATGGACTGACACATCTGGGGGACTCTTGGAATGGTGGCACGACCCTGGAGTTCCTCTCGCCTTTCCTGTGGAGAGCGCCTCCTCTTGAGATGCGACGGGAACGCCGGGAATTCTTTCCCTATGAAACAGGGAAAGGATCCCTCATCTCGAGCTAGGCGGTGGAAACGGGGCTCCCCTGGATGTGTGCGCGACCCTCGTGCTTCCTCTCGAGTGAAAACTGGTATGTCGGGGAACTTCTTGAGTTGCAGCAAGGGTGTGAAGGACCCTTTGGAAGTTCCAGTGGATAGATGTGATTAGCCTCGAGAAGCCTCAGCGGAAATGGGCCTCATCTCGCCTGGAGGGCAAAACCTCCTGGGTTTTCTCGAGTTGCGGCAGGTGCTCTCGACTTACGACGGGGACCTCAGGGACCCGCTCTGGTGGCCTCAGGAAAGGCCAGTCCCCATGCGAGTTCCTCGGGGGCCTCTCGGGATTCCTCTCCAGTCGATGCCGGGGCCTAAGACCTTGTGTGGAGTCGGGGCCGGAACCTGAGGATTCCTCTCCAGTGCTGACATGGATCCTGGGGTACTTCTGCAGTCTCCTCAGGGGAGTCAGTCCTCGTCTCGAATGCGGGCATGCACTTGCGCTTTCCTCCAGAGCGGTAGCAGCAGTGTCACGCAGTCCGCCTCGTGGATTAAATGATCTATGGTTTTCCCTCGAGCCTTTCCCACGAGGCTTTCCCACGAGGCTTTCCCACAGGGCTGTCCCACGTGCACACGTGGTGGGAGTCGATCCTCGGCTTGAACGTCAAGGCAGTGCAGGGAAAACAGGTTCCTCTGGAATGGACTGACACATCTGGGGGACTCTTGGAATGGTGGCACGACCCTGGAGTTCCTCTCGCCTTTCCTGTGGAGAGCGCCTCCTCTTGAGATGCGACGGGAACGCAGGGAATTCTTTCCCTACGAAACAGGGAAAGGATCCCTCATCTCGAGCTTGGAGGCGGAAACGGGGCTCCCCTGGATGTGTGCGGGACCCTCGTGCTTCCTCTCGAGTGGAGACGGGTATGTCGGGGAACTTCTTGAGTTGCAGCAAGGGTGAGAAGGACCCTTTGGATGTTCCAGTGTTTAGATGTGATTAGCCTCGAGAAGCCTCAGCGGAAATGGGCCTCATCTCGCCTGGAGGGCAAAACCTCCTGGATTTTCTCGAGTTGCCGCAGGTGCTCTCGACTTACGACCGGGACCTCAGGGACCCTCGCTGGTGGCCACAGGAAAGGCCAGTCCACATGGGAGTTCGTCGGGGGCCTCTCGGGATTCCTCTCCCGTCGATTCCGGGGCCTAAGACCTTGTGTGGAGTCGGGGCCGGAACCTGAGGATTCCTCTCCAGTGCTGACATGGATCTTGGGGTACTTCTGGAGTCTCCCCAGGGGAGTCAGTCCTCGTCTCGAATGCGGGCATGCACTTGCGCTTTCCTCCAGAGCGGTAGCAGCAGTGTCACGCCGTCCGCCGCGTGGATCAAAGGATCTATGGTTTTCCCTCGAGCCTTTCCCACGAGGCTTTCCCACGAGGCTTTCCCACAGGGTTGTCCCACGTGCAAAAGTGATGGGAGTCCATCATCGGCTTGAACGTCAAGGCAGTGCAGGGAAAACAGCTTCCTCTGTAATGGACTGACACATCTGGGGGTCTCTTGGAATGGTGGCACGACCCTGGAGTTCCTCTTGCCTTTCCTGTGGAGAGCGCCTCCTCTTGAGATGCGACGGGAACGCCGGGAATTCTTTCCCTAGGAAACAGGGAAAGGATCCCTCATCTCGAACTAGGAGGCGGAAACGGGGCTCCCCTGGATATGTGCGGGACCCCACGTGCTTCCTCTCGAGTGGAGACGGGTATGTCGCGGAACTGCTTGAGTTGCAGCAAGGGTGTGAAGGACCCTTTGGAAGTTCCAGTGGTTAGATGTGATTAGCCTCGAGAAGCCTCAGCGGAAATGGGCCTCATCTCGCCTGGAGGGCAAAACCTCCTGGATTTTCTCGAGTTGCGGCAGGTGCTCTCGACTTACGACGGGGACCTCAGGGACCCGCTCTGGAGGCCTCAGGAAAGGCCAGTCCCCATGCGAGTTCCTCGTGGGCCTCTCGGGATTCCTCTCCCGTCGATGCCAGGGCCTAAGACCTTGTGTGGAGTCGGGGCCGGAACCTGAGGATTCCTCTCCAGTGCTGACATGCATCTTGGGGTACTTCTGGAGTCTCCCCAGGGGAGTCAGTCCTCGTTTCGAATGCGGGCATGCACTTGCGCTTTCCTCCAGAGCGGTAGCAGCAGTGTCACGCAGTCCGCCGCGTGGATCAAAGGATCTATGGTTTTCCCTCAAGTCTTTCCCACGAGGCTTTCCCACGAGGCTTTCCCACAGGGCTGTCCCACGTGCACACGTGGTGGGAGTCGATCCTCGGCTTGAACGTCAAGGCAGTGCGGGGAAAACAGGTTCCTCTGGAATGGACTGACACATCTGGGGGACTCTTGGAATGGTGGCACGACCCTGGAGTTCCTCTCGCCTTTCCTGTGGAGAGCGCCTCCTCTTGAGATGCGACGGGAACGCCGGGAATTCTTTCCCTACGAAACAGGGAAAGGATCCCTCATCTCGAGCTAGGAGGCGGAAACAGGGCTCCACTGGATGTGTGCCGGACACCACGTGCTTCCTCTCGAGTAGAGACGGGTATGTCGCGGAACTGCTTGAGTTGCAGCAAGGGTGTGAAAGACCCTTTGGAAGTTCCAGTGGTTAGATGTGATTAGCCTCGAGAAGCCTCAGCGGAAATGGGCCTCATCTCGCCTGGAGGGCAAAACCTCCTGGATTTTCTCGAGTTGTGGCAGGTGCTCTCGACTTACGACGGGCACCTCAGGGACCCGCTCTGGAGGCCTCAGGAAAGGCCAGTCCCCATGCGAGTTCCTCTGGGGCCTCTCGGGATTCCTCTCCCGTCGATGCCGGGGCCTAAGACCTTGTGTGGAGTCGGGGCCGGAACCTGAGGATTCCTCTCCAGTGCTGACATGGATCTTGGGGTACTTCTGGAGTCTCCCCAGGGGAGTCAGTCCTCGTCTCGAATGCGGGCATGCACTTTCGCTTTCCTCCAGAGCGGTAGCAGCAGTGTCACGCAGTCCGCCGCGTGGATCAAAGGATCTATGGTTTTCCCTCGAGTCTTTCCCACGAGGCTTTCCCACGAGGCTTTCCCACAGGGCTGTCCCACGTGCACACGTGGTGGGAGTCGATCCTCGGCTTGAACGTCAAGGCAGTGCAGGGAAAACAGGTGCCTCTGGAATGGACTGACACATCTGGGGTTCTCTTGGAATGGTGCCACGACCCTGGAGTTCCTCTCGCCTTTCCTGTGGAGAGCGCCTCCTCTTGAGATGCGACGGGAACGCCGGGAATTCTTTCCCTACGAAACATGGAAAGGAACCCTCATCTCGAGCTAGGAGGCGGAAACGGGGCTCCCCTGGATGTGTGCGGGACCCCACGTGCTTCCTCTCGAGTGGAGACGGGTATGTCGCGGAACTGCTTGAGTTGCAGCAAGGGTGTGAAGGACCCTTTGGAAGTTCCAGTGGTTAGATGTGATTAGCCTCGAGAAGCCTCAGCGGAAATGGGCCTCATCTCGCCTGGAGGGCAAAACCTCCTGGATTTTCTCGAGTTGCGGCAGGTGCTCTCGACTTACGACGGGGACCTCAGGGACCCGCTTTGGAGGCCTCAGGAAAGGCCAGTCCCCATGAGAGTTCCTCGGGGGCCTCTCGGGATTCCTCTCCCGTCGATGTCGGGGCCTAAGACCTTGTGTGGATTCGGGGCCGGAACCTGAGGATTCCTCTCCAGTGCTGACATGGATCTTGGGGTACTTCTGGAGTCTCCCCAGGGGAGTCAGTCCTCGTCTCGAATGCGGGCATGCACTTTCGCTTTCCTCCAGAGCGGTAGCAGCAGTGTCACGCAGTCCGCCGCGTGGATCAAAGGATCTATGGTTTTCCCTCGAGTCTTTCCCACGAGGCTTTCCCACGAGGCTTTCCCACAGGGCTGTCCCACGTGCACACGTGCTGGGAGTCGATCCTCGGCTTGAACGTCAAGGCAGTGCAGGGAAAACAGGTGCCTCTGGAATGGACTGACACATCTGGGGTTCTCTTGGAATGGTGCCACGACCCTGGAGTTCCTCTCGCCTTTCCTGTGGAGAGCGCCTCCTCTTGAGATGCGACGGGAACGCCGGGAATTCTTTCCCTACGAAACAGGGAAAGGATCCCTCATCTCGGGCTAGGAGGCGGAAATGGGGCTCCCTGGATGTGTGCGGGACCCCACGTGCTTCCTCTCGAGTGGAGACGGGTATGTCGGGGAACTTCTTGAGTTGCAGCAAGGGTGTGAAGGACCCTTTGGAAGTTCCAGTGGTTAGACGTGAATAGCCTCGAGAAGCCACAGCGGAAATGTGCCTCATCTCGACTGGAGGGCAAAACCTCCTGGATTTTCTCGAGTTGCGGCAGGTGCTCTCGACTTACGACGGGGACCTCAGGGACCCGCTCTGGTGGCCTCAGGAAAGGCCAGTCCCCATGCGAGTTCCTCGGGGGCCTCTCGGGATTCCTCTCCCGTCGATGCCAGGGCCTAAGACCTTGTGTGGAGTCGGGGCCGGAACCTGAGGATTCCTCTCCAGTGCTGACATGGATCTTGGGGTTCTTCTGGAGTCTCCCCAGGGGAGTCAGTCCTCGTCTCCAATGCGGGCATGCACTTGCGCTTTCCTCCAGAGCGGTAGCAGCAGTGTCACGCAGTCCGCCGCGTGGATCAAAGGATCTATGGTTTTCCCTCGAGTCTTTCCCACGAGGCTTTCCCACGAGGCTTTCCCACAGGGCTGTCCCACGTGCACACGTGGTGGGAGTCGATCCTCGGCTTGAACGTCAAGGCAGTGCAGGGAAAACAGGTTCCTCTGGAATGGACTGACCCATCTCGGGGACTCTTGGAATGGTGGCACGACCCTGGAGTTCCTCTCGCCTTTCCTGTGGAGAGCGCCTCCTCTTGAGATGCGACGGGAACGCCGGGAATTCTTTCCCTAGGAAACATGGAAAGGATCCCTCATCTCGAGCTAGGAGGCGGAAACGGGGCTCCCCTGGATGTGTGCGGGACCCCACGTGCTTCCTCTCGAGTGGAGACGGGTATGTCGGGGAACTTCTTGAGTTGCAGCAAGGGTGTGAAGGACCCTTTGGAAGTTCCAGTGGTTACATGTGATTAGCCTCGAGAAGCCTCAGTGGAAATGGGCCTCATCTCGCCTGGAGGGCAAAACCTCCTGGAATTTCTCGAGTTCCGGCAGGTGCTCTCGACTTACGGCGGGGACCTCAGGGACCCGCTCTGGTGGCCTCAGGAAGGCCAGTCACCATGCGAGTTCTTCGGGGGCCTCTCGGGATTCCTCTCCCGTCGATGCCGGGGCCTAAGACCTTGTGTGGAGTCGAGGCCGGAACCTGAGGATTCCTCTCCGGTGCTGACATGGATCTTGGGGTACTTCTGGAGTCTCCCCAGGGGAGTCAGTCCTCGTCTCGAATGCGGGAATGCACTTGCGCTTTCCTCCAGAGCAGTAGCAGCAGTGTCACGCAGTCCGCCGCGTGTATCAAAGGATCTATGGTTTTCCCTCGAGTCTTTCCCACGAGGCTTTCCCACGAGGCTTTCCCACAGGGCTGTCCCACGTGCACACGTGGTGGGTGTCGATCCTCGGCTTGAACGTCAAGGCAGTGCAGGGAAAACAGGTTCCTCTGTAATGGACTGACACATCTGGGGGATTCGTGGAATGGTGGCACGACCCTGGAGTTCCTCTCGCCTTTCCTGTGGAGAGCTCCTCCTCTTGAGATGCGACGGGAACGCCGGGAATTCTTTCCCTAGGAAACAGGGAAAGGATCCCTCATCTCGAACTAGGAGGCGGAAACGGGGCTCCCCTGGATATGTGCGGGACCCCACGTGCTTCCTCTCGAGTGGAGACGGGTATGTCGCGGAACTGCTTGAGTTGCAGCAAGGGTGTGAAGGACCCTTTGGAAGTTCCAGTGGTTAGATGTGATTAGTCTCGAGAAGCCTCAGCGGAAATGGGCCTCATCTCGCCTGGAGGGCAAAACCTCCTGGATTTTCTCGAGTTGCGGCAGGTGCTCTCGACTTACGACGGGGACCTCAGGGACCCGCTCTGGAGGCCTCAGGAAAGGCCAGTCCCCATGCGAGTTCCTCGTGGGCCTCTCGGGATTCCTCTCCCGTCGATGCCAGGGCCTAAGACCTTGTGTGGAGTCGGGGCCGGAACCTGAGGATTCCTCTCCAGTGCTGACATGCATCTTGGGGTACTTCTGGAGTCTCCCCAGGGGAGTCAGTCCTCGTCTCGAATGCGGGCATGCACTTGCGCTTTCCTCCAGAGCGGTAGCAGCAGTGTCACGCAGTCCGCCGCGTGGATCAAAGGATCTATGGTTTTCCCTCAAGTCTTTCCCACGAGGCTTTCCCACGAGGCTTTCCCACAGGGCTGTCCCACGTGCACACGTGGTGGGAGTCGATCCTCGGCTTGAACGTCAAGGCAGTGCGGGGAAAACAGGTTCCTCTGGAATGGACTGACACATCTGGGGGACTCTTGGAATGGTGGCACGACCCTGGAGTTCCTCTCGCCTTTCCTGTGGAGAGCGCCTCCTCTTGAGATGCGACGGGAACGCCGGGAATTCTTTCCCTACGAAACAGGGAAAGGATCCCTCATCTCGAGCTAGGAGGCGGAAACAGGGCTCCACTGGATGTGTGCCGGACACCACGTGCTTCCTCTCGAGTAGAGACGGGTATGTCGCGGAACTGCTTGAGTTGCAGCAAGGGTGTGAAAGACCCTTTGGAAGTTCCAGTGGTTAGATGTGATTAGCCTCGAGAAGCATCAGCGGAAATGGGCCTCATCTCGCCTGGAGGGCAAAACCTCCTGGATTTTCTCGAGTTGTGGCAGGTGCTCTCGACTTACGACGGGCACCTCAGGGACCCGCTCTGGAGGCCTCAGGAAAGGCCAGTCCCCATGCGAGTTCCTCGGGGGCCTCTCGGGATTCCTCTCCCGTCGATGCCGGGGCCTAAGACCTTGTGTGGAGTCGGGGCCGGAACCTGAGGATTCCTCTCCAGTGCTGACATGGATCTTGGGGTACTTCTGGAGTCTCCCCAGGGGAGTCAGTCCTCGTCTCGAATGCGGGCATGCACTTTCGCTTTCCTCCAGAGCGGTAGCAGCAGTGTCACGCAGTCCGCCGCGTGGATCAAAGGATCTATGGTTTTCCCTCGAGTCTTTCCCACGAGGCTTTCCCACGAGGCTTTCCCACAGGGCTGTCCCAAGTGCACACGTGGTGGGAGTCGATCCTCGGCTTGAACGTCAAGGCAGTGCAGGGAAAACAGGTGCCTCTGGAATGGACTGACACATCTGGGGTTCTCTTGGAATGGTGCCACGACCCTGGAGTTCCTCTCGCCTTTCCTGTGGAGAGCGCCTCCTCTTGAGATGCGACGGGAACGCCGGGAATTCTTTCCCTACGAAACATGGAAAGGAACCCTCATCTCGAGCTAGGAGGCGGAAACGGGGCTCCCCTGGATGTGTGCGGGACCCCACGTGCTTCCTCTCGAGTGGAGACGGGTATGTCGCGGAACTGCTTGAGTTGCAGCAAGGGTGTGAAGGACCCTTTGGAAGTTCCAGTGGTTAGATGTGATTAGCCTCGAGAAGCCTCAGCGGAAATGGGCCTCATCTCGCCTGGAGGGCAAAACCTCCTGGATTTTCTCGAGTTGCGGCAGGTGCTCTCGACTTACGACGGGGACCTCAGGGACCCGCTTTGGAGGCCTCAGGAAAGGCCAGTCCCCATGAGAGTTCCTCGGGGGCCTCTCGTGATTCCTCTCCCGTCGATGTCGGGGCCTAAGACCTTGTGTGGATTCGGGGCCGGAACCTGAGGATTCCTCTCCAGTGCTGACATGGATCTTGGGGTACTTCTGGAGTCTCCCCAGGGGAGTCAGTCCTCGTCTCGAATGCGGGCATGCACTTTCGCTTTCCTCCAGAGCGGTAGCAGCAGTGTCACGCAGTCCGCCGCGTGGATCAAAGGATCTATGGTTTTCCCTCGAGTCTTTCCCACGAGGCTTTCCCACGAGGCTTTCCCACAGGGCTGTCCCACGTGCACACGTGGTGGGAGTCGATCCTCGGCTTGAACGTCAAGGCAGTGCAGGGAAAACAGGTGCCTCTGGAATGGACTGACACATCTGGGGTTCTCTTGGAATGGTGCCACGACCCTGGAGTTCCTCTCGCCTTTCCTGTGGAGAGCTCCTCCTCTTGAGATGCGACGGGAACGCCGGGAATTCTTTCCCTACGAAACAGGGATAGGATCACTCATCTCGAACTAAGAGGCGGAAATGGGCTCCAATGGATGTTTGCGGCACCACACGTGCTTCCTCTCGAGTGGAGACGTGTATGTCGGGGAACATCTGGACTTGCAGCAAGGGTGTGAAGGACCCTTTGGAAGTTCCAGTGGTTAGATGTGATTAGCCTCGAGAAGCCTCAGCGGAAATGGGCCTCATCTCGCCTGGAGGGCAAAACCTCCTGGATTTTCTCGAGTTGCGGCAGGTGCTCTCGACTTACGACGGGGACCTCAGGGACCCGCTTTGGAGGCCTCAGGAAAGGCCAGTCCCCATGAGAGTTCCTCGGGGGCCTCTCGGGATTCCTCTCCCGTCGATGTCGGGGCCTAAGACCTTGTGTGGATTCGGGGCCGGAACCTGAGGATTCCTCTCCAGTGCTGACATGGATCTTGGGGTACTTCTGGAGTCTCCCCAGGGGAGTCAGTCCTCGTCTCGAATGCGGGCATGCACTTTCGCTTTCCTCCAGAGCGGTAGCAGCAGTGTCACGCAGTCCGCCGCGTGGATCAAAGGATCTATGGTTTTCCCTCGAGTCTTTCCCACGAGGCTTTCCCACGAGGCTTTCCCACAGGGCTGTCCCACGTGCACACGTGGTGGGAGTCGATCCTCGGCTTGAACGTCAAGGCAGTGCAGGGAAAACAGGTGCCTCTGGAATGGACTGACACATCTGGGGTTCTCTTGGAATGGTGCCACGACCCTGGAGTTCCTCTCGCCTTTCCTGTGGAGAGCGCCTCCTCTTGAGATGCGACGGGAACGCCGGGAATTCTTTCCCTACGAAACATGGAAAGGAACCCTCATCTCGAGCTAGGAGGCGGAAACGGGGCTCCCCTGGATGTGTGCGGGACCCCACGTGCTTCCTCTCGAGTGGAGACGGGTATGTCGCGGAACTGCTTGAGTTGCAGCAAGGGTGTGAAGGACCCTTTGGAAGTTCCAGTGGTTAGATGTGATTAGCCTCGAGAAGCCTCAGCGGAAATGGGCCTCATCTCGCCTGGAGGGCAAAACCTCCTGGATTTTCTCGAGTTGCGGCAGGTGCTCTCGACTTATGACGGGGACCTCAGGGACCCGCTTTGGAGGCCTCAGGAAAGGCCAGTCCCCATGAGAGTTCCTCGGGGGCCTCTCGGGATTCCTCTCCCGTCGATGTCGGGGCCTAAGACCTTGTGTGGATTCGGGGCCGGAACCTGAGGATTCCTCTCCAGTGCTGACATGGATCTTGGGGTACTTCTGGAGTCTCCCCAGGGGAGTCAGTCCTCGTCTCGAATGCGGGCATGCACTTGCGCTTTCCTCCAGAGCGGTAGCAGCAGTGTCACGCAGTCCGCCGCGTAGATCAAAGGATCTATGGTTTTCCCTCGAGTCTTTCCCACGAGGCTTTCCCACGAGGCTTTCCCACAGGGCTGTCCCACGTGCACACGTGGTGGGAGTCGATCCTCGGCTTGAACGTCAAGGCAGTGCAGGGAAAACAGGTTCCTCTGGAATGGACTGACACATCTGGGGGACTCTTGGAATGGTGGCACGACCCTGGAGTTCCTCTCGCCTTTCCTGTGGAGAGCGCCTCCTCTTGAGATGCGACGGGAACGCCGGGAATTCTTTCCCTATGAAACAGGGAAAGGATCCGTCATCTCGAGCTAGGAGGCGGAGACGGGGCTCCCCTGGATGTGTGCGGGACCCCACGTGCTTCCTCTCGAGTGGAGACGGGTATGTCGGGGAACTTCTTGAGTTGCAGCAAGGGTGTGAAGGACCCTTAGGAAGTTCCAGTGGTTAGACGTGATTAGCCTCGAGAAGCCTCAGCGGAAATGGGCCTCATCTAGCCTGGAGGGCAAAACCTCCTGGATTTTCTCGAGTTGCGGCAGGTGCTCTCGACTTAGGACGGGGACCTCAGGGACCCGGTCTGGTGACCTCAGGAATGGCCAGTCCCCATGCGAGTTCCTCGGGGGCCTCTCGGGATTCCTCTCCCGTCGATGCCGGGGACTAAGACCTTGTATGGATTCGGGGCCGGAACCTAAGGATTCCTCTCCAGTGCTGACATGGATCTTGGGGTACTTCTGGAGTCTCCCCAGGGGAGTCAGTCCTCGTCTCGAATGCGGTCATGCACTTTCGCTTTCCTCCAGAGCGGTAGCAGCAGTGTCACGCAGTCCGCCGCGTGGATCAAAGGATCTATGGTTTTCCCTGGAGTCTTTCCCTCGAGGCTTTCGCACGAGGCTTTCCCACAGGGCTGTCCCATTGCACACGTGGTGGGAGTCGATCCTCGGCTTGAACGTCAAGGCAGTGCGGGGAAAACAGGTTCCTCTGGAATGAACTGACACATCTGGGGGACTCTTGGAATGGTGGCACGACCCTGGAGTTCCTCTCGCCTTTCCTGTGGAGAGCGCCTCCTCTTCAGATGCGACGGGAACGCCGGGAATTCTTTCCCTACGAAACAGGGAAAGGATCCCTCATCTCGAGCTAGGAGGCGGAAACGGGGCTCCCCTGGATGTTTGCGGGACCCCACGTGCTTCCTCTCGTGTGGAGACGGGTATGTCGCGGAACTGCTTGAGTTGCAGCAAGGGTGTGAAGGACCCTTTGGAAGTTCCAGTGGTTAGATGTGATTAGCCTCGAGAAGCCTCAGCGGAAATGGGCCTCATCTCGCCTGGAGGGCAAAATCTCCTGGATTTTCTCGAGTTGCGGCAGGTGCTCTCGACTTACGACGGGCACCTCAGGGACCCGCTCTGGAGGCCTCAGGAAAGGCCAGTCCCCATGCGAGTTTTTCGGGGGCCTCTCGGGATTCCTCTCCCGTCGATGCCGGGGCCTAAGACCTTTTGAGGAGTCGGGGCCGGAACCTGAGGATTCCTCTCCAGTGCTGACATGGATCTTGGGGTACTTCTGGAGTCTCCCCAGGGGAGTCAGTCCTCGTCTCGAATGCGGGCATGCACTTTCGCTTTCCTCCAGAGCGGTAGCAGCAGTGTCACGCAGTCCGCCGCGTGGATCAAAGGATCTATGGTTTTCCCTCGAGTCTTTCCCACGAGGCTTTCCCACGAGGCTTTCCCACAGGGCTGTCCCACGTGCACACGTGGTGGGAGTCGATCCTCGGCTTGAACGTCAAGGCAGTGCAGGGAAAACAGGTGCCTCTGGAATGGACTGACACATCTGGGGTTCTCTTGGAATGGTGCCACGACCCTGGAGTTCCTCTCGCCTTTCCTGTGGAGAGCGCCTCCTCTTGAGATGCGACGGGAACGCCGGGAATTCTTTCCCTACGAAACATGGAAAGGAACCCTCATCTCGAGCTAGGAGGCGGAAACGGGGCTCCCCTGGATGTGTGCGGGACCCCACGTGCTTCCTGTCGAGTGAAGACGGGTATGTCGCGGAACTGCTTGAGTTGCAGCAAGGGTGTGAAGGACCCTTTGGAAGTTCCAGTGGTTAGATGTGATTAGCCTCGAGAAGCCTCAGCGGAAATGGGCCTCATCTCGCCTGGAGGGCAAAACCTCCTGGATTTTCTCGAGTTGCGGCAGGTGCTCTCAACTTACGACGGGGACCTCAGGGACCCGCTTTGGAGGCCTCAGGAAAGGCCAGTCCCCATGAGAGTTCCTCGGGGGCCTCTCGGGATTCCTCTCCCGTCGATGTCGGGGCCTAAGACCTTGTGTGGATTCGGGGCCGGAACCTGAGGATTCCTCTCCAGTGCTGACATGGATCTTGGGGTACTTCTGGAGTCTCCCCAGGGGAGTCAGTCCTCGTCTCGAATGCGGGCATGCACTTTCGCTTTCCTCCAGAGCGGTAGTAGCAGTGTCACGCAGTCCGCCGCGTGGATCAAAGGATCTATGGTTTTCCCTCGAGTCTTTCCCACTAGGCTTTCCCACGAGGCTTTCCCACAGGGCTGTCCCACGTGCACACGTGGTGGGAGTCGATCCTCGGCTTGAACGTCAAGGCAGTGCAGGGAAAACAGGTGCCTCTGGAATGGACTGACACATCTGGGGTTCTCTTGGAATGGTGGCACGACCCTGGAGTTCCTCTCGCCTTTCCTGTGGAGAGCGCCTCCTCTTGAGATGCGACGGGAACGCCGGGAATTCTTTCCCTATGAAACAGGGAAAGGATCCATCATCTCGAGCTAGGAGGCGGAGACGGGGCTCCCCTGGATGTGTGCGGGACCCCACGTGCTTCCTCTCGAGTGGAGACGGGTATGTCGGGGAACTTCTTGAGTTGCAGCAAGGGTGTGAAGGACCCTTAGGAAGTTCCAGTGGTTAGACGTGATTAGCCTCGAGAAGCCTCAGCGGAAATGGGCCTCATCTAGCCTGGAGGGCAAAACCTCCTGGATTTTCTCGAGTTGCGGCAGGTGCTCTCGACTTAGGACGGGGACCTCAGGGACCCGGTCTGGTGACCTCAGGAACGGCCAGTCCCCATGCGAGTTCCTCGGGGGCCTCTCGGGATTCCTCTCCCGTCGATGCCGGGGACTAAGACCTTGTATGGATTCGGGGCCGGAAACTAAGGATTCCTCTCCACTGCTGACATGGATCTTGGGGTACTTCTGGAGTCTCCCCAGGGGAGTCAGTCCTCGTCTCGAATGCGGTCATGCACTTGTGCTTTCCTCCAGAGCGGTAGCAGCAGTGTCACGCAGTCCGCCGCGTGGATCAAAGGATCTATGGTTTTCCCTGGAGTCTTTCCCTCGAGGCTTTCGCACGAGGCTTTCCCACAGGGCTGTCCCATTGCACACGTGGTGGGAGTCGATCCTCGGCTTGAACGTCAAGGCAGTGCGGGGAAAACAGGTTCCTCTGGAATGAACTGACACATCTGGGGGACTCTTGGAATGGTGGCACGACCCTGGAGTTCCTCTCGCCTTTCCTGTGGAGAGGGCCTCCTCTTGAGATGCGACGGGAACGCCGGGAATTCTTTCCCTATGAAACAGGGAAAGGATCCCTCATCTCGAGCTAGGAGGCGGAAACGGGGCTCCCCTGGATGTGTGCGGGACCCCACGTGCTTCCTCTCGTGTGGAGATGGGTATGTCGCGGAACTGCTTGAGTTGCAGCAAGGGTGTGAAGGACCCTTTGGAAGTTCCAGTGGTTAGATGTGATTAGCCTCGAGAAGCCTCAGCGGAAATGGGCCTCATCTCGCCTGGAGGGCAAAACCTCCTGGATTTTCTCGAGTTGCGGCAGGTGCTCTCGACTTACGTCGGAGACCTCAGGGACCCGCTCTGGTGTCCTCAGGAACGGCCAGTCCCCATGCGAGTTCCTCGGGGGCCTCTCGGGATTCCTCTCCCGTCGATGCCGGGGACTAAGACCTTGTGTGGATACAGGGCCGGAACCTAAGGATTCCTCTCCAGTGCTGACATGGATCTTGGGGTACTTCTGGAGTCTCCCCAGGGGAGTCAGTCCTCGTCTCGAATGCGGGCATGCACTTGCGCTTTCCTCCAGAGCGGTAGCAGCAGTGTCACGCAGTCCGCCGCGTGGATCAAAGGATCTATGGTTTTCCCTGGAGTCTTTCCCTCGAGGCTTTCCCACGAGGCTTTCCCACAGGGCTGTCCCACGTGCACACGTGGTGGGAGTCGATCCTCGGCTTGAACGTCAAGGCAGTGCGGCGAAAACAGGTTCCTCTGGAATGGACTGACACATCTGGGGGACTCTTGGAATGGTGGCACGACCCTGGAGTTCCTCTCGCCTTTCCTGTGGAGAGCGCCTCCTCTTGAGATGCGACGGGAACGCCTGGAATTCTTTCCCTACGAAACAGGGAAAGGATATCTCATCTCGAGCTAGGAGGCGGAAACGGGGCTCCCCTGGATGTGTGCGGGACCCCACGTGCTTCCTCTCGATTGGAGACGGGTATGTCGCGGAACTGCTTGAGTTGCCGCAAAGGTGTGAAGGACCCTTTGGAAGTTCCAGTGGTTAGATGTGATTAGCCTCGAGAAGCCTCAGCAGAAATGGGCCTCATCTCGCCTGGAGGGCAAAACCTCCTGGATTTTCTCGAGTTGCGGCAGGTGCTCTCGACTTACGTCGGAGACCTCAGGGACCCGCTCTAGTGGCCTCAGGAAAGGCCAGTCCCCATGCGAGTTCCTCGGGGGCCTCTCGGGATTCCTCTCCCGTGGATGCCGGGGCCTAAGACCTTGTGTGGAGTCGGGGCCGGAACCTGAGGATTCCTCTCCAGTGCTGACATGGATCTTGGGGTACTTCTGGTGTCTCCCCAGGGGAGTCAGTCCTCGTCTCGAATGCGGGCATGCACCTGTGCTTTCCTCCAGAGCGGTAGCAGCAGTGTCACGCAGTCGGCCGCGTGGATCAAATGATCTATGGTTTTCCCTCGAGTCTTTCCCACGAGGCTTTCCCACGAGGCTTTCCACAGGGCTGTACCACGTGCACACGTGGTGTGAGTCGATCCTCGGCTTGAACGTCAAGGCAGTGCAGGGAAAACAGGTTCCTCTGTAATGGACTGACACATCTGGGGGTCTCTTGGAATGGTGACACGACCCTGGAGTTCCTCTCGCCTTTCCTGTGGAGAGTGCCTCCTCTTGAGATGCGACGGGAACGCCGGGAATTCTTTCCCTACGAAACAGGGAAAGGATCCCTCATCTCGAGCTAGGAAGTGGAAACGGGGCTCCCCTGGATGTGTGCGGGACCCCATGTGCTTCCTCTCGAGTGGAGATGGGTATGTCGCGGAACTGCTTGAGTTGCAGCAAGGGTGTGAAGGACCCTTTGGAAGTTCCAGTGGTTAGATGTGATTAGCCTCGAGAAGCCTCAGCGGAAATGGGCCTCATCTCGCCTGGAGGGCAAAACCTCCTGGATTTTCTCGAGTTGCGGCAGGTGCTCTCGACTTACGACGGGGACCTCAGGGACCCGCTCTGGTGGCCTCAGGAAAGGCCAGTCCCCATGCGAGTTCCTCGGGGGCCTCTCGGGATTCCTCTCCCGTGGATGCCGGGGCCTAAGACCTTGTGTGGAGTCGGGGCCGGAACCTGAGGAATCCTCTCCAAGGCTGACATGGATCTTGGGGTACTTCTGGAGTCTCCCCAGGGAAGTCAGTCCCTGTCTCGAATGCGGGCAAGCACTTGCGCTTTCCTCCAGAGCGGTAGCAGCAGTGTCACGCAGTCCGCCGCGTGGATCAAAGGATCTATGCTTTTCCCTCGAGTCTTTCCCACGAGGCTTTCCCACGAGGTTTTCCCACAGGGCTGTCCCACGTGCACACGTGGCGGTAGTCGATCCTCGGCTTGAACGACAAGGCAGTGCAGGGAAAACAGTTTCCTCTGGAATGGACTGACCCATCTGGGTGACTCTTGGAAAGGTGGCACGACCCTGGTGTTCCTCTCGCCTTTCCTGTGGAGAGCGCCTCCTCTTGAGATGCCACGGGAACGCCGGGAATTCTTTCCCTACGAAACAGGGAAAGGATCCCTCATCTCGAGCTAGGAGGCGGAAACGGGGCTCCCCTGGATGTGTGCGGGACCCCAAGTGCTTCCTCTCGAGTGGAGACGGGTATGTCGCGGAACTGCTTGAGTTGCAGCAAGGGTGTGAAGGACCCTTTGGAAGTTCCAGTGGTTAGAGGTGATTAGCCTCGAGAAGCCTCAGCGGAAATGGGCCTCATCTCGCCTGGAGGGCAAAACCTCCTGGATTTTCTCGAGTTGCGGCAGGTGCTCTCGACTTACGACGGGGACCTCAGGGACCCGCTTTGGAGGCCTCAGGAAAGGCCAGTCCCCATGCGAGTTCCTCGGGGGCCTCTCGGGATTACTCTCCCGTCGATGCCGGGGCCTAAGACCTTGTGTGGAGTCGGGGCCGGAACCTGAGGATTCCTCTCCAGTGCTGACATGGATCTTGGGGTACTTCTGGAGTCTCCCCAGTGGAGTCAGTCCTCGTCTCGAATGCGGGCATGCACTTGGGCTTTCCTCCAGAGCGGTAGCAGCAGTGTCACGCATTCCGCCGCGTGGATCAAAGGATCTATGGTTTTCCCTCGAGTCTTTCCCACGAGGCTTTCCCACGAGGCTTTCCCACAGGGCTGTCCCACGTGCACACGTGGTGGGAGTCGATCCTCGGCTTGAACGTCAAGGCAGTTCAGGGAAAACAGGTTCCTCTGGAATGGACTGACACATCTGGGGGACTCTTGGAATGGTGGCACGACCCTGGAGTTCCTCTCGCCTTTCCTGTGGAGAGCGCCTCCTCTTGAGAAGCGACGGGAACAACGGGAATTCTTTCCCTATGAAACAGGGAAAGGATCCCTCATCTCGAGCTAGGAGGCGGAAACGGGGCTCCCCTGGATGTGTGCGAGACCCCACGTGCTTCCTCTCGAGTGGAGACGGGTATGTCGCGGAACTGCTTGAGTTGCAGCAAGGGTGTGAAGGACCCTTTGGAAGTTCCAGTGGTTAGATGTGATTAGCCTCGAGAAGCCTCAGCGGAAATGGGCCTCATCTCGCCTGGAGGGCAAAACCTCCTGGATTTTCTCGAGTTGCGGCAGGTGCTCTCGACTTAGGACGGGGACCTCAGGGACCCGCTCTGGTGGCCTCAGGAAAGGCCAGTCCCCATGCGAGTTCTTCGGGGGCCTCTCGGGATTCCTCTCCGGTCGATGCCGGGGCCTAGGACCTAGTGTGGAGTCTGGGCCGGAACCTGAGGATTCCTCTCCAGTGCTGACATGGATCTTGGGGTACTTCTGGAGTCTCCCCCGGGGAGTCAGTCCTCGTCTCGAATGCGGGCATGCACTTGCGCTTTCCTCCAGAGCGGTAGCAGCAGTGTCACGCAGTCCGCCGCGTGGATCAAAGGATCTATGGTTTTCCCTCGAGTCTTTCCCACGAGGCTTTCCCACGAGGCTTTCCCACAGGGCTGTCCCACGTGCACACG